>NC_062215.1:161563553-162257720 GCF_902686445.1 Sciurus carolinensis
ATTCAGTCTAGTTTCCTTGTTTTTCTAAGAGCAAATTGCTTTTGGTTGAAAATTCATGCAACGTTTTGTAACATCTTCATGTATAATACAATCAAATACTGAATGTGTGTAATCTGGTATAGGAAGCACTATAGTAATTAACTTATTTATTATTCTTATTTTTTATTTATCTTATTATTTTAGTTAACATACTTTTTAAAAAGTTAATCACCCTCTTTGGTAAAAGCTGGATAAATTTATATTTGGTCTGCCCATATTAATAGTATATTGCCAGATGCATAAGAACAATCTACAAAGTGGTGTTTGTGCCTTTGGGTTTCATGATATTTATCAATTAATATTTTCATATAATTGGCACTCTGGTCCTTGCTCTGGTGGTATGTCTGTGTTTAATTGATTGTGTTAGAATCTTTGTGCCTTAGGTTCTGTTCTTATAACACAAATGTGTTGAACTAGATAATTTCTTATTCCTGGGGCTCAAAAAATTACATGATTTTTAAAACATTAATGTCCATTGTAATTTTTTAACTTCTCTTTAAAAAAATGCTCAAACACATAATAATGCTACTTTCATAACTTGCTAAGCCTTCAGGTACCTGTTTTGTATATATTCAGATTTTGGAACATTCATCTTAGCAAGGGATATGGTTTCTATCCTAAATTTACTTTTGTTTCTAAGTAAAGATGAAGATCTGAAATTTTACCTCTAGTAAGAGAAAAGACTTTGTTTCTCCTCTTGGTTTAAGTAAAAGCTGTCTTACTCTTTTGTGTTAGTCAACTTTCTTTGTTGTGACCAAAATACTTGACAAGACCAATTTAAAGCAGGGAAAGTTTATTTTGGGCTGTTGGTTTCAGAGGTTCCGTCCATGGTGGGCAAACTCCATTGCTCTGGGTCTGAGTTGATGCAGAATATCATGGTGGGCAGGGCAAGGTGGCACAAGCCTGTAACCCCAGCAACTCAGGAGGCCAAGGCAGGAGAATCTCAAGTTCAAGGCCAGACTCAGCCATAGCAAGACCCTGTCTCAAAACAGAAAGAAAGAAAGAGAGAAGTGGTGGGAGGACTGCGGATGTAATTCAGTGGTAAAGTTCCCTTGGGTTCAACCACCAGTCCTAAAAACAAAACAAAACCAGAACTAAAACCCTCTGTGGCAGGAGAGCACGGAGGAGTACTGCTCCATTCTTGGCAACCAGGAAGCAAAGAGAGAGGGAGAAGGGGTCTGTAGGGAAGATGCACCCTTCCAGACACTTGCTGAGTGATCAGCATCTTTCAGCCTTCGTGCTACTTGCCTACAGTTACCACCCAGTTAGTTCATTCCAACTAGGATGGGCTGTTTAGTTCACAGCTCTCATAATCTAATCATTCCACCTCTTGCATTAACACAGGAGCTTTGCAGGGGTGGGGGAGGGAGGACCTCATATCCAAACCATGACACTACTTCATGATTTCCCACGTTTGGGGGCCCTAGAGGTGAGTGGTGTAGTGCATTAAATAGCACCTCTTCCCAGGCTGAGTTCTAAACTAATGACAGGTGGGAGCCAAAGTGGAGAAAGTGACTCAGAGAGTGAAATAGGCCAGCGAGTTGTGCCCAGACCTAGGCAGCCCCCTCTGCCCATCTGCTGGACAGGCATGATCTTTGCTCCAGCCAGGCCAGCTGTGTGAACAAGCACAAAAGCAATGTGAATCTTAGTGAACAGGCTCCCTACCTAGGGGACAAGGAGGACAGCAGTGAACAAGCTTGTCAGGGTATTCTTTACAAATATTCAAATCTAGTGAGTTGCTTCACTTCCCAGAGGAAAGACAATGAGAAAATGGGCAAAGGAGAGCACCAAGGCTGTGCTTCCAGAAAATTGCCAGGAACAAGGAAAAGGTATTACCTCTGCAATCATAATCACTACTGGCCATGTTCTCTAGAAATGAACTTTTGCAAATTAAAAAATAATTAGAAAATGCCAAGATAAGTCGTGTAAAGCAATTTAATGTAACTATTCAAGCAGATTTGTCTATAATGAAACCACTCTTGATTTTTTACATTTGCAGATGCTCTTTGCCAGAATTGTATGCATGTGTTTAACATTTACCTTCAGTATTAACTGTGTTAACATTACTGTTGCTTACTTTGACATTTTAGTTTTAGCATTTATATTTGGAGGAATTAAGAAGAAACACTTCAAAGGAACTATAACTCATTTCCACAATCTGAGTTCATGCCTGTGTTTTAGGAGAAATTTCAGAAATGACTTTGAAGTTTTCTGCTACAATGTTTAAGATTATGCCTTTTGGGAATTGAAATCCTACTTGTGGGAATTGCTTCTAAAGAAATACAAAACGACATACAACATAGAATGTAGTTTGACAGAATGAGAATGTTAGAATTTTCACAGTGACTAGACAAAGACCTATAATTAAATAATAACTAGCAAGATAAGAACAAAACAGCTGCAATTGTAAGTACAGTTTGACTTTCATGACAATAGATAGAAATTACAGAAAGGTATATTTTATTTTAATGTGAGGATGAACTTCCTAATGGTAAGAGCTATTCAGACTGAAATGGTGGCCTTGGTTAAACAAAGGCTATAAAATCACTCGGTGATGATGATACTTGAAAGGGACTCACTAACGCTTGTCCCATACTGGATAACTTCCAAGTTCTCTTTCAATTCTAATATTCTTCAAGAGCAACTGAATCAAGTAATGATATGAACTTTTTCTATTTTTTTTTCTTTTTCTTTTATAGTATTGGAGATTGAATCCAGGGGTACTCTACCACAGAGCTAAATCCACAGTCCATTTTTCATTTTTGAGATCAGGTCTCAGTAAGTTGCTAAGTGTGGACTCAAACTTGGGATCCTCCTGCCTAAGCCTCCCCAGAAGCTGGGATTAAGACATACACTGCCATGCCCAGCTCAATTTTTCTTTTATTTGTTATTGAAATAGACTAAAACTACTCAGCATGTGCCTGCTCATAGTAACAGAAAAAAAAATTAAAATGTTAGGAAAGAAGAGAACCATTTGAAATAATTCTTTTTTCAAATTACAGTGTTGACAAACATACCTATTTTCTCTACATATGAAAAAAAATCCTTGTAAGTATATTATTAGTATTCCTTTGCTAGTAATGAAAAGATTTCTGTGTATTATTCCTTAAACAATATTATACGTAATTGAAATTTTATTGGTAAAATTCTGTGGCTGACTCTAAAGTTAATGGGAGGAAATCCATGAACAAAGATTGCCCAAAGAGTGAACATTATTAATTTGGAAGCCTAGTCCTGAGGGTTTCCTAAATAGACTGGTTGTGGTAAACTGGCCATATTTTATAAATTAACCACAACCTCTTGTTATGCAGAAATGGATCAACCTTGACATTCGGTCCTTGAAACAATAGGACTAGTCAGAACACAAGACTAGTTTCTTCTTTTTCTTATAAATATTTTATTTTTATTTTTAGTTGTACATGGCAATAGAATGTATTTTGGCAGAATATACATTCACAAAGTATAACTTATTTTATTCGGTTCCCCCTCTTGTGGTCACACATGCTGTGGAGTTACCCTGTCGTGTATACAAATACAAGACTAAGAAAGTTATAACCAATGAATTCTACTGTCCTTCCTGTTCCCTTCCCTCCTCCCTGCCCTCCATTACCCACTGTCCAGTCCAGTTCATTTCTTTTATTCTCCTCCCCTGTATATTCTCCTCCTTCATGTACACACACACACACACACACACACACACACACACACACGCGCGCGCAACTAGTTTCTTTATTCCATCTTACAGTTGGGCTCCAGCAGAAATCAATTCACTGATTTGATGATAAATGTCATGCTCTCAGTGACAACCAGGAGGAGCTATTTGGTCTCAACTCTGCCTCAAAACCATCTCTGTGGGATCAAAGCATCACTCCTACTTGTATCGAGTTTATCTTTTGTGTCTTTTGGTCTACATATATAAAGGCTAAAGAAAAATATAAGTATTTTAAGTTCTGTAAAGAAAGCACAATTGCTGGATGCTTGGAAAATTAAGAGTTTATGACAATGACCATTGTTCTTTGTCCTCAAGAGGATTTTGTGGGCTTTTTTGAAAGGGTGACTTGTTGAATTCCCAGATCAGTCATCAACCCTGGGTTCTGTTTCTGTGCATGGGAACTTTTGGTGTGTTCTCAACTGCTCTTTTAGTTTGAAGATAAAGAGTTTCAAAATCTCAGTCTATGGTCTAAACCAAAAAACATCTTTTCTTCTGCTCTGCTAATACAAAATCCCCAATCTCATTCTGCATAACAGAATCATCACCTCTTTTCATTTCAAAGGGCCAACATTATAAAACTAAATCCTCATTTATTAATATAAAAACATTATACTGGAAACTAGTGTATGGTTTCTGACCTCAGATACTTTAAGATCTGAGAGCAGACACAAACTAATAGGTTCACAATTGGTACCAGGAGCAGTTAGAAACAAGAGGATATGGGGTGGAGGACATTTTTTTCTGTTGTGGGATTGACGAACTGTCAATATATTTCTTGGGTGCACAGTTTGGGGAGTTAAAGGACAGGAGAGTGAGTAAAGTTTACGAACATTAATTAATTTTTATTTTAATATTTTGCAGTGCTGAAAATGGAACTCAGGACCTTAGGCAGGTTGGGCAAGTGCTCTATCACTGCGCGACACCCACAGCCCTGAACAATTAATTTTTGGTGTCTTCCCCAGATGTCAAGTCTATAAAAACCAATTAACCAATTAATAATGTGAGCCTGAACACCCCTTAAATAATATTAGATTGAACCAAATGATCTAATTATTTCTGTAGGTCACAATGGTTCATATTGACAATTTAATATGGTTTAACCTAATTAAAAAAAAAAAAAACTGTGCTGCGTTAGTTTTCTGTTGCTAATTACGACAGATTTAGCAGCTTCAAGCAACAGTCATTTTTTATCTCACAGTTCAGTAGGTCAGAAGTCTGGGGTGGACTCCACCCGTTCCCAGGTTAGGGTCTCACAAGACTGAAATATACACAGGGCCGCTCTTATCTAGAGATCTGAAGAATCTGTTTCAAGTCTCAGAATGCTGGCAGAATTCAGTTCCTTGCAGCTGTTGCCAGGGGTTTTTCTCAGAAACCAGAAGCTACTCTCTGGCCCTTACATGTGTTCCCCTCTGTCCAAAAGCCAGCCATGGTATGTTGTTGATTCCTTGAGCTTTGAATCCCTCTGACTTCTCCTGTCTCCAGCCTTAGAAAGCTCTTTTCCTTTCAAGAATTTGTGTGATAACATTAGCCCCACCCATCTAGTTACTTTATGATTATCTCAAAGGCAATTGATCAGTGACCTTATTTACATCCACAAAGTCCATTTTGCTGTGTGAAGCAGTGAGCCAGTGGCAAAGCGCTTGGGCTCAGGAATCTAGGCCAGGTACAGAGGATCTCAAGATGGAGGCCAGCCCGGGCAACTTAGAGCCAGTCTCAAAAGAAAAGATAAGAAGGGCTGGGGATATAGCTCAGCAATTGAGCTAGTGCTGCTGGGTTCACTCTCCAGTGACACACACACACACACACACACACACACACACACACACATACACACATTCCAAAAAAAAAAAATAAAGTAGAATCAGTATGTCTGACTTCAACACAATGCTTGATCACTAATTATGTGACATTGGACAAAGTATCTTAGCCTCTCTGTAATTCTGCCAAACAAGTATCATCTTTAATAACTTGTTGGTTACCTTGTTAAGTGGATTAAATAAGACAATTCATGAAGAATATTTAGCACAGTGGCTGCACTTGGTAATTGTTCAGTAAGTAACACGTTGTTGGGGAAAAGGAAAGATGTAACCAGAAGGGAACAGCGGGAAATTGAGGGATGACAGAAGGAGCTGAGGCTTGAATGGAATTTTTATAATCAGAGAAGGGCAATGTCTTCATTCTAAATTGTATCAAATTTACCAATCAAGGTTTTTTACTTTGTAGAAATGAGAAATTGATTATATCTGCTTATTCGGACAGCGAATGGGACGAGTGGCAACCCATGCATTCTGCCTGTTGACAACACCAGGTCTGTACAGTTTCATCTTCTTCAACAATAAGTAAACAAACCAGCCAGCCACAAGGCTCAGTTAACATTTAGTTCTGGAAATCCAAGCAACAAAAATGTTCACTCGCATTTATTTGGAAAAAAAAAAAAAAAAAGAAAGAAATAGTGTTCAGATAGATGTGGAGAACCAAAACCCATTTAGTCATTCTTCCTTTACGTGCTTCATGGTCTAACACTCTTTAGCCAAATTCCTACAACCAGCCCCTATGAATTGTTCACAGTTTCTAACATCTCTCTCTTCGTATAGCACACTTGTTCCATGGAAACAGTAATGTACTGCTAAGTGGACCGTACAGATTATTTAGACCAGCTTTCATTTGGAATGATAGATTTCCAGGAAGTCAAGAATAGTGAAACATTTTAAAGGTGGCGGACCTAATTTTGTCAAAATTCCCTCAACAACTTGCTGTCGAATGTACTTTTAATCCTAACTCAAATATGGATAGTGGAGTTCTCAGTTTCATAGACTTTACTCCTAAGTAGACATTTGTCTTTAGAGTGAGTGGTCAAGCCTCACTCAGTAAATATAGCTTGAAAGAGATCTTGGAAATTATCTAGTTCGAATTATTATTATTATTATTATTTATTGGTTACCGGGTATTGAATTCAGGGGTCCTTGACCACTGAACCACCTTCCCAGCCCTATTTTATATTTTATTTAAAGATAGGGTCTCAGTTAGTTGCTTAGCACCTTGCTTTTGCTGAGGCTGGCTTTGAACTCCAGATCCTCCTGCCTCAGCCTCCTGAGCCAAGTCGCTGAGATTATAGGCCTGCCCCACTTGCTGCTAGTTCAAACTATTATTTGTCAGAGGTGGGAAGTGTTTCAGAAAATGGCATCCAGTGGAGTCCACAAAGCTAAGAGAACATTCCAGGAAGGAAAATAGCTAGAACAAAGGCACAGAGTTGAGAAAAGAAAAGCCCAGACAAAATCTGGGTGTTACCTTGGTAGTTTAGAGATTAACTGTGAACATGAAAGAAAAATTAATAAGTTCAAATTACAGGAGGCTTTAAATGTTAAAGGGTTGTTTTTCAGCTTTATAAACCACACAGAAGTAGAAAAAAATCCAATAACCAATCTTATGTTGTCATCACTCATCCCACATGTAGATGAACACACCATATCCCATCCGTGCCTCCCTCCGTCCATCCCTCTCCATCTTCTCTCTCCATTCTTTCCTCCATTTCAGTCCCAATTATTTTGAAGCAAATCTTGGTTATAATATCATTTCCTCTATAAATAACTTAGTGTATATCTCCAAAAGATAAGATCCTGGAGGGTTTTAAACTATGTCCTAGATAAAAGGAAGCCCGCCTTGAAGTATTTTGAACCTGGGGGACACCATGTTCAGAACCGTAGATGTCCGGCAATTACAAGTGGGATGGATTGGAGCAGGAAGAAGCCCAGCAGAGCAAGAACTGAATATTCCATAATACCATTGTCACATGAGCTATGTGAAAATTGTTTGCTAGCTTCCAAATCTAAAATATGCTGTATGGTTTCCCAGGCTGCTATTTAAGGGCAGAAATAATTTACACATTTTTGGTCCATGGATATATTTGTGTTTTAAAGGTTTTGTCATCTTTACATTTCAGTTTCATGCTTTGTATTTTATTCATTGAGGTGCACAGCAATAATGTTAAGTGTGAATTTTTATTTTTATTTATATATTAAATATTCCTATTTTATTTTATTATATTGCTCCTAAGGACATTCTGAGTACTGGCTTGATGTTTATGGGGGGAAAAAAGCTTCCTTAGCTCTAAAAAATTGACTTCTAAGTTTCTCATCTCTATAAGTAGCAAAATATACCACATAAATTATTCAGGCAATGTGAAAAGAAAATAAATCTATTTCAAGTGGCTATCTAAGATAGAGATCATTTCTCTGTGCAGGGCTCTTTTTCACATATACACTGTGAAACCATGGAAGATTGAAATATTTTCTGAATGAGAAAACTTTCAACATGATGCGCCACACGGGGCATTGCAAATAGAAACTAAAATAAACCCTGTCTGGCCTCGGGGTTCATGTCGAATATTTAGAGTTGGAAATACTCATTTCAGGGTACATTTTTCTTTAACCCAGTCATCCCAGAGTGGAACAAGAGCACTTGAGAGTAGATAAGAGTGTCCATCTGGCCAGCTGATACGCTGTCCTTCACGTTGCAGAAAGATTTAGAGTATGGTGGAGGTTTCTAGGTCTTGAAACCATACAATACATCTTCTGCTTTTAATTTATGCCTTGAAGATTTACACAAAATACAAAGACAAATAACTCACTTTCCAGTTAAAGTGCTCACATTTTCCATCTGGCACATCGTTATGAATAACGTGTCTGCATTACATAATAGTAAATTTTTCATACCGAGGCTCGTCTGCCATCAATTTACAATCAAAAATGTCACATGATATATTGAAAAGAAATCAGAATTACACATGGTGGCTACATTTGCCTCCTTATATTTCCTACTAGAAGCTTTTTCCTTCACTTTAGTTACCTCTGTAAATTGCGTGGAGTCATTAAAGAAAAACCCAGGTAGAGTGCTAGCAGTTTCACAGAATTGTATAAAAAAAGAAACAAAAACCTTTGGCTGAATGTCACATTCTAAACTCTTCCATTTATCTTTCTAGATGCATTTTTTTTAAAACTCAAAACACAAAATGAATAGATGACCGACAAAAGATTTCCATAACTAAGCTCTCTGAGTGCTTCAAATTTCAGACAGACCAGCAGGAAGTCATGTGAGCAGGTGCTGTAATGGGCAGACCGATACATCATGCTACGTAAGTTTGTTTTTGTGGCAGTCATGTAAGTTTTCTGAAAAAGAATTCTAGTTTCCCTACAGGATTTCGGCCTGAAAAAGTCGTAAATGTGCCCAAAGCTTTCCCAACCTCTTCTCATTAACAGAGGAGCGGCAGGAAGCCAGGGTTCTCATTACCAGTCTCCCACCAGCGTGTTGTGCCACGTTGGGTATGTGGCCAGTTTCTGTTTTCAGTGCTTCAGTTTTCTTTTATTTTCAAATAAGAAAGAATTAGAACTATCAGAACAGGTTTTGAAGAGCACACATGGGTAATCATCACTATTATTTTTATTTATCTAATTCTGGGGAAACACAATTGCCAAGAATCACTCAACCACAAACATTTATTGAATGTCCATCATAGGCCAGTTTTATTCTTGTTGCTGGGGATTTAGTAGAGAACCAGAGGGTACAGAGTCAGGGAGTCAGGTATCAGTGAAAATCATCTTAAATGTCACAAATATTTCAAAAGGCAGAGTAAAGAGTGCTCTCTGCAGGAGTGACTCATAGGATGTGCTAAACAAATATGGGAAGTCAAGGAAGTCCTACAAGAATTGGTGCAGAAGCTTATCCTTTGAGAGGATAAGCTGGGCAAAGAACTGGGGAACAGTATTCCAGGCATCAGGAATGTCATGGATTAAAGTTCAGGAGCAGTGGAGATGCTGGTACTCTTGTGGAATTGGAAGGAGATCAGCATGATTGGACTGGAGCCGTGCTTCCTGGTATTTTTCATGTCATTGCACACAAAAATCAATGGACCAGCAGGGCCTCCAGCAATTCCAAGGGCCTCAATGTCTTGGCATATTTGAAGTTAATTTGCAGAAGTGCTTTGGGCTTTGGCAAACTAGGTGGGAAGCCCTAACTTAGCACTTAAGAGAGGAATTGGCATGAGAGGATGCTGACAAGGTAGACTGGAAAGAGCTGGATGCTGAGTGGGAGGTGGAAAGTGCAGACAGCACATTCAAGATCATCAAAGATCAGACAGGTTTTGCTGAGGATACTGGACTAGACTGAGGGCAACAGGGAGCCAAGAAAGGGTTTTAAGCCGGAGAGATGTCTGGGAAGGGGCAGAGACATCCTGAGGCCCTTTAATCCACTTGGATGTGTTAAGATCTGGAGTGCAAGGGAGGTCCAGCCCCAAGTCCCATTCTCCAGAGTCCTGCTGATTCTCAGAGGCCCTGATTTTCTTTTAATACAGTATTTCCTTACCCATAAGAGCTATACTTGGTTTGTATTGCTGGTAATGAAAGCAACAGTGAGGAAATAGCAGTAAGGAGGGTGCTGATTCCTACAAGATAGACACTCAGCTTTGTTACATAAGTGAATTATCAGCATAAAATGGTTGGAATTTATCATATTGCATCCCTGTTAGGAGTTTATTGAGCTCTCTGGTTTGGAAAGAACTTTGTGAGCAGTTGAAAGATTGATTACACATGCATTTTCTTCAGGGAGAAAAGAAATGTAAAATGTTCTTTTTAAACTGGATCGTATTATAATCAGAAATAACTGACCTAATCTTTGCTGAAATCTGAAATCTGACTATAATTATCACAACAGCTGCCTTAGTGGAATCTTCTGTCCCAGGACCTGGAATGAGTAGGGGGAATGTCAAAAAACTGTGATACAGATGAATGGGAACTTGCCAGAGTACATTCAGTTTATACACATATAAACTGAATATGAATTATTACTCAATAATAATAATTATGGTAACTATTAGTAATAATTTATGGTACTCCAATTTGATTTTAAATTCAACCAGTTTTAGACAAAAATCCATGATATATTCAATAAAAAATTGTAAAATGGATCATATTCACTATAATTAAGAATAAAGATTGTATTAATTGCATGTTGTATAGAAAAAAGTTACAGTGGAAACAGGAAGCATGAATTTTGTTAAAGAAATATTTATTATGTCTATCAAGTCATATTTGCTGGACATGAAGTTAAAAAATTATCAAACTTCTGTCCCTTTTTTATAGTGAGTAAAAGATTTTTTTCTGTATGTACAGGGAGTCTAATTTTTAGTTTTAAAAATTTTTAACAGTTATCATTTGATAGGTATGGGTTAAGCACAAATTAGCTTTATGCTCTCCCTACCATAAATGATATCATTTTATTTGACTTCTTTTCTGTTTTAGCTGAGTTTTTTTTTCAGTTATTTTGATAAGGAATAAAGACAAATTTCTTCTCAACTTCTATTACTTAGCAGACTAATTTTCCATTTTGTCTGCTTCAAGACTGAAGCAGCAGCAGCCCTAATGAAAAATCTCCTTCTACACATATTCACTTGGAAAAATATCACAAAATGGTTTTGCTAAAATTAGTGAAGTGAAGCCATTTGGTTTCAACAGTGACTTTCAGAGGTTGTTTCAACAATGTATAAATAGCCTAAAGAATCTATTGGATATTTTAAAAGAGGAAAGAAAGAAAATTGACAAAGGTACTTTAAAAAATTAAGAACTCTAGGAGTTACATAATTTACTTGTGGTTTCTTTTCATAAATTCAGATATACGTGTAACTTATTTCTACTCCCATTTTGTAAATAAATTCTTTCTGTTCTATGCATGATGTTGTGAACTCAGTCTAGACATATGAATCATTAAACAACCAATTTCACAGTTAAGTGAGTGGTCTGTGTTTAGATTTCCTGTTGGTCTCTGAAACTCTGTTGTCTTCTTTCCATGTGATCACCAAATACATACACAGAGGGTACCCTGTTTTTGAGATGTAACCCGATGACTCTGATCTTGGTGGAGAGTATTTCTAGAATTCCCATCCCCTGCTCTTCCACATGATTCTTTTGCCCTTGACCAGCTATCTTAGTGTTACAATTGAATTTGATAAGTGTTTTAGTTAGCTTTTAGTTTCTATGACTAAAATATGTGATAAGAACAAATTAGAGGAGGAAAAGTTTATTTGGGGTTCACAGTTTCGGAGGTCTCAGTTCATAGATAGCTGTCTCCATTGTTCTCAGTCCAAGGTGAGACAGTGTATTTTGGCAGAAGTGTACGGTGGAGGAAAGCAGGTCAGAACCTGTCTTCCTGGAAGCAGAGATAAAACTGTGCTCACCCTGGACAAAATGTAAACCCCAAAGACAGACCTCCAGTGATCTGCCTCCTCCAGCCACACCCAACCTACCTATAGTTACCACCTAGTTAATCCATTAAATGGATCAATTCCCTGATTGTTACAGCTCCCATAATCTAATCGTTTACCTCTGAACATTCTTGCATTGTCTTACCCATGAGCTTTTGGAGAATACTGCATACCTAAACCATAACAATAGGAACTCTTTAGGAAATTCTTCATTGAATGACAGGCATGTTTGTACTCTACCAATGTTGACAAGACCACCATGAAATCAGTTTTAAACTTTTAAAGTTGTTAATTTGTAATTAATGTAACTTTTCTCCTAATATCTCCTTGAAGGAAGCATATTTAATTTTTTTATCATGTGTATTTTTTCAATTCCCACTGACTTTCCCCAAAGAATAAGTGGCACTCTTTCTACTACTATGAACTACTAAAGTTCCTGTCATAAGAGATTTTAAATCAAATATATAATCATGTGTGAGGAAAATTTTAAATGTGTTCCACCAAAGTTCATGGGTTGGAAAATTAATCCCCAATACAATAGTGTTGGGAAGAGGTTCCTAATGGTAGGTGTTAGGTTATGAAGGCAGTGTCCTCATGAGTGGATTAATGTCATCACAGGAGTGGCCTTATTATCTGGTTAGTGGGTTGCTTATAAAGGCTCTTGCTCTTTCTCTCTCGCTTTGCCTGTTTGGCATGGTATGGCACTTCAAGCAGATTCTTGCCAGATGCAGGTCTCATAACCTTGGAATTCCCAACCTCTAGAACTTCGGAAATACCTCTCTGTTCTTTATAAATTACCCAGTCTGTGGTATTCTGTTATAGCAACGGCAACAAAAAAAAATGAAATAGTCACTGGGTTGGAAAGGGGGAAATGGGGGGAAGGGAGGGAAGATGGGAATGGGAAAGACAGTAGAATAAATTGAAAATAACTTTCCTATGTTCATATATGAATTCACAACCGGTGTAACTCTATGTTATGTAGAAGCACAGGAATGGGAAGTTATATTCCATGTATGTATGATGTGTCAAAATACATTCTACTGTCATGTATAACTAAAAAGAACAAATAAAAAATTTTTAAAAATGAACTAGGACACTACCATAAGCTCAAAAAACAAGAGCAGCATGATGTAATTATCTACCAAGCAGCCCTTCCATTATTTGGGGAAGTAGTAACTGTACTGCACTCCTCTGCCGCACCCTCCCACCTCCAGGTATCTGACAAGAGCATCTCTGAAAGTCTTTAGGATGGGAGGAGGTTGACTTTGCCAGGCCAAAGTTACTAAATTAGTAAGTGTATCCTAGTGGCTTGCATTTTTAAATTTACATTTTATCCAGTTCAGAAACAAATTGGAAAAGCAGATGTTTTCGCCATTGAGATTCAAGAAAAACAATTCATTTCTAAACAATATTAGAAACAATATTGGCCAGATCTTTTCAAATGTAAGGGACTGAAATATAATTCTAACTTGCCTGAGCAAAGGAGGAAAGGCATTGTATCCTATATCTGAAAGACTCACAGGTGTCACATCCAGCAGGATGCAGATACTCGAAATGCGTCATCAAGTCCCAGTCTCTTTCCAATACTCATGGCTCTGCCTTCTTTGTATTGACTTATTTTCAGGCAGGACTCCCTCTATTTTCAAATATGCAGAATGATAAGATGTCTGTTAGCACCCCTAGATTTCTATTCTACTAATTAACCAACCCTAATGGAAAGGATGCCTCTGTCCCCATTAGTGGGATCTTTTAGGAGCTCCTTAAATAGCATCAGTCTTTACCACCTAGGTTCTGAACCAATTAAGAAATAAAAGAAGAAATAACACAGGACCGAGTTATCACCTTTATTACTGATACAGGCAGTCAGTTGGCCTTAAACATCAGGTAGCCCCAGATGATTTCCCAATGTAAACCATAGAGTCAAACAGAGACCTATTCAGTCCTGGGCCCAGGAAGTGCTGTGTTGGGCTGGCCTCCTAGAGGTTGGCTAAATGAATATGCCAATTTAGTCTTCTTAAATTTACCAATTAGGTAAGTTTCCCTTCCTTGAGGATTGGGACTAGAGGGTGAGAAAAGCCAGGGCTGTTACATCTAGTGGAGTAGAGACATCATGGATGTAGGGAAGTTCCTACCTAGTATTTCCTGGCTTTATATTCCTGTAAGCTACCAAATTAACTACTAAGCCATTAAATCCATGGGCAACCAGAAAGGTGGGTATCTCCCGAAGGACAGCCCCATTCCCTCCTTTGTGAGGCCACACCCAATATAAACCTGTATTCCACCGAGAATCCCTGGGTGCCTCCCATGAGCTGTGCAGATCTGGCAGTCAGAAGAGTCTCCAGTGGGTCAGAGAAGTACTTTAGTTCAGCTAACTCCAAGGTGTTTGTGTTCAAGACTGAGTATTCACTTCAGATTCTATTTCCCAATCCAAATAATGTCCAGTCTCATCTAATCCTATTCTTTCAGTGACCAAATGACATCATAAAGACACTGCAATAATAAAGCATGCACTAATACAATTCTAACAAACAATTTAGAAATCCCCCAAGTGGAAATACAACATTTTTCAACTATCTAAGTCCTAGGAAGTAATAATAAAGTCCACACAAAGACCCCTTTTAAATTAAAATCCATAGATATTAAAATCTAGGAAATATTAAATTCTGTAAATGAATGTCATTATCCTTGCAAGCTCAAACACCAAAATTCAAAATTCTTATGTCAAAATTAAAGGGTTTTTTTTTTGGTGCAAATGTTAATATCAACTTTATTAACACTCCAAAGTTGAAACAACCCCAATGTTCTTCAATATTTAACAACATTTAACAAAATAAAGGATATTGAGTAAATAAATGGATAAATAGATGTGGAGCAGGGTGCCATGTTTATGGATTGAAACAATTCATTTTCCTAAATTTTACTTTAGATTCAACAAAATCTCAGTAAGTCAGTGATAGTAAACTTAAAGTATAAATGTTGTTCTCCCCAGTTTACTATTCAGCTTATTAGTGTCAGCATCTGGGGCTCTGGGAGAGGGAAGGTTCTCTGAGCATGTGCAGCCTGGGCTACTTTTTCAGAAAGAATGTGGTTCTTTCAGGACCTCAGAAATGCTACTAGTTCAAGGCCAAATCTTTCATTTACTGAAGAACTCAAAGAGTTGAGAGAACACACAAGATTTCCATAGCACCAGTACTACACCCATCATTTTTAGAAAACAAGATAATGTCCAGATCCCTGAAGCTGACATCTCCAGCAAAATTATATACCAAAACCTGAGAATTCAGTGCTACCAAAGAGCCTTACAGATGCTTGGATGTTATTGAAGAAAAGAGAGTAGGTGAAAATCTTGGTTTGGCCTCCCCAAATTCTGGTTAGTTAATGCTGGTTGCCTGGAATCCATGGCCTGTAAACTTAAGTTTAGTTGAGAGAATATTCTTAGAAGTTAATTTTGGCATTTTGTATTTGCCATAATTTGGAAAAAAAAATACACTTCTGCCCACTGTCTCCATTCCTGGAGAGTGACATTTGAAATATTGCTGTCTTCTTGCACCAGTTCACAAACTGGTAACTTGGCAACCCTGGTACTCGGCTCTTGATTAAATTGCCTGTATTTCTCCTCTTAGATTGGAAAACTTGTTATTGCTATTTCTCCTTGAGTCTTATTTTCTTGACACTCTGGAACTGCACTGAGGATCATTCTAATGATACAACATCTATTATTCTGGGAGTAGATATGTAGATTCCAAATGAACAAGAAATCTGCCTTCTAAGAGATATGCAAGTTCTACTCCAGAGTCAAATTTGACTGTATTTTCAGGTTCACATGTGTGTGTATGTGGGGAGGAATTGTGGATAATTTTTGTATCTGTAGATGAGTCACATAGATTTAAACTCTGTCCCTTCCCAGTTATTTTCCTGAAAATGCAGAATGGAATTTGCATTTATGCATACCTAGTACCTGTACCTAGGTCCAAAGCAAATGCTTTCAATACAAAACCTTCCCAGATTCTGTGGTAGCCAAGACTCAGTTGTCTGGCAATTAAAAAAAAAAAAAAAGATAAATATTATTTTGTCTATCAATGTTGAAAGATTCCTAAAACTTCCTTTTCTTGATATCAAATCCTTGGATGAGTTGTACCTACTCAAGAAAAGATTTTTCCTCTTCCAGAATTAATTCTGGATTTCTCACCAGCCTAGCAAGATAGGAACTTAGACCTGGCACGAATTTGACTTAAAAGGAATAAAGAGATAGAAAACTCTTTAACAATTCCAACCGTGGACTGGGAGTCAGATTTTGCTACTGAATATGGAGCTGAAGTGGGAGTTAGGGAAGAGGGGAGAAGGGCTGGAGGTTAGGAAAGGTGATGGTTGTCAGGTAATGTGTGATCTGGGGGAGGCACTGGAAGTTCCTCTGTCTGGCTGGTCAGGAAATCTTACCTTTCAGGGCTGTGCTCTGTATTCTCAGGGCAGACCTCTGCTCCTTGCCATCTCCTTGGGCCACCTTGAGGCGGTAGGAGAGCCCACCCCTACTCTTTCACCTCTCAGCACTGCCTCCCCATCACTGTCAGCCTTGAGACCATCGTGACGAATCTCACGCTGTCCTGTTTTGTCAGTTGCCAAGAAACCTGTCATTCCTCACCCTCAGACTCTTTCCCATCACCCCCTTTATGGATTCCCGTAGATCCTCCAGCCAGACTTTTCACCTCATTCTTTATGAGGCCCTTTCCTGCTTTGTATAAGTCAGAGTTTTCTAAAGGAATAGGAGACACACACACACACACACACACACAGATAGATTTGAATGACTTCTAGGATCAGAAACCAGATAGTCCCAAAATGCCCTTATTCAGCCTGGAGGACTAGAGGAATCCCAGTAGATTCTCAGTCTAGAAGCTGGAGCCTCAGAAGAAGAGGGACCAATGATGCAGCCCATCTGGGACTGGAGGTCTAGGAACTCTCTGGTTTGCCACTGATCAGATTCTGGTTTGGAAGAGTAAAGGAGCTAGAGTCTAACGTCCTCAGGCAGTCGGAGCAGCAATGCAAGCGAGAGAGAGAGAGAGAGAGAGAGAGAGAGAGAGAGAGAGAGAGAGAGAGAGAGAGAGAGAGAGAGAGAGCGCGAGCGCACCTGCCTCTCTGGGTTGGCTTCCTCCTTCCTCTGCCTCCTTCCTTCCAGGCCCCCAGCCCCACATTAGGCTGCACTGCCCATATTCATGGGGGTCTACTCCCTTCAGTTTGCTGTCCCACATGTCAGTAATCTCTGGAAACATCCTCCCTGACACACCCAAAAGTCTCAATCCAATCAACTTGATAGTCCATATTAAGCATCACACACCTATAAGCCATTTATAACATGAACTGATCATCTAGAAATATGAGCCATGATGTCACTTCTCTTCTCAGGAATTTCCCCCATTCAGGATAAATTACAGACTTCTCACTGTGACTGCCAGGCTGGGTGTCACCCATTTCCCTCCCACTCCTCCTGTCCCTCTGTGCTTCCTCCCGTTCTTCTTCCTCATATACTGACCTCTTCACTGTTCTTCAAAGGGACCAGACTTACTCTTGCTTCAGGGCTTTTACTTGGGGTCAGAGTTCATAAGAGGGAGGCAGGAGGGTGAGGATCAGAGAAAGATGGATAACAGAAGCAGATGTGGTAGTGATACACTCCTGGAAGGGGGCCAAGAGCCCAGGAATGTGGGCCGGCCGAGGAAGCTAGAAAAGGCAAGGGCACAGATCCTCCCCTGGGGCCTGCAGAAGGAGCCCATCCTGTTGACTCTGCAGTACTGCAAGACAATAAATTTGTGTTACCTGAAGGTGCTGATGATCATGTGCCATAAGTAGTGCTGGAAACTAATGTAGAATCAATATAAACTAATAGGAATAGGAGTATGGAAATTGATGCGACCCCTCCATGTTCAGTTCTCTCTATGGTTCTTGGCACTGTGTGCCATACTAGTTATTTTATTCTTTTACTTTTCTGTCTCTTCCTATTTTCAAAGATGTAATTCTATCATCTCAGATCATTCTTAGTTTTGTTTTTCTGAAGAACTTTTACCAAAAATTTGGTAAAAGTGACTTCTTCCTTGTATTTAGGAATTTCTTTCTATATGACTAGCCCTTTCAAGTGGAAGATGAGCAGCAGTGTTCTCTGTATAAAATTGATTGCGATGCATATTAGCATTTTCATTTATAGAGCACACCCCAAGTCTTAAATGTTCTAAATAGAAAAAAAATTCACATTTTAGATATTTTTTTTTTGAAAGAGACTCATGTTCCAAAAGCATTAGTAAATACAGAAATTATGTCTTTACCTAATAAAGAAAGCAATCTTCAAATTCCTGGCCAGATATCAACTTCCTGAAGTCATACAGATTCAAATCTAAGGACCGCAAGACTTCTCGTGAGAATTCCAAAATATGTTTCTCATAGATTTAGGCGAAGTAAATCATCTTAGAATAACTCCCTCCCTTCCTCCTTCTCTCTTCACAACTACATAGTCTTTTCTCCATTTCAAATAGAGGAAATGGCAAAATGTGCTGCATTCTGATTTTATGAAATCTGCCATGATGTGTTTATCATCCTGACCCTCAGTCCCAGGCTGGGTTTCTGGCATTCCATGTGAAGCTTGTATAATCACAGAACGTCACTCTTCCCTGTCACCCGTGGAAAGGATGTGAGTAGCACCCAGGTGGTCATTCTGCTCTGAGGCTCCTGGAGTTGTATTGGACTCTGCATAGCACCCAGTGCTGAAAGAGCAATTCTCAGCATGGATATTCCTTCAATTAACTTAAGAATGTTTATCAAACACCCGTTTTGTGAGAAGTTCTTGGGGTACAAAGATTGCAGTCTCGGATCACCTCGAACTTTTTGTCATGCTTCAATTCTCCACCTTCCATTCTGCTTTCAGGATACAAGTGTCAGAGCTTGTTGCTGTATAATGAATCCCAACAGGAAATTGGGAGAGGTAAAATAAACGTTTTCTCTGTAGGGAGGCTTTGCATTTGAAAAATAACTTTTTATATAAAACACATTATATTTTAGCTTTTTTCACAGAAAAAAGCATATACAATGCTTCCAGTTTGAGATGGCAATTTGAGTACACGTGTTGGGGTCCTCCACTTCAAATTCTCATGAAAATGCAGAGGATGCTCTGGACCACTGTCAGGACCAGAAAGGGTGCCATCCACAAATCAGACTGAATGGAGTTCATAAGGGACCTTATGCAGACAGGTTGGGTTGAGTGATGGACCAAACAATTGACAGTTTACTGCAGCAAAAGAAGCCAGGCAGACAAGTAAATGGAAGAAGCCCACTAGCACCTTCTACCTCACAGGGACAGGAGCTGAAGAAAAGGGTAGGTTTTAAGAGGTCTTTGGAGTACAAATACATTTGATATTGGTCATTAGTTCACACAGAACATGATTGCTGTCATGGCTTTTAAATTATTTGAACTCACATTTTGATGGCCATTCTGAGGAAAAAAGTCAGGGATTCCTTAACTGGCCCACAGTGAGGAAGTTGTGCCAGCTAGAAAGGAAGTTCTGCTTCAGCTAGCTGGTTGCCACAACAAAGCAGAAAAGGAATTCTCCCAAATGCAGGGAGCTCTCTTGCATAACAGCCTTTGCTTGGAGTGGGAGCTCCCTTTCTGGACTACAAGCCAATGAGCCAACATTCTCAGAATGCAGTACAAATCTTTCCCTTTGTTTAGTTTGTTTGATCAAAGATTTGAACAGGTACACTTGCAATTTCTGATTAAGACCTTTTAAAGCCAAAGCAATGGATAGACCTCTCTCTGCTGTCGTAAGGATGGCTATGCACAAATAAATTACAGGGCAGATTCATAAGAAAGCTCAGACATAAAGAGAAGGGGACCATGTGAAGAAAAGACATCCCGTGACACAGTGATGATAAAATGTAAGATGAGTCTTCCAAAAACGATTAAACAAATTACAGTGCCTTGCTGCCCTAAATGGCAACCATTAAAAGATATTATGGGAAGCACTTATTGGCATGGAAAGGTTTTATAATATATTACTAAGTTTAAGAAAAAAGAGAAAAATCATGTAATAGTAAAATAAAGGCACTGTGTGACTGAACGTGGATGTGAGAACTGGGCAGGGGTGAGGGTTGGCAATGATAAGAAGATAAACATCAGAAAATTAGACGCTAATGGGAATTAGACGTTAATAGGAATTAGATGTTAATAGGAAAAAAATATACAGGGGAATGTGATATTAAGATGATTTTATGGGGCTGGGGAGATAGCTCAGTCGGTAGAGTGCTTGCCTTGTAAGCACAAGGCCCTGGGTTCGATCCCAGCACCCCAAAAAAAAAGATGATTTTATAACCTTCTTTTTCTTATGTAGTTTTAAATACTTTTCACAAATTGAACATAAATGGACATGATTTTCTTACATAATTACAAAAAGTAAACATTGTTTCTCAAAAAGCTTATTTCCAAAAAAGGCATTGGACTGGAACAATTTTATGGATGAATTTTTAACATTTACCAAGGAGATAGGTAGTTTCCATTCTACTTAAAATATTCAACTATGCAGGAAAAACTGAAAGGTACACTGATCTACCTAAAGAGACAATAATATTACTATATATCAGAACCTAACAAAGAGAGCCAGAAAGACGATCAATTAGGAGCCATTTTCATTTGTGAAAATGAAGCAAAATTTTGAAAATTTAGTATTTTAAGTTATTTTAGTAACTTGTTTTAGTATTTTAAATTAGTATTAGTAACTTGTTTTTAGAATTTTGCTAAAAGAATAATATACTATTGCCAAGTAGGATTTCTTCTAAAAAGGCAAACATGATTCAATATTAGCATATCTATCAATGAAGTTATTCAATAGATCACAAAGATAAATAATTTGACATTGAGGCAACAAGATTTTGTAAGTGTGTTGAATGGCATTTAATATCCAACTCATTCAAAACAAATCATTTAAAAAACTAAGTTTTTAACCTGAGACTAGAGGAGCACTTCCTAAACTTGGTAGTTAAAGAAAACACTCATTATTACATAAAACAATGGAAAAGTAAAGGCATTCCCGTTAAAACAAAATTCAATAACTGCTATAATTTGCATGTGGTTTATACTCCAAAGTTTATGTTTTGGAAGCCTGATCACCAATGTAGTGGTACCTATGGTGGAATCTTTAGGAGGTGGGGTCTAGTGGAGCTCCACCCTCATGAATTGATTGATGTTCTTTCACTGAAGTGGCTCAGGTCTTCTGTGATTGTATTAGTTCTCACAAAGGTGGATTGCCATAAATTGAGGTCACCCCACCCATTGGCCCCTTCTGCATATGGCCATTTCCCTTTTCACTTCTCCTCCACATTGTGGTGTTGTGTTGCAGGAAATCTTGCCAGAGCCAGCATCATGCTGTTTGGACTTTTCAACCACCAGAATTGTGAGTCAAATTAACCTCTTTTCTTTATAAATTATGCTGCATCAGGTATTCTATTATAGCAACACAAAACTAAGGCAATCACCTATAAAAAAATCTAAAAGTGTCAACAGAAAGAAATGATTACACTATTGAGTTTTGGGTAGTTGGTTAGTGACAAAGAAGAATGTGTAGAATGCAACTGAGGGATTGAATACAAAAGTAGATTGGACCTGAATAAATAAAGTAACTCAACTGCATCTTTATGGTTATTTAATTTGTTATCTTTCTTAGACAAGTAACTTTCTTCCCACCATGCTTATTTTGATAAATTATTCTAGGGTAATTGGGCTTCTGAAGCCTGTAGGGGCAGAAGTTGGGGGCAAAGTTAAGACTGGTTGCTTAGAAAAGTCCAAGCGTAGATTGAGCTAAGACCCCAGAGATTCATGCACTGTGACAGATGGAGAAATGGGAAATGGTTTTCTTCCAACCTTATACTTTTCTAAGATGGTACCTCAGCTCAAGAGTGATGCCTCTAAATGTTTACACACTTTTCATATCCCTTAGAAGATTGATCCTCTAAAATAACCAAATATAGCAATAGCAAAATCTAGGTCTTACCCTACTATCCCCTTCTGATCCAAAAGACGTGGGCAGGGATTTACACTATCTCTGACAAAATCCTCTATCAACAGACAATGCAAAGAGACAGAAAACTTTAGCAAATATGTAATTCATTTTTGACTCAAAATTGTGAAGACATTTGATTTAGATCAAGTTATAGGTTTAGGAAACATTTCCTGGAGAAGAAACTATGTTATTTTAAAAAAGTAATGGAAGGGATGAACAGCAGATTTAAAAGGAAGGAATAAAATAGTTGAATTGGAAGACGACACAGGGAATTCAGCTAGCAGAGAGAAGAATAAAGAAATAAATAGGATGAACAAAGACAAAACAGACTTGGAAGAGAGCTCTGGATATGTATGAGGATTTCAGGAGGCGAGAGCACCAGACATACCTGAGTCAACCAAGACTGGTCTTCATAGCAGAAGGTTGACAAAAATATCAGGCAGAGTACTTAGCAACCCCCTCACTAGTCATGAACACAGATTTCTGAATTCTAAAGACAGGAAAGTTTTTAAGGTGGATAATTAAAGGTATCCCCACCCGCAGCTTCAGAGGCAGACATGATATTGCTGCAGGAGGGACCCCAGCACTGGTGGTGAGTGGATGATGGAGGAGAAACAGGTGACATGGGGAAAGCTGAAGTGAGTCTGTGAGTATTTCAAAGACAGCACTTCAGCACTTCGTAAGAAAGAAACCTCATGGTGCTTTCCCCAAATGGGACAAAGATCCAAAATAATCATTTTGCATTATGACAAGTGTTGAAATTAAAAGGAATTTTAAAGCTATTAACAGTAAGAAATCAAATTTGATCAACCAGGTTGTAGGAATTTTCTTACACTTCTATATATAGAAAATTACAGTACAAGGTCGTCACTTGGACAGGTGATTAAAGAAGATGCAATAAAAATGAAGAAAAATATATATTACAAAAGAAAAATATATTTACAGAAATATTAAAGAAAAATATACATTACAGGAATATATATTACCAGGCAATTAGTTAATAAACATACTATGGTATTTTTTCTGGATTTTTGTGAGTTTTGTAGTCATATTTTAAGGTTTTTCATATTTTAAGATTTTGAAATTTGTTATTTCTCATTTTAAATAAAAAATTTCTGTCCACACCTAGTTTTCTATCAAGGTGTGATTTATATATGATAAAATGAGTAACCATAATTGTGTATTTTTCTTAAATGTAACCCCTTAAAATGCATAAGGTATGTTTCAGGTTCCCAGGATACCTAGTTAATGTATTTCTTCATCTAATCCAGAAATAAATTGACAGAGAGAAATACAAACCTTGAAAAAGGGAAGATAAAAAACCAAAAAGATTCTGGGTTGTGATATCAAGACTGAAAAACACGAATTGTCTAAATAATTGTTAATATATTTATAAAACCTACTTTCCCTGAAAGTGAAAAATAATACAAAAGTTGTTTATTCTAGATCATCAATATTGGATTGTTTCCATAAAATGTGGTGCGGAGTGGGTAGAGATATAAAAAGAGGGCTCCATTTCTCATTTTCCACAAGTTTTGTATTTCGAGTCGTTTATGATGCTATGTGGTTTGTTGTTCAATAGGAAATGGGCATGATGTTCTAAATACATAATAACTGATATATCACGAGCACTCACCACCAGAATGGACACTGGTCATGACAATCCATGTGGTCATGCTGGTGTATGTATAAGAAATACTGTCTTACATTATTACCTCATGTACATATATGACTGCATGACCCATGAGACCCTACAATGTGCATAATCAGAAAAATGAGAGATTACACTTCATTTATGTATGATCTATCAAAATGTATAAATGCAGTCTACTGTCACGTACAACAAATTAGAACAAATAAAAAAATGTAAAAATTTTTTCTAATAAAAAAGAAAAGAGGGCTGGGGATATAGCTCAGTTGGTAGAGTGCCTGCCTCGCATGCACAAGGCCATGGGTTCAATCCTCAGCACCACAGAAAAGAAAAGAAAAGAAAAGAAACACACCGTCTTAGCATTGGCATGATAGTTATTGGTAGAAACAGTAGGAAATTGAAAGGCACTTTTTTTTTTTAAAGTGAATTCCTTCAACTTCAATTAACATCCAGTCATCCTTTAGTGAAAATATGAAAATACTCGATTTGGAGATTGAACAATTCAGTGAATGAAGAAATTCCTGTCTTTGCTTCCAGACCATTAAGGCAACAGATATAGATGTGGGGACTCATTATCTCCTAGACCGTGTCGTTGGGCAGCCCGAGCTCAAACAGGAGCAGCTCTGAAGCTCTGGTACCATCAACGTTTACTTCAAAGTCAGCAGTTGCAGCAGCTTTCTGTGAACTCTGAAAGGCTGATCTCACTGCAGAGTCGCTCTCTTTTCTTCATTTCAGGAATGAAAGCAAAACCTTGCTGAAAAAGTCATACTCATCCCTGTCACTGCCAGTACTTTGTTCTTTCCAAGTTCATTGGTTTTTTTTTCTGTAAGTTTTTGCTAAAATAGACAAAACCCAAAATAAACCCCAAACCCCAATGTCCCAAACTACAACACTCTTTCTTGGGAAATGTTAGCTAGTGTATGAATTTGTTATATGGAAGGTGAGGAATTATAATTGGTAAAGAAGTAACACTCACATAGGGAGCTATGAGACTGTTATTTCCTACAGGAGGCCGAGATGTCAATATTCAGGACCTTTACATCCTATATTATTTTTCTTTACTTATTAGTGTTTACAGAAAACACAATTCCACAAATACAGTTTGCCTTCCACTGAACTTGGATTCTCAGGTCAGTATGTAATCACTTGTAAGTTATTGGCATCCCAATTATTCCTTTGTCTGAGAATAACACGGGTTTTGTTTCCCCTTTTTCCACCCAGATATAAACTGTAGCTATTAAGTTCAGTTTGCTTGTTGTAGATTTTGTGTGTGTGTGCTCTATCTGTCCCTGTGTATAAAAATTTTCCAGTAACTGAAGTGCATGATATCAAGGCAAATGTTTTTAGCATCCAAAAGACATTTTTCATGGGCTTGTCATTTTTTTGGCTTTTGCTTAGGAATACTTTAGTTTGGTTGCTTGGGTACAGTTGATTGAATACAGTTGCAACAACTAATCAAAATCTGGTACAAGTTAGGGGCCTTTTACATCTGTACTCTTTTGCCTGTAAGATGAGACATTATTTGAAACTCAAGATTTTAGCACCTGTACAAATCTTTTCTTGTTCTGAAACCTTGATTAATGATAAAGAGGATGCAGAAGTATTAACTCATTTTGAACTAAAGAATAGTTTATTAAAAGTAAAGTGTTATGGAATACTTTGAGGAGTATTGGAATGAGCTCTTCTTTAAAGGTTTTGTAGAACTCAGCTGAGAACCCATCTGGTCCCGGACTTTTCTTTGTTGGTAGGCTTTTGATGACCTCTTCTATTTCATTGCTTGAAATTGGTTTATTTAAGTTGTGTATGTCCTCCTCGTTCAGTTTAGGTAATTCATATGTCTCTAGAAATTTGTTGATGTCTTCGAGGTTTTCTGTTTTGTTGGAGTATAGATTTTCAAAATAGCTTCTAATTATGTTTTGTATTTCACTCGTGTCTGTTGTGATGTTTCCTTGTTCATTCCGAATTTTAGTAATTTGAGTTTTCTCCCTCTTTCTCCTTGTTAGTGTGGCTAAGGGTTTATCAATTTTATTTATTTTTTCAAAGAACCAACTATTTATTTTGTCAATTTTTCCAATTGTTTCTTTTGTTTCAATTTCGTTGATTTTGGCTCTGATTTTAACTATTTCCTGTCTTCTACTACTTTTGGTATTGGTCTGCTCTTCTTTTTCTAGTGCTTTGAACTGTAGTGTTAAGTCATTTATTTGTTGATTTCTACTTCTTTTTTTGAATGCGCCCCATGAAATAAATCTTCCTCTAAGTACTGCTTTCATAGTGTCCCAGAGATTTTGATATGATGTGTCTTTGTTCTCGTTTACTTCTAAGAATTTTTTTATTTCCCTCCTGATGTCTTCTATTATCCATTCATCATATAATAGTGTATTATTTAATCTCCAGGTATTGAAGAAGTTTCTGTTTTTTATTCTGTCATTTATTTCTAATTTCAATCCATTATGATCTGATAGAGTACAAGGTAGTATCTCTATCTTGTATTTGCTAACAGTAGCTTTGTGGCATAAAATATGGTCTATTTTAGAGAAGGATCCATGTGCTGCTGAGAAGAAAGTGTATTCGTTCTCAGACTTCCTTAACAGGACTCCCATAGCACAAGAAATAAAAGCAAGAATCAACAACTGGGATAGATTCAAACTAAAAAGCTTTCTCTCAGCAAAGGAAACTATCAGAAATGTGAAGAGAGAGCCTACAGAGTGGGAGAATATCTTTGCCAACCATACTTCAGATAGAGCGCTAATTTCCAGAATCTATAAAGAACTCAAAAAACTCTACACGAAGAATACAAATAATCCAATCAACAAGTGGGCTAAGGAAATGAACAGACACTTCACAGAAGAAGATGTACAAGTAATCAACAGATATATGAAAAAATGTTCAACATCCCTAGTAATAAGGGAAATGCATATCAAAACTACCCTAAGATTTCATCTCACCCCAATTAGAATGGCGATTATCAAGAACACAAGCAACAATAGGTGTTGGCGAGGATGTGGTGAAAAAGGAACACTCATACATTGCTGGTGGGGTTGCAAATTAGTGCAGCCACTCTGGAAAGCAGTGTGGAGATTCCTCAGAAAGCTTGGAATGGAAACACCATTTGACCCAGCTATCCCAGTCCTTGGCCTATACCCAAAGGACTTAAAATCAGCATACTACAGAGATACAGCCACATCAATGTTCATTGCTGCTCAATTCACCACAGCCAGATTGTGGAACCAACCTAGATGCCCTTCAATTGATGAATGGATAAAGAAACTGTGGCATATATATACACAATGGAATATTACTCTGCAATTAAGAATGATAAAATTATGGCATTTGCAGGCAAATGGATGAAATTGGAGAATATCATGCTAAGTGAGATAAGCCAATCTCAAAAAACTAAAGGACGAATGATCTCACTGATAAGCGTTGAGGACATATAATGGGGATTGGGAGGGATTAGCATTATGTTTAGGGTTAGGTTTAGGGTTAGGGATAAGGAGAGTGGTAAGAATGAAGGAAAGAAGGACTGTATAGAGGGAAAAGAGGGGTGGGAGGGGTGGGGGGGAAGGGAAAAAAATAATCAAACATCATTGCCCTATGTAAACGTATGATTACACAAATGGTATGCCTTGACTCCATGTACAAATAGAGAAACAACATGTATCCCATTTGTATACAATAAAAAAAAAAGTAAAGTGTTATATAAAAAGGTGATAAAAACAGAACCTTTCTCTTGCCATGTTGAAAACAGATACAATTCCCTTGCCATTGGACTTCCTGTTAATGGCTGGGTTTGTCCAGTGGAGAGCCCTGCAGGATGATGGAGGCTTAGAAGAGTTCATGATCTGGGTATTTATTGACCACCTCTCTGCTTACAGGTTGTTGAGGGCTGGCTTTGTTCCTCTACCAAAGGCCACAGCTCCTGTAAGGGAGCTGCTCCATCTGGCTTTCTAGCTGGCTTCTAATACTCTTCCTATTGTGTTTCTAGCCCAGGGCTGCTAACAGGTCCCTTCTCTTGCTTCCTGCCAGGTGCCACACCTTGCCTCCTGATTCACTTTTTATACCTTTGTAAAAGAGTGGTTTTAATTAAACTCATTTCAATTTTTTTCAATGTAAGTGTGCCTTCTGATTTTTGGTAGGCCCTTAGGTAAAGTGGTAATTTTAAATAAAAAGTCATTTAGGTCAAACTTAATGATGAGCCAGAGAGAATAAAAGCATTCACTGAAATTTCTACACAGTTGCTGTCCCTCCCTACTCCATTTGATCATCTCTATTCTCTTTCTGGCCTCCAGTTTCCTTATGCCTGACCATTTCTTCTCCATGGAATTGTCTCTACTTTGGATTTAGTCTACTCTTCTAGATTTATGATTATTATTATCATTATTTTTATTAATTATTATTCTCTCCCATCTCCTGAACTTCTCATCAATTTATGTGTTATGCCTCATTCTCTTGGACCACAATGACAATTAATGATTAAATATGAAGGCTAATTTATGTTAAGGTACACATGTTTAATAATCCTTTAATCATGTATAGCACTCCATGGAGTACTGACTTCTAAACAAAATTGAAGTGACTCTCTAAAGGTGAGAATATCATTCACAAAAACAGGGAGTTCTGTTGGCACAATATGAGGCAACAAGTACAACCCAGAGGCCATAGAATTGGAGCTTGGCAGCATTACTTGGGTGGAAGGTTTACACTGAAAAGCAGAACGGTAAGTTTGATGTTAAGGATTATGTCGAAAAGGTCGTTCCCTTTCTAGAATAATTTTTTCTATGAAAGTAGAATGATTATTGGAAATTTTGATATAAGAAATAAGCAGCTTCTACAATAGTTCTTTCTAGACATAAGCCATCTCCATTGAGATATGATATGGGCTGGGTACAGTGGTGCCCTCCTGTAATCCCAGTTTCTTGGGAGGCTGAGGCAGGAGGTTCAAGAGTTCAAAGTCAGTCTCAGCAAAATCAAGGTGCTAAACAATTCAGTGAGACCCCATCTGAAAATAAAATACAAAAGAGACTGGGGATGTGACTCAGTGGTTGAGTGCCCCTGAGTTCAAGCCCCAGTACCCCCTCCAATAGATATGTACAAAATTTTATGTGTCAAAACTTCAGCAAAAATCTAAAAAGAGTACAGAGTTTGATGTACTCAGATAAAGTTAAGAACTGCTGGGCGATTTGGACTTTTTTGAGAGCCATGTTTATTTTTATTCCTCTGCTTTGGAAAGTTTGGAGTGTCTTTAATGCCTATAGCCCACTTCTGATAGATGCACTATTATGTACTTGGTGCCATTAATTCAGCAGTAAGATGTGTTTTGCACACCATTTCATAAGAAGTTCTTCTGATAGTACCTTCTAATTTCAGTCCAGAAATTAATGTACAAATATCACTTCAGATTTACCTTGATCCAGTTTTGATCAGGGCATGTATGTATTATGTATAACAGGATTTTGTTAAAACACTACATATTAAATTATTTGCACAGGGAGGCTTATTAATATGCCTTAGTAAATAGTTATATTTCTATGGCCTATTTTTCCTGGGGCCATGATGAACAAACCAACATGATTTAATCAAACGCAAGAGAAAAATGATGTCCTCCAGAGACAGTAAACGGGCTGGGAATATAGCTCAGTTGGTAGAGTGCCTGCCTCGCATGCACAAAGCCCTGGGTTCAATCCCCAGCACCACAAAAAAAAAAAAAAAAAAAAAAAAAAAAAAGAGAAACAGTAAACATGAGAAGTATGAATGCTTCTGCTATACTGCTTATAGTAAACTCGTTTTTAAATAAGTGGGAGTACACTAAAATAGTGCTATAGTATAATAAATACATAAACCAGGAACATAGTCATTTATTAGCATTATCAAGTACTGTGTGCTGTAAGTAATGGTGTGTGCTAGACTTGAATGCAGCTGGCAGTGCAGATTTATTTAACCAGCACCACTGCAAACAGGGGAGCAATGTCATGTGCTATGACATCACGATGGCTGTGATGTCACTAGGCGATGGGAAATTTTCAGCTCTATTCAATTGATATGCAGCATTTTAATAAAATCCTGCTATGCAGCATATATGCGTGCCTTGATCAAAACTGGATTAAGATAAATCTGAAGAAGTGAGATTTGCATATGCAGTCCATCACTGACCAAAATGTTATATGGCACATGAAGTTATTTAATTTTTATGGTGTTCTAAAATTACTATTTTATGGCCTCTTTTCTACCTCCTCCTCCTCCTCTCCCTCCTACTGCACCCCCCCCCCCCATACTCCTCTGTACAAGTTCAATGGTAGGAGAGTAAAAGTGACAATGTGTGTTGACAGACATTTTGTATCTGCAAGCACGTGGGTAGGAGATGTTTATTCCTGTTGTGCTATTTCTTCTGTGTTAACCTGTAAGGACTGAGTCCTTCAGGTTTTTATTCTTTCACCTTTTCTGGCACACCTATTTGAGAAAATTATCTTGATTACCAACAATTTTGGCTTTGCTAAAGGTAATTTATATTCTTTCTAACCACTTCAATTTATAGCTTCTAATTACAAATACGGCTTTATTCAAGTCACTTTTTTAGAACCCTTTCACAATTTGCCTCAAATCTATGAAACTTGAGAAACAGTCTTTATAATTTGGTTACAAAGGGAATTTTTGAAAATACAGGCACTACAATGTCAAAAACAAAATAATCTCCACAAAATATACCCCCTTTGGATCCTGTCAACAATGTTCAGGGTGCATCTCTTTTAAAACAACATGGCTTCAGCAATTTTTCTTAAAACAAGCACAGTAGATGTTCCCTTACTTTTTCTTTCTTTATAAAATTGTCAACTTAAAAGTATTATTGCATTTTACCATGGTCAGCAGTTATGCAGAATTCTGTCTATAAATCCAAGATGTTTTTGCCTTTCCTTGTGTTTTAGGACACCCTGATGAGGAGTTAGAAGGAACAGCCTCCACTTCTCTGACTAAATTTTTTTCCCCACTAAATCATCTCTGAATTAAAGGCAGGGCAATCAATTTCTTCATCTGCCTTCCTTGTGTTGATCACAGAAATTCAATCTTTTAAAGACACACCATAATTTCCGCCCTTAACTCAGAATATCTGATAGAATGTGATAGCACAATTAGTAAATTTAGGCCAAAGCAAAATGTTTACAAAGACATGAAAACTCTGTAATTATTCCATTTTCAAATGTGTGCATGATATTGATTCAGCCCTTGTCCTCTCTGGGAAAACATTGTCATTCATTAAGTTTCATGAAATTGTCTCAGTTGTGTGGATTGCTGACAAAGGTTGTGAGGGAATCTTTGATTTGTTATCTACAAATTGAAAGATAATAAAATCCTCTAGTTGAATAGGTTTTTTTTTTTTCATCATTACAATCTTATTAACCTGATAATATTTATAACCCCATGGACGTGAGTGGAAGATACTAATGCCTGTATTTTCAAATAAGAAAGCATGGGCATTCAGCAAATGTTTTGTCATATAATTTACTCAATATTATGAGATTAATCAAAAATATTAAATTTAGTTCTGATACTCTTTATATTTCTTCCTTAGTTCATTAGCAAAAATTATTCTGAAGATTATGAACATAAAAAGTCTACTGTCCGTAAACATGTAACTCTGACAGTGAGATGTTCTAAAGTCTCTCATATACTTTATTCATGATTTTACTGATGTTAAAACAAAGAAAGTGTAAAACAAATCAAAACTGTAAGGCCGACCCTCTGACAGTGGAATTTCTCTGTTAAAAAAAAAAAAAGTGCATAGAAACGAGTAGGCCATTGTGACTGATTGTGTTTTCCAAAGATTACTGCACCAATTTATATCTCATCCCACATTCTCCTATAGTGTTGCATCAACGTGCCTCCACTGAGACATGGGGGTGTTTTCTCCTCATGAAATTGAGTAGATCTTTCTAATTTCCTCAACCAATATGATGTAATGGATGTGACACAGCATGACTTCTGAGATTAGGAAATAGAAGGATATTCAATTCTGTCTTGTTTTTTTCTTGCTTCACTGGGGCACTTGACCCTTTAGAAGTAGACACCATATTGTGAGGAAGACAGGCCACATGAAGAGGCCACTCATAGGAGGTCTGTCTAAAACGCCTGGCTAACAGCCAGGCTGACAGGCAGCATCAACTACCATTGTTTTGAATGAATGAGTCTTCAGAAGATTCCAGACCCCAGTCTTTGAGTTATCCTGACTATGTCAAGTAGAGCAAAGATGAGTTATCTACATTGAGTTCCACCTAAATTGCAGATTCATGAGTAATGTAAATGTTGTCATTGTTTTAGGTTTCTAAATTTTGGGGTAATTTTATATGTAATTATAGACAACTGAAATAGCCTCTAACAAGGTAGTTATTTAACACCAAAAAAATTACATTGTTCAAGAAGTATGAGTTTCATTGGATCTCTAAAACTAATGCTGAACCATAATAATTCCTGGTACAGTTAGCACATCTCCCATTTTTGTGACCACCTTGGGAATAAAATAAGTGAGACCAGGGAATTATTGTTGTATGGTTTTTGTGAGTCCTCAGTATTAGAAGAAATAATAATTGGTATACAATGAAATACACCCATTACTTCTGCTTTTGAAGAAACATCTTCATAGCTAGTAACATGTCATCCTTATATATTTATTTTGAAGCAGAATAACTCAGCTTTGTTATGGTTTAGATATGAAACGTTTCCTGAAAAGCTCATTTGTTGAGAGTATTATCCAGAATGCAGGAAGGTTCAGAGGTGGGAATTTAAGCAGTGATGAGGACTAAGTCTACTGATGAGGTCAGAGTCCTCGTTAGTAGATTAATTCATTTGCTGGATTAATCCATTGATAGATGAATGAACTTCTGGGTGGTAACCATAGGCAGGTGGGCATGGCTGGAGGATGTAGGTCACTGGGGCATGGATTTAGTCTATATTTGTCCCTGACACCTTCCTTTCTCTCTTTCTAGCGCCCGCTCTCTCTCTTTCTCTCTCTCTCTCTGTCTCTGCCCCTTTCTCTCTCTCTCCTGTCCTGCTGCCAGGAACTGAACAGTTTTCCTCCACCATACCCCTTCGCCATGATGTTGTTCCTCACCTTAGGCCTAGAGCAATGTAGTTGACTGATCATGGACTGAACATCTGAAACCCTGAGCTCAACATAAGATTTTCCTTGTCTAAGTTGTTCTTGTCAGGTATTTTAGTCACAGCAATGCACAGCTGATTAACAGGAGTTCTTACCTTGACTATCTCTGTAATTCTAATAAAAATAACTTTAGTGATGCAGGTGAGTAACCCGTATGTATAGACAGAGTAATAAGTAAGTTATACTCTTATTTATTGTGCAAAGTCCTAGGTATGCTGGAAGCACATAGTTGTGGCAAATCTGGAGTTATTCCTCCACTTGTCTGGAGTTATTCCTTCACTTGTCTGGAGTTATTCCTCCAACTCAGCAGGATGGTTCCTGTTGTTGACCAGAGTAGCTGGATGAACTGGAGAAATCCAACAAGTCAAGGCATGTTGGCCAAATTCTCAGAAACACTTCTGTTAACCTGGAGTTCAGCCTCACCATTTAGTCTGGCTTTCCTCAATTTGAGCAGGTAGGATTCCTGTCAACAAAACAATTAAATTATACTGTTAAATTGTTTGCTGGAGTCTGCATGGTATAACTAGCTGTTGTGACTTAAGGATTTATATTTGGGGGTTTCCAGGTGTTTTAAGGATTCTAAGTCAATAACATGGTTTTTCCTTTGATGTAATCCGGAGACATCCTTATGAACTATGGAGTAAACAATCTTAGAATAGCAGGAGGAATATATACAGCAATGTATTGTATCATGACAGCATCTAAGTCAATTGTAGTTTAATACACAAATCTTTGTGTCAGAACTTTCATGCAAATACTCTCTGAAAGTGTCATGAAAAGGTTGCTAAGATAATGTAATAGCCATTTCCTAGAAGAAAAACGTGAAGAGTAGAGTATTTAGTAGTATAGACCCACAGTCATACTTCCTGGGCTCAAATTCTGTTTCTGACACTGGTTGCTGGATCCTAGGACAGGGTATTTAGTGTTTCTTTGCCCCAGTTTCCTTATTTATAATATGAAAATGCTAGCGTTGTTGTACAAGACAAGCTTAGCATGTGCAAATGCATACAAGTATGTAGTAGGTGCTCCTACCTGTTAGGTATTACACATTTTTCAAATGACCATTGAGTATCTTAAATTGCTGAAAGATTTCCCCTTGTCCACCATTATGAAATATTTACAATTCTGGGCAGTTAATCATCCAACTTGTTGAGGCAGAAGATATGCTTAAAGCACATTTTCTAACATCAACACTTTATCTGAAAGTGGCTAAATCTCTCCAGGGATCTCCTGTAATAGTCTACTCTGAACATCAACATTAAATACTATTCTTTTAATTACACCTTAGGCAAGTAGAATACATCACAACCACTAAGTATTTGGCTCCAATGCTGCATAGTGACAATTAACAATAAAAGCTTTCAAGAAGAGTTTCAAATAAGTCTCTCATTATATTGGTGAAAACAGAATGAGTTAGGAGACTACTGACTTCAGAAGGAACACATGCTATAGGTGACACTTTTGAAGCACTTACTGTCTGAAAACCAACTGCTATTTATTTTCCTTACCACACATAGCTCTTTCACCAAAAGTTTAAGAATCAATGGTGAGAAATTGTGGTTTATTGTCAATATAAGCAACTCATTCTGACTGGGAAGTGCATGACCATATAACATCCCAGAAAGCAACGTTATGCTGAAACCAGCTCCGTAGACCATTTGTTCCAATAAAATATAAAGTGACTTAACACCAGGCTTTTGAGAAAGAAGAACAGTAGAAAGTGCGAAGCCCCAGGAAAGTTTAGTTTTGCTTAGCTTTCAATCATATTCGGCATTGTACATACTTACCTCAAGTTGGAGAAATGCTGATAAGCAAGGTTGGAGTAATCCAAGAAGGTGCCGGAGGAGGTTTTCATTCCAAAACTTTCCTCATCATTTGGATGCCCACTCTGTTCTTTTGTGAGACTGTCAGCATTTTCTCCCTCCCTTGAAAAGACATTAGTATTTTACTATATCAGCAGTAATGGGAAAATTTGAGAAGACAATTTTTTCTTCTCTCCATATTTCTGAGCTTTTCTGTGATTCAGCTCTTTTATTGATGTCATGATGAACATGGCTGAAGTTTGAGTCCCTTCTGTCCATCCTTTCTATTTCACTCTCAGTCTATTCCCTTCTCTATACTGGGAGAGCTGCATTTCCCGGGTTTCTTGGCACTCTGCTTTTTCCATAGGTTTGGTTGAGAGGAGGCATGGATGAGATTTTGGAGGACAGGAGGGAGAAGATAGAGTACTGTTCTGCTCCATCTCTGCTCCAGGCAACATGGGGATGTGTCTTCTCTGGCTCCGCTCCCAGTTCACCATGGTTCCACTCTGCATTGGGCTTTAGCTTTGGAACTTTTGATTTAACAAATATCCTATTTTAAACCCCCTCTGTTGAAAACATGTAATTTGTTTTTGACTGAACCTAGACGGATACACATTTGTAGAATTCTTGCAAGATCTTGGAATGTTAGAAAATTCCAGAATTTTAAGGATAATAAATTCTAAATGATATAAATTAAACTCTTTCTGGATTGCCCATGGGCATCTACAACATGCTAGCTAGTAATGATCAACTATTAATAGGCATAGACAAAGTCAATCTTTGCAAAGACCTTATCTTCAGTAAGGAGGATTATGTACTATGTATTATCATAAAATACGGGGATTTATCAAGGGCTTCCTTCAAAGTTCTTTTAACACAAAGCATTAATAACAGTATAATTAGCACAGTCCTTAATATGCACAATTTATTCAATTATACCTTAGTTGAGTAGAAACTCAAATACCTTTGTGTGTGTGTGTGTGTGTGTGTGTGTGTGTGTGTGTGTTTGTTGTGTGTTTGTGTGTGAGATTAGGGATTGAACCCAGAAGTACTTTGTGTGTGTGTGTGTTTGTGTGTGTTTGTGTGTGAGATTAGGGATTGAACCCAGAAGTACTTTACCAATAAGCTACATCCCCATCTCTTTTATATTCTTATATATTCAGGCTCTTGCTACTTTGCCAAGGTTGACCTCAAACTTGTGATCCTCCTTCCTCAGCCTCCTGAATAGCTGGGCTCATGGGAACTTGTCACTGTGTCTGGCTCAAATGTCGTCTATATATTTTCCTTAAAGCAAAACATTCATTTCTGGCTTAGAGTGATTTGTTACAGTGATCAAATGTAGACAGACACAGGCATGATTTTTTTTTTTTTGAGCAGTTTTAGGTTTTTTAGAACAATTAACCAAATAGTATGGTAATACTCATCAATATGGTAATTTCCTCATCCTCCAGTTTCCCCTATTATTAAAATCCTGTATTAGTATGGTACATTTGTTATAATAGATGAGTCATTTTGATATATCATTAACCAAAGCCCATAGTTTACATTAGGGTCTACTCTTTGTGTTGTACATTCTATGTGTTTTTGACATATGTATGACAATATGTATCTATCTACCATTACAGTGTCACACAGAATGCTTTCTCTGCCCCAAATTTCCCCTAGGCTCTACTTACACATTCCACTGAAACTCTGACAAACACTGATCTACCGTCTGCATGAGTTTTCTTTTTCCAAAATGTCGCATTGTTAGAATCACACAATATGTGAACTTTTCAGACTGATGCCTTTCACTTAGAAATATACATTTAAGATTCCTCCATGTATTTTAAGTTTTGATAGCTCAATTCTTTTTATCCCTAAATGGTGTTCCATAGTGTGGCTGTACCACATTTATTTGTTAATTTACCAATTGAAGTACATCTTGGTTGCTTCCAGGTTTTGGCGATGTTGAATAGAGCTGCTGTAAGTAAGTATGTGTATGTTTTGATGTTGATTGGAGTTTCCAGCTTACAGGTGAAGTAAATGCAAAGAATCATATGGCAGTAGTAGGTTTAGTTTGTAAGGAACTGCTGAATTGTCTTCTAAGGTGACTGTAGCCTTGTGCGTTCCCACCAGCAATGAATGAGTTTCCTGTTGCTCCACAGTCTGACCAGCATCTGGTGTTGTCAGTGCTTTGGATTTTAGCCATTCTAATAGGTGTTCAGTGGTACCACTTTGTTGCTTTAATCTGTAACTTCCTAATTATTTATGATGTGGAGCATCTTTTCATGTGTGTATTTGCCACCTGTGTATCTTCTTTGATGAGGTCTTTGTTCATATCTCTTACTTTCATAATTGAGTGTTTATTTTCTTATGGTTGAGTTTTCAATGTTCTTTGTATACTTTGGATATTAATCCATCAGATATATTTTGCAAATATGTTTTCCTAGTCTATAACTTATCTTCTCGTGTTCTTAACAGGCATAATTCTTAGGGCAATTTTTTGTGATGTCTTGGACAATCTGTTACCATTTTGTTGAAGATTTTTCTATGGTTCTGAATATCTTGGTAATGAATCCCTAAAGTTTGGGACAGTTATTCCCCCTTAATATATTTTTATGAGAAGTGAAAATATGTCCATAGTTCACAATGTAGCTTCTAGCAACATTAATTGTGATCATTTGTTACCTTGAAGAATTATAATTAGTAGTCTTAGCAGTGAAATGGAAGGGTTTGGAGGACATTTCACAGCAGGGTCATAACTATATTTTTAGATCATTTTATATTCTCCCTTCTCTGCAAACCATGGCAATGTGACACCTACCCCTCAACTCTCTGCTCTGTATTTTACCTGTCTTTCAGAAGTCTCTTGAGGAATCCATCAAGGATCAGCAGTGTTAAATTCAATTTCCCTTTCTTGAATATCTATTTTTGTCTTGACTTTTGCAACACCACCTATCCTAGAGGTAGTTTAGTAGGGACTTCATTTTCTTTTCCTTGAACTTGGTAATAACCTCTTAAGCTGTCCCCTTGCCTGTCTTGTCTTTTGCATTATATCTTCCATATTTTCATAACATAGGAGGAAACAACACAATGAGAAGATCACAGACTTTGCTTTTTTATTGTGTATTTTAATCATTAAGCATAGTGAGTTTCATTGTGGTATACATATCATATAATTTGAAGGTCACAGCCTTTGAAGTTAGAAAGACCTAGATTCAAGCCCCAGCTCCCACGTAAGTGACTTAGTGCATACCCTCAAGTTTAACGTGACATCTCTCACATGTGGATAGCAGCTTACACTGTTGCTGTGACTGGAATCAAATATGATGCAAGCTATAAAGTGAATAAAAAATAATAATACCTGTAAAGGGATTGCATGTGGTATAAGTCGTTTCCATTTTCTAAAAATCAATTCAGTTATAAACACATTTCTCTCTTATTAGTTAAAATAAATTTCACCTCCTCATCTCAGCATGCTTGGCCCTTCACAGGCTACTGTGTCTTTTCTGTCTTAGCTCCTGTACTATCACCCCATGCTTCGAAAACACAGATGGGCTTGTCTTTTTCTCACAAGTGGCCTCTCATTTATGTCTACATGTATCTGCATATATAGTACTCCATCTGTGATGTCCTTCATCCTCCCATCTAAATGGCAGACTTCCAATTTATGCCTCAGGACCCTATTCTAGTATTACCTCCCAGCCCTTTGCCCTCAACCTAATAGATTTCCAACAGCTTATGCTATTAAAGCTATCTTGAAGAGTTTGCCCTTCACATTCTGGAATTTGCCAACACAGTGAATCTGGGGCTCCATTTCTTGAGTAGATAAATCATAGAATCCAGCAGAAAGAGTAGAGCTGACTTTCCTTATGGTTTGTGAACCATGCTGTCAAAGGCATGATATTTCTCTGTTAGGAACAGAAAATTTAGTTAAAGTTGCTCAAACTGTTGGACCTGGTGAAAATATGATAAGTACTTCCATGTTACTTGATGAGAACACAAGTTTTATTGCCTTTTAGAGAGTGATCAGTAAATATACATTATCTATGTATCTAGGTATCTGTATCCATCTATTTAAATATGAATTGATACTTAAAATATTTATACTCTTTCACCCAGTAATTTTCTTTTTGAATATCTATTTAAAGAAAATAAAGAGGTATAGATATACAGATTTATGCATGAATATGCTTATCATAGTTAGAGTGAAAATGAGAAAGAACTTAATAATCTAGTTTTAGTTATATAAATTATTATATATCCATATAAGAAAATATTATGTAGTCATTACAGTTTATATTTTTGAAAGTGTTATGGTAAAATAGAAAATCTTTATGATTTAATATCAAATAAAAAATCAGCATACAAAGACGTCTTTTCATATGACTACAACCATATTTAATATATGCATAGAAAAAAATTGGAAAGAAATATGCTGAAACGTTAATAATTATCCCTTGATCAGGGATGATACTTGCTATAATAAATAACCCCATGGTCTCTGTGGCTTAACATTTAAAGTTACTTCTTATTCATATGACAGTCCAGTGCTGTTTGGAAGGTAGCTCTTCTCCATACAATTATACGGGAGCCTAGGATCCTTCATATCTTGGAGACAGTTACTTTATGCATTCAATGCCAAATGCAGGAGGTTTCAGAGGCATAGTTGAGATATATCATTTCCATCAACTCAGCATTGGCCAGAATTCAGTCCTATGCTATCACCTAACTGCAAAATACTAGGAACTATATTCCCACCAGGAAGAAAAGGCTCTTGAATATTGGCAGCCCTAGCATTGTTATCTTCATCTCTAGGAGAGGAAATTTAGCAAATAATTTCCAATAATTCCTATTTCTTTGCATTTCTTTTACATTTTCTAGTTTTTCTCTAGTAACTATGTATTTTTATTCATTCATTCATTTATTTGTAAAAAAATTTTTGTTATTTTAGTTGTATGGGACATAATACCTTTAATTTATTTATGTGATGCTGAGGATTGAACCCTGAGCCTCAGGCATGGAAGCAAGTGCTCTGCCACTGAGCTATAACCCCAGAAAATATAACTAGGAGCTCTTACTAGAGTTGTAAAAGAAGGTACTACTTCGATTTCTATGACATGAATTTATATTATCTAAAGTATTTTCTTGGACATTGTAAAGGTTAAATTTGATTCAGGTAAGAGGAGCTGTTGCAAGATTATATTATAAACACAACAAAAAGAAATCTATGCAATATGAACAGTCTTTTGATTGAGCTGAGGAATTCAAGCCTCTAAATAACATTAAGCTTATTGATTATTTTCAAAATCATTAAATATTATTTAATAAGCAAGAATGTAGACCAATCTAACTTTAAATCATGTTTTTGGTAGAAATGTATGAAGATGTGAAAATGTTGAGACTTGAAATCCTAATCCTCGAGCTCTTTCCCATCAGCACCCATGTGCCCCTCTGTTGCTCCTAATTATCCTGTCCTTGACCTCCCACACAGGCCCTCTTCTTCTTACCCGAGGGAAGAAAAGTGGAGAGGATGTTGGAGAAATACAGAGGCCACTTCCTTCAGTCCCTCCCTTCAAGGTCTAAAGGCTAGCATTTATACTGGATAGTATTGAAAATATTCTCTCACACATCCAAGATGATGGCAATTTTTTCATCTATCTATCCGTTCACCCACCCACACATCCACCCATCCGCCCATCCTTCCTTCCATCCATCTTTCCATCTATCTTTTCAGTCTTCCTTCTATCCATCCATCTGCCTACTACCTATCTAAAAAAACATTGATTGAAAATTTACAATGAACCAGGAACTATGCATATTTGGTCCTTTATTTGTATTTGCTACATGATGAAAGTCTTTGTCCATATACATTCCAGAGAGCTTGTACACTGACAGGTATCCTTATTTGATCTAGAACCATTACTTTAGACACAGTATCTGCTCTGATCTGAGAGTAGAGGCAATATTATTTTGCTCATTATTTTGTAGCACTCAAAGATAGACTTACTGGTCACCTTCCCTTTTTTGCACACAATTGCCCCTGATCTCCCATTCTCAAGTCTTTGGAAGTATTGCATTAAACAAAAAATCAAGTGAAGGTCTACTGTAAGGCAATTGCTGCTCAAAACAAGGCAGTTTGCAGACAGGAAAACTCAGAAAGATTAATGGTCGCAGCCAGCCCATTATCCATAGAGCATGTAGAGATAGGGCCTTGGTAAATATGGATTGTATGAACCTTGGTTTCGCCATCATCTGAATGTCACACTGGTGGAGAATGACACAGAGAAACTGCAGCTGTGATGTTACTACCCTAGAGGAAGAACTGATCTCCTCCTCGGGCTAACCCAAGTATGATCTTTCTACATTCTGTAGATTCCGCTTTCACATTAGTTCACAAGCATCCTTCATTCCCATGTTGTTTAAGGAAAACTTGTCTATAACAAAAATGCTAAAAAAGACACTGGGGTAACAACTCATTTTATTCTATAATATTCTAGTTAAAATTAGAAAAGTCACATTTTTTGATCTTCTCAGTTTATCAGACAGAAAACAGATAGCTAGTACATACCATTCCTTGGGTGGTTAGCATTTCACAATCATTCACATTTCATTGCCCTTTTTTTTTCCCCAGTACAAAATGTCACTAGAAACATATGCAAAGTGCAAAGTATTTAGGAACCTGTGTAAAATGTATAAAAGAACATGAAAAATATTCATTTTTAAAAGTAAGATGGGAAAATAATTTAAATTTAAAATGTTTCATTAGTTTCCAATTAGAATTTTACCCTGATGGATAAATGCTTAAGTCAGTCTTGCCTAGTTGAATGGAATTTGTCATCTCTCTATCCACATCTTGTCTTTCATATCTCCTATTTCCATGGTTATGTCTGCAGATTCAGTAAAATGAGGATATAGCATTTTATTACATGTGTTTGGGATTATTAGATTAACCCCTCCATATTATATTAAGGCAGAGAACATTGAATTTTCTAAACTGTCTGATAAAACAGATCAAATTCTCTAGGTATTTTCACCACTCTCTTCTTTTTCTAAAACACCCAGGGAATTGCTCACCATATATTATGCCAATGGCTTTATTCTATGCATACAATAAAATAAGTCATACACAATACAAAAAAGTCACTTGAGATTCATTCCCTGCCCAGCAGGTCCATAGTCTTTATTGATAACTGTCACTTAAAAGTGAACAGAAATAATTGCACTTTTTAAAAAATATTTTTTCTTAGTTGTAGATGATTTACTAAACATAATTGCTATTGCATGCTGTAAAGGAAGTTAAGATTTTTTTCTTTCCTGCCAGCATTTCCTGATGGTGATAATTCTCACCATGCAATAAAGAGAAACAAAAGGTTCCTATCTCATGAAAACATTTTCGTAATATAGATATGTTCCTTTTAGGAGAGGAAGTGTGGTTGGTGTTAGAACAAACCAGATGATATCCAGGCAAGTAGCAATGCCTACAATTTGAGGATAGTGCTTCTCAGTGAAGTTCAAGTTATATGGGAGACCAGCGTTCAATCCTTTCCTCCCCAAAAAGGCTCTGATCTGCCTCACAAGGTCATTTTCTAATAATAGCACATGAGCTATATATATAAATGATTCAGGAAAACTACCACTAATCCCTGTTGGAGCTGAAAGTATATAATATAAATAATTATAAATAATCGGCACTTTCATGCAATAGTTTGGATTAAAGGATAATGTTAATTCTCCTTTAGAATATTGTACATTGTCACTTTATTTCTTTATTCCCCTGAATGAGAAGAAAGGTCTAGTCATTAGAAAATGTAGATTTAATTTTTTTTTTTTTGTCATTGGTTAAAAAAAAAAAAAAGTATTCTCAGTTCTCAGAACCAAGCTGGCTTACTTTGGCTTGTGTTTTTATTTGCTCTTTCTCCCAGTTTTGACTTCTTTGTGCCTGTTTTTCCCTTTCCGCCTCTTCTGACTCATATGTTGACATAACTCCGTGCGAAGCCTGGGGTTTGAAGACGCGGACATTGAGTCCAGGTACACAGAGATTTTTGTCTGATAACACCACAAACATGCTGCCTGCAGACTTCCTACGCTCAAGTCATAATATTTTCAAACACCAATTTGCCAGGCAGGTTGGCTGTGAATGCGCCTGCCTGCTTATAGCTTGTCAGAGCTGGGATGACTCCGTCTACTCCTCTGACTCTTGGACTTAATTCTCCATGTAGCCACACTAATAAATTCAGCTTCTTTTTGAAGTGGAGAGTCTCGAATTTTCTCCCCCAGGCTATGGAGAAAAAAAAATATTTAAAATGGACTGCTTTATTCCAAACTTTATTTTTGATGAAAAACATCTTACAGCTCATCTTGGAAGGAAAAGAGTCTCAAATTTTGAACAGTTGAAAGTTGGAGTGTGAGGAACTGTGGCATCTTTTTGATCACTTGATAACTTTATTTCCTTTTCTCTCTGTTGCTTCACAATTTGGAAGTTACATACACCTCATATCATTGTTTCTATTTGATGTCTTAGAAGGTGAACTGGTGTGACTTTTCTACCCTGACTTAAATCTCTCCTCTACCAACTCCATCCCAACGTTTTTCCAAAGTTTTTCTACTGTGTTCATGGTATGGATATTAGGTACAATGAATGAGAAGGAAAGTAACTTAGCAGGAACTGAAGGAAGAAAAAGGGAAGAACAAGTGGATGAGCAGAGAAGAATTAAAAGGAGATGGGACTTAGAGGAATGTTTAGACAATTTTAAAAAGAAATCAAATAAGTTTCCTGCTTTAAAATATTGACAATTTCTCCAGGTATGGTTGGACAATTTGGTTTCTTTCATGAAACAAAACTAGTAAAATGATACGTTTTCATAAAGAAATAATCTGCCTCTTAAGATTGGCAAAGGATATGTGAATAGGAAGTATGGAAAGAGTCTCCCACATGTACACACACACCCTGGGGGAATCTGATAGCTGATATTTAACAGGGCAAGAAGAAGAGGTTTCAAAGGTAATGATTCAATCAGCAAACAGTCAACCTTTAACCCTGCAAGACAAGAGATTTCAAAGATAATGATTCAGAGTCAGCAAAGCTTTTCTTTCTTTGGTTGAAACCGGCTGTGGCCTGTTATTTGGCTTTAGACCTGTCTTAAGAACTCTTCTAGGTGTGGTCTTGCTAAACCCAAGAGCTCAGGGCAAAATCAGTCATGCTTTCTCCTCTTTATTTTAGCACCAAAATATATCCAGAGTCTATGGTCTGTGATGGGAGGCTCACCATGATCACTTAACTTTAAATAGACAGAGGAATAACAAGATGGTACTGCTTTCTCTTACTCAGCACTGGTCAGTTTTACAAGAACGTACTTTCTAGTTTGGGGCTCCACATCTTAAGAGAACTCTAAAATTTGGAGAGAATTCAGAAGAGACTATAAATGTTGATGAGAGGGTTGGAAAAATTGAACTTCTTATAAGAAAGAGTTAAAGAAATTGGGACTGCTTATCTTGGAGAAGAGAAGAAAGGTAACCTAATAACAGTTTTTCAGTTTTTGAAGGTATGTAATATACATGATGGTTACCAGCTGTTTTCCTTCTCCACCAAACAGGACCAGAGGCTGAGTTCTCACACTGCATCCATCAAATACAAGGGAAGCTTTTTGTATGTGGTAGTGGCAGTGTTAAAAAGATAAACTGGGTAACTGTTGACTTTATGAAACCTTTTCTACAGTTATTTAAATAGTGGATGATTTGGGGTGTCACATTTTCTGGACATTGGAAGATAATATTTATGTCTAAGTTCTTAAGGTAGCATCAAGATTGATAAATTTGTAGGAATAAAAACTTATTTAACACCGTTAACTTATTAACTTATTTTAAGGATAGACAATTGCCCAAGATTCATAGAACCTATATTTATAGGAATAAATATAGGTTTATTTTATTTTCATGGAATAAGTGAAATCAAGACAGAGGACGTGATTTGCATAGGAACTTTAGATGCAAACTTTTTATTGTGGTGCTGTGCTTTCTTAGAAAAATTTTGCTGCTAATTGACATAAGGAAAGGCAAAATCAAGTGTATTTGTGTGTGTGTGTAAAATATGCAATTGATGCTAAAATTATGTAAGCACTAAGAATCCCAGAATTTTACTGGCAAAAAAGAATCACAGACCTTTTCCTTTTCTTTAATTCTTTTTTACAAAACGACTCAGTTAATTCTTCTAGTACATTCTCAAATAGATACGTTTTTATGTAAAAATCTATGCAAACCAATAAGGTTTAGCATTTCTTATTTCCCCAACTCATAAAGTAAGCTGCTCAATTCAGTAGTAAGATAAAACAAAATTTCTATTTGTAGAGGTTAGTCCTATGGTTATTTGGTTACCTCAATGAAGAAACAAATTTCATCTGATTCTTTGGCAGATTTCTGTTTTCTGTGTGTGTGTGTGTGTGTGTGTGTGTGTGTGTGTGTGTGTGTTTGTGTGCGTGTGTGCGTGTCTGGCATCATAAAAACATAGTCTCACTGTTTATCTGCTTTTTGAACTCTTATGGACTGCATCACATGATTGAGATAGATGATCAATTTTCACACAGTGCTGGCAAAAGGAAGATTGAATATGGTACTCACCCAAAATAGTATTACATGTTTGTCATGATGCAGTGCTATATGGATGTCCTAGTGTTTATCATATAAAAAAAAGCATTGTTATTCTGGTTTCACCAGATCTACTCTTACATTAAGAGATTCTCTGTGAGTATGCAGAGAGAGCTTTGCTTTTTCAGCTTTTTAGCAGAAAGCACATCATCTGTTCTGGAAATGTGGTATTAATAATCGCCAGTGGAAATATACCAATACCAAAGTCTTCCAGATTAAGTCCTAAGAGGGAAGATTTCAATTTTTGTCCTTCACATTTCATTCTAGGGGAAGAAATCAGTGTCTGTTTACCATAGTGATGGCTTTACTTAGAGGGTCTCTTTTCAAAGTGTTTTTTTTTTTTTTAATTTCAGGGAGCAAAAAAAAAGTTTAAACCTCATTGTGGACACTTTTAAACATCCAGAAAAGGGCCTGGGTGGCATAATGAACACTTACCACTCACTATTCAATAATTATTGAGATTTTACATTTCTGTTTTATCTTCTCTCCCTTAAAAAACAAAAAAACAAAACAAAACAAAACAAAAAAACTCTAGTCCAGTTTAAACGTCCTTAAATTTCCTTTGGGCATCAGAAATATTGTTGTTAGTATCTAAAACTAATAAGGATCTTTAGTAGTCAACTTAACTCACACTTCTAAATTGATGAACTTTTTGTTTCAGAATTCTGGGTATGTCTGTTACCTGTGGCTGCTGTAGCAAATGACCATTGACTTACTGACTTAAAATGACACAAACTTAATATCTGGGGGTCAGCAGTCTCAACTGAGTCTCACTGGGTTAAAAACTAAGTGTTTGAGGGCCGTGTTTCTTCAAGAGGTTCCAGAGGGAATATCGTGCTAAGTGAAATAAGCCAATCCCCAAAAACCAAAAGCTGAATGTTTTCTCTGATAAGCGGATGCTGATCCATAATGGGGGATGGGTAGGGAAGAATGAAGGAACTGTGGATTGTACAGAGGAGAGTGGGGGGGGAGTGCGGTGGGGGGGAATGGAAGGATGGGAAGGATGGTAGATTGAGACAGACATTACTACCCTATATACATGTATAAAAATTTTTTTAAAAAATATCACTGTCAAAAAAAAAAGTTAATGAAAAAATAAAGGTGAAAAAAAAAAAAAGAGGCACCAGAGACCATCTGTTTTCTTGCCAAGCCTGACTCTTAGGCGTGGCTTACATTCCTTGGTTTGAGGAATCCCCTTCCAAAATTTTCAAAACCAACAATTGTCTGCGTGGAGTCTTTCTCATGTCACATCGCTTTTTATGAAAACCCTTATGATCACATGGGGTCCACCTGGAAACCTCCCCAGTCTCAGTGCTGCCAATTCTGTCAGTAGCCAACACTTTCCTGGGTCACGCAGTGCCACCCAACATGTTTATGGTTTCTGGGTATTTAGGTGTGGACATCACTGGGGGCCTTTATTTTGCCTGCCGTCCAGGGTCTATTTTACATAAATTCACAAATACACATTGAGTTCTTTCTTTTTAAATAAAATATAATGCAGATTTAATAGTCATGGAGAAATAGCAGCTGGACACTTTAATCCTATAGATTGGGTCTGTATCCAATTTCGTGGCCTGATCATTGTTTGTCTCACTGTTCACGCTGAATAAACACAATATCAATTATCTCACATTCTGGAGAGTAAAGTGAAAAAACAATAGCAATAAAAAAAAATTAACCCTGTGGTGGGTGACAGAATAATGAGAGATAGAGAAGTTTATAGATGGATCTGGCCTTCTAGCCTGGAATCTTATCATGATAACATATCAACTTACTTATCCTAGAGTATTTCTAAACCTCTTTTGCCTAGGATCCCTCAATCATTTGAAATACTGGGTACTTCCTCTCTGAATTATTAATTTCGTCTTCTACAGACTGCCACTGGCCTCTATGTCAGACCCAAACACCCCTTTTCTTCCATTTTTTCCCCTAACATTATGCTCAGTGGGAGGCCTCTTAGATTTGTCTCATGGTGGAGAGGGACTGTGTGATTTCACTGTTGCCACCAGACATAAAACTGTAGCCAGAGAGACCACAGATGTGGAGCAGATGTGTATGATGATCAGTTTAAAATTCTGAGGAGAGCACTCATAAAAAAGTGACTGTGGTGAATGTTTGCATGTTGTTATTTATTATTTAAACAAAATCATCAATTTATTTGTGTTTTACAGTCTATTTCATATATTGCATAAAAGCAATTTATCACTACCTTTTTTCTCTTGCACTTGGGGAGCATGATAGCTTTGCCTTCCCTTGAAATTCAGGAGGATTGGTTTACCTTTTTCTTTTTCCATTCTAGATGGAGTTGTTGCAGAACAGTGGGGAATCACCCTCCCTGAAATGGGCATATCTCTTAATGGTGTGAGAATTAAAACTATGAGAAATCCCATAGCTTGGTGAGAATCACACAAGCAGTTAATATTTGTTCTCAAGGGCTAGGGAAAGACAGATACTACACATGCTGGAAGGAATGGTAGTTTTAGATTTATTAACATGGATTTGTGTTTAAGGTTATTTTGTCTTTTTGGTAAAAACTCAAGACAAGAAGTCTTTGTTTACCGTCTGGAGAATTAATATGTCCATTTGTTTCCTGTCTTTTGTATCATGTGCAAATAACATCTTCCTAAATAAGGATCCTGGATTGCATTCACAAAGTTGAGCATATGTGCAGAATCACCTAATTGAAATAAATCTTGGGGTACCCTTAACTCATAGGAACTTCGGGAAATTTCAACTTTTTATACCAACAGATGAGATAAGTATTTAAAGCAAGATGTAAAGCTATGCAAACCTCTGTGGTTGGAATAAATATTTTGTGCTGTGGAAGGTCTACCAGAAGACCACCTCCTGATTTATATCTGTACTGAATGATGAAAAAGGAAAGTGGGTCTGAGGAGTCAAAATGAGCAAGTGTCACTAAGACACCCTCAAGTAGACTTGAAATGTAGCAGCAGAGGGTGGTTCTGAATTGGATCTGGCTTTGGATAATAGATAAACAAGGAAGAATGGGTATTCTTTAGAAAGGCAGGGTGGCTACCAAGTAGTGGAGAAGGCCATTTCACAAGCAAAGGTTTTGAAAGACTAAAAAGAGGAAATTGAAATAGAAGAAAAGGAAGTGATTAGAGCATTTCACAAGAATTTCAGAAGAACCGGGGTCAAGATACAGCCACAGTCTGTCAGTCACAGTCTGGAGGAGCAGGAAGTCGATGTAAGGATAAAGGGTGGGAAGAGAGCAAGGTTCGGTCCAAGGTTCCCCTTGGATGTGTGCTGAGTCAGCAAACTTTCCTCTGACTTGAGGGAGAGTGGAAACCAGAGGCCCTGATGGGAATAAATGTGTGGAAACATTTTAAAAATTTTCTAATGCCTGAAACTGGATTTTTAAATAAAGTCTGAGGAGGTGCAGGTAGAAAACAATAGCAGCAAATAGTTTTTCTCTTTTTCAAACTCTGTTGTGAAAATAAAATATATTTGTTAATATTTTAAGCTTGTCAGCATCTGTCAAAATTATTAGGTCCTGAATTCCTATGTGCCACTGACACACTCATGTTCTTTATAGGACAGAAAGTGAGAGAGCAAATTTTCTTAGGTGGCGGTTCTGTGGAAATCTGAGGCAGGGTGCTGCTTACCCAGCAGTGTTCAGAGGCCGAACCTGGAGGACAAGGTCAGAAGGGTCAGACTCGGGTAGCTCTCCTTGTTGTCACAGTGACCATTTATCACCCCCACATAGACTCTTGCTGCTGATTAACATATTAACTTTAATCTTAGAATGAGATAATGTCACCCCATTTATGGCGGGAGAAAACATAGGCTTAGAAGATGTCAAGTAACTTGCCACATAGCCAGCAGTGCTGAAGCCAGAATTCCTATTTAGTTCTGTCTGATCCAAATATACATGTTTTCTAACCATATGCCCTTCCCACGATGCCGTTTCATCATTTTTGAAGTCTTGCATATGATCAAGCATGTACTTTATCAAAATCGAGGGTAAGACAAATATGTATTTCAGCTTTATTTTTATTTTGCCTATCATTTCATATTACCACTATCATTGCTCACTTTGACCTGCAAAAATAATGAAGTGAAATATAAATCATAGCCCAATTTCTTTTGCTGCCTTGGATCAGTTCTGCAAATCTACTACTCTATCAGTTTAGCGCCCTTCTATAGAGTTTGAAGATGGGGAGTAATGTTCGGGAAAATAGTGAGTCCCCTCCTTTTTAAGTTACTCTAAGCCATGTGCTCATGTTTTGTAGTAAATGACAACGTGCTCTGTTCCTGCTGATTCTGGGGTATAGTATTAAATTGAAGAATTCCACCAGAAAGCAGACTTTGAAAAATTGGAAACACTAAATATTTTTAGTCAAAGAATGAAACCTACAGAGGATGTTCATAGAATGTGATTCAGCCACTGAGTTTCTGGCTGGAGTAGATTTTGAGCCCCTTTCCATGAAAACTGCCTTCTGTTTTCACAACTTTGATCACTTTGTGTCGGGTCCAGGTGATTTAAACTCGGCAGTCATCTCTGTCAGCCTTTGCCCAAGATGAGTCAGTTCCTTGCATCTGGCAAATGGCAAAAAGTTTGGTTTTAGGCAATTCCATCTTTCACTCAAAAGACTATGGAGACGTTGAGAGTGGGAAAAGGAAAATCTCAGATTTTCACTCTTTTGTGAATTAATTTTCCTTTGGATGCTTAAAAAACAAAAACAGGTGACAGACTCCTGCTAATCTATACTCTACTGAAATATGCATGACCAGTTCTAGATAAAGACAGTGAGAGGCTGTCTTTCCTCCTTCCCACACCTTCATCTGAGTTTTCATCTGTCCCTCCCACCCAGCTGGGTCACCTCCTTTCCAGTAAGAGCCCCACCTTTGGGCTTGGCATCCCAAATTGCCTTTCTTTTGGGTAAACGTCCTACTCTCCAGAATTTGATCTCTGCTCTGTCCTGTTTTTCTCAAAGTCCAGTTAAGTGACTCATCTGTTAAACTATTCAGTCCGTTAAACTAATTGTGTAAAACTGTTAATGAGTGACGAAGGCTTTCAGGGGCTCCTCCTTCCAGATACCACTGTATACTGAAATGCCCTAACACGAGCGAATGCATCTCCAGCTAGAAGTCCCCCTGGAAGAGCAGTCCTCTGTTTAGGGTATATTCTTGGCATTTTAGCTTCTTTTCCCAAAGGAACAAACAGACTCAGGAATGCTTGACTCACAGCTGGAATTTAGAGTCTGGATTTGAACTCAGGCAGTCTGACCCCAGAGTCTGCAGTCTTTTATTGTTACTTCCTTTCTTGGCTCCAACTATTTATTTTGAAAAATTTCAAATTTATAAAAAGTTGAAAGAATAGTACGGCGAGCACCCATTTATATATTCCCTGATTTCACGGATTGTTGATATTTTGTCACCTTCACTCTCCTTCATGTATGTATGTATGCTCATGCACCACAGAATATTTCTGTTGATAGACCACGCATATAACCAGTGGTCCCAGAAGATTACCTCGCCTAGTGACCTGGTAGCTGTCTTAGTCTGTGTAAGTACACCATGATGTTTATACAACTACTAAAGCATCCAATGACACATTTCTTAGAAAGTGTCTCCATTGTTAAGTGACACATGACTATATATGTGTATACACACACACACACACACACACACACACACAGAAAAACCAATTTGAAAGTAAGTTTCAGAAATAAAGCATATTTATTTTCTTCTGGGAGGTCAGATATTTATTTGGTCATCATATTGCTTTAGTTCTTATAATCTAGAAAAAGAACTCATTTTTTTTATTTTATTTTATTTATTTTTTTATTATTTTATTGTAAACAAATGGGATACATGTTGTTTCTCTGTTTGTACATGGCGTAAAGGCATACCATTTGTGTAATCATAAATTTACATAGGGTAATGCTGTTTGATTCATTCTGTTATTTTTTCCCTTCCCCCCACCACTCCCACCCCTCTTTTCCCTCTATACAGTCCTTCCTTCCTCCATTCTTGCCCCCCCAACCCTAACTCTAACCCTAACACTAACCCCTCCCACCCCCCATTATGTGTCATCATCCACTTATTAGCGATATCATTCGTCCTTTGTTTTTTTGAGATTGGCTTATCTCACTTAGCATGATATTCTCCAATTTCATCCATTTGCCTGCAAATGCCATAATTTTATCATTCTTTATGGCTGAGTAATATTCCATTGTATATATATACCACAGTTTCTTTATCCATTCATCAATTGAGGGGCATCTAGGTTGGTTCCACAATCTGGCTATTGTGAACTGAGCAGCTATGAACATTGATGTGGCTGTATCTCTGTAATATGCTGATTTTAAGTCCTTTGGGTATAGGCCAAGGAGTGGGATAGCTAGGTCAAATGGTGGTTCCATTCCAAGCTTTCTACGGAGTCTCCACACTGCTTTCCAGAGTGGCTGCACTAATTTGCAGCCCCACCAGCAATGTATGAGTGTACCTTTCTCCCCACATCCTCGCCAACAGCTGTTGTTGCTTGTATTCTTGATAATCGCCATTCTAATTGGGGTGAGATGGAATCTTAGGGTGGTTTTGATTTGCATTTCTCTTATTACTAGAGATGTTGAACATTTTTCCATATGTTTGTTGATTGCTTGTAGATCTTCTTCTGTGAAGTGTCTATTCATTTCCTTAGCCCATTTGTCGATTGGATTATTTGTAGTCTTGGTGTCGAGTTTTTTGAGTTCTTTATAGATTCTGGAGATTAGTGCTCTATCTGAAGTATGATTGGCAAAGATTTTCTCCCACTCTGTAGGCTCTTTCTTTGCATTGCTGATAGTTTCCTTTGCTGAGAGAAAGCTTTTTAGTTTGAATCTATCCCAGTTATTGATTCTTGTTTTTATTTCTTGTGCTATGGGAGTCCTGTTGAGGAAGTCTGGTCCTAAGCCGACATGTTGAAGCTCTGGACCTACTTTTTCTTCTCTAAGATGCAAGGTCTCTGGTCTGATTCCGAGGTCCTTAATCCATTTTGAGTTTAGTTTCGTGCATGGTGAGAGATATGGGTTTAGTTTCATTCTGTTGCATATGGATTTCCAATTCTCCCAGCACCATTTGTTGAAGAGGCTATCTTTTCTCCATTGCATATTTTTGGCCCCTTTGTCTGGTATGAGAAAATTGTATTTATTTGGGTTTGTGTCTGTGTCCTCTATTCTGTACCATTGATCCACCTTTGTATTTTGGTACCAATACCATGCCGTTTTTGTCACTATTGCTCTGTAGTAGGGTTGAAAATCTGGTATTGCGATACCCCCTGCTTCACTCTTTCTGCCAAGGATTGCTTTAGCTATTCTGGGTTTTTTATTCTTCCAGATGGATTTCATAATTTCTTGCTCTATTTCTGTAAGGTACATCATTGGGATTTTAATTGGAATTGCATTGAATCTGTATAGCACTTTTGGTAGTATGGCCATTTTGACAATATTAATTCTTCCTAAGAACTCATTTTTATTTTCCTTTTGAGACACTTGATATTTTTGAAGAAAATAGGCCAGTGTTCTTGTAGGATCTCATACAACCTAGAGTTGTCTTTTTATTTCCTTATGATTCAAATTATATTAAACATTTGTGTTGAGAATATTGCAAGCTGGGCACTGTGGTGCACACCTATAATCCCAGCAGCTCTGGAGGCTGAGGCAGGAGGATCACAAATTCAAAGCCAGCCTCAGCAACTTAGTGAGACCCTAAACACTTAGTGAGATCCTATCTCAAAGTGAAAAATTAAAGAAAGGGCTGGGGATGTGACTCAGTGGTTAAGGGTTCCTGGGTTTAATCCCCTGTACCAAATCAAACTGCATAGATAGGGGGGGTGTTTCCTATTACTTCCCCTTAAAAAGGGCACCAACTTGCCCGTTCTTATCTGGTTAACCACAGATCTCTGTTGTAGGAAAATTTTCCCTTTTTTCTTTTCTTACTTGCTTTTCTTTTTTATTGTTTGTTTTTTTATTTATTTTCTTACATAACACCAAGCCAGTTCCTATGTCATTTGAAACATTTTCATGAGTATTTGAGCACTGGCTTTCTTTTCTTCTTAACAGTTATTTATTTATTTATTTTTTAACCTTTCCTACTTTGGACCTAGAATTAGTCATTTCTCCAAGGATTTTTGAACCCAGGGGGACTTAAGCTATGAGCCACATCCCCAGCTCTTTTTACTTTTTCATTTTGAGACAGGGTCTTGCTGAATTGCTTAGGACCTCACTAAGTTGCTGAGGCTGGCCTTGAACGTGTAATCCTCCTGCCTCAGCCTCTTGAGCCACTGGGATTACAGGCGTGCACCACTATACCTGGCTGGTTTCTTTTAGTGAGGATTGACATTTAAAAATCAAGATTTGGTACCAGCATATTCATTGATAAAGGGCTGTTATTTTCTTTTTAAAATTTATTTTTTATTGTGGCAAATAACACATACTATAAAATTTATGAAGAAAAAACTGTGCACTTCTGAGTGCACAGTTAGGGCTGTCATTTGTTTTAGGTATTTTTAGAAAACCCAGAATACATATGAACATAAATAGAAATACTATCTTATTTGCATGTGTATCTGTGTGTGTGTATTATGTTTGTTATTTTAAATTATAAGCTCATAGTGGTATTGTAGGACTTTTCTTCCCCACTGTCCCGTTCCATATTTACATATTTCATTTCCCACAATGAGAACCTTGGTTTTCGGCAGTTTAAACATATTTACTAATTGCCTTATGTGTATTGCACACAAACTAGTTTGAATTACTATACCAACACCATTGCCAGTAAAACCCACCGTGTTCAAGATTTTTGTGTTTTTTGCTTTTAGACTATATCTCACCAAAGATGTGTACGAATTCCTTTCACTAAGATTATATTGTAAGAATACCATGTTCAAAAGTTATTTGAATTATTTTTTTCTGACTTTTTATGATGTTCAGCTATTTGTTTCCTTCTTTGGAAAACTTAGCTTTATTATCTGAACTGAAAAATGTTTGCATGGTTCAAAGCTCCCTCCCACAGACCCTGCGTTCTTAACCTACACTTTCGTCATTCACCCATTCATTTACAATGAGAAACGAGTTCAGTTCTTGATATTGAAGTATAGCAGTGAGCTGGAAAACAAGGTCTCTTTCTACTCCGGGAAAATAGGAAACAAACGAATGTAAAGGAGAATTTCAGTAATTCATAAGAACTATGGAGAAAATTTAGCTGAGATAATAAGATATAGACTAATAAGTTCGGTGGAGAAAATTTACAATAGTAAGATGCAGACTAATAGGGGCAGAAAGAGTTACTTTTGATTAGGAAATGAGCTCTTCTGCGGTGGCTTTTGCACAGAGATCTCAGTATAGCAAAAGAAAGGAATTGTCAAGCCATGTAAGGAGCACCACCCTCAGGCCACAACAGTGAGTGAGAGCAATAACCGTGGGAGGCAGAGCAGGGAGGCTCTCCTGACCTCCAGAGAGGGAGGCAAAGGCTACAGGAACCAGCTAAGGTTTGATTCCAAGTCATAGGAAGCTGGGGAAGTTGTATTAGAGAGGTGAGATCTGACTAATATTTTTCAGGGATCATTCTAGTCGCTGTATGGAAAAGGGACCACAGGTGAGCACAGGTGCAATGAGGCAGGCCCAGGGCGACAGCGAGAGGCCACTGAAGTGCAAGGGAGGACCCAGGCTTAGACCCAGGCAGTCACAACAGGAAGTGAGGAGGTGGGGTACAGTTATCAAAAGATGTCCTGTAAAAAAAAAGTTGTTTTTGCAATCAAATGTTCTGGTTATAATAAAATGAATTTGTTTTGTATTAAAATTCATGAGAAATAAATCTTAATTTTTTTTTCTGACTTGAAACAAGCTCAGATTCACAGTAAAATGACAAGCACAGTACAAATTACTGATTTTTTTCCCCTGAATAAGTTGGTGGCAGCATGATCTCCCACACTTAACACCTCATAGTCTTTCCTATGAACAAGAGCATTTTTACATACTTGCAAGGAAGCCATCAAAATTAGGGAACTAATATTGTTTTATTACTAAGCTTTGAGTCTCAGACTCAGTTGTTTCCAGACTGTTCTCTTTAGAAAATCCAAGTACGAATCACATGCTGTAGATAGTTGCCACATCTCAATAAACCGTGTCCATCCCCAGCAGTTCTTTGGTCTTTCCTTGACTGCATGACCCAGATGATGTTGATGATTTCGGGTCAATTATTTCGCAAAATTTTCCTCAACACAGATTCCTCTGGTGCCTTCTCATGACTAGGTTTTCATTTCATGCTTCTTTGGCGGCAATATCATGGCAGGGATGCTGTGTTCTTATTGCACTCTATCTAATTTTTATGCATCTCATTTCCGAGGCTATTCCCTTCACTCCCTTATTTAAGATAGTGTCTGCCAGGCTTTTTTTACTGTAAATTACTGCTTTCGCCTTTGCAACGAACATGTATTTTGTTGGGAGTTACTTTGAAACTGTGAAAATATTCTCTTACGTGTGACTCTCCATTTATTAATTTCTACAGTTGCATTAGCATGGACTTGTGGCTTCCCCTTTTATTTGATAGGTTATAACACATTACTATCATTATTTGGGTTGCTACTAAATTACTCTGGATTTGATCAGTAGGCGCCCCTTCAAGCCGGCTTCCGTGTCCTTTTCTGAGCACTTTTTTACTTTCTGGCACCAAAAGATGTTTCAAGTTTATCTTGTATTTTTACTGCTTCAGTTCTAAAATCAGTCCTTTTCAAAGGAGTTTTATTTCCTTTTAGTGGGGAAAGAAGTTAGAAGTCAAGATGTAGGTGCTCCTGTGTTCATTGTTACTGGGCTCTGACGTGTCCACTCACTGGGTGAAGCTACAGAATACGTGTGCGCAGGCCCACACCTTCACACCTGTCTATATCTATCTAATCTAGCAATCTGTCTAGAAAACCATGTCCCCAGACTGGCCTCTCCATTCTCTCTCATTCCCCCTCCCCTTTTTTTCTCTCTTTGTCTATCTTAAAAAACCATATACTTACACTGATACCTATAATTTTATTATGATAACACAAGATTTGGTCTTTTTTTTTTTTTCTTTTTCTACATTCTCAACCCCTTTCTCTGAGAGTGAGAAAACTGGCCACAATTGCTTTTAGTATATTTATGAATTTTCTCCATTTCCATGTATGTTCTAGTCTGCTGCCCCTACCCCATCTCAGCCCACCTGGATTCCAACGCCCTGCTCCAGGTATCCCCTTTCCCACCTCCTCACCCTCACATGCCTGTGAGGTGCTCTCTATCTACCTGTTTGGATCCCAGCACCATGTAATGGGTTACCGCTGTTGCGTCAACTCTGACTCCAGGACCAAGCAACTGGTGCATGACCCCCATATTTCTACCCCCCATATATAGACACCACTTATACCCAGCCTAGGCTTCACCAAAGTGGTCAGTCATTCCCACTCTCTGAATTGTGTAGACACTCTCCTCACTGAACGGCCATATTGGAGACCCCTGCATGAACATCCTTCTGACTTAGCTCAGGCTTCCGTACGCTAGTCAGCACCATCACTCCCCATGAGAATGCTCTGCCCACACTCTTCAGGTTTTAGGACCCCATCCCATTCAGGCCCCATTGCCCACTGTGGGTAGCTACACACGTGGGGTCCTCACCATCCTGGGCTTCAGCATTATGCTCTGGGCCATCATGGCTGACTGCTCCCCCAAGATTTGAATGCCCAGCTTAGCTTCTCCTGGCAGCACTTACAGAATTGCTCAGGAAGGAAAGAGAAAGAGAAGGAGAGGGAAAGAAAGAAGAGGAGGAGAGCATTGGGGGAGGAAAGGGGGAACAAGAGAACTTAAAATGTTCTGAGGTTAGGTAAAGTCACATGGTGAAAAGCTGTTTGAACAAGCACATTACGCAACAACCAAATTGAGTTCACAATACTTTTAAGGACAAAACCATAAAATAAAACTTACAAAGCTGAAGAGTATGATTTTGCTGAGAAAAATTCCTACAATTTAATGAAATTATAGAGAACTCATACTTATTGCTTACAACTAAACTTTAAAGAGATTTCATAGTTTTAAAAATGACATTTTATAAAATCTTTCAAAACAGTGAATATGAAACATTGACCATCTTTGTTTTCCAAGAAATGCATTGTGAGTTTAAGAAAAAGCAGGAACACATTTGGAATGCTTGCATATTTCCAGAGGAAATCTTAGAGGAAAATAAATATCAGCCCAATATAAAAAATAAGGAGTCTGGGCACCATTATGGAGAAAAACACCAACACCTACTACTTTTATTACCAATGAAATAAAATTTTGCTTCCAGATTAAATTTTGTTCCCTCTTTCCATCAATACAAACATCACTGTCTTCCCTGCCATGTGCTTTGCATTTGTAAAATGCCATTGGTCAGGGAAGAAAGTGTTGTTTTCAAAAGTATCAACAGCTCCAGGCAGGAAGAGAGCGAGGTGCGTGTTTAAGAAAAGAACGTCTCCCTGCATTCTAGAGTTTTCTCTCATTCCCCCCAAACAATCAAGGTTTGGGAAATGACTAAGGTATGAAAGTGAAGGCAGGAGAAAAAACAATCCTAATGTGAAAGTTATGTGGAAGTTGGTATGGGGAGGAGTCACCCTGGTAGTTACTGCTTAAAAAATTCTTGTTCAGTAATAAACTTATATTCTTCAGGTCTTCAGGTTCTAAAACTGAAAAAAAAGTATAAAAGGAATGCTGCCGTAAATCTCAAAAGATTCTGACTTCAGATCTACATAAGCAATATGAAGTGGAGAATTTAGGTGATTTGAACAATTGAATTTCTAACACATCTGCCTCAGTTCTTTGGTGTTTATTGAGAATACATTCAGGCTCTGGGCTAATTAGCTTAACTGTCTTCCTTTTATGGCATTAGGAGCAGCTCTGTTCCTACAGCTTTATAGGACTCCAAGCCTTCAAATTACACAGGTGCCTCAGGACTCCTGGACAAAATCCTGGATGGCACCAAGTGGACAGTCTTTCTTCTAGGTGCTGCAAGTTCAGACTCTCAGCAAATTGGCATAATCCTACTTAAAGTTTAGCTGAGTGATGGGAAGTTTTAATACAGTATCAGAGAGAGGGACAATTATTTAGGGCAAAAAGTCGTCTTAGGACAACCTAGAAATTTGCTGAAGGTGGGAATTGTTGTGCAAGTGATTTATTAAGGTCATGCTCTTGGAAGACAATTAGTGAGGGAGTGAAGGAAGAGGATGAGAAAGGGAGGAAAGCTAAGTATGGTTTCAGATCTAGTCTCATCCTGATGCTGAAAGGCAGTCTAAAGAGTTGGTCTGTATTCCTTGAAGGAAGGGAGCAGGGTTTGGTATCCTCTGTACCATTTGTTGGCTCTGGAGTGTCCAGGACATGGGGAAGTAACTCCCAGGACATCTCAGGAAGCTGCTCCTATCTCCCAAGGACAAATCGTGGAGAAGTCTTCAGGAGTGGCCTTTAGTAACAGTGTTGTAAAATCTGGTTAAAAGGATCCTGGGTGTCTGAATGGAGCATTAGCAGAATCTCCTTTGTGTTGCTCAGTTCTTATTCCAGCTTATCACAGCTTCGCAACACTTTTAAACTTTGGGAAAACTTGTAAGAAGTGGGTTTGTGGAATGGGTTACAGTCCCTACTGCTACACTGGTTCTGAGATTAAACTAGAATATCCATTATCTCTTTCTTTTACCACCCATTCTTGATTCCTTTTGCCCACAGTCTGCTGGCCCAGGTGGCTTCCCTGAGAGAAGTGATATCCCTGATCTCTATCAGGGATAGAGATGATAATTTGGAGAAGATTATTTCAGGACAACCTAGAAAAGCAAAAGATGATGATCCTTCTGCAAAAGATGCCTACGGAAGACCCAGTGCCTCCTTTCTGTGGCTTTTGAGCCCCTTTTATCATACCCTTATCAGGTCTTGGTCATGATGGTGGCCACAGTAAAATGGTGCCTGAAAATCTCAACAGATGGGGCCACCAAAGTGCTGCCCAACTGCCTATATTCTTTCTTTCCTGCTTTATATATCAGCCGTCCTACCTTCTCACAATGATGGGGGTCAATTTCCCCTGTCAGTGTGGCAACTCTTTCTTTGCACAAAGAAGTGACCTGGTGGCAACCAAAGCTTTAGGTTTAGTGTGATTCTTCTTTTTGTCCCCCTGGTGAAAGAAAGTGTCTTCCAGGAATCAGAGGCTAAAATTGTTCAAGTTGATCACTGGCAGGGATGGTAAATGGGGTCATTTCTACTTATACCCTCTGGATACTAGAGCTATATCGTCTAGCTTTGGGGGACAAAAAGATCAGTAAAATAGTCGTTGGTTAAAATTTGATGCTATATCCTAAAGAATGGTTTTCCACCCTAGTATAAATGTCCTTTTCAAGTTGGTGCCTCAGCTATGTCTTTAAGAGATGACTGTACTGTGTTATTCTAGCAGTAGTGTCTAAATATTATAACCATGTGGTTATGGTATGGCAGAAGATTCCCTGGTCAGTGCCCACTGTTGTATCCCTTTTGCCATAGAGGGTATTCCTTGATCCATGGTAATGTTATGCAGGATACTAATATAAATATTCAGACAGTGGGACTGGCTGAGGCTTTGAGGGTAGTAAAGGCAAACCCATCCTATTTGTCCTGTTTATGAAAAAGAATTGCTCCTTCTAGGATAGAGAGGCTCGTCTTAAAATGCATTGTGTTGGTCTTGCCTTAGGAAAGAGGCAATGTTTTAGGAACTGTCAAGCAACATGACTTCAATTTCCTGGGAACAATACTCCAGAAAGGTTGCTAGGAGCTGTTACCAATGGCACCAGCAGCATTCAGGAAAACAGGCTTCTGAGCTTCCCCCCCCCTCCCCAGTGGTGTTGGGGACCAAATCCAGGGCCTCATGCATGCTAGGCAAGCACTCTACCAGTGAGTTACATCCCCAGTCCCAGCATCTGGGCTTTTCATCTCATCAGGGGAGAACTAGGGATGGTATTCTTAGATGGTGACAAAAGCCAGCCTGGTAAAGTAATTGAGTGTAAGCATGCCAAGAGGAAGCCATGGCCAACTTGGGAGCTAACGCCCAGTCTGAAAAGGAAGTGCCAACTTATTATTGCTGCTGATGTTGCCAGATCTTCCACTTTCTCATGAGAATCTAAAAATCTAGATTTATTTTCATGCAAAATCTGTCAACTTTCAAAATGTTGACAATCATATCATTGGTTTTATTAGAATAGAAAACAGATGAAATACTCAAATTAGGATAAATGGATGAGGGAGGATGGTGGAGAATGAATCTGCAGAAACAAGTGGAAGTTATCTAACACAATGGCCAATTCAGTTTTTTGAAAACACTGTTGGCCAAGAGCATGCAGACATTATATTAGTCTGCTTTGACTGTCACAGAAAGGTACCATAGAATGGGCTACTAAAATAAGGAAAAATTATTTTCTCACTTTTCTAGAGGCCAGAAGTCTAAGACCAGTGTGCCAGCATGGTTGGATTCTGGTGAGGACTCTTGTCCTGGTTTTCAGACAGCTGCCTTATTGCAGAATTCTCCCTTGGCCTTTGTTCTGGTGCATACAGATGGAACAAGTGATCTCTCTGTCATCTTCACATAAGGACAATAATCCTATCAAATCGGGACCCCAACCATATGATCTCACTTAACCTTAGTTTTACTTCTTTGAGGCCCATCTTCAAATAAGCCATAGCAAAGATAAGAGCTTTGACATATAAATTCTGGAGGAACAAAAATATTTAGTCCATAACAGGAATCAAATTTAAAAACTTGGATAAAACCAAATTGAACAAATGAAACACGTCCTCCTGCTAGCAGTAGAAACACCCATGTTTGACCTTGACACAACTAGCAACTACCTACTGCCATATAAAGTTGGCACTATGTAGTCTGTTGCATTTATGTTATCCCAAGCTGTGAGTCGGTTAGACAACATTTGGATCACAACATTGGATTTACTGTTTAATTGATTACCCTAAGTTTTCACCTATAAAAAGAAGTAATGAGAAATCGCAGAAGGTTGTAGAATTGGAAAATAGTTTGCAGAGAGCTTTTTTATTTGAGATGAATTGTCTGGTTCAACAAGTATTGACCTAGTAATTTTCATGCTCTTTTTGACTTCAAACTGAGCTCTGCATTCAAAAGTGATATGCAGAAGAACAGAGAGTGAAAAACATATAGAACTGAGAATGGAAATTGGGCAGGTTGTCACTATCTGTGTCAGAGCAAGTGAAGAGGCTCCAGGTGATGTACGTATTCTAATAGGACTTTCAATCTGAAACAAAAAGGGGCTTAATGAACCTAGGGCTTTGCTCCTTCAGCAAACAAAAGTAATTGCTTTTTATCTATATTAATATCAAAGTGTGGTTCACAAAGTCTTCAGCAAGTTCATGTGGGAGCTTGTTAGAAATGTAAAATCAGGAGCCCTATCCCAGACCCGCTGCACCAGAAACTCCAGGGATGGGGCCCAACAATCTGTTTTATCAATGCCTCCAGGTGATTCTGGTATAGACTGCAGTTATGAGAACTTTTATGATTTGGATATGAGATGTCCTCTAAAACCTCCTGTTAATGTAGGAATATTCAGAGGTAAAATGATTGGATTGTAATAGCTGTAACCAAATCAGTCCATTCTGGTTTGAATGGACTGACTGTGTGATAATTGTAGGCAGGTAGGGTGTGGCTGGAGGAGGTGGGTCACTGGGGGCATGCCCTGGAAGGGTTGTTCCTCCTGCATCCCCTTCTCTCTCCCTGATTCCTGATCCTGCTATGATCTGAGGAACTTTCCTTCACTGGGCCCTTCCCCCATGATGTGCTACTTTACCTTGGACCCAGAGTAATGGAGTGTACTGTCTGTGAACTGAGATCTCTAAAACCATGAGCCCCAAATAAATGTTTTCCACTCTAAGTTGTTCTTGTCAGGTATTTTGGTCACAGTGATGCAAAAGCTGACTAAAATAAGAACCATTGTAGTATATTTACAAGTTGATAGAAAGTGATGGACTCAAGAGGAGAAGGGGAAGGAGCTGACATTTTACTGAGCTGTTACAATGTCCTGAGCACCTTTTTAGGAGTCCAGTAAGAGTATCAGGATAGAAGTTCACGTCTATCCAACTTCAAAGACCATGTATTTATTGTTTAGTCAAATTCCCTTCTTAAAGTGTGTATGGAGTGTCTGTTGGATCAAGTACTTCATATATATCTTATTTAATATTTATAAAGATATCCACAGGGAGGCTTTATTGTTCCTGTTTTAGATGGAGAAAACTGAGCTTATAAAAGTGGAGTCACTTTCTCATGCAGCATAACTTTTAAGTGGCATGGCTGGGATTCACACTCAGTTCAGATTGCCACAAAGCACAGGTTCTCACCTTGTGTTCCTACACCAAGTTGTTTCTTTGATTTTTAAGATCTACTTCTGGTTGCCATTGCCTATCTACTGCCAATCTGTTTTCTGTGTTAGAGATCTGATCTTGCTCAGCTCTCATCCTGATCTGAGCCACAGAGCACAGGAAATGACTTGAATGACTCTTCTCCCAACTCTCCCAAGGATGGTACTCAGCTCCTGCCAGGAAAAATGCACTGTGTGTGGGGGGAGCAGTGGCGGGTGGAGGGGACAACCCATTACGCACAATGGAAGCTTTGAGCATTAGAGCCCACCTCTTATGCAGAACCCCCTTGGAGAAAGCCTAGAAGACATATGGAAAACCCGTCTTACTAACCCATCTGGCAATTCGCTTTACTCTCTTATTTCCAAGTTCCTCTCTGAATATCTTCCTTCAATCAGAAAATGTGCTCAAAGAAAGCACAGCATAATTGAGAAAACACTGAGCTGGGGGTCAGGAGTTTCAAAGTCAACACCTTTGCTAGGTAGTGGATCCACTTGATAATGAAAGAAACCATGCTGAATTACGTTTTCTTTTTGGTATACTGAGGGACCTCAGAATGAAATAAGGACTGAGCTGTTTATGACTCTTTATTGGTCAGCCTCTTTCCTTCACAGGGAAAATGTGGACTGGATTAATGAATATACAGGCCCACTATATCCAGCTGTACATTCTACTGTGTACAAGAAGAAGTTAAGCACTGTCAAATGGGCTTTCTTCATTCCAAAGTGGATAGAAGGAAATGAATAAGAGAACATGCATGTTTCATTACGGTGTATATATATCTTTACCTGGGACTCTGAATATTACTACATCTGATTTTCTTCTTGGCAGTCACAGTTATTTCTTTAGGTGGTATTTTTGGAAGGATCTTTGTTCACAGAGTATTTTCATTTAGGATTCAAGTTAGGATATGGATGAGGGTTATGGTTTTCCCAAAGTTCTTACAATGTCTTCAAGATGCCCTGAATCTAGCCTATTTGTAGCACTTAATTTGATCCAGTTCAATTCAATTCAACCAACTTTACTCTTCAGTGTTTTATCATGAGCACACCCCATGAACATTACATTAACTAGAAAGCTAGCTAGAAATTCTAGCAGAAAAGGTCAATATCATGAGTGAAGAGGTGTTATAGTGTAATATTCTTTAGTGGGAAACTCCATTTTGGAGTAGGGTCTATCCTTGTCTTGAGAAATATGCATGATATTAAAATTTTTGTGTTTTGAAAGCCCTTAAATGAGGAGCCATTTTTGCTTGGTTTCTTTAAAAGACGTTTCTCCCAGAAAGAGTAAAAAGTACTGCCTTTTAAAATCATTCATCAACTATCAGTCTATACCTTCATAAAATTTTCTAAAACTTCATAAAGAAAAGTTAAAATATACAGCTCAAGCAAGCCTAGGCAAATGTTGCATATTTTGATAGAAAATTAGTCAAAATAGACCTAAAGAATGTTCCAAATCTCTATCAACTGGGTTGGTTTGTAGGTTCAGCACAGGAGGATTTAAGTGACCAAAGGGAGGGGCAGGGAAGGACTAATCTAACAGTTAACTGCTTGCAGCTGCTATCTTAGAACCAGCCAATACAGATTCATAAACAGTATAGTCTTTGTTTCATGCTGAGGTCCTTCAGTAGACAGAAGAGAGGATGCAATTTAGTAAAGTTACTTTCAGCCTGGGACAATTAGGACAAAACTTAAAATTTATGGAAAATAAAGAATAAGAGAGTATGAGTATGAGCAAGAATTAATGTTCAGAATTAAATGGAAGGATCTCTTATTACCATTACCCAGCTAACCAGTCATAATATTTACATACCAATAAATACTTCTAAGGCATTTAATCTGTACAGATATCAGGTCAATATGAGTGTGAATTTTTTTACTAACATTGCAAATGTATGAATTAGCCAAAACTGTCTAAAACTCTCTCAAAATTTGCTTTCCTTCTCTTTTTAAGACATGATTAACTAACTGTGAGAGTCAGACTATGCAGGCATGATTACCAAGTATATGTATGTCACAGAGAGTTCTATTTTGATTAAGTAAAATTTACAACAAAGTTTTTCTGGCATGTTGAAAATAAAATGATTTTAATTGGGTTAAATGATACATACAAATGATTATTAGTTAATAGTAGTTACCATTTTAGTTTTTACTATTAATTCTGGTATTCATTCATTAATTCGATAAGTGTCTGTTGAATACTTACCATGGATCATGCACCATGCCAGGCAATGAAATTTTAAGTAATAAGAGTAATAATAGTTAACATCTTTGACCTTTGCATATCAGTGGAAGAACAAACAGTAAACAAATAATTAAGTAGAACTGGTGACTTTTAAACTGAGACTCAAAAATGAGAAGTCAGCTATTATGAGGAATGAGAGTGGAATCTTCTAGGCAGCTAGTGATGACAGAGGCTGATGGGGTGGAGTTAGGTGAGGAAGAGAGGTGCAGGAGGGAGGTAGGAGGGATAGGCCATGGGGGCTTTGTATAATTTGGGAAAAGTTTGAAATTTACTCAAATACAATGGATACACCTTAAAATGTTTTTAATAACATACTTGTTTAAAAACAATTGCTGCTGGCTGCATGGTGGTGTGCACCTGTAGTCCCAGTGACCTGAGAATCATGAGTTTGAGGTCAGGCAACATAGTAAGACTTGATCGAAAGGAAAAAAAAAAATCACTGTTATGGTTTGACTGTGTCTCTCAAAGTTGACACGTTGGAACTTGCATCCCATGACTGTGGTGTTGGGAGGTGTGGGTGAGGGGATGTGTTTGAGTCAGGGGGCACCAATGGATTAATTCTGTTACTGTTGGAGTAGATTAATGATTGCTGAAATGGGTTTCTTATAAAAGGATGAGTTTTTGTTCTCTCTTGTCCTCTCTTTGCTCTTCTGTCAGCATTTAATCTCAGACTTCCCAGTCTCTAAAACTACGAGGCAATAAATTTCTGTTCTTTGAAAACTACCTGGTTTTGCATATTTTGTTATAGCAGCACAAAACAGAGAAAGACAATCACTCTGGCCAACTACGTGGAGAATGGGCTTGAGGGGACCTTCTATTGAAGAAATAATACTACATATTAGGTGAGTATTTTAGTAATGCAGGTGGGAAATAATGAATGAGGATATATTCTGCAGGTAGATCATCTGAATTTTCCCAGGATGACTCCCAGATTTCCAGCTTTAGTTATTGGATAGAAAATGATGGTGCTATTTCCTAAGATAGGGACTACAGGATGGAGGTTAGGCTTTTTAGTATTAAGAGCTCTATTTTGGGTGAGTTATTCAACTGGAGATAATAATAGATGGATGGATGTTCAAGTTTAAGTCATTACACTTACTCCATTCATATCTATTCCCATAGATTCCAGACTTCGCAAAAGTAGGATTCTGTGGCATCTTCTTCACTTACCTTCTCTGCAACTCAAGTTCTCCTCTACTCATGTGCCCCACGAGTCAGCCTATTCCTTGTCTCAACAATGACTCTAAGTTTCCAGAACTCAAGACCAGTGGCAGTGGATTGCTTGGGGAGGAAGAAGGTGCGGCTGTTTTTGCTTGCTGAAGAGAACTGGGGCAGTATGGAGCAAACCAAGATGGGTGGCACAGAAGGTTGATGTGGAGCACACGATTCAAATGGACTTTACGCCCCAGGCATCTTAGGGCAGAGGAATGAGAGGGAAAACGTCATGAATTAAATGTCCTGAAACTATTTTAAGTAGGTTTTTATCTTTCTAAGCTGTCTAAAACTAAGGCTTAGTAATAGAATTTACTACATGGTAGACAAGAATCAGTTAAACAGCAACCCTCTGAAAAAAGCCACATAAAATGTTGCTGGGGGAACATGGGGTGGAGGGGGAAGAACTTTTTGGGACTTAGGTTGAATTCATTCTGGAAGTTGTTGCCTCCCCATCTTGGGTTTGAGGGAGGGGTATGTGGTGCTCCTTCCAGCATATGGACAGGATAAAGGAAGCCTTTTCACAGACTGGAGGAATGGATGGCCTTCCACCTCTTTAAGGACTTGTGAAATAGCAATCGGGTAGAGGGGGCTGAGCATTCCCAGAAACATGGTGGATGAAAGGTCTGCCAGTTTGTCTGGGCTTTGCATGATTGGCTACAGATGGAGAATCCATGCCCGTAACATGTCTACTGTTGAACAGAAAAGTGATTGTTCTTCACAGATTTGCATGAGATGTGGAAGAAATTGCCAGATGACACAAAGCTGGAGTGAGCTTGGAAACAGGTGACCTGAATAGGAGCCAGTGTGGTCTCATTGTCTTGGCTGCAACTGACCACAAGTTTCATCAATAATTCAGTGAGGAGGAATAGACCTTGAGCTCCAAAAATGATGTGAAAGTGTTTAAAAAACAGTAAGTTACTGGAAACCTCAATGGTGAAGGAGGAGAAAGGAATAGAAAGGAAATTTACAAATGCAAATGACAAACTTTTTTTTTTTTTCGTTTTTTTGCAGTGCTGGGGATTGAACCCAGGGCCTTGTGCTCACAAAGCAAACACTCTACCAACTGAGCTATATCCCTAGCCCACAACAAACTTCTTGAATAGGCTTTATGAGTTTCTTCTTCATAGAGTATTTAGATGTTGTTATCTTGTATGTTCTTTTTTGTTGTTCTAAAGAGATATGTAGGTATGTCCAAAGTTTGCATAATCCCCTTCTTCTTTTCTCCTTAGGTAATCTATTTCTTAAGTCTTTCAAGGTCAAGGAGGCCTAGAGAAACTAGATTTTTGAATATCTGACTCAGGGGAAATGTTCAGGCAGCCATACTAATTGTGTGATTCATTGATGTCAACCATCTGACTGGATTCTCTTCTCCTACCATTACCCCATTCAAATTTTGTTGATCCCATTATGGCTGAACAGTAGGCAGGGAACCCATGCCCTGACTGGTTAGAACATCCTGTTTAAGGACTTTCGTGGTGGGGCCTTGGTTCTAGCTCATTACCAGGTAGGATGCTGGAATTATTAAGGTACTCACGGAGTTCCTTCTCAATCTTCTTACCTGAAATAGGAACTAAAACACATATGCAGGAGAATGAGAAGACTTTGAAGTCTAAGACTAAAATGTGATAACCTGAGTGAATGACCCAAAGCAAAAACTTCTATTATGTCCCTGCTGCCAAGAGGCTGCAATGTCTACGTTGGAAACTAGATTAGTGCAGAACTGAAAACAATGACTTGTTGGCTTGGGATCATGTACTTAACAAAAGAAAGCTTTTCTTGAATAAAATGTGGAGAGTGACATCAACTATTTGGATTATCTAGCTGCATTGCTGCAAGTTGAGCTTTTTTCCTGAAACCTTTTCCAAATGCTTTTGAATTAATTTGTATTATATCAACAAACATTTGAACAATAAGCCTGTTTCGTAAAACAATTCAAAAGCAAACAAATAAAAACATGCTGACCTTTTGGTTAGCTACATGATTTTGTTGACATTCCTCATGGTTTTAGGAGACTGTCCGTAATTGACATACTAGATCAAGTTTACAATGTAAAAAGGGGAAAAGAATGAAATAATGTCTTGTGAAGTTAAGAAGTATTAATAGTTTGGATTTCAAAACAATTTTCTTAATTAATTTAATCTGTATCATTTGCCCCTTGATCACTGGCTGGCTTTGTACCATGTTTTATGGTATCTATGTGTGATTGTGTTTGTGTGTGTGTGTATCTCTACCTAACTTATATATTAGATAGATTAGAAAATCTTTTTCGTTGAACTTGAGTTGTTCTTACATTTACCAAAAGTATAAAAAGGTAACGTCCTAAAAATATATATTTTTTACACTATCTTTCCCCTAATGTTTCGAAAAACATGTAGGTGGAGGATTTGACTTTATCTTAAGTGAATCATATCTGTGGACCCAACACTGATTCAGAATGAAAATGATTGTAGGAGATTATTCTCATTTTGACATGTTGAACTTAATATTCCAGAAGCTCTGGGCTGGTTCCCAACTGAGTCTGTGACTCATCCAGTCATGTTTTCCCCACAGGATGTGAGGAGGTGGTAAGTCTGAGGGCCTAGAACATCCCAAAGGCATTACTCCACCCAGGGTTCCAGGGCATAGATTGAGTTTTCCAAAATGCAGAGCAAAGATTAGTCCTTGTGTTCTTCTGTTCTCCCCAGCAGCTGAAATGAGGAACCACTGGAGAGATGGACACAATTTCCTCCTTTTCCACATAGTTGTCTAGTCTGCAGCTAACTATTCTAGCCCCATGCTTGTTGTTCAGTCCAGTCTTTTACTCTTTCTATAATAACTTATATGTGGTAGAAAAAGTATGTTGGAATTCTGTACAGATATATTAAGAAACTTGCAATCTTCGGTACAGGTAAAGATGTGCATGATGACATTGTAAGATCAATGTTATGGCTGAACTGCCCACCTCCCGCCCCCATTTATGTATTCAAGCCTTCATGTCTGTACTTCAGAATGTGACCACGATTAAAGAAAAGGTCTTTAAATAGGAGGTAGTTAATGAAGTCACAAGAGTTGCCGTTAATTCAGTCTGACAGGTCTCTTAATAAGAAAAGGAAATTTGGATACACAAAGAAACACCAGGCCTGTGTGGAAGCAGAGGGAAAACCATGTGGAGGCATAGCAAGAAGGCAGTCATTTGCAAGCTAAGGAGAGAGGCTGCAGGAGAATCAAACCTGCCCACGCTTTGTTCAGTGATTTCCCACCTCCAGAACTGTGAGAAAATAATTTCAGTTGTTTGAGACATTGGGGCTTTTTGTTATGGCAGCTGTAGTGAACTGATACAGCAGGATGGTGGGAGAAGCCCAGCTCCGAAGTACACAAATCTTGAGTATGACTTGCAGCACAACTGTGACCTTGAAGAAGTCGTTAGAACACTCTGAATGTCATTTCCTCATTTGTAAATTGGGGTAACAATAAGTGCCTATTAAGCTTTTCTCCATGATCAAATCAATGCATGTAGACAGTGTCTGACGTGAAGTGGGAACAGAGGAAATATTTAGGGAGGCAACTACCTGCTCGGGGAAAGGCAAGGGATTTTTGATGAATCAGACTTGGGTTTGAATTCAAGTTCTGCCTCTGAGTTGGGTCACCTCCAGCATATTAGTTAAAATTCCATTCCAGAGATCCTACCTGCTTAACACTTGGGGTGGATTAGGTGATCAAAACATTAGTTCTCCTTGAGGGCCCTGGTTACAGATGCAAGGTTGTGTATTGACAGTGTTTGCTGGGGGTGGAGTGAGAGATGGAGAGTACTGGAAGGATAAAGCTGTGATTGCAATATTTTTAATTTACATTTTGACCCTTTTCTCACTACATGCTGAGCAAATGGAATTGTCTTTCTGAAGGAAGAGCAACCAAACCTGAGCATCTGAGAGAAAGCTTTACCATTAGCCGGGTGCAGTGATAATTAGTAATCCTGTTCCAGAAGTGTCAAAGTGCCCAGGTGAAATCTAGTTACCAAACTCTTGATTTCTAGATGTAAAAGTCAGTTAGGGTAGGACTAAAAGAAGCAAAACTCTACATAAGTTATATGTACCCCCTGCCCAAAGGATACAAACCGCCAATAAACTGGGCATAGGGCCCAGATCTTAGTTCCAGCTACCCAAGAGACTAAGTTTTCAAACAGGTGGATTGCTTGAACCCACAAGTTTGAGGAACTATAGTGAGAACCCCATCTCTTTAAAAAGAATCACCATTCATTCTGCAATGAAGAGACAATTACCATTAATTTAGTACAGCTTTGCAGATATCTATGATTCTGTGTGTACTTATATTCATATCTACATAAACACTTTTTATGCATAGTATTTGAAAAATATCTTCCTTGCTTAACATTAGATGATAAACCTATTTCTATGTCATTAAATGAGAGAAAGTCTTGCATTTTAAGAATTTAATAGGATTTTAAAACAAATTCTTTAAAAACTTTGCTTTTAAAGGTCAAGATGTTCTGAATGCCCTTGTGATTGCTAACTTGCAGTTGCACAGAATGAATTGAAATAAACCAAATGTGTGAATGTGAGCTCATGAAAGTCGATAAAAATATAACATCTATTAGGGCTCTGGGTATTGGTGGGGGGATAAGAAAAGTGAAATATAATGAGGAATGCATTTCTACCTTAAATTTATTGAGAAAACTTTTTCTTTTTAGGGCCTGTTAGAGCATTATTCACCTACACAAGGATTCTTATCTCCCTTGGAATCAGTGTGTTTCCAGCATTGACTAAGGACTAGTACCTTGGACTAAGGCTCAAGAGAAATGATCCAGAGTTTAAAAAACAAAACAAAACAAAAAAACCCTTTAAAGCTTAACAATTGTAAAGAGAAAACTGATCTGTATTTTTGCAGTCCTTTGTAAATCGATGACTTTATGAAATTTGAGTTTCAAGAAAAATGATTGCAATTATAAATAAGCATTTTGTTTCTTATTAAAATAATGGAAATTTCTTGGAGGTTCTATTTTTAGATATAGTGATCACCATTCTGTTCATTAGAGATAAGATATCAATTGCCTCTCTCTCTTCTCTCTCTCTCTCTCTCTCTCTCTCTCTCTCTCTCTGCTCATGAAACAAAAGTAGCTCTTATGGAATCAAATACCCAGCTAGGAAAATGTGTCAGACTTACAGTTCAGCTGAGAAATAGGAAAAAGGTGAGGTCTGTTTAGCTTCTCAAATTTTTTTCCTTTTCCCTACTCCCAGATCTGTGAGTCACCATTCTGTGTGAAAAATATTTGGAGTGAGAATTATTCCTTGGCAAGTCATGTTACTAGACAAACTTCCCTATCGCTCAAAGAAATGACCCTTATCTCTTTCTTTGCTGGAAGAATGTCTTGCAGAGGCATTCAATCTACTCCAAAATCATTCCTTAGGCTTCCCAGGGATTGACTGCACTGCTCTCAAGTCATCATGTAAATACCACAACCCCATTTTAAAGAAAAGCGTGGCTGTTTATTTTCTTAATTAGTTGATGTTGGCCAATCCCATTCATTTGGTTTTACAAAGAGAATTCCTGACAAATAATTGTATTAAGAGCACTGATTTAATATCTTGATTCAAGAAGAAAATTGCCTAAATTTGAAAATTAAAAATATAAATGAATAGATAACATGTCATTTTGCCAGGAAGTATACCTATAGAAAATTATAATAACATTTCTTGTATCTGTTAAAAACATTAAGACTATCGGTCTGAGAATTTAATACATTTTTGACAATATGATGAATATGGTTTTTACAAATATGTACACACACACACACACACACACACACCCTGTTCTCATGTTTTTCACCCATGTCCCTCATTCTCCGCTCTCTAACAAGCTAGTGTGACTTAACTAATGTCAGGCCTCAAATAAAGTTTGCACTGACATTCTATTTGACTTTAGAGTAGGAACTGAGATTTTTAATTGGTTCTTTTTAGTCATACATGACAGTAGGATCTATTTTGATATAATTGATATAATATACAAGCATGGAATATATCTCACTCTAATTAGGATCCCAGTCTTGGGGGTGTACACAATAGTGAGATTTACTGTGGTATATTCCTTTATGTATATAGGAAAGTTATGTCAGATCCATTTCATTGTCTTTCCTAATCCTATCCCTTCCCTTCTCTTCATTCATTTTGTCCGATCCACTAAACTTCTATTCTCCCCACTCCTTATTGTGGGTTATCATACACATATCAGAATATCAGAGAAAACATTTGACTTGTGTTTTCTAGGGATTGGCTTATTTCACTTAGCATAATAGTTTCCAGATCCATCCATTTACCAGTGAATGTCATAAAGTCATTCTTTCTTATGACTAATAGTCCATTATATATACATTAATATATATATATAAATATATATAAATATAAATATATATATAAATATAAAAATTTCTTTATCCATTGGTCTGTTGAAGGGCATCTAGGTTGGTTCCATAACTTAGCTACTGTGAACTGAGCTGCTATAAACCTTGCTGTGGCTGCTCCACTGTGGTATGCTGATTTTAACTCCTTTGGATATATACTAAAGAGTAGGATAGCTGGGTCAAATGGTGAGGAGCTGAGATTTTTAGTGGCCTGTTGATCAGTGAAGTCACTCTCACTCTTGCTCCACAATTTAATGTTTTTATTGTCAACATTAATTAGCATTAAGTGGAGGAAATTTATCATTTATCTATTCAAGGATTGATATTCAGAATATTGAGAGAATTAAAATTCAACAACAATCAAAATAAATAACCTGATCCAAAAATAGGCAAAGGACTTAAAGAGACAATTTTCCAAAGAAGATTCACAAATGGCCAATGGATGGCAAATGAAAAAATGTTTAATGTCACTAATCATTGGAGAAATGCAATTTAAAACTACAATGTGATATAAGTTCACAGCCATTGAGATGGCTACTATAAATAAAGCCAAGAAAATAGAACGTATCGTGGAAGATGTGAAGAAAACCGAAGGTCTTGTACACTATGGTGAGAATGTAAAGTAAGGCTGAAGTGGAAAATGGTATGGTTGCTCCTCAAAAGTTTATGAGCAGAATTACCACACTACATTACATTACTATGTCATGGTAGGCTTATATCCCCCAAATTGAAAGCAGGGTTTTGAAGAGATATTTGAACCATGTTCACAGAAGCCTTATTCAAAATAGTTAAAAGGTGGAAGGCACCCAAGTGTCCACCCACTGATGAATGGATAAGCAAGATGCATGTGGCATAAACACACAGTGGGGTTTGATTCAGCTTTAAGAAGAAAGGAGACCCTGTCATAGGCTCCAATATGGATGAACCTTAAGTGCATTATGCTATGTGAAATAAGCCAGTTACAAAAGAGACATACTGTGTGATAGCATTTGTATGAAACTGGGAAAGAAAGTGTAATAGTGGTTGCCAGGGTTGGGAGAGGGAAGAAAGGGGAGTTAATTTTTTTTTTTTTTTTTTTTTTTTTTTGCGGTGCTGGGGATCGAACCCAGGGCTTTGTGCTTGTAAGGCAAGCACTCTACCAACTGAGCTATCTCCCCAGCCCGGGAGTTAATTTTTAAAGGGTAATTAGAGAGTTTCAGTGTTACAAGTTAAAAAGAGTACTGGAAATGGATAGTAATGATGATCGCACCACAATATAAATGTATTTAATGTCACTAAACAGCCCACAAAAAAATGGTTAAGATAGTGGATTTTATGTTATATGCATTTTACCAAAAAATTTTTAAGTTGGGAAAATTTTATTCTCTTTTTAAGCACTATTTTTATTCCATTTCTCTTTGATTTTTCTTAAACTGTTGTTAACAGTTTTTGTTTCTCATTTGACTTGACTTGTTCAGTAGGTGTGCTTCTTAGATGTTTTGCATTATGTAACATTTCAGCAACAAATCTCTGAAGACAGTATTTCTTTTTCATGTTGCTTCCATACGACAGGGTGGGACTAAAACATCCGTTCCAGTAGCGTCTTTCAATGGTGCATTTCATTGGTGAGTTTGGGCAAAATAAGGCTGGAGTCACCTAACGAGCCGTGGTAGCTAGTTGAGCAGATAAGGTAGGTAAATAGCTCTGTGTCCACATGCTTGCATGAGGCAGTGCCTGAGGGTGGAGTGTGTATTTTGGTCAAGAGAATGTTTTAGTGATGTTTTCTTTTCCATGTTGACTATAACTCGGCCATCCCAGAAATCTAAATATATTAAAGTTTGAAAGTATTGTTGGCTGTGAAAACACTGATTTGTGTGTTTAGACATCTCCTAAATAGTATATGGGTCTTTTCTATGAAAAAAATCAAGCTTTATGCCAAAAGAGCCCTAGTTAGGTTAATTTATGTGCACTTAGTATCAGGAATGAAGGAGTCATTTGTTCTAAGTAGTAAAACAATTTTGTGTTTTGGGAATCATTTTTCAAAATGCTTAATTTTCTAAACAAGTTGCCAAAAATACTGGAGATAGATTACTGAGAGATCAATAATTATCATTTCATTTTACTACCTCTGCTAAGTGGAAATGAAGTCAACATATAGAAATCTTTAGTGAGTCAGAGAGTTTAAAACCAACTGTTGCAGTTCAAGAAGCTTTAGAATCAGACCTAGCACTGGGGATGACTGTTCCTTTGCTGAAAATTTGCACCTAATTCCTATGGAGTGTCCCAAGTGAGTTCATCCCCACCCCTTGACTGATGGTCATTTCCTCACGTCCACACTGATTTTCAGATAGCAGTGCAATGCACTGATGCCTTCACATTCCATAGAACAACGTGAAGAATTTGCAGATGTATAGCCAAAAGGAAAAAAAATCACTCATTTTAGATGGCACATAAAAAAACACGGCCAATCCTGGTATCATATACTTTCTTTTTTTGTTTGTTTGTTTGTTTGTTTGTTTTGTTTATTTATTTATTTATTTATTATTGTACACAAATGGGATACATGTTGTTTCTCTATTTGTACATGGCGTAAAGGCATACCATTCGTGTAATCATAAATTTACATAGGGTAATGTTTGATTCATTCTGTTATTTTTTCCTTTCCCCCAACCCCTCCCACCCCTCTTTTCCCTCTATACAGTCCTTCCTTCCTCCATTCATATACTTTCTTGAAGAATAAAAAGTAGACACCAAAAAGCAGATACTGCTTTGTTTAAAAATGTTCCAAAGGTAACCAGTGTTGATAAACTCAAAAGCACTCGAAATCTGTAAAGTAGAAAGGCAAGTCTCCATCTCCCTTTGATCAACCCTGAACTCTACAGGTAATCACTTTAAAGAGATTGTCAAATATATTTTCCTAGATATTTTGTTTGACCTATGAAAAAATTATGTATTTGTACATTTTTTATAAAAGTGGAATTAAAAGTGCATACTTCTCTGTTACTTTTTATCATTTAATAAGGCATTAGAGAAATTTTGTGTCATTTCAGAGAAATCTGCTGCATTCTTTTTCATATCTGTGTGTGGGGTTGCACAACATGGATAACTCACTGCTTCTTGACCAATCGCCAAGTAATGTTTTTTTTCCCCTGTGTGCCTGCCTCACAGATTCTTTCCTATTTTTTTTAACTGCAATTCTCCATGATCCAGAAGCTTGAACCTTGGCTTCTGATTGGTTTTAGCCAAAAGGCAGATTTGGAGTGGGGGATGATGTTGTGATATTTCTTCCATTTCCTTTCTCTGCAAGCAGCATTTTCTGGAAGTGACTGAGCAGGTCCATAATGACAGTTCCTTATGGACATCTCCTTCACCACACCTCTGCCCTGGTTCTGTTAGCATATTTCTTTCCTTTGCCTGGAAATAATAGTGGCTTCCCACTGATGCTAGTCTGCATGCCCAGTCACCCCTTACGGGCCCCGTCCCTCAACCAGTGGTAGGTAAGCTGACGGTATGCTTATGGATTGCAATTTCTACGGTTTCAGATACTTTCCCAATGGACTGACTTGAAGTCACTGAATTTAATGTTAGGAAGAACCATGCACCAGAATACAGGTACCCTCCTCCATGCTGGTACCTTCCTGAGTTAGTCACTGTATTAACATGAACTACGTTGGTTGATTCTGTTTCCTGCCAGGACCTTGAATGTCATAGAGGATTTCCTTTTATTTTTCTTTCTTTTTGCTATTTCAAGTAACATAAATACCCTTTTGTATATGTCTTTGCATGTGCGTGCAAGTATTGCTAGAGGTTCAATTCTAAAATCTGAGTCAAAGTTATATTAATTAAAAAAAAAATTCATGGAGCTGGGATGGTAGGTAGTTCAGTGGAAAAGTGCTTGCCAAGCACGTGTGAGACATAGTGTTTGATCGTCAGCACCACATAAAAATAAATAAATAAATAAAATAAAGGTATCATGTCCATCTACAACTAAAAGAATTTCAATTTCATTGATATTGCCTAATTACTCACCAAAAAGTTTTATCAGATTGAGTCCTTGAACAACTCCAAGAATATTGTTTTCTGCATAGCCTCCTCAATACCATATTTTTAATTTTTTTCAATCATTGCTAATAGATGAGTAAAAATTGGACCTTATTGTATTAATTTGTAAATTGTTAATTAGTTGTGAGATTGAAAACACTTTCGGAATTTCTTATTTGTTGGATTTCTTTTGTGACTGGGAGACACAATAGGCAGGCATATGAATCCTCTTAGGAGTCCAGCAGAGGACTGAGGCCCGCTCTTCTGCTGGAAGGAAAGGGCAGATGGCCCTCAGTTCCTTGGGGGAAACAGCTGTGTGAGTTTTCCAAGGCTGTGGACTCAATTCTGTTTAAAAATTTGTACTTTGAAGCCTTAAACCCAATGTGACTGGATCTGGAGGTGGGGATCTTTTAGAAGGTAAATTAAGGTTAAAGGAGGTCATATAGCTGGGACCCTGATCCTATGGGAATGTGGCCTTGCATAAGAAGGGGAAGAGAGAGAGAGAGAGAGGGAGAGAGAGATCTTTCCCTGGCATGGATGGACATGGTGGGTGAACAGGCAGCTGTCTAGCAAACCAGGAAGAGTACTCACCAGAACCTCACCATGCAGTTCCTGATATCAGACTTATAGCTTCTAGAATTGTGAATTCTAGAATGTCTATGGCATGTTGTCGTGTTAACCTGAGGCTGACTAGGATACCCATGGGGCCAGATGTGGGCAAATCACAAGGGGAAACCAGCATGTGCATACTTTGATCAGACCCAAAAGATTACATGGAGGTGGTTGGTTGGAAAAGACCCATGAAGGTACCCAGGGGACAGGCAGGTTCTATCATCTGAAGATAGCACTGGTCCACATTTTCACCCACAGATGGGGAAGACTTTCACTCAGTGAATATGTTTTACTGGGATAGTGGAGACAACAAACAATTAACATTTTAATTTTATGCCGTAGGGCCAAAGGGCTCAAACGAGGGTCTCCAAAATGCAACTTTCTAATCCAGAATTTCTTGCGAAATCCGAATTTATAGTTTTGAATCTCAGGTTGCCTACCTCATATGTCTTCTTTCTTCTAAGACATATCTCAAAATGCAAATGCTCAACATCATAATTAGCTTTCCCCATCCCCCAAATCAAAGTCCTCAACCAAGTTAAAGAACTGTTCTTCCTGCTCACCCTTCATTTACAAACTGAGGTCCGAGTCATCATCAGCGCTACCTGCTTCTCATGTGCCTCTGCTCTGGGCCCAACTAAACCTATGAGTGGACAATCCTTAATATAGTTGACACCCACCCCTCTTCTTTATCACCCTCTAGACTCAGTCACCTTTGTCCTGTCTGGCCTGTTTCATTGACACATTCACTGATCTTCATGTAACCTCTTTGGCTTCTTCCAGTTCATTCTCTTGTACAGTAGCCAGAGTGATCATTAATTAGAGGTCTGGCCACATCTCCTCTTAATGCCCTTTAGAATTTCTAAATTTGTTTTGGGATAAAGATCTAAGTGCCATCTGTCCTTAACATGAGCACTTGTCTGCATCACCAGCCTCATCTTTTCCTTCAACCCCACTACTCGTCACTCTCCACCCCAGGGCTGTCAACTGAAATTAATCCCCTAACCAAACTCTATTCCTCTACTGTGCACTTGAATGGTATCTTATTCCCCTTCTCACCCTTGTGAACCTTATTGCAATTGCCATTTAAATAGATATTTTAAAATTATTTGTTTAACCTTAGTCTCTGCCACTTGACCGTAAACTCTATGAAGAAAGGACAATAATTATCTTGTCCTCATTGTAGCCCCAGAACCCAGTTAAGTCCCTGGCACATAGAAGGAACTAAATAAATATGCACTGAAAAATGGGCTGAAAAAATTCTTATATTAGATTTGTATCAGAGAAGTTGAAAGTAGCATATTCTTAAGTTGTGGGCATAAAAGGGGACTCAGCTCTGGGCCTCCTTGTGTCTCCTGGGAAGGAGAGCTTCCCTCTGAACCCATCGGTCTGTCCTAAGAGTTAGGACTCAGCAATTGATAGGGTATTCAACATGGAGATAGATTGTTTTTGTCATTAACTCAAGACAAGCATGTAGATGCTCATTTTCCTTTAGGATCTTGAGTTATTTATGCTAAGAACATCAGTTAGTGGTAGAAATGGGGGAAAGAGAATTCTGGACTTTAGCATCATCATTTTTATAAAGTACCCTAACTCTAATATATGATTACATGAAAACTAACTCATTTATTTAATGTGTACCATCCATAAGAAAGCAGCATTTACTTTTCAATGTGCAGACCTGGTCTAGAAGCTTATGTTAGAACCACTTCAGTCCTTGCCCAAATATGGTCATATAGCACTTTAGGTTGAAGAAATTGGCTTGGATTTATCGTCTGAAATCCAGACTGGATGAAACAAGACCTCAGTGAGTCAAAGTGTGTGATTGTTCCAAAGGTTTGGATGAATGCCAGTCATTCATAGCTTGCCATTTCCAATGAGATTTCAAAACGTGAATAATTTTAGTCACTATTAAATAACAACAATCAAACATTCTAAAATAACAGTAGCACATTCCAGCTGAAGATCTGTAAAATATACATTCAGATTGCTTAATAACTTCAATATTATTTATGTCCACCAGATTTATTTCTAACAGCAGAGTCCCCATACTATAAAAGCATCAACTGTTCAATATAGATTATAGAGTCAAAGAAACTTGTCAACATGCTCAAAATAAGAATTTATATAGTCACCATTTATTTTTGGACTTTTTCTTGAATGCCAGGCCAATATTTATAGAACCTGGGCTGAACTGAGTGGCAGCCAGTTCTGTGTGGTGTGTGGCTGCTTTAGATGAGGTTTCCTGGATCATCTCCAGCCTTCTCCATCCCTTCCTTCCAGCTAAAAATGTCCTTCATACCTGCATAGGGTCTGGAATTTTACCATTCAACATTGATATTTTTCAGTTCCTTAGGGTCAGAGCATCCTGCCTTCTATGAAAATCCAGACATTCCTGGGAAAGGCAGTTACAAATAACTTGTTATAAGTTAGCCAACACATCTAGACACAAAAGATCAGAGTGTCCATTTTCAATACAGTGATTTGCTGCCCTCCTCAAGTATTTTGCTATTTTCAATTAAATAGTATTTTTTTTGCAACCTGTTATGGTTTAGACATTGGGTGTCCCCCAAAAGCTCATGTGTGAGACAATGCAAGAAAGTTTAGAGGTGAAATGATTGGATTACGAGAGCCTTAATTAACTGAGTAGTGCACTGAGTAGTGATTGTAGGCAGATAAGTTGTAGCTGGAGGAGGTGGGTCATTGGGGATATGCCTTTGGGGTATATATTTTTTCGTCTCTGGAGAGCAGAACTCTCTCTCTCTCTGCTTCCTGGGACCATGTTCCCAACTCCTTTCCTGGTATACCCTTCTGCCATCATGTTCTGCCTCAACTTGGGTCCCAAAGAATGCAGTCTGCCATCTGCGGACTAAGACCTCTGAAACCATGAGCCCACAAATAAACTTCTCCTCCTCTAATTGTTCTCATCAGCTCTTTGATTCACAGCAGTGAAGACACTGACTAAAACACAGTCTATTTTAATAGGTTGCATGTGCAGCAAAAATCCTTTTAAAGTGATTTGTAGTTTATAAAGCACTTTCACATACACTATATATTATGAATGAAAAGAAAAGAGAAAGGTATGCCTGGAAGAAGCTGTCAAAATGTATGAAAACATCACACTGAACCTTGTTCATATGTCTAATTTAATATGTGACAGTTAAATTTTTTTCCTAAAATGAAGCTGCAAAAGCTAGGAGCTTTAGCACGAAGATTTGAGTGACAGTAGGTTGAGAGAAGGAAGGTGGAGCAGAGAATGAAAAAGAAACCTCAAATTGACCTTTGTCAGCATTTACAGTGTTTTCCAAGAATGGTCCTGATGTTGGGTTTCATGTGCTTGTGGATTTCAAAGAGATAAAGTCAGAGTGATTTTGAAGGACTCGGGAGGAATCTAGATTTAGGACTCTGTCCGTGCATCATGCCACTGTAAACAATGGAAAAGTGACAAGTTCAGCTACCAATTAGAAGGTCTAAACTATATTTTTCCTGTTTGAATTGTTAAAAGTCAGAACTTTTTCTGGTATCCCAAATATTCAGTTTTAACCAGAAAGCTTGAATATCTAACTTAGTTTTCAGGAGCTGTATCATTTGACATGGTATTCAAAAATTTTGCCAAGGCATATTTTAAAAATTGTCTAGTTTAGTCATTTCTCAGTTGGTGTAAGCTCCCTTTAGCAATAACTGGTGGCATTTTCATTTTGAATTATTTTTGCCAAAAGTAAAAGAAATATTTCTGATTTGATCGTGTGATAATTTTCCAAATTGAAGTTGACAGCTTAACCCTCTTAAGTTTCTGCTTATACATTTTTATGTGATAGATCAAACAAACAAAAAAAAACCCTATGCAATGATGTCATGGCATGCCTGGTTGAATAATACATCATTGGATGCGGTACTGTATTTTGATATGCCATACACCATCAGGACAGCTCGTTACAGCAGTAGATGTAAAGACATCCACCTTGTGAAGCGTGCTGACATCAGCCTTCTTTAGTAAATTCCAGAAAATTTTGTTTGTGGTCAGTAATTTAATTGTTAATGTTATGAACAGAAAAGTCCTTGCTATGTAACTGAACAATATCATTAACATCTAAGTAGTTAAGATTTTAGTATCATAAAACCTCAACTTTATCCAGATTGTTAAACATCATATTTGGCAATGTTTTCATTACTTCACCTATTTTTATGGTGTATGTCATTTGTGAACTCACAGTATTGCTTTGCTACTTAAAAAAGACATTAAGTGGAGAGAATTTAATTAATCCTGATGACTTACTGTAGTTATTGGTCTGTCGAGTTTCTTCTCTTATTTTGTTGATCTTATTAGTTTTTTTACCCCCAATCTCTACTCTATTTCCCTTCTCTTTCTCCAGAGGCACCTGCTTTAGCGTACTTGGCTTATATAGCTTTGATTCATGAGTGTTTATTGTTGTTTTTATTATGAAAAGTTTTAAACTACACAAATAATATCACATAGCAGAATGAGTTCAGTTTCTTATTGTTTGAACTCGACACTGTGATTTTTGAGATCTAACCACGTTACTGTAGATGGCTATGTAGTTTATTGCATTTGTCGCTCTGTAGTAGTTCATAATACGCACCCGCCATATTCAACTTGGTGGTTACATATGAACTTCCTCCAATTCCCAGGTCTCCACCTGCGATAACAGGGCAGATGGGGTTGCCATTATTTATACAGAAGTCCAAAATGAAGAGGAGCAGGTTTGGGAGAAGACTCTGGTTTTAGTGTTGTTCCAGTTGCCTGCAGAACATCGGAGTGGATGAATAGAGGAAGCATTGACTGTAGGACAGCCTCCTTGCAAACAGACAGGCTCTCCAGAGACATCTTTTAGACTAGAGGGTCATGATTTAGAGCCACTAGCATAAACATTAAAATGGATGATATTACCATGAGAATGCAAAGTGTGTGAGACTCAATAGCTATTGAGGAGCTCTAGGCCATACCACATGCAAGGGAGGGTCGACACAGGGATGTTCAAGACAAATAAGTAGCAGTGATTGGGCAGAAAAGTGATGCACTAGACTAGGATCAGCAAACTACTTCCTGTAACCCAATCTGGTTCAGCTGCCTGTTTTTGTTAACAAATAAACAAACATAAAATCTGTTGTATTGGGTTGGGGATATAGCTCAGTCGGTAAAGTGCTTGCCTCGTATGCACAAGGCCCTGGGTTCAATCCCCAGCACCACAGAAAAAAAAATTAAATAAATAAATAAATAAATAATCTGTTGTGTTACAACACAACCACACGGGTCTGTTTTCATATTGCCTATGGCTTGCTCCATGCCCCAGGGGTAGAGTTGTGTTATCAATAGAGAGAATGGGACCCACAAAGCATCGTTCACTCACCACCTGCCCTCTTACAGGAAAGGCTTGCCCACCTCTGAACTAGACAAAATTGATGGATAAGGCAAGTGGCTCTGGGATTCTTAATATTTCTCCTTTGTACTACAAATAGGTTACATATTCATGAAAGTACGCTCTGTGCTTGATCAGCATGTACTTCATAATTCTATAAAAATGATTTGTGTTCCTTCATTTGTCGTGAATGGATCAGTTTCTTTATGTAAACCCACTGGAGTCAGATTTGCTCTTCTGCGAAAGACATAGCTTTGCTTGTTTGCTTGTTCCTGGCTGCATGGTGTGATTAACGTGAGGTGTCTCTGCATTTTATATATTCGAGTTCCTCTGGGTGTGATTACCCATGACTGGGAAGAACCATTATAGATTTTTAAAATGCATTTTGAAAAGTAAGTGAAGCCTGATAGAAGTGCTGGAAAGTAAGCACCTGTCCACTCCCAGGGAAGAAGTTGTTTCTATGTCTGGTTTGAGGTTCCAGGCTCAGGTAGCTGGTGGCCTCCTGTTTTCCTTGATATCCCTTGGAAGATGCTTTTACACTGTAGCGCTCAGCCTTCTGAGACCTTCCTTTGAGGATAGTCTGCATCAGAAACAAGTTGCAAATATTTGAGAATCCAACATTTTGATTTTATGAATGAATTTTTACTACTCACCTTTACTACCAAATCATATGTTCATTCAACTACCACCACCAGAATAAAACATTGTCCACTTTTGTCAATATTGAATTCCAGGAGAAAAAAAAAATCTGTTTAATCATTTTCTTTGCCTGAACAAGTTTATGAAATTTTTATGCTTTTAATAGGTGAAAGATAGTATTTGATACACAGGTGTTTGGGCAACCTGATCTGAAATCAAATTTCCAAGTTCAATGAAAAAAAGATACTAAAACAGGATACATATATAAATACTATAACATAGATGTTCTGGATCTTGGCTGCGCATAGGAATCACTTAAGAATTCTCAACAGCAGCGACTTCAACAACATGCTGATACTGGGACTCCCCTGGGACATTTTGCCTTTATTATTCTGGAATACAAAGCAGCCACTGGGATTTTCTACAACTCCTCTAGGTGATTATAACATGATGCTAGAATTGGGTAGTATTGCTGTAAATAGGTATTGAAGGAAAATGGTAGGAGGGTTGAGGGGAGAAAGGTCAGAGACCATAACAGAAATACCAGTGTATGAGCTTGTGAAAAGAAGTAGATGGATTCCTGATCAATTAGAGAAGGGAATTCATCAGGATCAGTTATTACACTACAGCATGTGTGGAGTCTATGAATTTAGGAACGGACCAATATGCCATCAAAAACCCATGCAGCAACCAGGGAAACAAGAAGTGAGAAATGGCAGAATGTTTGTTCCCTAACCCTTAAGGTCCAAGTGGTTGACTTGAGAGCCCCTTGGTCTCCTGGGTAGTGTGCCCTTCTCCCTGTGCTACCTACAGAATGAGAAGATCCTAAATGCAAACGAAGTAAGTTGTAATTAAAGTGAGAGCAACACACAGTACTACTGGCACCATGATTTCAACTCCAGTGAACGCCAGAGTCAGCTGTTACCAGGCCCATTTAAACACAGGTTGCTGAGCCTTACCCCAGGGTTCCTGGTTCAGAAGTTCTACGGTGGGGCTTGAAATTTTATATATCTAACAGGTTCATGATACTGATGCCATTAGTACAGGGCTCTCATTTTGATAACTTTTGGTCCAGCAAGTTGCAACCCGGAATGAAGATCTGGGTGGGAAACTGGGAAAGAATTTGGGGGCGAGTAAAAGGCTAGCACATTCTTTATACTGGTTGCAGGTGACAACATGTTTCACTTTAGGTTTATGTTTATGGTGTGAAGCGCTGATTTGGATCTGTTACTATCTTAACTGCTTACCTTTGAACCTGAATTCATAAGTAAAAGGTCCTAGGTCATTTAGATATTTATGTGGGCCTTTCTATCTCATATTGGCAGCACAAATTCTAAGTACTTTTTCTCTTAGAAGTGGAAAAAGAGAAAGTGGTCTACTAGAAAAGAAGTGGACCCTTGACCCAAATCATTTCACTCTCCTTGAATGGAATTAATTCACCACTATAGACATTTCCTTGGTTTTAGACAGTGACTACCATCAGTACTTGGTAATTTAGCTATGACAACTGGTTTCCTTTAGCCTAGTCATGCTGGACAATGTCTCCAAATTAATGAAGTTCCTTTGCTAAGTTTAATACATGATTGTCAGGAGGCAAGAATGTGCTAATATGACTAAGGTTCTGTCTGCACATTCAGAAAAGAGCTATGGTTGGCACCTATTCTGTGTACAATACTTCCAGAAAAAGGAGATTTCTCATTTCAAATATTCATGGGGCTGGAAAAGTAGACAGTTCCATCAGGCTGTGTCTCTTGTAAGGAAAGCTCCTGCTAGAGTCTTCAGAATAGTTACCTCAAAGGAGACTTAGAAAATTCAAATGGACTTGACAGATAACGGGGAGACATAGTTCAGAACTATAAATTTTACAAAAGGTTACACTGTATATTTTAATGTGGAGATGGATGGCAGTGTTTAAGCCTTCCTGAAGTACAACAGTGTTTGGATGGATTTGACTTTGAGGTTCATTTTTTTTGCCGCTGCTTTTGAAATCTAAAATACAACATGTTACTCTAAGATAAAGAATTCATTAAAATGTAAAGAGTTCTTCTGTGCAATGGGAATCGATTGCTTCATTTAAGATCTGAGAAGAAAGGACAAAAATTGTTTTATCATTAAATATGGGAGAGCCTGATGGATGAAAACAACCTTTTCAAAGCAGCAGACATACTTTTGAAATATAGCAAAATAGGTAAACGAGAATGGAAGATCGCATTGGATTTACTTTCGGTAAAGCAATCCCCGCTGGAAATTCACTGCTGGCAAATGGGAACAAGGTGTTGCTTGACTTGGTTTGGCTATTAACCAGCATTTTCGGGAGCACGAATTATAAGCAGTATGGTTATTTTTCTTTTTTGAAACACCTCCACCTTTCATAATTCAAATTCAGTAAACGAAACACTTTTCCCCTCTCCAGGTGTCTAATGAAATGAGTCAACATTCTGCCCATTACAGCTACCTGATTGTGAAGTGTCTAGTTCACAATCTGACAAAAATAAACAAATGCACCAAATTGGGAAAAGAAGTTTGGAGACAAAATTAGTAGCCATTTATAGGAATCCTATGTGCCTGGAAGACAGGTGAGAATGGTCCTTTAGTCATGCTTGCAGCAATTCCAGGGAAAGTTTCCAGCTGGGAACGTGATGATTAATTAGAGGTGTGCTTGTCACATCAAACATACACACTTGGCTCCGAACAGTTTGTCCCAGGTGCTGCGTGAATGACAGGAAGAATTGCATGTCCGTCCCCAAAGATGAGGAATTGCAGAATCTCAGGCCCAGTTTTTCGTGAGAATCCCTGCAATCTTAAAGTAAAACAGATGAACAGAAGTAGCATGTCTTGAAAGAAGTCCACAATGAAGTCAAAGCCAAGTGAAATCTCGTCTTTCTCTGAGGTCATTTGCCTACAATGTGTAGACATTGAATAATCTTTGGCACTTTGAATTACAGATTTAAAATGGAAAACTTCCTTCTGGAGTGTACTATGCCCCCAAACAAAAGAACTCAGTAACAATGGGTTTTCAAATTCTGAAGAGTCCCCTGGAGTATGTGATAAAAGGGTGAATTGCTGAACCAGCATCCCCATTGATTCCAACTCAGAACCTAGGACTCTTGTATCAAGTCTCCCAAGAGTTTCTGATTCTGCTGCTTTGGGATCATGTTTGGAACAAAGTTAAGAACTACTGCGTTTGTGCTTCTTGTGGGAAAGAGATCCTGTCCACTGAACTAATGATGTTCATGTCATTCATTCAATAATACTTACTGAGTACTTTGCCCTGCATCAGTTATGGGAAACAAAACAGCCCAATGGTAATTAGAATCTGGCAGCTGACAGTTTTGGGATAGGGGAGAAATAGATATTCCTCATAGTATCACACAAATAATTGTGAAATTACACCTTTGGTAAGTTCTATTAGAAGTGGTGAATGTGAAAGCGGAAGGATTCATATGACAGGATGCATCTCATTAACTCTGCAAGGGTAAACAAAACTAGCCTTAAAGTTTAAATCCTGAAGTTATCATTTCTTGTCTGGCTCCTAGGATAGTATATTTGTCAGCATGTTGCTCCTGTCCTGCTGTGTTGCATGATGCTGGAAATGGATGGCGTTTATGTTCTGCACGTTCATGCTGAGATAACATGTAGGACTCTCAACCATAGACTGAAACCAGAAATGTTTTCCTTAACAGGAATCATACAGTCAAATGAAAGAACCTGATACTAGAATCCATGAAGCCTCCAGCAAGACTCAGATATCTTGATCTAGAAATGTACTCTGCATGAAGAAATGGTGCACTGTGAAAGAACTGAATCCTGAGAATGGCAAAATCTCTTGCTAAGTCCTTCTTGCCCAGAATACGCAATGTTTTTGGATATGCTGAAAAGGGATCATGGCTGTGAAACTCAGCCAGAGATATCCATTAGGTCTACAAGATGCAAATTGTAGAAAAAGAAAAGTAAATTGCAGATGAAAATGTTTTCAGTCTTAGCAAATTGCAGATGAAAATGTTTTCAGTTATTAGCAGTCTTTAATAATTTGTAACCTTATTAAAGTCCAATATGTCACTATTAGACTATTCCAGCAGAAAGTTATCACCTTGCCATGTGCCACGTACTGGTAGAATTTGGAGAGCAAGAGACAAATGAGCCCTAAGTGCCCATCCTAGAGACAGTGACTCTCAGTGTGTAGAAAATAATCAGCAAAAACACATGTGAACCTTGAAGCTAGATAGGACTTCATTCTAATCCCAGAGTGTCTGCTGCCTGACCAGAGTGTTCTTCTGAGAACATTGTGTAGTTCTTTTGTGCACCAGGTCCTTCCTCTAAGTTATTGGGGTAACACTTGACCTGAGAGGCATTGCAATGACCTGATACAGTTATTCTTTATGCATTATCTATTTTGCCCCAGGGCACCAAATCATCACTTCCTAGTTACACCAAAGATGATGTCTCTCCGATCCTACCATTTCAGCAGACATTTTACTCAAAATTTGGGAAATGGAAGGAGAGACTTACATTATATTCTCCCATGTATTTTATTTTCAAGTTGCACTTCTATTCCAAAATCATATTTCTACTCTCTTGTCCTGTGCAAGGTATGACTTGTGAATCTTTCCAGCTCTCTACTATACCTCTCATCTTCCCTCTTCATTATGAAGACTTATTTAACTTGGTCGGTTGAGCTTTTCTGGTACCATATTTCAGCATCCTTTGAAGAGAAAAGATGGATATAGATACAAGTGTAAATAAAAACAACCAATAATTCTTCCTGTCCCAGAATGATTAGAAATAATGTATACAAAATGCCAGGGCACAGAGATAAGTGTATAAATGGTCCACAAACCTGCTGTTCTGATGTTCCATGATAATATGTATTTAGAAAATAGTTTGAAGAGTACGAAGCAATTTGTAGTCATTACTACATATTATATAAAAGAGAGAAGAACAGAGATAATTGTTTTGTGGATGAAAATTTACTAGCACAGAAATATTCAAATGCTCCCAGTCCAGCGACTAGCTAATTCTGAAAGAAAGAATAGAATACTGAGTTGTCATCTGACGAAGGTCATGCACAGGGGATGATAAATTTCTAAGTGAAAAATGAAATTTGTATTAATTTTTAGGGTGTTTAATCTACATTATGTTAAATATACTGATATCTGTTTTTCTGGATTCATAGCCAGGTCTCTAATTTAAACAATTATTAAAATGATTTAGTATTTTGAAGAGGCCAATTATCTTCTTTCCACCTGAAAATTAAATCTTTAAATTGATTACTCTGCAGCATCTACTTAACATTCTGTTTATAAAAGTTTCAGCAATATATTTCTTATGCCCTCAGTACATTTGATACCAAATCCACTTTGAAAAAGTAATTATAATGATGCTTTATTTAAAATCTCTGTGATGAAGGAGAACAATTTTTTTCTTTCAAATGTCTTTTCAATTTTATCTAAGTGGTTCAAAGCGCATGTGCTTGGTAAAGCAAATGCAAGAAAAAAAAGGCAGAAAACAAAAAAGGAAAAAAGAAAGAAAGAAAAAGCGAGTTTTTGTTCAAGTTGAACCTTCAATCCTGCAAATGTTTTTTAGGAGCCCTGGATTAGCAACAAATTTTAGAAATCTTATTTAATTAAAACAAGACCTCTTTGATTTGATTCCCCCCTGGGATAGACATTAAAATAATAAATATGGCGAGTGTGGTTTCTCTAATTTTATGAATCAGGGTCTTTCCCAAATGTATTTCCCAAAAGGTTGGTGTTTTATTCCATAGACTTAGCCCCGAACAGTCTCTCCATGGAAGTTCCTTTGCAGTGACTGGTTCAGTGAAACCCACATTTTAGAAACCTCCTGTACCCTAGAACCTGTGGAGGTACAATTTGAGGTCACTGCACAAATAGACCCCTGGAGACTGTTGGTAGCTACTGAATAATGCTGTCTTTAATTGCCTTTATTTTTCTGGGTTCTACTTTCACCCAACTCTGTAAGGGCTTGGTCCCCAGTGAGGTCACTTCACATGGGTTTTGCAACTGGTTTTAAATGTTTTATATTACTGATAAGTCAGATGTAATAATAGGTTGTTTTGAACTACTTTAATCCATAAATTAATTATAGTCTATGTGAAGATAATCTATAGCCCATGGAGTTGATAATTTTACTTTAAGGCAGTAAGAACATTTTTAAAAAGTAAGATTCTTCATTAAAGCTCAAAAGTGGACTTCTATTACACTACTTTACTAATTTTGTATATAGATAATACTTACAATGTACTGAGGACTGTTCTTATCCATATAGTAGCTCAGTTAGTCCTCACATTGACCAAAAAAAAGGTATTAAGATTAATTCCATTTCACAGATGAGAGAACTGAGACACAGAAAAAAAGACAAGAAACAAGCAGCAGGACTTGCCCCAGAAGTCTGTCTCTAGACCACACTGTAAATCACAAGGCATTCCCTCTGATGATTTGGTAATTTGTAGGAAAATATAAGTGGCCTTACATGTTAAGAAAATTCTCCAAAGGAATGTATTTTAGTAGATGAATCAGGTGCGTTTTGCATTCTCTTTTCTCTGGAGTACATTCCCTGTATTAAAACTTAGACTTTTCAGTATAGACAGAGTCCATAGACAACCTCAAGCCAGGTGAGTATAATCTGTAACCTTTCTCAGATAAGCAATGCCTACCAAAGTTGCCTAGATGAACAGCATGACAGCAAACGAAGCTCACTCTGTGCTCTGCTCAGAACCCAAGTGTGGATGTTATCATCTCTCATAATTGGCAGGAAAGTATAAAAGCATTACTAGCAGTTTGGAGGCGAAACATGATTAGCCACTTGAATTTCTTATCCTTGTAATGTCTTTTTTAGATAAAAAAAAAAAAAAATCTCGGTTCCTGCAAAAATCATCAAAATAACTGTCTGCATGGGTTTTATGAGAGATTTAGATTTAAACGACCACTTCAGGAAATAAGCCTGCCCCAAATCCATGTCCATGGTTTTATCTTCGGGAGGGTGGCTTCAGTATGGCATCACCTGTGTTAAGGCCAAGTTTGGCTTTTGGCATGACTAGAAGAAAATAAAATCTCTGTAAAATATAAGACTGAAGCTAGCTGAATTTTTAAGCAGATAAAGTGTGAATTCATCAAACATTTATATCTGGTAGTGATCACATGTTACAATGATCTCATGAGTTTATGTTCACAGTTCTCAGCTGCCTCTCCTGAACTTAGTTATTGGTTAAAACCAAAGCATAGATGAACAAGAGGGTAATTCTGGGTTAGATCCATGGGGTTGGGAGGAATGGGGATAGTTTTACAAATGAAAAGGGAAATAACCTTAGTAAGTATATAAAACCAAAACTAAGGTATACCATTATCCATTTTTGTTGTTGTTGTTGTTGTTGTTCAGAAAATGTTACTCGGGATTAAAGCACATAAAGGAGAAACATCTTCAACCAGAATTCCTAGACTTCCTTCTATGCACTATAGTGACTTATAAAATTGTCTCGAATCAGATTCCAATATCCCAGCAGAACTCCAGGACAGTGGCTGTAGGTAGGAAAGCCGATCTCAGGGCAGATTGAGCACTGGTCAGAGAAGCCCAGGGAAATACAGATACATGAGGAGAATATACTTGAGTCCAGAGGGGTCAAGTCCAGGCAATCAAGGACTGAATTGTCTTCAGAACTGAAAGAAATAGAAAGGAAAATGAAGAACAGATGCAAAGCAGTACAGATAAGGAAGGACCTTGACATGGGAGATAGGCATGATTTTCTTAAGGTTGCAAGGAGGTACTGTGTGACCATCCCACAAATTAGGTTGGGGACAGAGCATGGCAGCTTGGGGGCACAGTCAATGAGGAGTCAGAGAGGATATTGTGCTGTGTGAATGTCCCTGACAGAGGCAGAACCTGACAAAATATTGGCATTAAATGTACAATACAATATATGCACGAAGGTAACATGTGTATTATACACATACTATCATATTTTAAGCCAAATGTATTTTCATATTTAGAAGGCACAAGGAGAGTAGTATGTATATTCTACATAGGTATTTATAATAGATGAACTGTTTTATGCAATGTATATAAAGAGCAAGGAGGACATTGTGCTGGTGGTTTGACAGCGAGCACCTCTAGAAGCAGAGCCATCCAGACCAGAGTATTTTAGAGAAAGAAGCAACAGGATGTGGTGAAAAAAATCCTGGAGGGAGAATTTTGAGTCCAAATGGCAGTCTCACCATATCATGATCCCAATGACCTTGAGCAAGATTCTCCTCTAGGGCATTCAGCTTCCTCCCCTCTAGGATAAATAGTTTGAATAGGATGCTAAGGTCCTTTCTTGTTCTAAGAACAGATGGGTCTCAGGATATTTGGATGGACATAAGAGGTAAAGAGGGACCTTTCCCTGCCTGGTGCTCTATATTCTTACTATAAGATAACTAGTTTATATGCATATAAAAATGATTAATTTTTAATCCAGTGTTTTGAAATGCTGTTAAATTGTTTACTGATCAGGAGCATACATGGAGAAGTTTCACATTTTCTTCTTCGGTCTTTATTCTACAGAATGCTGTTGCCACTGATGAATATTATCAGAGCAAACCTTCTAGTTTTATTCATTTCTTTTTTAAGGAGAATGCTTACCGGCTTCTGAAATGTCTATTCTGACCTAAGGTTACAAGGTAGTACAGAAGGGGTAAGAACTGCCAGCCGAGGGTTGTTCTATCTATGTAACCAGAGTGACCACAATGGCATCGTCACCACACTGGACTCCCTATGACCAACCTGAATGGTTCCCAAACAAAGGATGAAAATGGCACAGAATTTCAGGTCAAGAATATCACCACTGATCAGGTGAGTCCAAACATCTGCCTAGCGGTGTCTATTATGGGCTAAATCGCCTGGCCCCCAATGCATGTGTTAAAGTCCCAACTCCTAGTGTTTTGAATGTGCACTTTTTTGGAGACAGGGTCTTTTAAGAGTTAATTATGGTTAAATGACATCATATGGAGGAGGCCATAATCCAGTGGGACTGGTGTCCCTATAAAAAGAGGAGGTTGGTGTGCACACACAGTGAGCGAGTGGCCACCTGCAAGCCAAGGAGAGAGGCCTCAGAAGAAACCTGACCTGTCAACACCTTGATCTCAGATATCCAGGCTCCATAACTGTGAAAAAATAAATTTTTCTCTGCCTAAGCCACCCGGTTTTGGTATTCTGTTATGGCAGCTTGAACTGATGAATATAGTGTCCCAAGTAATTCTCATCAATTCAAGTGCAGTAATCCTTTTATATGTCTCTATATCACCCCGTACCTAATTATGCCTTTAATAAATGTTTCTTATAAAAATATTTTATTTCTAGACTAATGCCTTTAGGGAGGAAATGTAAAATATTGATATTTAACAGGATTATATTTAAATTGCCTTGTGCTGTCAGGAGTCACATGTTTTCTCTGAGTCTTGGAAAAGTTGACGGGAAAAATACATAAATGAAGTTGATGTTCCTGTCACTTAGGCTGATGGAATATCACCTTGCTGACATGTTACTGTGGAAAACATCTGGATCGATTAATTTATTTCCTTTTGTTAAGAGTGTGTGGATTAAAAACAGACCCCTTTGGCTTGGCAGCACAGCTTAGCATGGAGGGTCACTTAGCACACTCAGGCTTTGTGCCCCCAGCACAGGGCTTAGTGCAGAGTGAGGAGAGAACAGTTTGAAGAGGGATCATTCTGGCCTGAAGCAGGAGCAGTCAAAAAGAGGCAGGCAAAACAATCTTGGCTACTGCAGGTAACTAGTGAAGAGACCGAAGGGCGAGCTGCTGTTCTGTTCCGTGTCGTGCTTACCCTGTGTACCTTGAGACATCGACACTCACTGGGCTCAAGTTATGTTCCTGCCTCAGCCTCCCAAGCAGCTGCGACTGCAGGCACACACCACTGCACCTGGTTCAAAGTCCATTTTCAGAGTGGTATTGAGGCTGGAGGAGAAGGACTGGATCTAATTTCTCTGCCCATCTCTTTTCCATTCAGGGCCATGAGTAGCTTGCAGACAGCCAGTGGCCATGTCTCTGTTGATCTGCCCCAAATCATGGAAGAGGAAGATTTCCAATGGCAATAGGTGCTTCTTGAGAGATAGACATGAGTGTGTATATGTGTAAATGTATAAATACATGTATTCTGTATACATTTAGAACCTCCCTCGAATATTTCTTGAACGTGAATTTTCGTCATTACGATTTTGCATCAGGAAGAAAGGAAAGTCCATAAACAGTCTGCCTGAGCTCAGCCATGCTGGAAAGGGCAATCAGAATTCAGAAATGGTTGCTCTGAGGCCCTTACTGCGAGCCCCCGCCAGTGAACCCTCCCTGCCAAAGAGGCTAAATGATGAAGCATTTCTGCTAACAGCTTTCACGCGCCTGGAGAATTAGGGCTACACCATTGCCCTGGAATATAAATGAATGTTCTTTCAACAAAGGACACCATAAACAGATGTTCTTCCTCCCACTTCTTTAACTATAAAACACTTTGGTTGTTGTTGTTTTTTAAAAAGGATCTGTAGTCATATTTTTAAAAGGAACTTCATTGCCTCAGGAGCAAGAGGATTAACATGTAGTATGAGGTATTATTTGCTTTGAACTTTGCTTATGTTGTCTCATTTAATTCTCAAAGTAACCCTTTGAGGAAGGAACTATTAGACCTAATTTAATGATGAGGAAACAGACTCCAGAAGGTTACCAGGCTTCCCCAAGTTCACCAAAAAAGTAAGTGCACAACCAAATCTTAATAACCTGGGTGGAAAATCCTGCACAGGCCTCACCCCTCTACCTTTTCCACTGCTTCCCAGATGCCCCATCTTCATCTGTTTGGGCTACTGTAACAAATTACCAGAGACTGAGTGGTTTATAAACAACAGAAACCTATTACTTATAGGTTGGAGTCTAAGAAGTCTAAGACCAAGACTCCAGCAGATTTGCAGTCTGGTGAGGGTCTGCTTCCTACTTCAGATAACCATGTTCTCACTGTATTCTCACATGGTAGAAAGAGCAAGGGAACTCTCTGAGGTCTCTTTTATAAGGCCACCAATCCTACTCATGAGGCTCTGTCCTCATTACCTGATCTAATCACCTACTAAAATCTCCATATCCAAATATCATCACATCAGGGATTAGGTATCAATATAGGAATTTTGGAGGTACACACATTCTACCCATCAGCCCTGAGGCTGATTGCTAGAACCTAAACATAATCTATATAAGTTGCTATTTGCTTGCTTGTTAATGCATCACAAAAAATTTGGCTAGAGAGATTTTCATCAAATTTGGAGGGAATGTATAAGATGGTCTATTGTTAAAAGTTAGACTATGTGGCATGTATTAACTTCATTTTGGAGAACTCTGAGGAGTACCATCACAGAATGCCTTAGGGAAATCAGGAGACACACGTCCTTTCAAGGACAAATGAAAGTGACTTCCAAACGGAAGGGTATTTTGTGGTCCACCAGGGAAGGGATACTTCATCAAGGGTAATTGAGATGGATGCCGTATTAGTGTGCTAGAGCTGCCATAACAAAACACTACGGTACAGACTGTTTGATGTAAGAGATTCATCTTCTCACAGTTCCAAAGTCTAGAAGTCCAAAATCAAGGTGTTGGCAAGGTTGATTTCTTTTGAGACACCTCCTTGGCTTGCAGATGGCTATGGTCTCATTAGATCCTTACATGGTCTTCCCTCTGTGCACACACACACACACACACACACACACACACACACACGTGTCTAACCTCCTTTTATGAGGAAGTAAAGCCCAATGTGGGAGATATATTTGACTACCTGTTGGGAGGTACTTGCCATAAGTCTAAGATACCATGAACAAAGGACACAAACATTTCCAGTTATTAGCCCCAAGTAAAATCATGCTTAAGAACCTAATCGGTTCAATACCTGCAGTTTGCCAATTACCAGGCTGAAAGAAAAAGGTGGTGTTCGTTATATGCTAGTCAAGTCCTTGGACCTCAGCACTTCCAGGGTTTTCATAAATGAAGCAACATCTGGGGTTCACACATTATTTAAAATGTGAGTGATTTCAATTTGGTGTGATAAAAGGGAATCTACAGAGCTCCCTGAACACCAATGATTGCCCTCAACTATTTTTTTTTCCATCTGAAAATCTCTAAAGTTTCCTACAAGTATCTGTTTCACCAGGAGTAAAGCATAAATCCAATATCCCAAATTGCAGATATTCATTCCTGATTGATATGTTTCTTGCACAGAAATTAATAAAGAAGGACCCAGGATGAATAGCAGGAAAGGTTTGTTCATATGTACCTCCATGTAATTCCAAATACAAAATATTTAGAGAAACTTGGTTACAAATTTGAAAAAAAATGAGATTTTATATCAGCACCATCCAATGGAAAGATGATATATAGTATTTCAAATCCTTCAGTAGCTGCATCAAAAAAAGTAAAAAGAAACAGGTGAAAATAATATTAATAGCTATTTTATTTAACCCAGAGTATATAAAATATTCTCATTTCAACATGTAATCAGTATAAAATGATGTACATTCTTCTCTTCTGTACCACACTTTGAAATTCTGTTTATTTTATACTCACAGTCTATCTCATTTTCATTAGAGATATTTGATTCTTATTTAGATTTCATAAAATTAACAGATGGAAAAGTGAGTCATACAGACATGTTGTTCAAAACTTAAAGTTTTAAATAACCAAGTCAAGTATCAGCTTTTAAAGTTGAAATTAAATTAATTCAAATTGAATTTTTTAAAAGTGGTTTTTCAGTCTCAGCAGATACGGTTTAAGTAAATTCCGTTGAGTTGGTGGCTAGTTTTGACAGCACAGGTTTAAATATAATGAAACCAATTGAAGGGACATAACTGAAGAATAAAATTTAAAAGAAGATAAGTTCAACAAAAACTTTTTATTGTTTCTATTATACTTTATTGAAGGATGATGATTTTTCTGACCCAGCCAAATCCTAAATAAGAAGGCAGAGTGTCATAGAAATTGCACAGTCCTGGACTAGAAGGGGGTCCAGGTGACAGTCCTGCCTTGACCCCACCCATTACCTTGACCTCAACTAAGTCACCTTGCCTCGTAGGCCCTTAGCTTCCTCATCTGTCAAAAGGAATTGTCCTAAAATCTTTTCTGTCTCTGATTTTTTGTAATCTACATTCACTGAGCAATTAAAGCTGGCTTGTATGAGAGTAAATTGTTATGGGGAAAAAAGCATTTTGTTTACACTAGAGAAAAGCTGTTTTCTTCTTACTCATCAAACTCCTAACACACAGGATAATATCAGTGTACCAAATTAAAATTGGTGAATATGTCAGTAGTTAAGAACTTGAAGACCAAATCAGGTGGGAACTTTTGTGTATCTTGAGACATCAGGAGATGAACCATGGACAGTGTTTCTTTTTAGGGGAATCTTGCTAATTCTGAGCCCTGCTTCTCCCCCAGAGCACTGTTTCTAGGAGCTGCCTGAAAACCCACTGTTAGGTCTGTCCTCTGTCAGAGGCTCACTAAGTTCTGGGATATTGTGTACGAGATGATTAATGATGCCTTTCCATCTAGTGGATATCTGTGATGGTTCCTTGGATGTGTCAAATTGGCTAGGCCATGGTCTCCACTTAGGCAACCGATCACTGCTAGGTGTTGCTGAGAAGGGACATGACCAATGTAAATTAAAACCTCAAATTGATTTTTTTTAAAACCTCAAATTAATTTTAAGTACAAGAGATTACCCTGAATTATCTGGGCAGCCTGACTTAATCAGCTAGAAAACTTTGAAAGTAGGGCTAAGACTTCTGAGAGAGACAGAGAAACAGAGGTCCCTGTAATCTTCCTTTCACAGCAGCTGGCCCTCTGGATCTCAGATTTACAAACTCATAAGCCAATTCCTTATAATAAATGTCTCTTCTCTGTCTCTCTCTCTCTCTCTCTCTCACACACACACACACACACACACACCTACTTTTCTAGTCGAATCCTAATTGATACAATATGTAATTTTATGATCCATTCACTGAGCATCATATTTTGAGCATTTTCTCATGTCTCTAAATTATCTTCTAGGTAATATTAATATTTAGGGAACAGTCTGCATAATATTATAAGGGGGAAGCTATGTTCTTATTACTTGACGTTTAAGTGCCTTGTACTTTTCTTCATCGTAGATAACACTGAACTGCAGATACCTGTACACAAATCATTGTGTGCATAAGAGATTCTTATATGAAAGAGCCAGAGACATTTTAAAGGCCAAATTGCTCCTCAGAAAGGCTGTATCAATTTACATTAGCAATAATATAGGATTTATCTCTAGTACTCTCAAAAACTTTGATCATTTGACCATTATCATAATTTTTAGAATTTGTATATTTTTAGGCAAAAAGGTATTTTGCTATTATTTTAATTTACACTGTGTGTGTATATGTGTGACGTAAATGTACACACACATACAAATATATAAATATGTTTATATAAAACATTTATGTATTTAACTTTTAGATGGAAATTTGAACACTAGTTTTATCAGAGTTCTTGACTGATATGTCACAGAAACAGAACCATAGATAAATATATATGTATACATTTATAAATATGTACATATATTTATAAATTAGTAAATTTTATATATAAATTATGTGTACATATATACACAGTAATGAATCACATAACACATTTTGGTCAATAGCAGTAGTCCCATAGGATTATAATGGAAATGAAAACTCCCTGTCGCCCAGTTATGTTGTAGCCATGGCAACGTCATGGCACCATGTGTTAGTCACGCATTCATGTTGATGGTGGTGTAAACAAGCCTGCTGCATTGCCAGTTGCATAAAGAACAGTATGTACAACAATGTAAATATACTACATATTATCTTGATAATAATACTTGACTATGTGTTACTGGCTTATCTTTTTTTTTATTGTTATTTTGGAGTGAATTCTAGCTTTAAAAGAAAACGTTTATTGTAAAACAGTGTGCCGTGTTATACAGGCAGCAGCCTCATGTATCTAGTGCCTACCAGGTCTCCTAATTGCATCATTTTCTCCTGTTCTTGGTTTAATCTCATGTTGTTTTGTTCATTGTGGCCCTGGGAGCAACAGGCTATACCATAGGTAGACAGCTGGATACACCATATCACTTAGGTGTGTAGTAGTCTACACCATTTAGGTTTGTGTAAGTGAACTTTCCTGTGATATTTACACAGCAACAGAATTGCCTAACAGTGAACTTCTCAGAATGTATTCTTACAGTGGAACAGTTAAACGAGGTATTACTGTACATGTATTAAGAGAAAGAAAGATTTGTGGCAAACAATTGGCTTAAACAGTTGTGAGGACGAAAGAGAGGAAGGAAAAGAGAGAGAGAGAGAGAGAGAGAGAGAGAGAGGCAGGAAAGAGGATTTAATGCAAAGAATTGGCTTACACAATTTTGAGGACTGATCAGTCAAGTCCAAAATTCACAGGGTAAGCTGTCAGGAAGGGCAAGCGGGAACTCTGTGACATGAGTCTACACTAAAGTCCACAGGTGTAATTGCTTCTTCAGGGAAGTTTTAGTTCTGCTCTTAAGACTTTTCAACTGGGTGGATCAGGTCCAAATAGATTATACAGGATAATCTTTTAAAGCAACCAATTATACATGCTTATCACATATATAAAATATCTTCACAAAAAACCCTAGATGCATATTTGATTGACTAATTGATCAAATTGATTGATTCAACTTTTGCCTAGCCAAGTTAACACTTAAAACTAACCATCCTAGTGAGTAATGTAGAAGAAATGTTCTACAGTTTACACACCATACCACATTCTTCATGGCAATTTCCAACTTGAGTTATAATTATCATAAAGTTATATTCTTCCAGATATCAACAACTGAAAATAATTACTTCAATAAATAAGTGTGAAAATATTGCAGATACTGAACACCAAGCTTACAGCAAGATTTTGCTTGCATCATTCACTCCACCAAAATGTAAGGATCATCTTTGAACAAAGCACCATGCTGAGTAGGCTCTGTGGGAAACACAGATGAATCTGCCATTAAGGGGCTGTGTGGGCAATTATAACACAGGGAAGAATGTGAACAGCACCCTCAGTGAGACACAGAAAGGGCAGTAGAGGGTCCAGGAGAGAAGGTTTTTGTTTTTGACTGTTCGATGAAGCATGGCTTCATGGCAGAGGGGATATTGGAAAAATGAAGTATATTTTAAGTTGGCCATTTGACATGGAGGAAATATTAATAAAACACAGAGCTGGAAAATTGTAAGAAACAGGTAGGAATATGTGGTGTTGAAAGAGAAATATCAATAAATAGTGAGAAAAGATACGTTGAGGCGGGATGTCAAAGTTTTCAAGAGGTTAAGGATGTGGGCTTCATACCACAATCCATGGGGAATTCATCAAGCAGTTTTAAGAATGGGAGAGCATGAATCGTAGTCATGTGTCAGGGCAGTGACAGCAGCAGCATGGATCCAGCAGAGTTAGGCTAGGAGCAAGCGATGCATCAGAGACTTTTGCAATGTTTCAGGAAGAAAACAATGAGTTCCTGAGGCTGGGGTAGTAAGAATAGAGAGTACATTTGAGAGATATTTTGGAGAAAGAGAAAGCTATCCTTGGCCAGTAAAAGAATCTTAGAGACAAAGGAGAACAGAAGTGAACTACAAAGCCAGATTCAAAGGCTGGTGTAGGGGAGATGTTGGTGGCATACATTAGCTTCCATTGAGTATTGACAGAGACGGCATTTAGCTCCCCCATGAATGTGACCTTACATTCCTCAATAGCTCTTGGAATGTGTCCCTGGTTAGCTCTAGAGTTTCTGAGGTCTCCAAGGCATATAACTAAAGTACAAGAAATCTAATAAGAGTGTGGAGAACATCTTGTCTCTTGGTCTTCCTAGAGAAGTTCAGGATCTTTTCTGGAAAGGACTCCCCATGGTAGGATATACTCTGCAGAACTGTGCTTCTCCACCTAAAGCATAAGCCCCGCTCTTGGAGACTGTTTCAGGAGGTCTGTGGTAGAGTCTGAGTATTGGATACACTTCACTGTGGAAAACTACTGTCCTGGCTTCAGCCTAGTCCTACAGCACAACACTTGCTCCAAAATAGAACAGGTGTCTGGAGTCTGGGCCACTGAAGGACCCCACCTTGAAGTTGCCTGGGAAGCTTACTCAAATGTATGTGGAATTACAGGAGTGTAGCTTGAGGTCAGGGAATATTTAATTTAGGGTTTTTGATACATACACGTCTGGGGAAAAGGATAGTGTAGACTTGTACCTGGGCTCTCTGAGTGTACTTGTTCCTATTCTTATTCTTTTGTGTTATTGAGCATTTTTGTATATCTTTTATATTATCTGGTGTATATTTTTTCCATGAAACCCAGGTTTCTGAACTAGAGAGTAGTTTCTTTAAGCATAATAGAAATCGGTGTTTCACCATCTCACATTCTATAAATGAATCACAGTTACAGTGACAATGTTGTCATGAATGATTATGTTAGAACTCAAAGATACAGATACAATCTGATTAATAAAGTATGTCAGCAGCATGTAAGTGTTTATTTTGGGGAGTACTATAGCTTCATAGAGGAGTGAAAGGTGTATATTGAATTGTAAACTAATGTGAACTCTCTGAGTCCAGTGAAATCTGAAAGAATATGATTGCTCTTTCTCTAGAACTGAATTTCTCAATGTCAATCCTATTGACCTATTACGCTTGGTAATTCTTTGTCCTGGGAGCTATTTGGTGCATTGTAGGATATTTAACAATATCCAGGTCTTTTATCCACTCTGTGTCAGTAGCATGCCCACATTCTACTTGTGACAATAAAAATTATCTCCAGGCATCGTCAAATGTCTCTTGAAGAGCACATTCACCCCAATTGAGAACCACTGTTCTAGACAGTGATTCTTCATAGACCTTTTTGGGCTATGATCATCTTTTGCTTTACCTAAAGGCTATTACACTGAGAAAACTGGCATATATGTTCAATATGATATTTTATAAGTTTCATTTGATTAAATATGAATATCAGGACTTCCAACTGTCTGTGTTGTGGGAGACTAATGGGATGGCTTTGGGTTATGAACTCAAACTATATGTAGCACAACATACAAGTGGAAGAATATCTCACACACTATTGGTAGGGAATTGGTAGGAAGTTTTATTGTTTTTTGGTGTTTTTTTTTATTAGTGCATGATAGTTGTACATAGTAATTGGATTCACTTTGACAAATCATACATGTATTGGATTTGATTTCAATCCTCATTCTCTCCACTCATTTCTCTCCCCTCCTCCCTATTCTCTAAACTCTACTCATCTTCCTTTCATTCCTTTATTTATTTTTCATTAGTACTTTCTACATATACATAAAGGTAAAATTCCCTTTGATTCATTTATATATGCATATAACATGATTTTGTTAAATTTATTTCATATTTCCTCCTCCTTTTTGTCCCTCCTCCCTCTTTCTCTTTCCCCCCATCTACTCCACTAATATTCCCCATATATATATAATATCTGACAACCTCCATCATCTTCTTGCCCTTATTTTGCTCTAACCTCCACATATGAGAGAGAACATTTGACCTTCAATTTTCTGAGTCAGGTTTATTTCACTTGGCATGATCTCCATCTCCATCCATTTACCAGAAAATGGCACTACTTCATTCTTCTTTACAGCTGAGCAAAACTCCATTGTGTATATATACCACATTTTTTCATCCTTTCATCTATTGATGGGCATCTGGACTGATTCCATAATTTGGCTATTGTTAATTGTGCTGTTGTAAACACTGAAGTAGCTTTATTGCTATAGTATGTTAATTTTAGTTCTTTTGAATAAACACCAAGGAGTGAGCTAGTGAGTCATATGATGTTTACATTCCTAGTTTTTTTTTTTTTTTAATTGTTTTTGGTACCGGGAAGTGAGTCCAGGTGTGCTTAACCACTGAGCCACATCCTCAGCCCTTTTTTTGTTTTGTTTTTACTTAGACACAGAGTCTCACTGAGTTACTTAGGTCCTTGCTAAGTTGCTGAGGCTAGCTTTGAACCCATGATTCTCTTGCTTCAGCTGCTGGGATTACAGGTGTGCAGCAACACCCTCAGCTCCATTCCTAGTTTTTAAAGGAATCTCCTTATTGTTTTCCAGAGTGATTGTACTAATTTGCAGTCCCACCAATAATGTATCAGTGTACCTCCTCCCGACTTCCTCTCCAGCATTTATTATTATTTGTATTCTTGATAATTACCAAGAGAATCAGCAGTTTTATCAGATTTTCTCATATTTTAAGACCCCCGACACCCCCCCCAAAAAAAAAAAAGATTCAGAACCTTAGTTTTGGTGAATCAAAAAGATAGGAGAGTCTCAGAAGAAAAAGAGAAAGATAGGATTTAGTGGAGCTGAAATGCTTGTGAGGATTAGGCCTCATGTTCTTTAAAAATTGTTTTGATGATTTGTGGACAGGAAGAAAAGATTCCTAGCTAAATAGCACTTATTCAATTATGCTAATCTGTACAAAATGGTAACTTCTGTTTTGAAGTGGACATAACAACACACATACAATTTTGTGTCAGATATTGTGTTAGGTGTTGAAGGATATTAGAAAGGTGTCTCTAATGTCAGACAGGGTTTTCTCCCCTAGTAAAAGGGGTGCATTGGTTATCTGCCTGTTTTCCTCATATTATTTTCTCATCTTTCCCTGGCTTTTCTCTGTATTGTAGGTTGCTGCATGTCCTAGACTCTTTGGTCAACTGGTTTCTGGGTGAGTTTGACTAATAAAAGGCATTGAGACCTAGTCCAGGGGGAAAGAGCTGGATGTGATTGAGTGCCAATTTCAGCTGCAACTCTGTCTCCTCTATTGCTAGAGCTCCTGGTAGGCAACTCTCTTCCCATGGTCCCAGATGCTGCCTGTTAACCCCAGCAATGGATCTGGCTTGATGGCTCTGGATTCTGGCAATATCACTTTATTATTCCACCAGCCCCAACTGTGACATCACATTTCTGCTATTGCTAATCTCTCATTTGTCTCATTAAATCGTCTGGTTTTGTCAGCTTTCTCGTAATTTACATAATAACTTCCCTCTATTCAATTCCCTTTATTTGAAGTACCTAGAGCGGTTTGGTTTTCTGGAGCAAATACTGAATTATATAACAGGACAGAATGAACACATAAATAATTTTCATAAAAGACATTTTCAATAAAGGACAGTGTGCTTAGGCTTGTAGGAGGAGGAGCAAGAAGCTTGTTGGGAAGTTTCCAGGAAGAGTTGATTTTGAAGATGGTACTGAAGGAAAGCAAAACTTATTAACAAGTAGAAGCAAGCAGTGAGAGATGGGAAATGAAAAGCACAATTCCATAATAAGGAAACAAAATAAGGACAGGTATGCAAACTGAAAATCAAAATTATTTTGTGGAAAAGAGTCAGAAATAATATAGTTTGGCTAGAGTAAAAGAAATATGTCATGACTATGCTGAGAAGGGTTGCAGGGTAAGGAGAAGACTGTTCAGTAAGCACTAGATGTTGAATAAAAGGTGAAGTATTTGAAATTATGTCAACATTTTTGAATTGGTATTTATTTCTTCATCCTTCAATGACTTTTGAGTGTCTAGTTTCTATAGGAAAGAAAAGGAAAACAAGGTAAAAATCCCTCACAGAGCTTGTATTATGGTGGATTTGTTTAATATCTATGAATAATTTTGGTTTCTATGGCTTTGACTTAAACTTGGATTAGGGATGGCATTAGGGGAAGGGTGATAGCTGGCCGAGGAAGAAAGGCATGGACGTCATGAAACATTTACCCTAGGTTCAGTCCTCTTATTGAAACCCACTCTGAAGTAATTGCTAGGCCAAACCAGACCACTTTGTTTTAAATTACAGATGTTGCCTCCTGTAATATTCAAAGCCTCTTGTGAAGGAAAGGTTCTGACAGAAGTCAGATCAAAGACAAGACTGAAATAAAATGAAAACTTGTTCAATCAAAATAAAGGCAGCGTTCTTTAATCACAAATGTTGGTTGCAATTTTTGTCAAGATAGCAAGTTTCTCTTCTATTGGTAGGGTGGTAGCCACAGTGCCAGCTTCAGCAAAAACTGAAAAATAAGCATCATTTTCCCTAATCCTCCAGCTTCCCAGAATGGTGATTTTGCAGGTTGGTCATTCTGTTTCCATATTGTCCTTCAAGTTTTCCATTTTTCCTTCAAGTGTCCCCGATCTCTAATTTATCTTCAAGAAAAATCAAATCTTCCTAAATGTTTTGAGATGGAATTTTATGCATTTAGCTTAAGCCATGAGCATCTTTCATTGAGACTCCTACAATGACTGCCTTGCTGATTTTCCCATTTCTCATTAACTTCCTTCTCCCCCAGCAGTTTCCTCTGCTAAACGAGCTTTAAATCTGCATCTATAATCACTTCATATCCCACCCCCCATTAAATCCCTTCCAAGTCCAAGAGCATTTTTCTATTTTTGTCAATAAATATGTGTTTAATTAAAAATTACTATTCGTTAATGAAAAGATCGGATTTTGTTATTGGAATGGATTTGTAGGCTTCTTTCATATATCTCGTACATTTCACACATTAAGGGGTTTCCTACCAGGTTATAAAACAAGTTCAAGGAATACAGATGAGAACTGCAAACCATTAGCTGAGAATTTTATGTCTCTGAAAATCTTTTGAAGCTGATTTAGGATGCCACATATTCCAAGAAGATCATGCCCTATTTTGGAAAGTGAATGTGTTTCACATTGCAAATAGGAAGATTTCCTTTAAACCAGAGATGGATGGATATTTTTCTATAATTTTTTTCTTTCAATGGCTGCATACAGGCCAAATGAAATATATTGTTTGATTATCAAGCCCATAATCTCAGCAGGTGGTGATTAGCAGGAAATTTTTCTGCTGTGTTATCATAATCTAAACTAGTACAGCTGCACTGTAAGGGCTTTCAGTGTCTGGGAATTTCCCCCACCTCCCCTAAAACATCTGGAAGGTGCCGTCAGAGGCAACATAACAACAGTACCTCGGCATTGAAATGTTCTGCTTTCTCTAAGGAGGTCTTAATTTTATCTCATCTCACAAAAAGCAGGGCAGATGTTTTAATAAACCAAGAATAAAATAAGGTAATAATAAGGCTGTGTGCATCACACAGCAGTCAGGTACTGAAATCAGAATAAAATGTCCCAGGAATAGATGGTATGTCTGCAATATGTAAACTGCAATTGAAGCATAATATTAATAATGCCTTTCTTGAGGGATGTAACTGGCCAGTGAGCCAGGGTGGTCAAACTGTGTAAAGAATCCCTTTCCTTCACATGTCTAAGGTGCTGTTCCTGCACTGCAGGGCTTTATTCTCTTCAAGGTGTACATGAGTAAAGACATTTTTCTGAGCTGTGAAATCTTACACAGAGGAAATTTACAGGTTGAATGTGGTAAGAGGTAGAGTTTGGGATTAAAACCCCAGGAATCTCTTTGGTTTTGATGCCAGACAGCACTCTCTCCATCCGTCTAAGGAAATCAGCTTTGGGGGAAAAAAAACGAACAAGGAGGCCAGTGTGGCACCTCACTGTGGCTTTTAGAAGGATCCTCTTAAGTGGCATTTACAAAAGTGGTATTCATTTCAAGGTTATATCCTAAAGTGAATAGATCTGCTAAAGAGACATTCTGTGATTTAATAATGAATGGAAGCTTTGGACATTGGTCAAATTCATTGGAAGTTGAGCTGATTAGAACAATCCCAGCCGATCAAAACCAAACTGTGTTATTTGTGATTTTCTATGGTGTTCACGGAGGGAAGTTCACACTAAAAATACTTTAGAGGTTGAGTTTCACAGTCATTATTGTTTTAATTATGGGTCAGCTGTCTCTCCATTAAATCTTTTTGGAATTCACATCAAAGGGATATAAAAAGGGCTATTGAAAATATTTTGACTGAGGAGTGGAGAGTTTTAAATTGTAAGGCTTAGTAAATTTACTCCATTCTTTTATTCCCTCATATTTCTAAAAATAACTCAAATGTTCAACCAAAAATATTGAGATCTACTTAAATTTAGACCAAAAATTGATTCTTCCTTTGTTTTCCTGCTTCCAATGCATTTTTCAACCAGGTTTCCCCCTCCCCTCCAAGTAGTTTTATATCATCAGTCACTTTATTGTACTTTTAATGCTAAGAAGACTTACTTTAAAGACGTTGATGAAATCAACCCAAGTAGGATTTGATCTCATCACAGAAATATATATGCTAGAGTGACCAGTGTAAAAAAATAAGCAAACAACCAAAAATTATAACTAAATGGATTATTTTTTCACTTCTATGTGTGATTTAAGATGCATGGTTTAAAGAATTAAGCATTTGATAGTGTAGTGTCTGACAAGCTTAAAATACAACTATTGTGATTAAAAATATAGACACTGTGATTATTATTATATAACTTTGTGATTTTTTTCTTTTCTAATATAATTTTGGTTTAAATTTTCATTTTAATGTTACATATTTAATGTACCAAATATTGCTGGATATTCCTTTAGCAATATACAGATGGGTATATTAGTATGTAGAATTTGCTCTGCTTTGAGACCTAGATTCAAAATGAAGGGGTGGATTGCAAAAAGATATTTGGAATTTAATATTGCCAAAATTAAAATTACTTTAAAAAATGCTTTATGAAATTCTTCTTCATCCTGGGGAAGCACTTCATGGATTTATTGAGCATCAGCACAAACTAAATAGTAATGAGCTCATTTTCATAGAATGGAGCTTATAATTCCAGCTGTTGAAAACCTGCACAGCTGGATACTGGCTGCAACACAGAGCTCTGATCTGCTGGTGACGAAAAAAAAATCCAATTTAAACTTGCAACAAAAGGCTCTTTCTGTGACTTTTAAGAATCCATTTTCCACTGAAATCCATGTGTGTGACTGAATATAAAGTGAAAACATGACCAAACCTTCTTTTAATACATCTGTACCCATCTATTTTAAGAAAATTAAGACAAAAATAGCTTGACAACACAGCTTATTCTGGTAAAAATATAAGCCTCTCCAGAAGGATCTAGTATTTCAAAGTCAAGTGTTAGAACTTGGCAAACTGACGTAAGTCAGCACAGATTCTACACGAGGTGGTGGGGACAGCGGGTTTGGCAGTTACTTCAAGGGTCAGCGGGTATATGCTCTCCAGGAAACGTGAAGCAGAGGAAAGAAGGTTCTGTCACCCCCTGATGAAGAAAGATTTGGAGCTTTTATTCATTCCTTGACAAGTACTAGGCACATCCTTATAATTAAGGCAGAGCTGAGAATCAGCTTCCACTCACTCACTCACTTTTTATCCAGCACTTAGGAGCAACTACTCATGCAAGCTGCACCTTAAGTCTTGCTTTTACATTAACTTTTGGGTTTTCATCATGACCTTACCACTGTCAGTGATGATTGCTCACTCTTAAAGTCCTCCTTGACTCACTTTTTCTCTCACATTGCATATCTAACACGCCACCAAATTCTGTCTTCTAGACTCTTCTATGACCTCCATTATTATAACCTTGTCTAAGCCACCAACTATCATGTTCCACCTGTGATGCTCCAATAACCTTAAAGGATCTTCTGACTCCCTGCGGCCAATTCTCTGTATAGTGGCAAAAGTGATGCTTAAAAACTTAGGTATGAACACCTCAATCCATTGCCCCCAAACCTCCAATGATTCCCTCAAACACATAAGAGTAAAATCAAATATCCTTACAGAGGTTTACGTGGTCTACATACTTTAACCCTGACTCTTCTATCTCTCTATCTTCATCTCCTGCCATTCTCCCCTTCATTCCCAATGGTGGAGTTGCAATGGATTCCTTAGGAATCTTCTAGAATGTCCAGCATGTTCCCGCCCCAAAGCATTTGCATGTACTGTTCTTTCTGCCTGAAATATTCTTCCTCCATATCCACCTGATCTCATGGCTGCTCTCCCTGTGGTCTCTCTGCCAACCTCTGGCTTGGCTGATGCCCTTTCATAATACTTTTTCCTTTGTCTTCCCATCAGTGTTGCCTCCACCATCCACCATTCATCTCTACCTATTTAGAGAGAGCGATTTATCTAAAGCATAAATTCAATGGGACCCCTCCTCCGTGATAAAGTCTTTCCATGGTTACCGTGTCTTACCACGGGAATTATATATACTTACTTACTGGCTTAATGATCTGATCCTAGCAATTCTTTGGTCTGCTTTTCCTCCACTTCTCACCCTATTCTTTATAACCCAGCCGTACCAAGCCTTTCATTCTTCCTTTCATGCTATTTGTCTGCCTGTAGTGTGCTCACTTTTCTCCTAGAGAAGTTCCACACAGGAAACTCCTAGTAAAATGAGTGTGAATTGTATTCACAAAAGAAGGGACACTTACACTAGGGGTCAGGGGAGGGAATAGGGAGGAAAGAAAGCATTCCCTACAGGAAGACACTGGGACAAAGACAGAGAGGTTGAAATGTGGCTCCCGCAGGCATGGCTCCTAAGATTTGTTAAAATTGGTGGGAGAATGCAAAACAAGAATAGGGTTGTAAGATAGATAAAGTCCAACCACAGAAGCCAGTCTGAGGCAGGGGACTGGAGCTTGAACTGACCAGGTTTCCCAGAATGAGATACGAATTGAATGAGGTAACATATGTATATAGAAAGTCCCTAACAAGATTTTGGACACATATGCATCCCTCAATTCTCAGGAGTTGTAATTAGCAATAAAGATCTATTATAAGTGTATAATCAAGAAAACAATGACAATAAAGTTGTCCAACTAGAGTAAGTGGGGAATGTTTATTCCCAGACAACCACCTTCAAACCCAAAACCAAGGCAAGTTTATGGATTTGATGAAATTGCTTCTAAAGTCTACTTTTTTTTTTTTTTTTTTTTTTTTTACAAATATATATGGTTCTAGTTTTATTTGAACTAATACTATGATATTTTTAGGGATAGTCTAATGCTTTTTCTTGTTTCTGGGATGATCTGGGGTGTTCAGACATACCATGTAAACAGTGAAATTGAACCACAACTTATAATTTCCTTGAAATGTACTCATGACCCAAGGAATGAGTTCAATTATACTATGGGCTCTTTTGCTACAAAGCAAAATAAACTGGTCCAACCTTACACCTTGGGACAGAAGGGTAAAGATGTATGTTCAACTCCAACCTATTGCATTGTAAATGTCTCTAAGATTAAGTATGAGACCCAGTAATATGCCTTAGGTAAAACCTGAACTATAAAGAACCCAACTCCTGGCAAATGGCAAGTCTTAATAGATTGCAGGACATTTTCTGTGAATCACCTAGTGTGCAGGAAGTGGGTCACAAGTACTTGGCTGGCAATGTGTCTGGAGCATCCACGTTACATTACAGTCCCTCTACAGCCCTTACCTTAGAGATCTGTAAATCCCCAGAATGCAACTTTCATTTTCTTAAAGAAGCTGGCTTTACAGTTCTCTTGAGTCCTATGAACTTCTGTATTACAAAGAATGACTTCCAAGAAAAATTAGGATCTTTTAAGAGTGGGTGAATTATTCTCAAGAACTGCAAAAATGAAACTTGCACTTCATTTTTTTTTTTTAATGACCAAAGTATTTATTGAAAACTTGCCCTTCTTAAAAAAGTACTAGAACTTTAGAATTCAATTGTGATTGGGCAACTAAAATATTTTTTGATTGGGGTATAATGAAAATTTAAAGAAACAAGGCAGGTTGATATTGTTATTTCCTTTGTTGAACATTTCCAGTAGAATGCACTTTGATACATCATATGTAATGGAGTAAAATTTCCCATTCTTCTGGTTGTGCATGATGTAGAATCTCATCAGTCGTGTAGTTACATATGTACATAGGGTAATAATGTCTGATTTGAAGTAAAATATATCAGCAAAGCAAATGCAGCAGATGAAAAAACAAATTTCCAAGTATGTAGGCTTATAGTCAATCCTTCCTGTCTTATGTTCGGCTATAGGTTATCCATATAGCATGCTTCTTTTGCTGACTCAACCATTATAGAAACTGTCTGCAGAAGGACTGGCTACATTATTTTCAGGGTCTAGTACAATGCAAAATGCAGGGTCCCTTTGTTCCTAAAGAAGGAACTCAAAACTATGGGAAAAAAGTACTGAAGCAAGCAAGGGTCCTTCTAAGCAAAGGGCTCATAAATTGAACAGGCCACATGCCCAGGAAGCCAGCTCTGATCTGCAGTCAAACAGTAGTGGCAGAATACATGGGCTTATTTCACACAATACCTGCCAAAGGATACTCAGTAGTTTTATTAAGTACTACTTAACCAATATTATTCCTGAATCTCTTAAACTTCATTCTGATTTCTTTTGATCAACAAAAGCTATTTTCCCAAGTGCAAAGATTAATTAAATCATATATGGGCAAAAAAAGAACATCATCTTGTTCTCTCTTACTTATGTGTACAAGAGGACTGTCATAAATGCATAAATGCTTTGTATTTCCTGAGTACTATTCTGGATGTTGGTGATACTTCACTAAACACAATAATGTTCTTATGGAGTTTATATTCTAGTGGGATGTTTTACACTTTAGTAAAGATTTCCACAAGTACTCAAAATTTTATATATATATATATATGTTTCAGGCTGGCAACTTAGTGAGACCATGTCTCAAAATATAAAATAATATTTTAAAAGACTAGGGGTGTACTTCAGCAGTAAGTGTCCCTGGATTCATTTCCCAGAAGCTGCAAAATCAAACAAACAAAATCAACGACAAAAACAAAAAAGAGTAACAGGAAGAGATTTTGTCTTTAAAATAACTATGCAATGGTTTTGATAAACTTATATTTGAATGGGCAAAAATAAAAACAATTTTCTTCTGGAGAAATCATGATGATTTAAGGTAATTCAATAAATATACTTTAATTAATTTATATCACTTAATGAGTTTAATTATAAGAAAAGCAGAGAACTGTTGATCAGAGGACCAGAGAAATCCATTATCATTTTCATTTACATGGTCCTAATTTTCTTTTTATTATCATCTCTCAGTAGTTTCATCTTATGATTTATTTCCAATTTGTTTGGTCAGTTTTCCAAAGTCTTTCATGACATCCTTCTTCCTTAGTGACCAGTTACAAACTAACAAGAGTCAGACAACACAGGGATAAATGTGTGCTGCTGCTTCTTAGGAAAATCTCATTTTTCCTCTTCATTGTTTCTTCACTTCCACAGAAAGTTGGTTCACTATCTTGTCACTTGATTTGGGAGTATACAATTTCACATTTAATAAGCTCTTTATGTACATGTTGTATTCTCATGAATCCCAATGACTTTTGTAAGCATTTGATTATAGAGAAAGATTGTTTTGGGGTGCAGCAAAATGTCTTCTCCTCTCATATATCCCCTGCTTGTGGCAGTCCTATTGATTTTAGTCAGCAGAAAAGTATGGATATTGTAAAACTAATTATTTTTATTTCAGATATTCATTCTGCATTTACATTTCACTCTCTTAGAAGTATTATAAGTTTTTTTTCTCCTTATCAAACTCTAGATTCTATGTTGCTAAAAAGAGTATCACTTAAATATTGAGAATTGCCAAAAGTGTGAGTTTTATTTTTGATTCCTAAAAGTGGTTTGGTGTATTGATGTCTGCAAAAGTCAAAGAAATACCTATCTGGCTATTTATATGCCTTTTTCAATAAATAATCTGCTCTTATAATTTACAGCAATTCTTATCAGGAGATGCAAGAAGCAACTATTTCTAAACATTTCAAATTTGACCTTGTGGCTTATGCCATCTTGTTTCCTGCAAGCATAACTCAGGAATTTATTTTTTAATAAAGAATCTATTTAACTTTCAGTTAAGAAACTACAAATAATTCCCCAAAAGACTGCTGACCACAGTCTGAAAATATGAAATGTTCTTTAGAGGGTTTTGGGTGTGGGGTGAGAGACACATTTTCATAATATTCAGTATGTCATCATCAAGCAATGTTTACAAACCCCAGCACTCTTGGGGATGTGTGCAGGCTTTAGCAAGCAGATGTTAGCAGTCAAGGAAAAATTATGACTGCTGCCTGAAAATATTCCCTCTTGCCTATCAGTTACATACAAGATTGTCAGGATCGCTTCTTTCTGGTGTGGATAATGTGCCTGGTTTACAGGACAGTTAATCCAAAAACAAATTTGAAAATTATTATAGAAACAAATCCTCTAAAAATGGTCATCTTAAGAACCTCTCGTACTATTAATGAAGTTTTTTTTTTTAATTGAAAAAAACCCTAGCTGTGGACATTCTAACAAACTACAATGTTATTGAAAATGATTATGTTAAACTTTGTTTTATATAACATTTGAAAAAAAAATTCCACTTTCCCTCCCACCTCTCCACTTTTCTGAATACTCTGCTATTGAAAACATTAATTGTACTGCATAGCCATTTCAAAAACATGTTAATTTCAAATTCTCAAGACTGATTAATCTTTTCAGTAGAAATAGATGAAACAAGATGAGTCTCCTACCTTGATATATTGATTTTTAAAGAAGAAATAAATCTTTATCTTCTAGATAAAGTGTAAAGGTTTGGGGGACAAGCTGAGGGAGTTTTTTGTATAAAGTCATTGGACTAATTTTAAGCAAGCAAACAAAATTTTAAATTTAACTTCAGTGATATAGCTTATAAATAGTCTTAATAGATGGCCAGATTCAATAAAAATAAGTGGACAACCATTAAGCACTTTTACTTTGAAAGAGATTTTCTGTAAAGAGTAATTTTGATAAAGTATTAATTTATTTTTGTGGGCCCTTATTTATATATGAGAAAATTCCCATGAGTAGCATAATTGAGTGATATTTCATTTCTAAGATTTGGATTGAGGATAGTTCTATGCTGAAAAGTCACCATTGCCTTCAGTTGTAAGATTTGTATTGATGGAACAATTATTTATGGCTTCTTGCTTTTTTGTTTTTAATATTTCTTTCTTTTAAAAAGTGTGCATTTTGGGCCACTGAAATAGAAAAGAGAATTAAGGAAGAGAGAACACCAATTCTTTCTGAAAATTGCTATAGATAAAAAGGGGGGAAAATCAGCCTTTCTTGTACACACTACATTTCAGGATAACCAGTAATTGATAAGGAAAAATTCTTTTTAGAATGTCATTCAAAAAAGGCAGAATAACTAAGAAAAATTAGACAATCACAATTTTTGAGTTCCTAAGGAAATAATGAATTGAGGTAACAATTATCCAAGGTTCTCAAAATGATTGTGTAAAAAGGTCGATGGAATACAAGGTGGTTCAGCTGACACCTGAATCTACTGATAATCTGAACATATTAAAAGGATAATCAGACATGCCTTCCCTTCTGATGTAATACAGCAGAAAGTGAATAGCACAACCTATGAAATTGAATGTGCAACTAGTTAAGTCACTAGAACTAATTACCAGTTTACTGGAAATAGAGGAGATGTGGGAACATATTAAATGGCTTCATAAGGACATAATCGGATAGGAACCTGGAGAATGTGGGAAATTCTGTAGGACCCACAGTCCTTTCCCCTGCCCTTTTATAAGTAAATAAATAGTATTATTAAAGTAAATTAGAGTGGAAAGCAGAACTAAGGAATCCACTGGTAGATAGAGCCAATTAGGTCTTGGAAGTGACCTTAGCCTTGCTCAATTTGCAAGTGTAAGTGAAAAGTTCTTTGAGTTATTTTTTGTTAATACTTAAGTTTAAAAGAAAAACGAAACGTAAGGTTAACCAATCAGAGGCTACCAACTAACATATAACTGAGAACTTTCCAGCAAGAAGATCAAATAAGGCAACTGTATAACTGTAACTAAAATCAGTATTTGCTTTGCTTTGCTTCTGTGTTTGCCTTGTAAAAACCGTCCCCTTGAGTCCCTTCAGGTAGCCCTCACAGTACCTAGTTTGGAGCTACTGGATTCATGAATTGCTATTTATTCAAATACATTCTTTAAAAATTTTTATCATGCCTCAATTTACCTTCTAACAGGATGGACAAAGTAAAATAAAGGAAAGGGAAAGTACTATAGATAAAATTCTTAACGACACATGAGTGAAATGCAATGTGTGATCCTTCCTTAGACCCTGATGCAAATAAGTCAATAAAAAGATAATTTTGAAATAGTAAAGATACACTATGAGTTCAAGGAATCATTATTTTTTAGCATAATGTTGGTATTGTGATTATGTTTTAGAAAAGGAAGTTCTTAATAGTGATAGATAATGAACATACTGATGAATAGAATAAGATGATATCTGGGATTTGCTTTAAATACTGGAGGATAAAATTGGAATTGTTGGATATAGATGAAATTCAATGGCTGAATGTTGTTCATTGTTAAAGCTCAGTGAGGTAAATGAAGGTTCCTTGTGTTACTCATATTTATTGTAATTTTATATCGATGTTTATATTTTCCTACAATCTATATATTTATATACATTTGTACTTATCTACTTCAATGTATTATATATTTCTGTATGTTTGAAAACATGTACAATGAAGAATTAAATTCAAGTTGCTTAATTTAATTATTCTGTTATAAACAGTAAGATTTGGAGAGAGTTCCCATAGAAATACCTCTTAATTTTCTAAAAATGAACAATAAGAAAATCTCCCCTCTTATGAAAGTAGAAAAATGTGTTTCAGAAAGAAACAAAGCAAAAAGGTTAAAACTGAAAATTTTATTTTGAACTATTAAGCAATCAGAAAATTCAGTTTATCACAGCAATTCCAATATCCTGTGCATTGTAGCTAAACCCCCAGCAGTAATGTTTGTTCAGTTTGGTTTACAAGGAAGGAAAATCACTCCTGTGGATTTGTTATATGCTCTTGTTCAAGGAAAATAATTCCCTGTGTAATTGAGTCTTAATTATATTCTAAGACTTTTTTCTGGTATCAGTTCTAAATGTGCTTATGTGCTTGGTAGCACATTTGTTAATGGGTGGGGGAGTTCTTTGCTGAAGAAAATAAATAATTTCTGAACCAAGATGAGAAAGTTTGAGATTTCACTTCCTTGTAAAGTAAAGCCTTAAGGGTTGAATTAGTTTACCTTTGGCACAACTTAATTCAAGTCTAAAAAAGTTAAACATGTAAATGTTTCTTTGATTTTAAGACTCTCACCAGATTCTGTTTTGATATATTGGGAGAAATGAATCTAAATGAATGCAAAACAGGTAAATTAAAGTGCCCTTTAAATGCACTATTTCTAAATAAAGAATTTGGGTTAGAAAATAATGTTTTACTCTTCAGGTGATTGAAGAAAAAATGCATGAATATAAGTTATTATATTTGGGGAGGAGTGTATGAAATCTGAAACGTTTTCAGAAACTAAATTTGTGCAGAACACAAACATGTTTCCTTTGGATTCAAATGAACTGGATTTCAGAAGTGAAGTAAACAGTCCAAGGAATGTGGCCATGTATCCATGGATGCCCAAGCTGACGACAATTTAACCCTACACTAAGGGGACAGTGGACTGCTCAGCAGTGACAGCACTATGGCCTACCAAGAGGACTCGGCATTTCCTTTGTATGAGGCCACTGTTTCCATTCCTTGCCACCTTCAGAGTGGTCTGGGCACTGCCAGCTAACCACTTGGAAGTTTCAGCTCCATGGTGGGTTGGCAGAAGAGCAGAGGCAATGCCTACTTTCCAGCAGGACAGAAGAGTCATGCTGCTCTTTGCTTTGGCCAGTGACTAGGAGGTCCAATTCAGGCTCTTGAAGCCAGGCAGGGTTGCTGCTTGGGCAATGGCCTCTTTCCTATTGCTTTATGTCCATCTGCCAATGACTGCGATAGACCATTGCCTTTCACTTGGCTGCCTGCCTGATGCTTTTAGTTACCTGACTCAGAAAGGTTTACTTTCATCATAAAAGAGTGGGAACAGGGTTTGAGAACTATAGCTGGCTACTCAGTAAATCAGTGTGGGTCCCACATAGCTGGGTGCAAACACTTTCAGAAGTCATTATGGCAGGCACAAAGTCTCAATAATCCTTGTTTCTCTGATACTGGCCTTTCTTTCTTTGCTTTGCTGTGATTCAAAAGGCTTTACCACCTGTGTTCAATCCTATATCCCCCCCCCCATTGGCCTGTGCGTGAAAATTCAATTAATAAAAATTAACTTAATGGAAAAAAAGGTTTTATATCTGAAAATGGAAAAGAAATGTAAATGTATGGGGAATATGCTTACAGAAATATCACTTTAGCTCTGCTGAAACACACATTGGAAAATAGGATGACCAGGATTCTTCCAGGATAAATTTCTAAGCCAATTTTTGAAAGTGGCCAATGCATGGAAGGATTCATATTTGGTTAGTAATATCAGAGGTTAGTCTCAAAGATTCCCAAATTATCTTTACAATAATTTAAGTGTCAGATTGGTGTTACAGGAATCCTGATAAATAACCTAAATTTTCTCTTTCCCTGAGACAACAGACCTTGTCATGACCTTGCAGTAACTAAGGAAGTCTCTTTCTTTTAATTCAATGCAGTAACCTTATTTTAAAAGTTACCTTGAGTTGCTTCACTCAGAAAATTCATTAAGACCAGCCTTAGGTAAAGAAATGTTAGGTAGTTAACAATGTTATGTAATCCTAGAACTGTCTGCAAGGATTCTGGTTTGTCATGGTTTATTTCTGCCCTGATAGCCTATCACCCAACTTCCTCTTATTTGCTTGCAATTTTGACATTTGTCAAAATCAATTAATCATCAAAAGACAAAGACTTAACATGGTATTGGAGCAGGTATGCTGTTGTTTCTCACACACCACAGACCCATGGCAATTCTAGCAAATACTCTTCATATAACTTCGGATTTTCATGCCTGCAATGATTTTTTATTAGTTACAAAATCAAAACTCTTTTGCACTAGTAATTGGCAATTGTGAGGCATCGTTTCCTGGGAAGTGAGTGGGAATTTTTTTTCTTTCCAAGGAGGTACTTAGAACTTTCAGGTTTAGGAGTACAGAGCGGCACGCCAGTGTTAATGGGTGGTCCCATGGCAGGTTTCATCTCAGTGAGAAAAACAGTGGTGTGAGGAGCCTGAGGTCGCGAACACAAGCATCCCTTCCTTTAGAGGCACACACAGGAGGGCTCTTTGAGGAAGGTTCTCCAGTTGCTGCGGACGGTGGACAGCAAATGGAAAGTTGAGCTAAGGGTGAAACACAGGAAGGGATGTAGGACAACAGGTAGGAACCGAAGTTAGGAGTGGAGCCCATGTCCAAGGCCTGGCAGCAAAACCTTGGCTTTGTCTTTCCTTTGAAAAATCATGCTGTCTCTCTTTCAGCAAGCTGTTTATCTTGGGACTTCCACACAGTCAGCCCAGTGGAACGTGGGGCCAAGAAAATGGGAAAACTAGCTCATCCGAGGTTGTGTCCCTTGTCCAAGATCACACAAGAAGGTACAGTAATAGCAGAGTCAACACACCGCGGAGATGCTCTGGCTTCCTGTGTGCAGCTGTGGCCTGGCATGATTCACTCCCCTGCCTGCATCCCGGCACACACTCTGTGACCCAGGGTCATATGATCTGTCCAAAAGGAGAGGCTTCACTCTTGGAAATGATCTTCCTATACCCCTCCACACGCCTCTTTGGGAATTCAGATTGTTACTGTTTTTCTTTCTTTTCAGGGCTGGACATATTGTGTAGATCACGTCGATCTTCCATCTTTAAACGAGATCATAACTGAACTGGGTATGGCAGGACTCGTTCCCCCTCCTTTGCAGTATCTGGGGAAGCACAGCCCTCAGGGAAGACCCATTGCCCCAAGCTCCTCACATCTGTCACTCCTGCACCATTGCCACCCTTAGTCATCTAGTGGAACCCAGGCATGGATCTCTTCCCACAATAATGTTTTAAAAAGCTTAAAATAAAATGCACAGGATTTCACAGAATCCCCAAGGAAACCAATTAAGTTGAAACATAATTTTCAAAACATTAAAATACCCCAATTTTGATGTAGTAGTATATGTGCTTCCTTATTAACAATTATATAATCAGTCATAGAGGCAAGTTTAGTAACTATCATAATTTCAAAATAGTGTTGAGGGTAAATGGTATTTGAAGATATCCACAACTACTGCAATTGATATAAAAACATCTGTGATTTCTATCACTGATGAATCATAGTAGCAGTCACTGTGGTTTGTTGCCTGAATTCATAATTGAAGAAAATGATAATTTCAGTTTGAGTATAAAGATGTCTTTTTTTTTTTTAAATTCAAGTTCACAGATTCATAGACTCAATTCTATCCAAGGACCTTAGGATTGAGAACTCCAGCTTAGAAAATTTGATGCAATATTATACCTGATAAACTTTCTTTTTGGTAAGTTATAAGAAGAGAAGTTTGCATGGAAGATTTCACTGAACTTTCAAATCATCCCCCACCCCCAATTTTCCCCCTCAAATTGAAAATCTTCATGTGCAAAGGTACAGCAAAATAACCTTAGATTTCGTGCCAGGAAAGATTAATTCCAACCATAACCATATTTCCTTCCATTTTGTTGATGTGTTAAACATCAGAGAGGCTAGAATTGGTGGTGCTCTATTAGCCAAGTCAAGTGAATGACTTCTGTCTTGGGGGCTTGATTCCCTACTTCCTCTGGCAACTCTTTAAGCCAGGGAGTGTAAGTACCATGCTGTTCCTGCATGTTTATATACTTTTTCTTCAAAGGACTTAAAACAGATGCTGCCTTTCCATGAGAGAAGCCTCTGGATGCTGTTTGTCCACAGAGAGCAGATCCTGCTGTTTCTGACTTTGCATTTGGAAGAACAAAATCTAATTCTACTGATGTTGGTTTTTCCATTGGAATTTTTGACCACAGTATACATAGGCCTAAGCATGCACCCTCGACCCAATTCCATTCTCAGTCCTCCCAAGAATCTGTTTGAAGTATATTTACTTTATATGTCTATTTTAATCATTTCTATTAATCCAAACATTGCATCATTTATTTACCTAAGGTTTATAAGGAGAGCTGTCTTATTAGCTAGATATCATCCTGCCTGCCTCTGTGCAGCAAAAGAAAAAGCTTGAAGAATGAAGACAAATGGATTTTGGAATTTAGTGACAATGCAGAGTTATTCCTGAGGAATCAAGGAACTGAGTATATTTAACAAATGCAATGGTTATTATAATTACATCCCAAACAAACCACTTTACCAAAACGTACACTCTGCATACAAATTGAATTTCATTGTTTAACCAAAAGTGGTGGCCTGTTTCCTTTGAACCCGGACTCTAAGTCACAGACGTGTGTTGTCCAAGGCAGTTCTCATCCTGGGTTCTTTGGGCAGGACTTGCATGCTGTTTACACTCAGAGACAATGCATCATCTGTTGCTCTACCTGACCTTAGTTGGCCAATTTGGAGAAGATTTGCCAAGGAAAAGTTTAACAGCTGGCTTTCCAGTAGATATAAAGGTCAAAATTCTGGCATTTGCCAATTTTTGTGGTGTAAATCCTCCCACCACCATTCAACCTACCAAAATGACTTCACTGAACTCACAGATGTTAAAAGATGACCGTAAGTGGCTCTTGTAAGCCAGCTCAACCCCTCCCTACCGGACTCTCTCTTGTCTACAGCAGAGTTATCATTGTCTAGTTGTTTTGTTTTGCTTTATTTCCTTTGTTTACAATCAATCCATACAGTAAAGTCAAGAGAGAATGAAAAAGAGAGAGAGAAGCAGAGAGAAGAGAAATGTTCCTGGTATTCTTTCTCTGGAAGCTGGTTTCTGGATCGGTAGTTCTGGTAACAGTCAGCATTATATGACCTCATTATAGGCAAATTTATGTTCAGTTTTAATGTTGTTCATTACTACTGATGTCACCTACTAAGTGACTTCAGAAGCTAAATGTGACAGCCATTAGAGATTCAAGCCTTGTACCTACATCTGTCCAAGTCTCACTTTGGCTTTTTGTAGGCCACACATATTCCAGTTAACAAAGGAAGCCGTAAAAATTGTTTTCTGATGAAGTGGGGTCTACAGCTCTTCAGTACTCATGAAAGTATTATCTAGAATGGGATTTTTTTCCAATAGAAAAATTTCATCATTAAAATATTTTCAGTACACTTGAATCCTATCAATTGAAAAAATAATGTGTTAGTCTACACAGCTCCCCAAGTCCACTGACTCTAACAGGGGAAATTGGGTTAATGTAACATGGACCATCAATTTTAGAATATTTCATCATGCATAAAAGAAACCCTGTACCCCTTCGGTGGTCATTTCCACACTCCCTCACCTTCCTAGTCCCAGGAAACCACTAATCTACTTTGTCTCTGTAGATCTGATTATTCTGAGCACGGTTCTGAGATGGAATCATGTCATATGTGGTCTTTCATGACTGGCTTCTGTCACTTGGGATAATATTTTTGAAGTTCATCCTAGGAGTACCATGTATCAGCACTTCATATTTTTGCAATGTGATTTGTAAAAATTTTCTGCATTCTGTGGGTTGCCTTTCCACTTGAGAGTATTCTTTGCAGCATAAAAGTCTTTTTTATTGGTTCTTTGTGGTTAGACATGACAATAGGATCCATTTTGTCATAATTATAAAAGCATGGAATATAATTTAAGTTCAGTCCCCAGTACTTTCCCTTCTCTTTTCTCCATCCCTCCCCGTTTCCTTCTCTATATCCTATAGGTATTTCTGCTACTTACTTATAGTTTTTTTTTTAATTCATATCTTGTGAATATACCTGAAGTTGAGAGTCACTGTGGTGTATTCATATATGTACACAGGAAAGTTAGGTCAGATCCTTCCCACTGTCTTTCCCTACCTCATCCTTCTTCCTTTCCCTTCATGCCCCTTGGTCTACTCCACTGATTTTTCTTCTATACCTTTTTTTTATTCCCCCTTTTCTTTTGTATTAACTTTTACATATCAGAGAAAACAGTCTACCTTTGACTTTTTTGGACTGACTTATTTCACTTAGTATGATTGTCTCTAGTTCATCTATTTACCAGCAAAAGTCATAAAGTCATTCTTCTTTATGGCTGAGTAATACTCCGTTGTTTCCATATACCACATTTTCTTTATTCATTCATCTGTTGAAGGGCACCTAGGTTGGCTCCATAGCTTGGCTATTGTGAATTGTGCTGCTGTAAACATTTTTGTGACTGTGTCACTCTACCGTACTGATTTTAAACCCTTTGGATAGCTGGGTCATGTGGTGATTCTATTTCTAGTTTTTAAAGGAATCTCCATACTGCTTTCCAGCTCAACTGACAACATATGAATGTATATTTTCCCCCACATCCTCGCCAGTATTTATAGTTATTTGTATTTTTGATCATTGCCATTCTAACTGGAATGAGATGAGATTTCAGTGTAATTTTAATTTGCCTTTCTCTAATTGCTAGAATCATTGAACATTTTAAAAAATTTGTTTGTTGATCATTTATATTTCTTCTTTTGAGAAGTGTTTTTTTAGTTCCTTTGCACATTTATTGGTTTTTTTTTTTTGGTGTTAAACTTTTTGAGTTCTTTGTATATTCTGGATATTAGTGCAGCATAAGTTTTAAATTTTAATGTAACCCAATAAAATTTTAAAAAATTATTTGTTCTAATTAGTTATACATGACAGAATTCATTTTGACACATACATAAGTGGAATATAACTTCTCATTCGTCTAATATAAAAGTTTTTCATTACTTGTGCTTTTGGTGAAGAATCCATTCCCTAATCCACAGTTATAAAGATTCATACCTATGTTTTATTCTAAGAGTTTTATAGATTTAGCTCTTATACTTAGGTCTCTGATCCATTTTGAGTGAATTTTTTATGTGGGGTGAGACTCTGGTTCAACTTCATTCTTTTGAATATGGATATGCAGTTGTCTCAGGAGCATTTATTGATAATACTATTCTTTCCTGTTGGGTCGCCTTGGTATTGTTATTGGAAATCAATTGACTAGTGAAAAATTCAGATCTAAGTATGTGGAAAACTTAAGAACCTCTAGGTAGATATTCAGGTGACTCAGAAACAGGTCAACTTTCTCACCTGCTCTCCAGGTATCATAGAGGTTAATTGTAAAATGAACACCACAAAGAAGGAAATCGTGAATCTGTGTCAATTTGAGAAAGAGCTCTAATGAAGTGCCCCAGGGCATTGCCCTTCACTTGTTATGGATGATTTGAATGGAGATGCATGTTTAACTTTTACAGAATTTAAAGCTTGAAGTATTTAATCGTCGGGGTCCTTTTTGCCACGTCCCGCTGGAGCAGGATGTTGACAGTTTTTCTATCTATTACCCAAAAAACTTATCTACTCAATGAACACACAAGAGCTAATAGCTTTTTCATATGAGAGGGGGTGTGGCAGGTCTGACCATACCAGCTCTGGCCTCTTACAACAGCAACTCGCCCAACTCTCCTTTATATATTACATACAGGTAAAGGGGTCAAGGACAGGAGGAGCTTCTTCTGTGATGGACTGGAGAGTGTGGAGCCATCCTCTGAGGGGGAACATTCCAGAAGGAAACAGGGAACCACTCCCACACAGCACCACATGCTTCCTGGCAGTTCCTAGAAGCCAGGCCTCTGCGTCCCATGGCTCAACCTAGTCTGGTTCTGCTAAATAAGGACAGCTTCCCACATTTAATACCACATGTAATAAAATTAAAATTCAAAAATTCTTCATAGGCCAGAAAACCAAATCGAGATAAACAAAATGAATGCAAACTGGAATAAAGAGGCACAAATCATTTAAAAATGTTAATTATGCAAATATTAGGTATTGGAAACTTGCCTGAAGACTTTAGTGAATAGAATTATAGTTTCTAGATTTGGCAGTTATGTTTGGGTAGATCCTACACAAGCCCTGAAATTCCCTTGATAATACCATATCATAACTTGTCAAGATTATATAACCAATAGTATTTTTTTCTATTACCTCCAGGAAAGGTACACCAAGCCTAAATGTTCCTAATAAGAAAGAGGACACAGACACACACATCGTGTACACATGTGAATACACAGAATTGATCAATAGATAGATAATAGTTTCATTGACAGATGAACCGTACAGATTCTTGAAGCACCTTGTTTAAAGTTTTTATTTGTTTGATAGTTACAGCCTGAAGGTTTTTCACAAAGAATTCTCCTTCTCTGTCCATTTCTCTTTCTTATCCTCTTAATATATATGCATGTTTTTCTATATCTATATGTAGATATAGATTGAAAGTATTATCTAGAATAGGTTTTCAGAGAGAAAATTTTAATCCATATATATACATACATATATGTATATATATGATATTGATAAAAGATAAAATGAAAGGCTGTTTTTAGAATTTCTCATGGTTCCTAAACTTCCATTCTATAAAAGACTATAAAGACTCATAGTATTCTTTTCATCTATCTTATACCTCCATCACCCCAGAGCAGTTTTCTCTTATTTCCTTAGATTGGAAAGGAAATAACAAGGAAATAACACCCTGGGATGAGGTCTTGGGCCCCCTGTTTTGTGGCCCTAACACTAGTTTCAGGGAACTGAAACTATTTGAATTGCTGAAGATCCTATACTTTGCAGACACAGAGTCCAGATTCAGTGTGGTTATCTCTAAAATTTTCCCTAAGAGACGTGAAGGGACAATATAGCCCTGAGCAGCCCTGGCCTTTTGTGTCCTTTGACTTTATTAGAGCAGAGTGTTCAATTCTATCAAGTGAGATGGCCTACCTTGGAGAAGGAAAGACTAAAGAAAATATGATAAGTCTATTCAAATATTAGAGCTGCTATCATGTTTTATAGGGAAATATGTAAATTTTTAATTTCTGATTCCAGATATCAGTATTAGAAGCAATACATGTGTTATATTTTTACTCAGTTGAATGAAGAACATTCTAGTAATTGCAAGTGAACAACAAAAAATATTTTGCCTTGTGAAGGCTTAGCACGATCTCTCACTTCTCTAAGGAAATACCAAATGCTCACCAACTGGGGATACTGTAAAGGAGATGGAGATGATGGGGAGATGCCTCTTTCCAATCTACATGTCTATAATTTTCCATATCCATTATTGCCATAAGACACAGACACTAGGCACTAAACATGGGTTTCCTTCTTCCCAACAAGTCAGGAGACCCAGTGACACCATTACGTTTTGCTTTACTCTGGGATAGAGAGCTAGGCATCCCTTTTCATATCCAGCCACAGCTCATGTTATACCTGGCTTCTCTCCACAATGACATCAAAACTTACTCAGTCTCCTCCAACTGTGTTTTTAAAATTAACAGAACACCTGGCCTTTGGTTTTGAGTTACATTCATTGGAGAAGTCTGTTTCATTTTTTTAAAATATTGAACAGTCTGAATTTGGGTTTGCATTTAGTGAAACTTGTCCCTTTTTTTCCCCTTCCATTTGCAAGGTCCTTTTCTGGACCACTTCTTGGGGGCCTAGTGATCAGTGACAAACACTCATTTTGACCCTGAGACATGTGGGTAGGCTTTCCTGACCCTCTCCATGGAACAGCTTGTGCTTTCCATGTAACACAGATGCTTGAAAGGATCCAGCATCATCCATGCTGGTGGAGCATGGACGATGGGTGAGCTAAATATGTGTTTCTCTCTGCAATGTGTTATTGGATGAGAGCAAACTACCACAGTAGAATATCTATTTTTAAATTATATTCCAATCAATTCAGACCAACAATGCCAACTTTTGTAATGATGCTTATTTCAAAAACATTCATATTCTGATATGACCCATCTCATAGATATCTTGATTATAAGCTGAGGATAATAAATATATCCATACTTTCTGGTCCTCAGGCTTGTTTTCCACTTAACTCAGGAAATCTGTGATCTTGGAGTTCAAGTGGTGGCTTGTAGCCAAACACAACATGCACATACACAAGTGTGGTCATGGTCACACCTATTTTTGGCAATTAGTAACAGGAAGCCTTTCCTGTAATGGATGGCAAAATTTGAGATGCAAGACTTCATATATTGATAAATTGTAAGAAAAACCCTTCTAGTCTTTTGCTTCTTACACATGTTTCTCTCTTAACACAAAATATAGTTACGGATTCACAGCAGGGAAGAGGAAACTTATTATTTTTCAGTGCTTGTCATCATAAAAATATAATGAAGTGCATTGTATTTCTGATATAGGAATCAAAGCCACATATTGGTACATGTCCTTCAAATAATTTGGTTGAAAGGAGAATTAACTTGTCACATTTTTTTTCCTCTTTCTACTAAAAAGTATTGAGTAAGAGATCTTCTTACATCTTCCCGCTGATGAAAGAAGAAAGTTGGCATGTCCTAGGCAATTAATTTCAAGGCGTGGGTGAAAGTTTAGATAAAAGACTCAAATGATTTCCTCCTTTAATCTGCAAACAGCCTCTACAGGAATATTTGTAATTCATAAGGCATGAGCCGGAGAAGAGATAATGCTCTGAAATATGGGAGTGTAAATTTGCACCATCAGTTTGATGATTTCCCTAAGAGTGGAAATGTGTTTTTAGAACTCTTGGGGAAAGCAGCAGAGTGAGGTACAGGAGACCTGAGTTCCAGTCCTCCTGGTACTGGTGATGGGGAGCTCTGTGATGGGGAGCAAGTAATTCAGCCTCACAGATCCATAGCATGTTCACCTTAAACTAGATGTTCTAACTACCATAGCACAGGACGACTGAGAAGATTTAATAAATTAATATCTATAAAGTGATTGGCATGCTTTTTACTCTGTAGGTAGTCTTCTACCTTCCACTATCAGAAATGGATCTTTGATGATAAGAAATAAATTTGGAATTCAATGTCCTACTTTTGAATTTTTAAAAAATTTAACATTATCATTTCTAAAGATAACACGTGCATTTGTGATTCAAACAAAAAACTAGTGTGTGATGTTCTGTGTAAATGTATTTACAGATATATTCATATATTCATGCTCACACATATAATTCATTAAATAGGCAGGAAAAATACTATCACTTGGTAACAACAAAGCCTTGCTTATGAATGTCTTTTAGTTTCCCCAAATTATCACATCATATGTTCGATGAGTTTGGATTATGAAATATGAAATCAGACCACAAAATCTTCAGTCCTACAGAGGCACAGGAAGCTCACATTCTGCTCTGTAAGGTGAGCAGCCTTCCCAGGTAACTTGTCCCCAAAGATGGCCATTGGCAATTCTGCAAGATGATCATTAGGAGCTTTGCCGTGCTGACAAGGCCCACATCTGGGTAAGTTTCAATTTAAAATAATGTCAGACTTGTCCATATAATCTAAAAAGACATAACTAAATAAAACTTTAGGGAAAGCATGATAGAATTAGACAACTGGTTTAAGAGTCTAGGGGAAGGGGCTTATATGTTTCCCAATCTTGGAGGTATTGTTTAATTTCAGGTGTCACCTTGAGTGGGTTAAGGGATACCCAGATAGGTAGGGCATTATGTCTGGGTGTGTCTGTGGGGATGCATCCAGAAGAGATTGGCACTTGAAGCAGTGGATCGAATAAGGAAGATTCACCCTTATGCAATGCAGGTGGGCACCACCCAATCAGATAGATCAAAAAGGCAGAAGGAAGTTCAATTTTTTCTCTCTTCTGGAACTGGCACACCTATCTTTTCCTGCCCCTGGACATTAGAACTCCAGATTCTCTGACTTTGGAATCTGGGACGTGTGCCAACAATTCCTCTAGATTCTCAGGCCTTCTGCCTCAGACTGAGAGATACACTACCAACTCCCCTGGTTCTCCACCTTTCAGACAGCATATGTGGGACTTCTACATCTACATATTGTGTGAGCTAATTCCTAGAATAACTATCATCTATCTGTCTATCTGTCTATCATCTTATTGGTTCCATTTCTGACAAATACACTAATCTATCAATAAATACTGAGTTATTTACCAAACATGAAAATAATGCTCCATCTTTTAACACCTCCTTCCTTGCTGTCTACACCACAACTGCACAGGTATTCTTTAGCCTCCTTAAAAGTACTGAGGTCTTTCCCACTTCTGGACCTTTGCACAAGATTTACCATCAGTCAAGCAGGAAGATTCTTCTCATCATGTGCTTCATGACTGTTTCCTTGTCTTCTGAATCAGCTTAAATATTACCTCTTGAGAACTGCTCTCCCATCTTCTTCCATGTCTTTGTGTTGTAACACTTGTTTTTCTGGTTTTGTTGTGATTCACACATCCATCTCACTGAAATGTAGTTCATTTGAGGGACTCTTTCTGCCTTGCTAGATGAGACCACCATGAACCATCTAGTACAGTACTAGATAAGGTTCAGTAAAATGTGTTGAATGGAAAAATTAACATTTGCAGGGTACCATGCAGTTTAAAGAAGACAATTTGTGGTATGTTGTAAGTGCCTGATAAAGTAAATCTTTTTAAAATTTATTTTTAGGGGGAGGATCTGTGCAAGCTCAATATGCTCAAGTAGCTGTAATTAGATTGTAAAAGCAAAGTAGAGCAGGTCTACCCCTGGTGTGGAGCCCCAGTTATTCCTGGCCCATTGACAGGCCAACTTACAGATGAAAATCCTCTCAACCAGACAAGGTGTCTGCCATTCGAAAATATTCCCAGATTTAGAATCATTCACAGTCTATTTTCAGAGTTTTTGTTTCCTACTGACCTGCCAGGACAAAGAGATAACTTTATTCAATATCATCTTCTGAAGAATAACATTTTCTTCACTGTTCTCAGGGCAAAGCTGGAAGGACAAGTACGGTTGGGCATCCCTCACAACGTTTGGTGGGAGATTTTCCTTACACATTTTCTTTAAGCAAAAGAGCTTTGTAAATGGGCCTCATCTGCATCTTAAATAAAACTGGCCATAATTTAACACCCATTGGAAAATGGTACTTAAACAATTAAGGGATCCTTCTAGTGTGTTTTTCCAGATGATGATACAGATCCAGGTCTCCTTAGATGCATCCAAGTCTCTGAGAGAAAGGACAGTTCTGCAGATGCCTTCTTAAGAGCGGAAAATGTCAAGAGAAAACCAATGATCTAACAAGGCTCAACTGCCAATTCTGTGTCACTGAGTCATCGTCCATGGGGAAGTGTTTGGACTTCGTTAGGCTTTTAAGAACCACAGGCTGATTTATTATTTTCATTTTTATTTTCTTAGTGGGTTGTCCTGAAACATCACATCATTAATATGAGGAATAAAGTACCAAATAAGCTATAATTTCCTGGACAAGTGCAGTAATTATGATAATAATAATCACGGAAGGTTCATATTTATTTATACCAACTGAGCTCCAAGGTGGTACAAAAATCCCTATCCAGAATACTTAATCACATTCCTCCTACTTCATCTTCTAGCCCTGCTTCCATTCTGGCCTCCTGATACTTGACCCACATCCAACATACCGACAGCCTCCTTCCTAACATCCTTCAAATCTATACATACTTTTTCACTTTTTGATGAGATTTTTTTTCTGATTTTTCTTATTGTACAGTCTTTAAGAACATAATCAAGAAAATCACCTCTGAGAATGGATTTAATAAAGGTACATTGAAAAAGTAAAATAGTGTCGCTTATTTCAGAACAATGATCAAAATAGAAAGTTTTAAGCACTACTGGAATTTTTGTGATTTCTCTAATTGGGAAACAGTCTCTTCAACTAGTCTGTTCTCCAATGGTCATCCCTTGATATTAATATATGCCTACTTTCTTAGTGAACAAAAACCCTAAATTAAATTGTTACATAGTTTTAGGGAAATCTTCTATAGAGTCCTTTAACTCAATAAATAAAAACTCCAAAGGGAACTCTGCTATGCCCAGTAATCTAAAGTCTAATCAATTATATCTTAGAAGTTGAAGAACTTACATTATTTTTTATGTTCTTATTTTTGTTTTTTCTATGCCATACTATTGCAAATACAAATAGATTACCACAGAGAATATCACATACATAAATTTATGGTGCTTTGGATCTGTCATCAGCCAGAACAATGTGATTCAGGTGAGTATCTTGGCAAATATTTTTTCAAAAAAATGGAAAACTATGAGCCCAAGTGAGAAATGCGTTTTATCTAGATCCACCACTCACAAGCACACACTCCTGGCTGACACCAAAGTTTCAGGGTGTAGTGAACTACATGTTCACCAGACGTGAGATGTGAGTGTGCTTGTTGCATCCAAGATACAATAAGTGTCATTGTGGCCATGGCGGCCTGAAGGAAGATGGGAGGAGACGCAGTCAGAGGCACGAGGGGCACTCTCTTTGGCCCCTGTAAGGGTCACAGCTTCTGTGTAAATGTGTGATGGGGGGCTTCTGGGGGCTTTTGGCTGAGGAGGTACACAGTTTGCTGCATTTCAGCAGGATCATCCTAGCTGCTGTGTCACAAATGGACTGTAGTAGGCCAAGTATGGAGGCCAAGTGACGACTTAGAGGCTATTGTAATTAGTTGTAATTAATTGTAATTAATAATGCAGGTGAGAACTGATGGAGGCAGGACAGGGGAAGTGATGATGAAGGATGTTAAATTGTGAATAGTTTATTAGTTGTGAAATTAGAGACATGTTGAGCCGTTGGATGTGCAGTGTGAGTAAAAGGAACAGGAGGCAGGGGTGATACCCAGGTTTCCCCTGAGCGTCTTGAAACATGGGTGCTATTTATCGAGATGGGAAAGATAAAAGAAAAGCATCTTCGGAAGAAGAAAAGAGTTGAGTTTAAGTTTGAGTCATCTGTTGGATATTCAAGTAACAAGTCTGCTAGTCTCAGATTCATAAAGAGAACCTGGCAGGATGTACTTATCTGGGAATAGTCAAAATAAGTCAGTATTTAATGAATCAGGACTAGAATTTCTGGATCATCAAAGGAGTAAGTGCTGATTAAAAGAAAAGTTCTGCCTTAGTTTGAGTTCTCTTGGGAATAATCCTAAGACAGGGACTTGAGTGAATTCAATTTAACTGAAGGGTGGGTTCCCAGAAAGCATAGGAGAAGAGAAGGAAAGAGAAACAGGAAAGGTGGCAAACCAGTGGGGATGCTAAAAGGTGCAGCCAGAGTTCAGTCCCACGGGCACTCCGAGGAAGCACAGAACAACTCCAGAAGCATCCTGTCAAGAGATGAGTATTTATCTACCTGACTTTATTAATTGAAGGATGGTAAGTCCCTGATATGTCAAGGCTCCCAGGGAGCTGGAGAAAGCCCTTAGCCAGGCAAGCAGAGACAAGGACCTGGGGATGTAGGGTAGGACATTGAAGGTCTGACTCAAAGTGTGCAGCCTGAACCATGTCTGGAGATTCAGAACACGAGGAGGATCCAGCCAGGGTAACTGAGAAGTAGCCAGTATGGCAGGAGGAACATGAATGGGTGAAAGTCAAGAAAAGGAATTCTGAAAGAGAATTGAACCAAAATATGTTCATGGTGTTTTGCATCACAGAATTTGAGCATTGTTGAATTGGATGCAGCAGGATGAAAGACGAAAGACCAAAAGGAGTGAGTTCCAGAGGGCGGAAGTGGGAAGCTGACTTAGAGGACGTAGTGGAGGGAGAGGTGAGAATGAGGAAGGAGTCTGCAAGGGGCTGAAGGGTGTTCTCGCCGTGCAGTCCATACCAGAACGGAAAGGGAAAGGAGGGCCAGATAGATGCAACTGGGATTTCTGGCGTAATTTCAGGGTCAAGAGCAAAGAGTTTGGCTGAGTGAGTGCACCTGCAGGGTCCTGGCTATCAGCCATACCTGCATTTCACCAGGCACCCTCCCTCCTCTGAGCTTGGGCATTCCTTCCTCCTAAACCTCTTCATTGAATAGGATCAAAATTGCATTTAACATCATGACAGATTCCATTTTCCTAAAAAGATTATTATTTTAACTTTTAGTAACTAAAGAATTTGAAAAACAGTGATTATGTTTATAAACAAACTTAGCCACGCTTTGTCAGGACATCGAAAAAAGAACATTTCACGTGGAATTCAGAATAAGTGGTGTGTGCACATGTGCTTCTATGTGCACATGTGTGTGTGTGAAATGACAAATTTACAGCTAACTAAATCTCAAAAGATCATGTTATTGGTCATTTTTATGTCCTTGATGTTATTCAACGTCTATATGCTTTTCATGTTTGTTCATCAGTTTGAAAGTTAATCATCTCTGGTGATTCTGAAGTTGCTTAAAAACAATCTGACGTATCAGAAAGAAATTCTGCTCACAAGCCCCGTATGATAAAACAGTACCACCACTGGCTCATGGATGCTTATGTTGTAGGAAAAATGGGAAATTGTGGTATCACAATCTTAGGGATTATAACAAAAGTTGTTGAGCTTGTGTAAAAAGAGTAAGTAGAGAAGTTATTGAGGAAGCAAAACCAAGATACTCTTCATTAAAAAATCTTTATTCCATATAGTTTTTCTATTTAAATCACTTTTCTTTTTTATACTGTATTTGAATGAGAAATTTTTATAAGACTTAGAAGTACCTAGGGTTTTATGAAAGACAATGGCTCTTACTTTCAAATGTCATTCATAGAGGATTTGCATTTATGTCTAGAGATAATGTTGAACACCAAGTACCTAACATCGATTTGATAAGGTGACTTGACTTCACCTTTGCAATATGAAGGGTGACAAAAGATGAGCTAATTTACTCTTCAGTTTGAAATCTAATGGAACTAGTTAAGCAGAAAAAATAACACCAAAGATGAGTTGTGGTCACATCACAGATGAGTACCTTTTGGCATAATGACTCTATTAAAAATTAAACAGTAGGCAGTACCCAGGTGTTAGACATCTCTGTGTATGTCTCTGAGTGCATGCATGTGTCGGCATAAAACTACTTGGAATGTTATATAATGAAAAATGGCCATTTTCAGAAAATAAATTATTATAAAGAATAAAAATCATTCTAAATACTTATTATTCATATTTATCTCAGAAAGTAAATCATTATAAAGAATTATAAGAAATAGCGTATTAATTTAAAATGCAATCCCATTTTCCACTTTCCTTTAAAGATATTTTGGGAGTACTGAAAATAAATTTCCTTCTAGAGGGAAAAAAATATTTTGCTAAAAAATCTCACATTCATTATGCAGTCTAGCCACCGATGACCCAAAGACCAAGAGGTAATGTGCATGCGTGAGGTCTGTAGGCAGGCGCAGATGTGACCACTGCTCAGAGGTGGAGAAATGGCACTCCACACTCACGCGTGTCAGGGGACCTCAGTGCCAGGTGATTTTTTTTTTTTTTCAAGAGAAGATTCATAAAAATTTCTGCACTTTAAAGATAAAAATGTCTTCTCTCTAAATTTGGGTTGTCCTGTGAAATGCCTTAAAGTTTTTGTTCAATTTTTAAAAGACATTTTGCAGTGCACACAAGTCATGTTCACAGAGCAGATTTCACCTACAGGCAGCCAGTTTGCAAGCCCTGGTCCCTGTAGACAGTACAAAGAGTATATGCTTTGGGCCAGATTTCAGATTTTACATTCCTTATGAACCGCCACGGATTCTTAGTGCAGAAACATTCTTTGTCAGTGGGGTTAGAAAAAAAAGGAATTAGAAGTTAATTAAATATTGTAGATGCAAGAGCCTGGGGGGAGAGTAAAAGGGAAACTTCTGGGTGCTAGAATTGTTCTAGAGCTGGATGATATGGTTCATGACATTCTGTCTTATTATCAAAACATTCCCCAGTAGACCTGTGGATGCCTCTTCAATTCAGCCAGCATTCATGAGTCACAAGAGGACATAAGAAATAATGAGCTGCAATCCTTGCTGTATTCGTTTCCTTGGGATACCATAACAAAGTGCCACAAATCGGGTAGCTTTGAACAACAGAAATGTATTGTGTCATGGTTATGGAGGCTGGAAGCCCAAAATAAGGTGTTGGCAGAGCCATGCTCTTTCTGAAAGGCTAGGGACGGGGAATCTGTTCCAGTACTTCCTTGACAGCGTCAGTCCACTCTTCACATAATTTGTGATTTGTATGCAAATCATGCTAGAAGTTCTTCCCATTGCAAGGAATTTTCTGATAATATCTACCTACCAACCATTAGTTCCATTTTTTGTCAGTATGACAGTAAGAAACATTGACATATAAGCACTTCAATATTGTGTGATATTTTAACCATGACAAAAAGTTTAATAATATTATAAAGAAATGTTATATGATTCTTAGTATAAAACAGAAAGTTAAAAATCCTTAATAGTAGATTTGATTTATGTTATAAAAAGAGGTAAATAAGAACTATATTGATGAAGGCATTGCATTTCAATTTATCACGGCTAAGACAACAAAGCATGTAGCATAAAACTACTTATGTGGAACCTTGGTGATTATCTAGTTAATCTAATTAGTTCGAATATCCATTTGGATAATACAAATGCAAAGTGAACAGGGCAGGTGTGGGAGAGAATTTTCCAAAACATTCATCTAAATATTTCAAAGAAGAAGACCAGAAATTAGATCAGTGAAGATAATTTTGTAACTTTTCTCCTGGATTTTTCAAGCTAATACTGACTGCCACAGAATTATAGACATCAGGAAAATAGATAAAGTTCCATGTGAACCAGAAAATTCCAGGTGTGGTGGAGGACACCATGGGGGTGTGGAAGGCAGATACGTGTCCTGCATCTGCCACTAAAAAGACTGGGCATGTCACCGAGTGGGGCCTACTCCTGGTGGCTTTCTACTGAGATGGAATTGAAGTAACCCATCCTTAAACGTCACTGCTTTATGTCTGATCGATCACACCTATTTTCTTAGGTGTATTTTTTGCGCACTTACTTGTCTATCACTTGTACTCAAAAAATAAAGTATCATAAAAAGTATGTGATGGGAGCAGTACTGCCTCAGATGTTCAATCCTAAACCAAAATATCAGAGCAAAGTTGTTTTTCAGAACTTTGCTTTTTCCATCTTGTTATTTCCTCCAGTGTGTACTAGTCTGAAACAGAAAGCAAGCTGATGAAGACAGTGCCTTGCTGAAAATGCTTTGGTGGCTCTCCACGGCCCTTAAAGCCTACCAGAAACATGACTGTAAAACCCCTCGGTTCTGACCCCGGCTCACTTGTCTAGTTATAAGGACTGTTTCGTTTGTTTGTTTTCAGTTCTACAGAAGTTCAAGGCTGTCATTTTATGTGGCACATTTGCTCCCTCTGCTTCGGGTTCCTTGTGCTGTCTGGTTGGCCTTTGCTCATCTTCTTCCAGTTGCATCCTGGTGTCATGTGTTCCAGAAGCTTCCGTGCCCACCACATCCATGCTGTGCACCCTTCCCTGGCATCTGGTGCTTGCTTGTTTTACAGCACCTACCACACCTGCCATCACTGCAAGCTTACTGTGTATTTTTCCAAGAATCTCTGCAGACACAGATTCTTTCTTCCCCAATGTTGTCTCCTCCATGTCTGCTGAGCAACATTGGTACTAGATAGCGTTTTGAACAAGTGAACAAATGAATCAGGGAAAAGAAATTTATTATCTGTGCTATCTCTGGGAGATGAGTAATTAGTGGTTATACTAAACATTTCACACACAGCGTTCAAAGCCAAATGCCACTAATCTGTGGCGATGGAGGTCAGAGTGGTTACCTCTTAGAGATATTGCCTGGGAAGAGGCATAAGGAAACCTCCAGGAGAGGAGAAAATTTTGTCTGTATTTGTCTTGGTATGGGTTTCATAGATTATGCATATATAAAAGTTCATTGACCTGTATACTTGCAATTTGTTGTATCAGTTGATACAAAAGATCTAAAAAGGGAAAAATTTTAAATACTTTTATCTTATTCTAATATCAAGCATGTATTTTACTAATAGTTCAAAAAAGCTGGGATTCTGGTTTTAAAAGTAGTTTTGCAGTTCTGTTTAATATTGCTACTATATATAAAGATTGTCTAATCCCCCCTTGTGTGAGACTTTTGAAAAATATTAATGTGTTTAATGCACATAGAGATGAAAAATCTGTAGTTTGTATATAGCTTTATTGAATATATTGTTAAATTCAAAATTTAACACTACCAAGTGGGTTTTCTTTGACAGATAGAGTGGACCCATACATATATGGCTATTACTTCTCTCTATAGATCCCAGAGTGGTGCCACACAAGCCAATGGGTTGGTCGTGTCTGAGCATCCTGTGGAAATTGGTCTGAGCATCCTGTGGAACAGGGCTTCCAATAATATGAAATTCCCTCAACTTTAATTCCAACCAGACTGTACTTCCCTAGCCTACTTTCAGATAAATCTTAGCAAACCCAAGAATCCTGTTGACCATTAGTTCTAACCCAGCTCCAGTTGTGATTGAAGAACTCCTTTGCCAAAGATGGAATTCCCCTGTCTGCAGACTGACTTCTTCAAGGGGACTTCCAACAAACTAAGCAGAATTCTTGTGCAATGAAGTCATTACTTCAGCATGTTCTCATTTAAAATTGCATCAAGAAATTTTTCCAAACTTCTAGGAAAATGGCACTAATTATCTTCCTATAAAATGCATTTCATTTGTATGCTTATTTACACAACTCTTGAATTACCTTCACTTATATTTACACTTGCTGCTCATGCAAAATTAAATTTATTTTGAAATATGCTCTTTATTCTGGTACCATATTTAAGATCACTTGTAACACCTTTTTCTGTTCTGTCTTCCTCATCAAACTTCTCTTTTATCTGCTGTACTTCAGTCTCTCAGTACCTAAAATTCTATTTTTTGCAGCTATTTGGAGGATTAAATAGGCTGTTCAAATTGACTGGAAATTGTCTTTGCATATTGGTCTACATCATCATTCTGGATTTGTTACAACCCTGCAGTTATTCAATGTGGAATAATGGCCAAAATCAATTGCAAACTCCAAGTTATCTTTGACAGGGAAATATTTATTATTGTTATTAGATGATGCATAAGCTATTGATGCAGTATTTATGAAAGCAGAAACATGCTTCTCTCTAAAGATTTTATATTTAAAGGGCACATAAAATCTCAGGCTCGCTTTTCAGCTTCATAAATACACATATGGATGCATAGAGTTAACACAGCTCATCCATCTTGAGTTTCCTTTGGTTCAAGCAACCATGGAACTAAATCCCATATAACCTGTATAAGTCCTTATGTTTAAATCAACTTTAATGGGGGAGAAAAAGTTTGAATCCTTGATAATTCAGAACAAGAGAAAATTGTACCTTGAATTTAGCAATATATTCAGCAAAGTTATGTACCCGTAGAAAAACGAACTACAGAGTTTTCACCTCTAAATTAAATGTTTCTCAGAAGTTTCTCAAGTCTAATCTGAAGCCATGTTAGTGACACTCTTACTTCAAACCTTTGAAAGCCATTCCATAACAGAATGTTGAAAGTTATCTATTTTTATAAACATACACACATACATAAGATATAGGGCAATACTGGACAATGTAGGCATGTAACAATTTACTCCAAAACTTAATGTCCTAAAACCATAATGATATCTACATTGTTGATAAGTCTGAAATTTGGGCGGGGCTCATCACAGCAAAGGAATGTAGGGATGTTGGCAAAACAGGAAAAATCGCAATATTTATATAAAGTAGTAGGGTAACCCAGCATTTTGCAGGAGGAATAATTTCCTCTTTATTTGCCTTCCCCGTTTCAAGCATGTAACCCAGTTCTGTGTTTGTAATCGGGGGGAAGAATATGACAAGGTAGGAAACAGAGATAGCCAGGGAGTCTCTGGCTTTTGTGTTTTCAACTGCCTGAACCTTTTAAGGAACTCAAGCCAGATGCCTGGGTTGCAAACATGATTGACAGAGGGTTTCCCACTGAGGAAGGAGGTCAAGATCAGTTTCCTGAAAAACGTCTGTATCTCACTAGGTATTTCAAAAAGAGTGGGTTTAATTTTGGAAATTAGCCCTCCAAGTGCTGAATATTAAAAAAGGAGCAGAAGGAGGTCCTATGGAAATAATCTGGGAAAAAAACAAAACAAAACAGAAACAGGGACTCTGACTGGACTGGTCAGGGATATGGATAAGAAACAGGAAGAAGCCAAGCTGGTGACACCTCAGAGCTCCAGGGAGGGCTTCATGGAGATGGTGCTTGGACCCAGAGATTGCTGCTTCTTCTAAGAGGTTCACCTTGATGTGGATTCTGGAAGAGCTGGAAAGTGCTGGGACGGAGATCAAGGGTCAACTGCCCCTCGTGGAGCAAATTGTCATTCCTGGGCAACACTAACAGGACCAGCAACAAACAGGAAGGAAGCCACTTCTTCCTTCCTGCTTCCTTTTCTTCTCAGCTGCTTCTGATTTTCGGGACTTCTGAGAACCAGCTGGCAAAGGAGACTTGAAAATACAGTTTGAGGAATCTCAGTCCCAGCATTGCAGAGCAGAGTATAGAAAGGGTGAACTTGGAGCTGAGAAGCAGTAGGTAGATAATCAGCTGGACCCTGTACCTGATAAAAGGAACCCCTGAAAAGAAAACCGTTGTCTCAGATTGACCAAAATGAAATTTTGGATCCCAGTCAGGATGAAGATTGACACAGAAATTAGTTTAAGCTTTGGAAAAACGAAGACAGTTATTTCAAGTTATGGACTGATCGGTATGCCTTCTACAGTATATTTTCAATTGTGTAAAAACTGTGGACAAAGCAAAAATGCTAAGAATAATATAGCAAATGTTTTTATTTCTAGGGGCTAGGATTATGAGTGATTCTTTTTTTCTTCTTTATATGTTTTATTATTTTCTTAGTTATCTACAATAAACATGTATCACTTTTACAATGATTTAAAAAAAAAAAACTTGGTGTGTTATATTGTGAGTTACTTGTACATCATGCCTCAAATGCATATATGAATTGACCTGATAAAAAATTTAAATTCATTTTTTATTCTTATGCTTTTTAAGGATGGTTAGGATCCTGCATGTTCTGTGAATTCCACTCCTCGGCGTTTTCACCTAACCTTCGCACACCTTCTATTCGTCAGCTTTGCATCCCTGTGACCAATATACCTGGCAAGAACAACTTAGAAGAGGAAACACTTATTTTGGCTCATGGTTCCAGAGACTTGGACCATGGTTGACTGACTCCATAGCTCTGGGTCCAAGGAAAGGCAGAACGTCATGGCAGAAGGGTGTGGCAGTGGAGAGCAGCTCAAACAGGGGAGCCAGGAAGCAGAGAGAGCTTGGGTGCAAGGAGCCAGCAATAATACAATCTCCCAGGGCATGCCCCCAGTGACTTACCTCCTCCAGCCACATTCTACCTACCTAAAGTTATCACCCATTAATCCATTCAAATATTAATACACAAAAGGTATTAATGTGCCAACTAGGTCAATATCCTCATATTATCTAATCACTTTACCTTTGAACATTTCTGTATCCTCTCACACATAAGCTTTTGGGGAACACCTCATATCCAAGCCATAACACCTTCTGAGTAAAAGAAGAGGCGTAGTCTTTGTTTTATATCTCATTCTGACAAGAAATTCTTGATTCCAATCATTTTCTAGTTTGAATTTTCCTATACTCTTTCCTCTGCCCATTGGCACCAGAGTCCAGGTCTATTATGATAGCATATGGTTTTTCTTGAAAATATAGTAGAAACGATATGCCAAAAGAGAGCATGTTCCAAAAGTTGAACCAAGTTCTATTTCTGTCAGTAAAACACAGACAAGAGGGTGAGCCAGGAATTATAATCTGGGCTTTGTATAATATGAGGGATCAGATGTATCTAAAAAAACTGAGGCAAAGGGAAACTTTCAAAGGGTAAAAGGAGAACACATGAGCTGTTTTGAAAGGAAGTTCATTGGTCATGGAGGTTTGTAGGAATTGGTGATCACTCCTCAGTAACAGTAGTTGTTGCAGGGGGAGAACTTCACAAAAACAATTTATCTGGAATATTTTCTGCTGTCAGGGAGTTATTATAAGAGTTCTCATCATAGGCATAAGTGCATAAGAACCTTCAGAGAGTCTTTTTAATAGTTCATAGGTCAGACATGCAATCATGCCATCTCCTCTCCCATGACCCTCCTGGCATGAGTCTGGCATAAGTGACTCCATCTTGGCATCAGCAGGTTTCAAAGTGACGTTTCTTTGAAAGCATCACTGATCAACCTTTTGGTAGGGTTTCATTGTCCCCCAGAACCAGTTGGTCTGATCCCACATTGGGAAGAATGTCAACAACTGTGAGATGATGTCAAAATCCTTTGGCTGCTTCTCTGGCAAGACACCAAATGGCGGATGACGTGGGTGCAGTGGGAGGGCCTGAAGGGCCCGGGCCCCAGGAATGGGTGACAGCTGCTGCTTCCACGGAGGCTTCGGCAGTTGTCTCTGAGGTCATGACTGGGGCTGGGGCCGGGGCTCGCGGAGGCCAAACCAAAGACAAGGAGTGGATCCCAGTCACCAAGCCCGGCTGCTTGGTCAAGGACATGAAGATCAAGTCCTTGGAGGAGACCTCCCTCTTCTCTTTGCCTATCAAGGAGTCTGAGATCATTGACTTTTTCCTGGGGGCGTCACTCAGGGATGAGGTTTTGAAGATCATGCCTGTACAGAAGCAGGCTCATGCTGGCCAGCAGACCAGGGTCAAGGCATTTGTAGCCATCGGGGACTACAGTGGTCATTTTGGACTGGGAGTAATGTGCTCCAAGGAGGTAGCCACTGCTATCTGAGGGGCCATCATCCTGGCCAAGCTCTGCATCATTCCTGTGTGGAGAGGCTACTGGGGGAACAAGATCAGCGAGGCCCACACTGTCCTTTACAAGGTGACAGGACATTGTGGTGCTGTGCTGGTGCAGCTCATCCCTGCACCCAGAGGTACTGGCATGGTCTCAGCCCCTGTGCCCAAGAAGCTGCTGCTGATGGCTGTACTGATGACTGTTACACTTCTGCCAGGGGCTGCACTGCCACCTTGGGCAACTTCGCTAAGGCCACCTTTGATGCCACCTCCAAGACATATGACTATTTAACTCCCGATCTCTGGAAAGAGACTGTGTTCTCCAAGTCTCCCTCTCAGGAATTCACTGACCATCCTGTGAAAATCCACCCCAGGGTCTCTGTACAGAGGACCCAGGCTCCAGCTGTGGCTACAACATAGGGTTTTTATAAAATAAATAAATAAATAAAGTGAATGAAACCTGTTAAAAAAAAAAAAAGATCCTTTGGGCCACATTAGAACAATTAGACTTTCAGATTAAGCCTGGATTTCTTGAAGTTCAATTTTGTCAGTTCTGTAGGCATTGGATATTGTCTTAAGCTCTGGGCTAAAATCATTGTGTTAGGCCTTGTGGTTCTGAGGAAGTTTGACAGGCAATAGGTGTAAAGTCTTAAAAGGACAATACAAAGCAAAACCAATAGTGATGTGATAAATACTTTTGCATAACAGTTTAAACCACAGAGCCTGAACATAACAACTAAACAACTGTAATGAACTGGATAGGACTTGTAGTTGGAAATTAGAGGAAATGAGAAGAATTTGGGGTCTAGCCCAGTTTGTAGGTGGATAACAAGAACTCAAAATACAACAAACATGAGGCAGGACCAACAATTAATCTTTGGGTTTTAAGTCACGAAGATCTGAGGGTTGTTTGTTATTGTAGCATAGCATATTCCACCTGAATGTCAGAGACCCCATCCTTGTCAAAGCATCTAAAAGAACACGTTTCACTGTTTTCCACAGACAGAGTTAGTGCACATTATTATTTCCGTAATTTGGATCAGGGATTTAGATATTTGATAACATACCTATTTAAATTGTTTAATATTACATATGCTTCCTTTTAATAGAGACATTTAAGTTGTGCTATGCTTCTTTGAAGAATACTTTTAAATTTTGTATTCTTATCATTTCTCTTACTCCCATAGTTAGTAATTTCTCCTCCTCCTCCGTCTCTTCTTCCTCCTCCTCCTCCTCCTCCTTCTTCTTCTTCTTCTTCTCTCTCTCTCTCTCTCTCTCTCTCTCTCTCTCTCTCTCTCTCTCTCTCTGTCTTTCTCTCTTTCTCTCTCTTTCATACTGGGGATTGAGCACACGGGCACTCTACCGCTGTGCACCTCAGCCCTTTAGATTTTTTTAAATTTTGAGATAGGGTCTCATTAAGTTGACCAGGTTGACCTTGAACTTGTGATCCTCCTGCCTCAGCCTCCAGAGTCACTGGGATTACAGGTGTGCACCACCATATCTGGCTTCATAATCATTTCTTAAGATCTTTTTGATGAAAGCTTAATGCACATTCCCATGAATATGACTGATACACTTCTCTTCCTCAACCATTATATTTGAAAATATAGGTGTCTGTGTCTATGTAATAAGTCTAGCAAATTTTTCATTTTGATGTTTGGAAACTTTATCTGGCAACCACACAATAAGTAGAAGATTATACTCTTCTTCCCTTTAATAAATTCCACAAGGAACAGAACTAGTAACAGGAAATTAGTGTTTGAAAAATCAAGCATTGTATGGCTGTGAAAAGAAAGCTCTCTAAGGATACGACTACCGCGTCCCTGAATTAATGAAAAAATATTCCACTATTTGCTTTAAGTCAATCTTTCTTAAAATCTTGTAACACATTCTTTCAGGCTGCTAATGATCAGCTTTATTCAAACTTGATATAGGAGTTTTTTTTTTTTTTTTTTTTTTTTTAAATCATTCCATTGTTCCAGAAACTCCCATCAGTAGGGTAAATCTAAGAATTATTTTTGCTGGGTGGGTGTGGATCTTTTTGAAAGAGCTGGCAAACCAGGCAGCTTTGAAGCTGCTGTTTTTCATCAACTGTGAGCAGTAATCTAATTCCTCCGCCCTGACCAGATCTGACCTAAGTGAACACAGCTTGCCTCTGGCACAGGGATAAAATTGGAGGAGAGAGATAGTCTGCATGCCCCCTGCTGAGGAGGAGGAGAGATAAGAACTGCGGTTTCAAATATCCTTAATGGGAAATCTCCACAGTCATTTTTCACTGGGTGCTGTCCAGTTTTGATTACTGCCTCCTCTTTCCTGGGAGTCCTTTTGTTTGGTCACCGGTGATGGGACTTGGGCCAGGCCATTTTTGCATTCTGCAGGTAACGCTGGGTCTGTCTCAATACAGCGCTGGAGTGACTCACAGGTCTGTAACTGATAGACCACCTCTGATTTTTTAGCAATTCAAGTTTGCTCATGTGTTCATGCCCTGAAAGACAAGACAGGTTTTTCGGTTTTGTTGTTGTTGTTTTGCAGGCTGTTGTCTTGGTGTCTCAGAGTCCACAATGCATTCAAACCAAGGCACCAGCCTTTCCATCAGTATTTTTATTGGCTTGTTTTGGGGGTTGGGCACATTGAAAGCAAATCAACATGTTAAAAAAAGGAAACAGAAGGAGATCAGGAAAGGCGCGCTGTTCTTGGTTTCTGATTTATGAGTCTGAAAGACCTGTCACGCTGAGCCGCAGAATGATTGTAATTAGCTGCATGACTGAATGAAATGCCTTGTCAGTGTGGCACATTACAGGCGTAGCCTCTGATGAGGGAAGGGAGAAGCTGGAGACCTGAGGAGGGGACGAAAACCTCACAGCTCGCTTCGCCTGCATCTGCAAGCTGATAACCAAAGGTCGTTCACTGAGCATGTTTTCCAGTTCTTTGTTTGTGAAAACTGCTGAGAATACAGGTGTTCCTTGACTTACAATGGGGTTATGTCTCAATAGCCCTGTTGTAAACCGAAAATGCTTTTAATACCCCTCATCTACTGAACATTGTAGCATAGCAACACCGGACACTGGCGAGTGTTGGTTGTCTACCCTGATGATCACAAGGCTGACTGGGAGCTGGGGCTCCCTGCCACCCTGCCCAGCCTCTCAAGAGTATCGGACCATGTGTCATGATCACTTGTCTGGGAAGAGATAAAATTCAAAATCTAAAGTGTGCTTTCTACTGATTGCATATCACTTTCACAATGTTGTGAAGTTGAGACAAACCATTCAATCAAACCATTGTAAGTTGGGGACCTCCTGTGTTCGTGAAGCCTCACCTTGTTTTTGTCTGTTAATAATACAGCTCCTACATGGAGAAATAGGAAGAGTGGAGCCAGTTTTTCAGTTAACACGAAAGGAGATTCCTTTAGGAATTTAGAGTCCTGAGCAAGAGGACTCATCATGCCCGGGCCTTGGATCAGTTCAGAACTTGCCATATTTAAGAAACTGAGCACGGCGGCTTGTGCAGTGGGAGGGACAACTGCCCTGTGAGAGGAGGTCTGGAGCCACCGTGCAGAGTCAGGGGCTGAGAACTAACTCCATTCCCAATCCTCCATGCGCTCTGCAACAGTTATGCTCCCCACTGGAGTCTGGAGCCAAAACCGCTAAAAAATAGCTGGGCATTTTCAGGAAGGTACTGATATGAATAAAGCAAAGCTGACTTGTTCTTGTCCCAAACCAAGAGGCCCTTCACTAGGAGGGCTGTTCTGGGTGCCGTGACCTAGAAGGGAGGCACAGAGCTGGGCGAGGGTCCCTTCCAGAATGGGACTGGGCGTGGCAGATGCCCTGGGAAGCACATCAGGGCAAGACCAGAACTTCTCAATCTGCAGAGACCTACCGGTTGGCCCTAAGCAATGGTATCGAGCACAAATATTGAAGATGGTGACCTATGTTAGACGTCCCAGCCCAACACTCCCTCAAGTCGCAGAGTTTGCTGACAGCTTCACAAGCGTGCCTCACCGCACATTCTCCCTCATCTACCTGTTTCTATTCTTTTGCCTGCTGAGTGTACATCCCACTTTCTAGAAAAGACCCCCTCCCTTTATCCCAGCCCTGGAGTTCTGTCCATTTTTTGTATAATTAATCACTACTGCTAGGTAAGTCTTCTACCTTGTTGTTTTGATATATTGTTTAAGCGCTTTTTATTATTTAACTGTGTGAACAAATGTATAAGTAATGCTTTTAATAATAACTATGCATAGCCATAGTTTCCAAAAATAATTAAAATAATAACAATGCATAGCCATAGTTTCCAAACAGTGTCATGGTATATGTTTGCATGAATTAATAGCTGCATATCAGAAAAACAGTGGTTTAAACAAGATGATTTTCTCTTTTAATTAATAGAGGTTTGGAGGTCAGAGAGAGTCTGAGGTTGGTCAGGTTCACAGTCATTAAAAATGGACTCTGATCTTTTGGCCCTATCCTCTTGGTGCACAGGTGTTTAAAATTTTGTAAGTCCAAAACTTAAAATTGGGAAACTGCACATACATTTCTGTGTAGAAGGAATAGATTGAACAGTCCTTCGAAGTGACTAGAGTTATTCCTCAAAACCCTCTAAAGGGTCTCACAAGGACCACACATAGTCCATCAGTTACAGTCATGACCGCTCAGTTTCTTCCATGTTCCAGTGTCCAGGTGACCACTGGCTACAAGGGCTGTCATGACTGTCTCTCAAGGAGCTCGCCAGAAAAGCACCAGCATAGCAGGGCTGCCCCCGAGGAAGGCCTCCTTGGGATGCTATGCTGATTCCTTGAGGTTTCCTTCAATGTACAGAGAATTGTGACCTCCGCTTCACCCTGCCTCCCACTTTGTCACTTGTATCCCAGAGTAGCACAACCAGAGTCTCCAGTAGTCCTGCCTGCGTCTGACACCCAGGCTGACTCACATTCACAAAGCATCTAGGTAAAATAGTGCATCAACTTTGCTTCCAGATAACTGATGAGCTACCAACTCGATATAAGATGCCAAAAAAAGAGCAGATGCTATTCCCTCTGCCCCACCCTCCGTGCCCTTCTCTCCTCTCAGTCTGCGCCTCCAAACCGACTCCTCCCTCCTTCAAGGATAAATGAATCTGGGAGATAGATAACTGAGGCATTCTGGAAGAGGCCACGCAGAGCCACATTAGAACTTCTGCTCAGCTAACTCAAATGTCCCACAACTCAATGAACCTTTAGGGACAATTCCTTCAGTAGTGAAGAGATGGAAGCAGAGGTTACAGTAATTTTTTAGTGAGTCAACAAGGCAGAGACAGAGAAACTGAAAGGCAGAGAGGACCCTCCAGTTGAACCACCCTGCCCTAAGTATGAGCAAGACATATTTCATAAAAGCCCAGGAAAAAAATCAAACATGAGGACCATCTACATATTCATAGGACCAAGTGAGGGATACAAGCTTTCTTGCTTCACAAACGCTCACGTAGGCCCAGAGCCATGTTTGATTTAATAATGCAAAGGACATGTGATGAGTTTTGCGGCCCCTGTGTCTTCCAGCTATCAGATAAGCCAGGGTTCATTTTTAAGTTCTATGTGAAACCAAAGCAACTTCCCATGGTTGCCATGGGTTACCTTCTAAATATGTGGCCGGATGTGAGTTCCCCAAATTGTTATGCAATGAAAATGTCATAGATTCTAAGTATGGAGTTTTTTCAATTACATACCCAGAGAAATGTGATATTTCCCCTAGGATTGTATTATATTGGGTTTGGCTGTGTGTCAGTAGATTTCAGTAATGGAGAACTAAAGCCATTCTAGCTACAGGGCACCAATGACTACAGATGATTAATTTAGGGCTGATAATTTAAATGGTGCCAACTTAGTTTTCTTAACAAGGGGAATTTGTTTTCCAACATAAAACATAAGGAATTTTCCCTGCCTGGAGGATACTTATATATACTGAATGTGCTCGCTAGGTTGTGTATGGTCTTTGACTATTGAGCTTCTATACGTGACTATTCAGTTGTGTCTTTCTCTGAGCATGGACTCTCTGAGGGCATGGAGGATTGCTGTTTGTCTTTATAGCCCTGATGTCTGGCACAGTGATGGGTGCCTTGGAGGTGTCCCATAAGCAGTGGTTAATGAACTAATTCATGAGGCAAAGCAATGGTCTCCATTAGTGGCATTTTGGAAAAGGGGCCTTGGAAGGAAGGTAGTGTCCAGAAATAAGATTTGTTCTGAATAAGTCTTGGCTTTACGCACAATGTTTGCTCCAGGGGGAGAGTAACAAAGATTTAACTGGAACTTCATTTCCCAACAAATATATAGAAACCCAGAAAACAGACAGGATTTAGAGCAGTGAGGCAATAAACTAATAATCCATCGATGCCGCCTGGCTGCCTTCTCACCCCAAAGTGATTATGTCTTCGGTTTAGGAGGGATGCACAGTGCATCGTGTTTGCCCTGCTCCTTGGTATCCATCACTCCCTGCGCTTCCCTCGTTTGCCATGTGTGGTGTTGGTGATTATTAGGATGTCGCTGTGATGGAGAAATTAATTTTGAAATCAGGACATTAAGCATGGTCTGTGTAAAATTTTAGGTAAATACTTCAAAAAATTAATCATTTCTGATGTCTCTGTTATATGCCGGTTTCCTGTGGTATCCCCCTCGTGTGAAGATGGTTTACATTCTCTAGGACACGGAGAGACGCACAGATCCCCAAAACTGGCAACAGAGAAAGCTTAAGTGGAATCTGAGTTTGCTTTTCTTTTCTTTTCTTTTTTTATTATGTCTGATTTTAGTTTCTTTGCATATTACCAGATTTATATTTATTATAGGATTCTTTCCTAACATTGTTCAACTTTTTAAAAATTTGTTCTTATTAGTTATAAATGATAGTAGAATGTATTTTGACATATTGTACATATATGGGGTATAACTTCTCATTCTTCTGGTTGCACATAATGTGGAATTACGTTGGTTGTATAATCATATGCACATAGGAAGGTAATGTCTGACTCATTCTGCTATCTTTCCTATTCCCAACCCCTTCCCTTCCCTTCATTCTCCTTTGTCTAATTCAAAGTTTAATCCAAAGTACTTCTATTCTTCCCTGCCACCCCCCCAACTTATTGTGAGTTAGCATCTGCATCTCAGACAGAACATTTCACTTAGCAAGATAGTCTCCAGTTCCATCCATTTACCAACAAATGCCATAATTTAATTTCTCTTTATGGCTGAGTAATATTCCATTGTGTGTAGGTACCACCTTTTCTTTATCCATTCATCTGTGGAAGGGCACCTAAATGTTCAACACCTGTAGCAGTTAGAGAAATGCAAATTAAAACTACAATGAGATTTCATCTCGCTCCAGTCAGAATGGCAATTATCAAGAACCTAAGTAACCATAAATGTTGGCAAGGATGTGGGGGAAAAGGTACATTCATACATTGCTGGTGGGACTGCAAATTGGTACAACCACTCTGGAGAGCAGTATGGAAATTCCTCAAAAAACTTGAAATGAAACCACTATTTAACCCAGTCATCCTACTCCTCTGTATTAACCTAAAGGACTTAAAATCAGCAGACTACACTGATGTAGCTGAGTTTGCTTTTTAATTGCAGGGGAAGGAGTGAGGAAGTTCTGCTCAAATAGAAAATGCAAGGTTGGGAATTTGTACCTGTCCCCACCGGCTCTACCTGAATCTGCCTGGGTATGACCTGGATCTAGTCTTCAGAGCTAAGCTTTCCATGAGTATAGGATTTTTGCAAGTTCTGTTCTCAGGAGGCAGCTGCCTCCTTCATGTTTGTCTGTGATTCTGTTGTTCAGTCAGAACTCCAATCCCCAACCTCCTTGACAGAAGTTTGTTCCAGTTACCTGCCAAAGGGTTCAATGTGATGTAGGTAGGGAACAACTGGGTTGTACATAATCACATGTAGCTTCAAATACTGCCTATAGCTCTGTGTTTGAATAATTTACTTATTATTTTAGCCCTTTGTTTTCCCTATCTGTGAAATGGGACTAATAATATCCCCTTTGCTGAATTGTCATGGAACTAGGTGATGTGATGTATATAAAATATCTGGGAACCAGTATGAGCTTTATAAACTATGAAAATTCATTCTACTTTTGATTAACTTCCTCCCTCCCTGACTAGTAACAGTAGTTGAGAGATGGAGAGGAAGTTGGGAATAAATGCCTTGGTTGCAATACTCTGTTCACTTTTTCTGTCTCATTCTTCTGCTTATTTATTTCAAAATAAATTTTATTATGTATATTAGAGGTTTACAACATGATGTTATGGTCTACATGTAAATCATAAAATGTTTACAACAGTGAAACTGATTAAATATGTCATATCACAGTTATTTGTTTATTTGGTGACAAAACAGCTAAAATCTACTTGCTTAACAACAATGAAAATTCTTAATACACTGTCCCTCTTCTCTCTTCTTTTGATACAGGGGCACTGAAAGTCTCAGGCAGAATGAATGAAGGAAATTGAAGATGAAAACTCTTACATGGAAACTAAAAATGGCAATAATGTGGGATCTAGAAACTTTCTTTGAATCCAAATTTCAAAATCACAGATGATTCTTGTCTATTCTTATCAATTATATGTAAATGATGACTCAAAACACAGTCCAGGTAAAAGCGCTGATTCCAAGCTTTGCGAATGTGCTTCTGTGGCCACATATATTTACAGAAACAGCACGTGGGGGGGAAGGGAGGGGACCACTCAGGATCCAAAGGTTGAGGGTCGTTTTAATCCTCAAACTGATAATACTTACCTGCCTGATCGGGGTTTGCTCTATCTTATTTGAGTTGGTGGCACTGCATGTGAAGTGGCAGAATTTATAGTCATTTAGACCTGTGATCCTCTACCTTAAACAACTCCAATCTAGTGGAAACACAAGAGGAACTCAAGTTCAGTGCACAGAAATGCTCCTCCACTAGCATATCTTCGAAATCACGTGGGGCTGGAGTGGCAGGTTAGGACCTCGGGTTCAACATGACTTAAGTGGGTAAAATGTGCACAGGAAATGCCTCCAGCCCCGGAGCCGGTGCCGTCGTATACGTTTGCTAGATCCAGCTGTATTTCCTTAAGTGCTGAACATATTGTTCTGGCTGTTTATATCCTTGGCATCCAGCACTGCTGTGCATTCCCAAGCACCGAGAGCATGCAGCACAGCAGTGGCTTTCCCTAAAAGGCCCGTAAAGCCATGACTGGTTTATTCTCCCCAAGATCCAACGCCCTTGTTAAAGCACAGGCTCTGTTGCAACTGACATGGCTCTGAGTTAAATGTGTTGCAATGCGTTCTTAGGGAAACAGAGTGCCTTTGACTAACAGCCTCCATATTTGTCAAAACTACTGTAGGCCAAAGGTTAGCAGCCGCGTCTGGCAGCACGAAACCAAACCTAAAAAGTTAAAGTTGGCCAAAGAGCCCGATTCTTGCTACTGCTTCCCTCTCTGCCACTCAGACTCTGAGTGAACGCTGCCCCAACACAAGTTTATAGACTCTGCAGGATGTTTAAAACAAAGCAGAAGCTGAAACCTGGTGGTTCCTCCCCCCAAGTGGGAGATGCCCAAGTCTGTTTTGTAACAGCTCTCAGAGGCTGCTGTGGAACATTCAAGGAACTTTTCTTTCCATTTAATGTGCTTTTTTTAAAATGCAAAAACAAGATGTTTAAGTAGCTCAGTTGAAGATATTAAAAATCTCATAGGTGGGCAGACAAATTAAATATTAAATCTAAATCCAGTTGTCATGGGGAATGCAATAGAAGGGCATTAACCCAGGTTTAGAAAGCAGGGAAGGCCATGGTGGCCCAAAGTGGTCTCTCCCAGCCCCTCAAAGGCCCCAAATGACTTTACAGTCTAAGTAGCTGGGCATATACTGTTGGAGTGCCTCAGTGAACTCTGTCACTGTGGGCCAGTACTGAGATGGGAGGCCAGGGGGTAAGATTTCTAGAAGATGCAGGCCTGGGTTCAGAATGCAAACTGAAACAAATGAGAGGTGTTACTCATAAAGGTTAGAAGGCAGCTGTCACTCAATGTCTCAGCTACAGGTGAATTTAACATCCTGGTTATCAAAGCTCGTGACACATCCATAGGCCTTTGTGGCCTTCCTCTGACCCTGACCTAAAAAAGGAACAAAGAGCTTCATAAACATGGAAAATCAAGGAACAGGACAACTTGTCTTAGCAAAAGTCTTTAAAGGGTTGATACCCTTTAAAGTCTTTTAAAGTCTTTAAAGGATTAATTAAAATTTGGAGATCAAATTTTAATTAAAAAATTTTTGAGGGTATAGTGAACTTTATTGATAGCACGTGACAGTAGGGCTCCCTAAGCCCCTCCGCTTCTTCAAGCGGTCTGGGATTGAAATTGGGAGGAGGGGAGGTTCTCAGTGTGTTGAGGGACTGAATTAGGGACAGGGATTCCCCAGCTGAGGACCTCTTTCTTCCTCTGTGTTCTTGTGGGGCAGATGGTCCAGGGGCTCTTACTCCTTGGAGGCCATGTGGACCATAAGGTCCACCACCCTGTACTGTAGCCAAATTCATTGTCATATCAAGAAATGAGCTTGACAAAGTGGTAATTGAGGCAATGCCAGCCCCAGCATCGAAGGTGGAAGAGTGGGTGTCACTGTTCAAGTCACAGGAGACGACCGGGTCCTCTGTGTAGCTCAGGATGCCCTTGAGGGGGCCCTCTGATGCCTGCTGCACTGTCTTCTTGTTGTCATCGTATTTGGCAGCTTTCTCCAGGCAACAGGTCAGATCCACAGCTGACACTTTGGGGGTGGACACATGGAAAGCCATGCCAGTGAGCTTCCCATGCAGTTCAGGGATGGCCTTGCCCACAGCCTTGGCAGCTCCAGTGGATGCAGGGGTGATATCCTGGACAGTCCCATGGCCATCACACCACAGTTTCCCAGAGGGGCCATCCACAGTATTCTGAGTAGCAGGGATGGCATGGGCTGTGGTCTTGAGTCCTTCTACAATGCCAAAGTTGTCATGGATGACCTTGGCCAGGGGAGCTGAGCAGTTGGTGGTACAGGGGGCACTGCTGACGATCTTCAGGGAGTTGCCATACTTCTCATGGTTCACGCCCATCACACACATGGGGGCATCCGCAGAAGGGGCAGAGATGATGGTCCTTTTGGCACCGCTCTTCAAATGACCCCCGGCTTTCTCCATGGTAGTGAAGACACCCGTGGACTCCACGAGATATTCAGTACCAGCATCACCCCATTTGATGTTGGCGGGATCTTGCTCCTGGAAGATGGAGATGGGATTTCCATTGATGACAAGCTTCCCATTCTCAGCCTTGACTATGCCATGGAATTTACCATGGGTAGAATCATACTGGAACATGTAGACCATGTAGTTGGGGTCAATGAAGGGTCATTGATGGCAACAATATCCACTTTGCTGTGGATATTGGGCCCTGGTGACCAGGCGCCCAATACGGCCAAATCCATTCAATCCTACCTTCACCATCGTGTCTCAGGGATGTGGCTCGCACTGTGCGAGTTGAGGAGAAGCAGCTGTCTGTCGAACGGGGAGGAGCAGAGAGCCTTTAATTTAAATTTATTCTAAATTAGTAGGTAAGAGAAATTTCAGTTAGAGGGATGTCCATCTACATATTTGTCCAGCAATATTACACTGTATAGGAAATTCAATAATGGAATAATTCAGTCTTTAAAAAGTGATGTTATGGAAGAACAATACAAAAGATGCTAATGGCATATTGTTGAGTTAAAAAAGCAGATTAAAAGAGTCATCTAGAAAAGACACTGTTATGAGAGTAAAGACAGAGTATTTATAAATTACATAACTGATAAAGGACATATCAAATATACGAAGACAAAAAAACTAAAAATAAGCAAAAGATCTGAACAAATATATCATAAAAGAAGATACACAGATGAAAAATAAGCACAAGAAAAGATGTTCAACATCATCATTCGAGAAAAGCAAATTAAAAACTAATAAGAATAGATACACCTATTAGAATACCTAAAATCAAAAAAATAAAAATCTAACAATAGTAATTGCTGGTAAGGATGCGGCACAATGAGAAGTCTCACTCATTGCTGGTGGGAATGAGAAATGATGCAACCACTTTGGAAGGCAATTTAGCAGTTTCTTACAAAGCAAAATAGTGTTTTCATATGACCCCACAATCAGGCTCAAGTATTTACTCAGTTGATCTGAAAATACCCACACACATGATTCATTATTATTCATGATTTCCCAAACTAGAAGTAATCTATAAACTGTGCTACAGCCATACAATGGCATACTCTTTAGCAATAAAAAGGAATGAGCTATCAAGTCATGCAAAATATGGATAACTCTTAAATGCATATTGTTAAGTGAAGTCTGAAAAGTTTATACTGTATCATACAACTCTAATGACATTCTGGAAATAACACAAGAAACATCAAACAGATCAGTGGTTGTCAGGATTTGAAGGAAGGGTATGGTCAAATAGGTAGAACTATTCTGTATGGTAATGTAATGGTGGTTACAAGACACGATTCAATTTTGTAAACCTGTAGAACTTTACAGGACAAAAGAGAAACTTAATGTATACAAGTTTAAAAACTTAATCATTCAGGAGATCAGAGAATCCCAGGATCGAGTGCAAACTATGACCAAGGAATCCATCCAATTTAGAAGTGTACAAAATGACCTCTCTGTGGAGGGCCAGGATGAAAGTGTTGAACCAAATGACTTTAAAAATGAGTAAGAACTAGGCTGGACATGTTGGTACATGCTTGTAATCCCAGCAGCTTGGGAGGCTGAGGCAGGAGGATTGCAAATTCAAAGCCAGCCTCTGCAACTTAGCAAGGCCCTGAGGAACTTAGTGAGAAGCTGTCTCTAAAAAAAAAAAGAAATAAATAAAAAGGACTTGGGGTGTGGTGCAGTGGTTAAGTGCTCCTGGATTCAATCCCTGGTACCCCACCCCGCAAAAAGGGTAGGAACTAAAACTGTACATAAGCTCTGCACTCTAGTTGGTAGAGTCATTTCCCATGAGAGTGAGGTTAACAATTATGAAAACCCTATACATGTATATTAGAATTGAGTGATTAAGTAAATGAATGGCAGATGGTGAAAGCTACGTTTCTTATGCTCGGAGTGGGAGTTTATAGACAAACAAGGAAAGAAGTTTAGAATGAATCACGTAGTATTTACTAGATTAGACTTGGAGGCATCAGTATGAACTCATGTTTAGTTTAACACAGATACAGACAAACATACAGGAATAAATAATCGCAGATATGTGTATTTGCACCAGTTATTCTACACATACATATTTCCTCCATTTGTTAGCTGAGAGAGCCTAAAAGCAATAATATTCAATAATATTGGGTGCCCAGCACCCAAATCTTGGTTTATAATACTGTTTTCTAGGAAAAGGAACCAGGGCTCCTGGGAGAAATGGCTGCTTTTTAGGTCTGAAGCAGGAAAACGACATGAGTCCTGTAGTGCCAGGGAGAAGGAAATGCTCAAGGAAACTCACAGCAGCGGGGACTTGCCAAACAGACATGGCCACAACCAAAGGGCTGCCGATGGTCAAAGCAGGAACAACCTGAGCAACAAAATAAGAAACATAGCATTACAGTATAATCCAAAGTGTTGAGTCCATACTGATATGAATAAATGGGTAAATAAAGAAATAAATATGCAAAAGCATATACAAACTATCCATGCTAAAGAATTCCAAATAATTCATGAAGATTCTCACTGCTTCAAAGAGTGGAACATAACTCCCTACCTCTTAAGTGTGAGCTCCATTTAGTGACCCCCAAATACCCTGGTATGGAAAAAGAACAGATAAAGAGTCAGGATGAGAATGGTACCTTACCCCTGTGGTTCTCCTACCCCAAATCCATAAGCCCAGTGCCAGCAAGAGGAAAACATCAGGCAGATCCCAATGCGGGGACATTTTACAAAATACAGAACCATTACTCCTCAAAATCATCAAGCCATCAAGAACAAGAAAGTCTGAAAAACTGTTGTAGACTGAGGAGCCTCGAAACACAGGTGACTGAAGGTAATGTTGTCCTAGATGGGATCCCGGGACAGAAAAAGAATATTGGGTAAAAGCTGAAGCTATCTAAATAAGACACAGTCTTGAGCCAGTAATACTGTGTTAGTATTGGTGTCTAAAATGGCACTGTGTTAATATTGGTTCATTAGGTTGGTTCCTTAGATGTGATGTTAGCACTGTATTAATGTAGGATATTAACAGTAGAGGATACTGGGTATATGTTCTATGGGAATTTTCTGCACTCTCTTCCCAACTTTTCCATAATCTTTAAACTATTATCAATAAAAAGGTTGCTAATGAGTATACACTATAACTTTCCTAATTGGTATATAAATAGATAATATAACTAGATTTACATACGAACACATGGAAAAAAAGACGAAAGGTACTATATCAGGACATTAACATTGGTGGTGGCTGGTAGTGATTAGAGAGTAATGCTTTCTTATTTTGCTCATATGTATAGATAACTCCATAACACAAAGAAATTGTAACATGTATTTAATTCAGAATACTTCCCTATCTTAAGTATAAAAAGAATTATATTTAATATTTCTGTAAATGTTTAACAAGCAAACAGTATGGAATAATTCTGTCAGTGGAAAAACATCAAAATTACTTTCAGATTCATAATTCTCTTCCCAGTATGTACTCTGATAGAACTAAGGATAAAGGTCAAAAGGAATAGCTATTTCTTGCACTAACATGTAATAGTAGTTGTGTTAGTTAGCTTTCCATCTCTGTGACCAAAAGACCAAGAAGAACAACTTAGAGGAGGAAAAGTTTATTTTAGCTCATGGTTTCAGAGGTTTAGTCTTTGCTCACCAACTGCATTGCTGGTGAAGCAGAACATCATGGTGGAAGAGCAGAGAAAGAGAGCAAGTGAGGAGCCAGGGACAAAACATAAACTCCAAAGACATGCCCTGTGAATTAACTTCCTCCAGCCATGCCCACCTGCCCACAGTTACTACCCAGTTAGTCCATTCAAATAACTGATCTACCAAAAGGATTAATCTACTAATTAGGTTAAAGCTCTATAATCAAATAATTTCATCTCTTGAGTTTGGGGGGAGATAACTCATATCCAAACTATGGCATCAGTTTTCCATCTCTATAACAAAATACCTGAAGTAACTAACTTAAAAAGAAAAAAAAATACTTGATTTGGCTCATGGTATTAGAGGCTCCTTGTCACAATCAAGCAGACATATTGCTTTTGTGGTGTGGGTCCTGGATAGCAATGCCAGGGAGCACATAACACAGCAAAAACAGCTTACCTCATGACCAGTAAGTAAAGGATGACACCAGATGACCCTTCAAAGGCATGTACTCTAATGCTCCAAGGACCTTCCACTAGGCTTTCCCTCCCAAGGGTTCCCCTACATTCCAACGGTACCACCCTGGAGATCCAGTCCCTGACAAATGGGCCTTTGGAGAACATTCAATATCCAAACTATAGTATAAGAGTTTGACAAAACATAGTCAAGAAATAGTCTCAAATTAACATTCACGAGGAATTCCACTTCCCCATTTTAATCCATTCATTTCCCTCATTCTACTTCTTTATGTAATTTAAGATGTTTGAATCCCTCAGAGAAGCTGGTGTTAGGCTCCAGGAAGGTGCTGTAGGATGTCCCCTGAGTCCCATTCTCAGCACACCTGCTAGAACAGCCTCCCACCTTGTGGATTAGGAGATGATGGGCAGGCACGGTCTCAGCGTGCTGGTGATGTCATTACCAGCTCCCCGGTGGGAAGCAATTAGCTCCTCTAAACAGAAATATGTTCTTTCATTCCCATGATGGGCTTGCTTATTCTTTCTCAAATTATTAGATCATGCTTGGCTTGAGCTTGTTTGGAATCGGCCATCCTCTCCCCCCAACCTCCAGGGATCCTTTCATTTAGTCATTTTCTCATTCTGTGAATACTCACGGAGGGCTTACTGTCTATCAGTTACCATGTTAATAGCTGAGGAATATTACGGTGCGAACGATAATAATTAGCCCCCAACTTTAAGGAAATCCCAGGAAAAAAGGGGATGTTACAGTGAAATAAATTATTAGGCTTCCATGATATGATAAATGCTATGCAGTCAGATAAAGTAAAATGAGCATTCACAGTGATGAGATTACATTCGTGCAGAAGGTTATGTAAAAATGACAGTGAGTTTTGGGTCTTAGTTAATATTTGATGTGCATGTGAAGGAGGCGAGTTGATTCTTCCTTCATGTTTCCATGTGGAGACTCTCCAGTTAGAATAGCACTCCCAAGTGACCTCCCCACTCACTGCTCCTCCCACCGAGAGTTCAAAGCATTCAGGAGCAGAAACTGAGTAAGCCTGGATCTGTCCATTGTAGGAACCTATCTGCCTGATGCTTACGTTCCGATCTGTTTCTGCCCTGTAGTAAACTCCTTCATGCTTCTTTCTCCAATTAACTTTATCAATAATAAGGGTGACCATTTAATCTCTGCCTGTGTCCTGAGTCTATTGGAGAAGAAGAAAAGGGTATTATTATTAGCTCATAAAAGTTGTTAATAATTGACTTTGGTCCTGTTGAGATAGAAGCAGCAAAGGGACCAGATAAGCAGGGGTACAAAGTGTGAAGGAACATCGAGCTTGTCAAACTGGTGGGAATTGAATACGAGTGAAGACAGAAGCAGAAGATGGGAGGTTATATTACTCAGGGTTCTCCATAGAAACAGGGCCAATTTTCAGTGAGATATGTATGTATATCCAGATATCAGATATGCAGAAAGAGATTTTTTATGGGGGCTTTGTTCATAAAACCATGGAGGGTAAATCCACAATTTGCTATGAGATGGAGGCCCAGGAAAGCTATTGGTGTGGTTCCAGTTCAAACCCAAAGGCCTGAGAGCCAGGGAGTCAGTTATGTAAATTCCAGCCTGAATTCCCAGGCCCAAGAACCAGGAGTACTGAGTTCTCAGGGCATGAGAAGATGGATGTCTCAGCTGAAGCAGAGAGAACAAATTTGTTTTTCTTCCAACTTTCTGTTTATTTGGGTCCTCAATGGATTGGATGATACCTGCTCTATTGGTAGATAGGTCTTTAACCTATCTATCAGTTCAACTGCTAATCTTTTCTAGAAACATTCTCATAGACACACCCAGGAACAATGTTGGGGTTTTTTTGTTTGTTTCTTTCTTTTGTTTTTTTAACCAGTCATCTGGGTACTTAGCTGATCAAAGTGACACATAAAACTAACCCTCAGGAGGACTCTTGGAAGTTAGGGTAAGGCTTCAGAATTCATTCATCACGGATGGAGAGGTTCTGATTCCCTGTAATCACAGAATATCTTATATGGACTAACATCCTCAAAGAAAACAGTCATAAACTTTGGCCAAAATATTAAAAACAACTGTTTGAAGGTACTGGACAGTAATCAAAAGCAGACTGAACTAGTCATTCAATCCTTGAGAAAAAGAAACCCAAAATGTGAGATGCAGGCTTGGCTTACCCACTGGGGCAATCTCCATCTCCACTGAGCTGAAAGTAAAACCATATTTTTATTACAGGAGTCAAAACATACAATTTGGGATTGCTATGGTGGCTGGAAATTTAGGAGTGAAATTCAGGAGAGAAGGGAGTCCTAGAGAGGGAACACCCAAATTTGCATATAAATTTTGTTTAATCCTTGGCTGACTGTTGAACTATGCATGTGAGAGGTGAGAGTCCAGGTCACTAAGCAGGAAAAGCCTTACCACCTGGAATGTTAAAAGATCTAAGACAATGGTTTAGCAGCAAAGATCTAAGACAATGCAGGAAAAACAGACTTTGGAGTTAGAGGGGCTCAGTAAAAATTTCAACTTTAGATAAACCCAAGAAAAACCATGCCTTAGGAGTCAAAGCTGTGCTCAAGTAGGAAAGAATTCACCCCAGGATTGAGGGAAAACAAACACTGGTTCATGATTAATTTAACTCCTGACTGGGACAAAACTCAGCACTGTGGAAGAATAAGACACAAACCATATTCCCTACAATATTTCAATCACCACATTCGGTACATAATAAAATGTTACTAAGTATGCAAATCAACATGAAAATGTGATCTAGAGTCAAGGAAAGTTAGTGAAAAGAAACAAGATTCATGTCTGTTTCACAGACATTAAAATTAGATGCTACCAAATTGAAAATACGAAAATATGCCAAGGGTGCTACATGAAAAAATTACCATCTTGGGTGAAAAAATAAGAATTTCAAGACAGGTATGAAAACTATATCACTGGCAAAATGGAAATTCTAGAGCTAAAATATGTATCTTAAAAAACTCATTGCATGTGATTAATACTACAGTGGACGTGACAATAGAGGTCACTGAACTTTAAGACAGGTCACCAAAATCATTTAGTCTGACCCATAAAGAAAAACACTGCAAACTAATAGCCAAAGTTCCAGTGACCTGCGAGGTGGTATTGAGATGTCTAAAACCATTTATCTCATGTGTAAGAAAGAAAGGGGCGGGAGAATGGGAAAGAACAAATATTTGGAGAAATATAGAAAAACAGTTTTCTGAGATTGATCAAAAACCTCAACTCACAGCTGCAGAAAGCTCAGTGAACCCCAGCAGGGTACGCAGCTAAGCATACCAAAGCGGAAGAACAAAATATTAAAAGAAGTGAGAGGGAGGGGGAAAAGATACATAAGGCACAAGGGAACCAAGAAGAGAGTATAATCTGATTTTCCTTAGAAAGTAATGGAAGCAGAAGATTTTACCTTTAAAATCTGTTCTCAATAAATATCTTTCAAAAATGAAGGCCATCTAAAGACATTTTCATGAACAACTAAGGTAAGTCTTCACATTGTGAGATATACTAAAAAAAGATACTCAGGCCAGGCACTGTGGCACACTCGGTAATCCCAGCAGCTCAGGAGGCTGAAGCAGGAGGATCTTGAGTTCAAAACCAACCTCAACAACAGCGAGGCACTAAGCAACTCAGTGAGACCCTGTCTCTAAATAAAGTACAATAACGGGCTAGGGGCGTGACTCAGTGGTTGAATGCCCCTGAGTTCAATCCCTGGTACCCGCCCCCACAAACATGGAGCTACTCAGATTGAAGGAGAATTATTCTAGGTGGAAATTTAATTCTGCAGAGGAGAATGAGGATATGAAAAAGGTAAAAATATGGAGGACAATTTTTCTTTTCTTAAAAATTTCAAAAGCCAATGGAGTGTTGAAAGAAAAAATAACAATATATGTTGAGATTCCTAATTTTAGAAGTACAGCAACAATGCCAGTAAAGATAGGGAGGGGCGTGCACATGGATTAACAGTCAGAGGAGTCCTGGCACAATTTTTGAGAGGGAAGTAAGCAGAAGCATGACAGAATTTAAACCATGCCTCTGGGGAGTCACAGGAGCTGTCGCAGGACGGATCAGGAGTAGTAGCCTAACGGATGTATTGAGGAAGAACCAACAGGACTTGGAAACCAAGTGACAATGATTTTATATATCAATCCTGTTTTTGGAAGTCAGGTGATGAAGCAGTTAAGGATATCGTTAAAAAGGCGGGAAACCTTAGATTTGCCGTGGGAAGAAGAGGATGAGTTTACTTAGGATTAGATCAAGTCTGAAATGTAGGTGAGACCTTCTAGATGAAGATGGATGGCCAGCAACTAAAAAGGCAGGTCTCTCTTCTTATAAAAATTCCAGTGCTAGTTCTTATAAATTTATGATCTGCATGTGACTTGCTTTCACCATATGCTACATGATTTACTGGAAACTTTTTAATATATCTAAGCTCTTAGAAAGAGAACTACATGCAAACCATGGCGGAGTAGGGTATCTGTAGAATAACTGGTAGAGAAATCTTTCAGTCCAACTTCCCTCCCTGAGCAAAGGTCCCAGACCAAAAGCCAGCAGCCCCTGAGCTGCAGGTCTGAGAGGTCACCAGCTTCACTCTGGAGACTGGCATGCTGGCCAGTTACCACTCAACCTTCCCCTCTACATTCCCTGATGTTTGATGCTGTGACACCACAACAAAGAACCCAGAAAAATGATAAGACTAGTAGCAAAAAACAACTGGCTAACTTTTCCGGTTCTCTTTCCCAGGTGAGGGACTACTTGTGCATTTCACTGTGGCAGACACCAGTCGGTTGGCTTGCCTTACGCCTACTACATCATCAGGTGCTCACTTATCAGCCCTTTTATTGTCCCAAAATCAGTCCCAGTGTCCACCCAGTGGTGGAGCTGATGACCCTTCTGTTCTTTCTCAGGCTCCATTCTTTAATACTTCTTCACACGTCAGGACCTGGGACCAAAGGTGACCAGGGCATCTTACTGCCTCTACCTGCCCCTGTCCTATTCTGATGTCCTCTAGATTCCCACTCCCTGTTCTCATTGTCTTCTTCCTTTATTTTCTCACTTATGAAAACTCTAAGCTCCTTACTGTTCCTAACATCAGTTAGGAGTTGGAAGAAAAATGGGTCGATGGACCCAATTCAATAAGTGTGATTTCTGGAGTTTTAGCATCCACCAGAGCATTTGCCTTTTGTGGTGGTGGTGGTGGTGGTTTTAAGCTCTCCTCTAGGCAAGTGAACCTCCAGGCCAGGTGAAACAAAGGAGGGAGAAAAAGTTCACTCCTTATTTTAATCTTAGTATCATAGCAGTAAAAAAAAACAAAATTCTGGGATAAAATGCAAACATAAAATAATGAAATTGTAGAATCCTTATTTTACATATGGAAAAACTATGGAGGTGGATCTACTTCCTTCATTTGTGTCTGGATCCTTGATGTCCTGTGTTGGTGAAACACTACTGACAAGCACATGTTGGTGCACGTTCTCTCTGTCTACTGCACACATTCATGCTACTGTAATGACTTGCTTGGGGGCCTCACTCCTTTTTTTCCTCTCTATTTGGGGCCTCTTTTCACATTTTGATCACTAAAAAGAAATTTAAAAACAAGTCAAAACAACTTAAACTTTCTTCTCCATTCTGGTCCAGTTTAAGATTTAAATTTACATAATTGTATAAGAGTTATGTAAAGGTTAAGAGAAGGACAACTTAGCCATCTTTCCCTTTCCCTCCTTATTATGGAGAGTATTCTGACCATTGGAATCTCTGTCTCTCTCCTTGTTCACCAAAATTTCTTCCACTCCACAAAACCCATCTTCTCTATCCTCGCTCACTCCTCCAGAAAGCTGACAACATCCTCTTCTAGATTTTTCTCAGAACTTATTGCCACTATCAAACCCTCCCTCCTCCAAGTCCAGCCATTCTTGGCTTGTACCTTGACATTGATATGGCTTATATCTTATGAACCACAGGGGTCCACGCACAGAGTAAAACCCGGGTGGCCTCAAGGGTTGAATTCTCCACCTGAGAGTCCTGAGTGCTTCTGGGATGGTTCAGAGACTTACTTCACTGCTTTCCAAATGATTTTGCAAAATGGAAACCCCAAAATATCCTTTGAGTGCAGAGCAGGACAGAATCAGTGAACACAGCATTTAAAGTGTCAAAGTTTCCTGATGTCTCTGAATATTTCCTGTGTTCATCTGTAGGGTCCTGGGGAGAAAAGTTGGCTCCACCAATAAAACGCCCAAAAAAAGCGTTGAATCAAGAAATGACTAGATTCAGTTTTCAGGAATAAAAAAATGTATAAATAGTAGAGATAAAGTTTAAAAGATTATTCAGTTTGATCATCAGCTCATGTTTAATTTGGCGGCTAGTATTTGCAAAAGCATTGAGTTTATCGCAGTGGGTTAGAGTATGCAGAACAGCACATAGAAAGCACGTACTTCATGTGTTTAAATAAAACAAATCGGAATTTAAATTATTGCATACTCAGAGGCTGAATAGCACTGGAAAGAAAATAAAGAGTGGCCATTTGTGGCATCATCTAAACATAAGTGTGACGCATTGAGGGAACAAGTAATTACATGTATCTAAGACAATGTTCATGGCTGAAAAACACAATAAGTTTCCTTATCTTTGAGCTGATTTACTTTATGTTTTTCTAAAGGAAAGTCATCACAGGCCAATGGAAACAAAGAAAGCGGAGCGTGTTATTCTTCCTTCCTCTTTCCCCTCCGGGAGAAGCGCGTATCTGAATGTACTGATGAAAGCTGCCTGGCCTGGCTGCTGTTGAGGATCAACAGGACGTGTTGATGGCTTCTGCAGACTCCATCACGGACTGAAGTCACACGGAAAGTAGGCGGCAGCTAGCGCAAGATTCTAGGTGTGGGGGAAATGCTAGCAACACCGACTGCCGACTGTCTACTTAGGTTAGTATGTTCGTTTAGTAAATCTCGGGGAAAGAAATAAAATCTGAAAATCACAAGTTCACAAGTCTACTTTATGGGCACACGCACACTCTGCACTCTTCCTGTTACTTGGAGTGGTCCTACCTACTCAGTCCCTCAGCTCATCGAGCCTCCTCTCAAATGCGACCTCTTCAGAGAGGATGCCCAGGGACCCCCTATCTGCAATCTCAGCGCCCCACTTTGTCACTCCCGACTCCCACTCTGCTTCCAGGCAGAATGATCAGTGTTAGGTATCATAGCAGCCAATGCCCAAGTCTCAGTGGCTTTAAAAAACATGTATCACTCTGGTAAATAGGCTGAGAGACTCTCCCAGACAGTCGTCCTACAGAAGTCCTGCTCAGTCTGGGCAACACACTGGCCACAGTCTGGGGAGGTGAGGTGGAAGTCAAGACCAGGAAAGAAATGTCCCCACCCAAAGGTGGCAGCGATCACATCCACTCAGCTCTCATTGGCCCAAGCTGCACTAAACCCCAAGTGGACCATAAGGTATTATCCACCTGTGTGTCCAAGTTACACGGTAACATCTGGCATCTTACGCTTTATTTTTCTTTCTAGACTTTTCACCTATCATCATATGACATATTTGGTTTCTTATCATTTGTCTCTTCTCACTAGAATCTAAGCATTGTGAGGGCAGACGCCTTATCGAGTTGTTTGCTGCTATAACTGCAGATCTTAGGACAGAGATCCTTAACAAATATTTGTTGAATGAGCAAATAAGAATGCAGGAAAGGGCATGCTTTATGAAAGGGGTCACGAGCACAGGGTCTCAAGGCTCAGCAAGCGGGGTCACGCTGTGCCTAAGTGGAGAGTTTTGGCCACTCCCTAAAACCTGCCAGTTGTTGCTTCCATGGACAAAGTAGTCAGAGGTTCTAGTTTTTCATGAGAAGTTCGTTTTCAGAACCACATGTAGGTCGGACTGAACACATATGTCAGTCTGTGCTTTTGTTTTTACGTGGGAAGACTGTGTTTGCTGTGAGACTTATGAAGGTCAAGTTCAATGAAGAGAAAAGAGGAGAGAGAAGAAAGCTGGCATCTCCACGTCCGTCTATCACCTGCACGGTGGGTGATTTGGAACATCCTGCTGTACCTCTGTCTCTCACCCCCCCCATCTCTTTTCTCAGAAATTTAGAAAACTCCTCTTTCATTCATAGAACTAGTTGCATTTATTTGTTTTCGAATCCTTGGGAAAAGTAAGGGGAGGTCAACCCTTCTTTCACTGATGCTCTTGTGTCTTATGTAATAAGATCAAAACAGATAAGAGATCATGGTGGAGGTCTTGAAGGTGAAAATATTTAAAATATAGAATCGCTGTGATAAGATTGATACTGGCAGCATAAAAGATCTAGTATTCAGACCAGGAACTCGTCTCCATAGCCAATAATTTGATCTGATTACATAATGAGTGTTTCTTTTTCTTTGCCCTAAAGTTGAACTTTGTATAGAGAGGGGCTGCCAAACACATTTTCACAGTAAAGAAATTTTATTTTCCAGTTGTGTCACCCGAGAGGCTTTGATTCAGATGGAAGTGCTCAGGACTCACATTTCGGTATTTCTCTGGGCCGAGCTTGGGCTGGTTGAGTAAACAGCGCTCATCCTCATTTTCTGCTCCAAGGGAATTGTCACTGAGCAAGGTCAGTCAAACTCTGAGTGTGATTGTTCACTTCAGCAGCCCAGCCCCATACTTGGGAATTCCCCAGCTGTGGAATCCATGAACGAAAGCCCCGGCCACCCCCTCAGAGGTGCAGCACAGTTTCCTTAAAAGAGGAGTTTCCCTTTCCAAGGAAGCACTTGAACTGAAACAACCCCACCCCTCCTCACTGTCCGAGAGGCCACCACGCTGTCCCAGGGTCCCAAACCACCCCCCTGCCATTCTCCCGCACAGAGCTGCTCTGTGGATTTCTGTTAGTGTCTATTATAGATCAGCTTTATTTATGTATATTTTATGACTTTTTTTATTTTTTAAGTTTGTTCTAATTAGTTGTACATGACAGTGGAATGCATTTAGACACACGGTACACAAATGGAGCGCAACTTCTCCTTCCCCTGGCTGAACGTGGTGTAGAGTCACACTGGTAGGATAATCATACATGTCCACAGGGTAATAGTGTCCTTCTCATTCCACGGTCCTTCCCATTCCCCCTCTCCCATCCCCTCCCTCACTCCCCTTGCACAATCCAAAGTCCCTTCACACCCCACCCCCACCCCCATTATGGATTTGCTTCTGATTATCAGAGAAAACATTCAGCCTTTGGTTTTGGCTTATTTCACTTAGCATGATAATCTCCAGCTCCATCTGTTTACCTGAAAATGCCATAATTTCATTCTTCTTTAAAGCTGAGTAATATTCCATTGCGTATATGTACCACATTTTCTTCATCCATTTATCTATTGAAGCTTTAATTCTAGGATAACCAAGAAGTAAGGAATACCCAACAACCCTCTCCCTGACCAGCCCCATCCTGCAATTGAAATCCTCACAACAAATATACTTCTTGCTGACCTCGGACAGTCTTGCCCTTGACCTCTTTAGGCACATCACGGGATACCATCTGTTTTTAACTACCTTCACAGATAAGGCCTCTACTCCATGGCGTTTAAAATATCACTAAGACTGGAAATCTAGTTCTTACAGAAGTAAGTGAAAACATACCCCCCTCTGGAGATAGTTCATGAGCAAAACAAAATGACTTTCATAGAAGTCTAGAAATTCTTTATTTTAGAAATTCTAATATTGGTTTGGTTCTGAAAATAATTATGCCATTACTTCTCCAAATAAGTTCCCTTTACAATGGCCAGTTATTTCACACATACACACAAAAATCAATTTTAATCAATATGGTGTTTTAAGATTACACTTGACTATTTCCTTCTGCACATCCATACAAACTGTCTGGCAAACAGAAATTGAGGCAAGTTACCCATTGGCTGGGGATCAGTATCTTCAACATTCTCTCAATTGGACTGGATTCAAAGGTCCCAGATGACCCAGTGAGAAGTGGCACAAAACTCCTAACTAAGAAGTGCAGGGCGGGAGAAGGAAGGGGAGATGGCTTGTGAAAGGGGAAAGGGTTGCACGCCACAGTGCTCTGACGCAGAAAGAAGGGCCGAGAGAGGCAGCCGACGGAACCTACCGCTAGGAGATGAAGTCAATCCAGATAAGTTGAAAATAGTGGAGAGACAATAAAAAGAACTGAAGATGGGTACGTTTAGGACTTGAAAGTGATTCATTATGGGAAAAAAATTACAAATAACAAGAAATAAAGAGACTCAGCAGGCAGAAATAAAGCAAAGAGAAGTAAGAAAAAGAGCCAACTAGAAATCTTGAAGTTGAAAGCCACAGTTAAGATTTAAATTGATTCAATAGATTGGGCACCACCATCTCTACACAGGTGAAGATTTTGCAAATCGTGTTCTGGGGAATGAAGCACGAAGGAACAAGCAGAATTAAATTATGACAGAGAAGTTAGAGACGTGGAGATTCGACGTGATGAATCTCACAGTCGCAGCACTGGTTAAAATCTGCTGAACCAAAAGCACATGGATTGTACGATTCCCTTCATATAAAATTCTAATGCGAAAGAAAGTGGATCGTGTCTGCTGGGCCTGGGGCCTGGGTGGGACAGGAGGGGAGGGTTACAAAAGAGCCCGAGGCACCTTTGGGGAGTGATGAGTGACTTGTCATCCTGACTGTGGTGATGCGTTCACAGTCACAGATGTGTAAACTTCATTATATACCTTCGGCCTGTGCAGCTTATCACCTGTCAATTCTACCCCAATGAAGCGATTTTAATGTGCCTATTTTCCCTAAAACAAAAGAAAATAAATACTAAAGGAAATCAAAAATACTTCAAAGTGATTCCTTGAAGAAATGAATGAACTTAACACACTTCTGATAAGATCAACCAAGAAAAAAAAAGAACATGTAAGTCAAATATTTAAATTCAAGATTTTAAAAAATCAGAATTTTATGTCAGTAATATACAAACTTAGATGAAAACAACCATTTTCCAGGAAAATACAAACTATCCATGTGATTAAAAAGGAAGTAAAAAAAAAGAAAAAAGCAATGACTATTTACTATGAATTAAATTGTATCACCCAAAAAAGACACATTGAAGTCTTAAAGTATCCCAAAATGTAATGTTATCTGCACCTAGGGTCTTTATAGAGCAATCAAGTTAAAATTAGTTCATTAGGGTGGGTCCTGCTTCTGTGACTGGTGTCCTTATGAAGGTGGGTGGGGCTGGAGATCAGTGGTAGAGCGTGTTTGTCACATGTGTAAAGCCCTGAGTGCAGTTCCCAGCACTGAACCCGCCCAGGAGGGGGTGACATGCACAGAGCAAGGACAATGAGAAGATGCACAGAGAAGATGGCCACAGGACTGGAGCGCTGCAGCTACAAGAAAGGACACTGGGGATCGTGGACAAACACCAGGAACAGGGAAGGATTCTCCCTTAGATCCCTGAGGTGTCCTCAGGGCAGGACACAGCCCTGCCAACACCCTGACTTCAGGTTGCTGGCCTCTAGAACCACAGGACAATAAATTTATGTTGTGTTGGGCCCTGTAGCTTGTGGTGCTTTGTTACAACAGCACGAGGAAACTGAAATACCATTAAACAGAATTAGATCGGTATCACCATTCTTTCCCTCTCCCATTTAAGATGAAAATAAAGCCCAGGTTGTTTTGGAGGTAAATTTTATAAGACCTTTAATCAAAAGACCATTCCTACTTTTTTTAAAATTGGTTCTTTTTAGTTATACATGACTGTAGAATTCATTTGATATAATTTTCAAGCATGGAATATATTTATTCTATTTAGGACCCCATTCATGTGAATGTACACAATGTTGTGGTAGATTCATATTTGTACATGGGAAAATAAATTATTTTGGAATAATTCCACTCTTCCCTTTTCCTATCCCTCCTCCCTTCCCTTTATTCCCCTTTGTCGAGTCTACTGAACTTCTATTATTCCCTTCTCCCCCACTGGGGTTAGCTTCTACATATCAGCAAAAACGTTCCATCGTTCCTACTTTATGTAAACTTTTTTAGAATATATAAAATGAGGGAAGCTTCTTGGCTCATTTTATGTCTGTAGTAACTTTCATGTAAAAATTGATCATGAATAATGCACCCTCATAAACACGTGCACATGTACATATACACACACACACACATACACAAACAAATACACAAAAGAAACAATAAAACAATCTCATATGTTACCATAGATTTGTTTTTTTAAAAATCCTACAATAAATCATGTTCGCAAAATGTCTTCATCAGAATATTTTAAAACATGAGGACAAAGGAGAGTAACTCCAGAAATGGAAAAATAGTTTAACATCTGAAAATCTAGGTGTAAATCAACCCCTGAACATGAAAGGGAAAACACTCTTGATCATCTTGGTGTGATGGAAAGCATCATTTGATAAGGCCAAGAACTTGTCTTCATTCAGTAAATTAAGAATCCAAGCAAACTTCCTGGGAGCATGTGTTCAAGATTACTTCAATCCATTTTTTTTCCCAGATTTTGATCCTAATTAGGCCCAAAGAAATATAATTTTCTTTGTCCCTGGATAAAAAAATTCTTAGCCTCAAAAAACAGTATTATTTAAAAATTTTAGTTAAATGTAAAGGTGAAACTTTAGGAGTTTCCAAAACTCATGAAAAGGCAAAAAAAAAAAAAAAAAAAAAAAAAGCCCACTCACCTTTCGCAATAAACATGTTCCTAAACAAAACAACGCAAAAGGACTTACGTAGAATCCGAATCTGTTACCTCCTCACACTCCACACTCCCAGGCACAATAATGGGCATACTTATGTTAATTTTAGAATAATTTCTTAGATTTCCCCAATAGAATGAAAGTTCCTCCTGAACAGGGACCTTTGTTTGGATCTTTACTGTCCCCAGGTACCTGGAGCAGTGCTCAAGAAATATTTGTTGTTAAATGAATCGTTGATTTATTCAAAAGATTGTGATTTATACAAAAGGTTATGATTTAGCAACTACAGTGAGTGAACCTGAGGTATAGATGATAGATTGGTAGATAGATAGATAAAGACCATTATGTAAAAGACCATCATGGTAAGAATAAAAAACTGTATGCAGAATAATGTTCTTGGCACAATATTTGGGGGAGGGAGTAGGTGTCAAACCCTGATATTCCACATGCTAGGAAAGTGTGTGTACCACTGAACTACACCCCCAGCCCTCTTTTACATTTTATTTTGAAGAAGAATCTCACTCAATTGCCCAGGCTGGCTTGAATTTGAGATCCTCCTGCCTCAGTCTCCTGAGTAACCAGGATTATAGGTGTGTCAGCACACCCAGCATGTATAATCTTTTATATAAAGTTCAAAAGCAACCTAAATAAAACTTCATATTGTTTACAGATATCAATGCAGTAAAAGTGCAAGCATATAAAGGAAGAATATTTAATTTCAGGATAGAATTGCTTCTAAAGAGGAAGGGGGAGATAAATGGGATTCCTGGGGATCATGAAAGGGGAATTCAACTGCATTTGCCATGTTTAATTCTTTTTATTTATTTATTTTATCTTTCATTTTTTGAAGACAATTTAAAAATTTTTATTTGTTCCAATTAGTTGTACATGACAGTAGAATGCATTTATACATTTTGATAGATTATACATAAATGGAGTGTAATCTCTCATGTTTCTGATTATGCATATTACAGGATCACCTCAGTCATGCAGTCATACATGTACATGAGGTAATAATGTCTTTAACTCACTATCCTTCCTACTTCCATATCCCTTCCCCCGCCCTTCACTACTCTCTGCCATGTTTAATTCTAAAAAAGATATTCTTGGGTGTGGGTACTTTGGTGTTCACTACATAATGTTCAGAACTTTTGTCAGTGTTTGAAATAGTCCATGTTTTATTATTAAAAGAAACATTGCAAAAACTCTCCTCCCATGCAAGATAGGTCCTATAATCTAATTAATTTTCTGGTTTCTCACCATGAGAATTTCCATCTAGCCAAAATTCTTTAAGAAACTTATAAAAACAATTGAATGTACTCAGAGTCTTTAAGTGATTATTCATTATTTTTACAATATTTGTTGAGATAACATTTTATTAAATATTTAGCTATATTCTTCATGACAAATATAGTGGCCTTAATTTTGTTTTCAACAAAATTTTTTGAGTCTCTGTGTCTTCTCAACTGGGAGGAAGTCATTTCTCTTAAACCATGCCTTCAAAAGAAAAATTAACTAAAGTAGTCATTAGGGGACTTGGTGTTTGCCTGCGGGCCACACACCACACATTCATTTCTTTAAACGACTTGGTTTTCTTTCTTCCTTTAAATCTAGTCAACCTGGAAACAAAAGCAATTATCAACTATTTACATAGAACTTGGAAAATCATTTTAGTTCTTTGAATAAAACTGCAAAAAATATGAATCTTTGTTTCTTATGACATTTTCCTTAGTGAATATCCTTAAAGTTCTGTTAAAAAAAAAAAAAAAAAAAAAAAAGCTGCCCTTCTACCAACCACGTGACAGAGACTTTGGCTTATTTTCTGATGACTTTCACGTCACTGTGTTTCCAAGTCTCAGGACATCCAGAAGATCTAAGTGCTACAAAAGGAAAAGACGGGGAAAAAAGTGAGCAAGAGAAAGAGCCATAAAATCGTCCCTGATCATGACCTCTGTCTTGACCTCATCACTAGAGTGCAAACCATCTTTGGAATTAGCCAGTTTTCAGAAATGAGTTCTTTCCAGTTCTCTTCTTTGACCTTAAGATTTTCATATTTTCTTCTCTGTTCTGCCTTTTCTCTCCTTCAGGGGAAAAAAAAAAATCATCTCAGGTTTGCAGGAAATGATGCCGGCTTCTCCTTCGTCTCTGAAATAAGTTCTCATACTTATTTCTTCTCTGCACCAAGGCCATCCTGGAGGGCTGCCTTGACAGCTTCACCCACTTGCTCTTTCCCACTCATCAAACAGAGCTTCTATAACATCCCCTTACCTGGGTTTCTCTGTCATATCTTCTTTGGTTCAAAAGCAGCCTGATTCAATTCCTTGGCATTCTGGCTTTTATTCTGGAACAGGAGCTCCATCAAGCCCACGCCTTGCCCTCTTAGATCAAAGACCCAAAGCAGTGAGGATCAACAAATGGCTTAAGACAGTATCTGTATCTCACTCTTGTTCCAGGCAGTTTTCTGTTATAGAGTCAAAACATAAAGGTCTGGAATCTCACATCATAGTTAAGGGTTTTTAAAAGGCATGTAAGTAGGAAACCTGAAATATTGCATTTCTACCAAAGGCACTAATTTGTAATCTGAAATGATTCACAAGTGACTGCTGCCTTATATGTTTATAATCTAAAAAGGTAATAAACAGTATTGGACAGTATATACGCAGAAGATAAAGGCAAATGTTATTGCATATCAGCCTCGTGACCTGAGCATGATTCACGATGGTTTCCTATATTCTCCTGCTGGCCTCAGTGCTACGCAAAATTCTCCATCTGAGCCATCGTGTGAGCTGCCTAGGCAGGGTTAGAAATGCCAACTGCATGCCTCATGTGATCTATCTGTTTCGTTATCTGGGAAGTTACTTGGAAACTGCAGGCATTCCATTACATTAACAAGGGAACAGAGCTGACCTGTCCTGCGTGACTTCAGAGCAAGCTCCATTTGACAATCCATGCAGATGATGTAACCTAAAGCAGCTCATTAATCTCATCTTCAGTCTTAAATTCCAAGTCACAGTAAATCAGATTTAAATGAGTTTCCAAAGAACAAAGCAAGACAATGATTTTATGGTGTTTAGAACATTCTATTACTTTAGAATTTGTTGCAGTGAGCTACAGAAAACTTGTCCTTTTTAAAAAAATTAATAATAATTGCATGAGCTCCTGATTGCTCTTACAAGGACCATGGCTGATTTTCGAACTTAGTAAAAAGAACTTGAATCCCCTTTAAAGCACAAGCACAAGTTTTTAGTAAGGAATGATATAAGCAAATTGAAAATCCATTCCTTAAAACTTCAGACCAATGTCATTCAGTGGAACTTTCTGCAGTGATGGAAATGTTCTAATAACTGGGCTGTCCCATTGGGTAGAGTAGCCCCTGGACATATGTAACTCCTAACACTAAAAATACAGCTAGTGTGACTGAGGAACTGAGATTTTATATTATTTAATTTTAATTTCAGTGGTCATATTGACTAGAGGTTTCCATATTGAACACATACATTGGGACCATACATTTCATACCAACTGAAATAAATTAACATCCAAGTCATTATTTTTCTATTAATAATAGTAATGTAATTAAAAATGTAAATATCACAGTGGCAGTTACAGACATTTTCATTATTATTCCCATAGGTTTTTCCAGGCAACACTCTGAGGTCAGTGGGGTAATATTATTACTGTCCTCATTATAGATGAAGAAAATGATAGTTTAAGATATATTAGGGACCTGGGGATATAATCAGTGGTAGATCCCTCACCTAGCATGTATGAGGCCCTGAGTTTGAGCCCCAGCACAGAAAAAGAAGAACGGAAGGAAGGAAGGAAGGAAGGAAGGAAGGAAGGAAAGAAGGAAGGAAAGAAGGGAGGGAGGGAGGGAGGAAGGACACGTTTGGCAATTTAAATGACCTTATGACTTTAGCTACTTGTTCTTTCCACCAAACTTGAGAAACTGAAAGAATATGGCAACTTTCATGGAATTTCCCAGAAAGTCAATTTGAAATAGGCCTTAACTTGGGAGAAGAGTGGGGGAAGGGAATATAAAACAACAAGTCAACACGGACATTGTTTCAAATACAGAGCGAGGTCAAATTTTGCACAAGTGTGTTCTACTCCTGCCAGAGGTGACTGAATGAGTTGCTGACATGGGTGGAGTCTGACACAAGAACCAAGCTCTGTCATCAAGCTCTGCCAACCATGAATTTTTTTCATTTTTTAAAAAATTTTTTAATTTTTCTTCTGCTTTTCCTCTGGTTCTCTGTGCTTTCCATTTCTGTACAGCTTTTCCTCTGGATCATGTGATCTTAAGTCAGAAACTTTCCTATATTAAAATGGAAATTTTTATATAACAATCTAATAAAGCATTGGTAACAGTAACAGGTTTTCTGTGTCCTTGGAAAATGTGCTGGAACTCATAAGAAGAAAAAAATCCATCTTTTAAAAATTAGCATAATGAAATATATTAAATTGAATATGTATGGTGTGTAATAGCTTAGAGAAAATGAATCACATATCCTAGGGTCTAGTCAGTTTGCAGACATATTAATGAAGACCCTATAAGCTTGCTTTTGTGCTAAGTCAGTGGAACAGGCTGTGCTAGAGAGACTGAACCCATGTCACTGAGAAAGACCCCGACACTGCTGAGCAGCTTATATTTTATGCATTTACACTGGAAAGGCAAACATTGAAATTGGCCCATCTAAAACCTAAGCCTGTGGTTTCGTGGACTCTAGATAATTGAAAACAGAACTTCAGTGTACTAAATCCACTTCTTCCAGGCTCTTTGCCATAATGTGCTCCAATCTGAAAACACTTGTTTTAAAAGAAGCCTCCCTGTACAAAGACAGGAGAAAAAGAGGGACAGAGAAGAAGAACAATGATCATCAATATATTATAGCAAACCTACTTGTATGTTGTTCACATCCACCTTGCTTAGGTCACCCTTCTGCTAATAACATTCCAGCTATCCAAATAATAGTCAGGGCTCCTAAAACATTCAGCCTACTTTTGCAAAAGTAGAGAAAGATAACCACCTGAGAATATAGGATTGGGGCCACTAATTACCAATCTCCCCAGTAAACATGAATTCATGAACCTCAGGGACCTGGCTAGAGGAACTTTGTACTGCTGTCAAACAACACCAGCAAGCAGGGCTTTTGACTCAGAGAGATGTCCGCTGTGGACCACCAGTATTATAAGGTTCTTCAATGTTGAGAAGCACAATACAGGAAAATAGCAGGTAGAAAGATTTTTAAAAATATTTAACAAGTGTAGGGACAGGAAGGTGTGATACATTTCTTCACCTATTCTAAGGGTCACAGCTGATGTTCCTATGACAAAGGACAGGTTAATAAGAGAAAAGCATAGCAAATTTATGGAAGCCAGAAGGGCCTGTCTTGGCAGACTCATGGGGTCTCTCTGTAGCATTGGGGAAATGGAGAGAGTGAACTTCATAGGTTCTATGGCTTACTTGGGGGAGAGGGGTTTGGGGGTCTTTGAGCCACCTTGGAGAAGAGGAATTCTGATTTCTGTGACCCATTTCAGGAGAGAAAAAAGGTCAGGGAACAGGATGGGAGAAAATCAGGCAGACCATACTTCAGAGGCCTTGCCATCTCATTCAGTTCAGAGTCCTGGGCATGCCAGAGTGTCCTGCTTTGGAGATCACGTTCTGGTCAACGCAGGCAATTTAAAGTTTTGATTGGAGACACCAGCAAAAAGAAACTGCATGGAATATATAAATATGCCTGCTATTTCAGAGGCAGAGAAAGGAATTGACTTAAAAATGTATAGGTATATTGCATTATAGAATTACTTCTCTTTTCTCTTATTCAATTTAATGAAATACTTATTTACTTTTTTGACTTAATTTTATTGATTTCTTTTCAATGAAAAACATACAAATTTTGAGATTATAATATTTTGCTAAGTTCAATTTGGGTCTTTTTAACAGGGTGTGTGTGAGAGTGAGAGAGACACTAACATTACAGGTGTGGTTGGCATTCTTTTTATACCCTTTGCCAAACCCCATTCCCTCTCCTCCTCCTCAGCTATAATCAGCATGAACTGAATAAACTTCATTTAAAATTATAATTTTTTTACTAAATGTAATATATGTGTAACCATAAATGAATAGCATTATTGTAGTACCTTAAACTTAACATCATATCATAACTCTCCTTCTGCAGCTTGATTTTTACTGCTCTACTTTGATATTTGAGGAATCTATCCACCCTGATAACACATCTTTAGTTCTTTTAATTGCTAGAAGGTGTTCCATGGAATTAGTGAACCATAGTTTATTGATCCATCCTCCCACTGAGGGGCATTTAGGCACCTTGGTCTGCTGTTACCTCTGACAATGAACATTCCTGCACACATATCCTTGTGTATTTTCAGAGTTTCTCTGCTCATGTCGAGAATGGCTGGATTCTGAGGTATGCACATCTTTAGCTTTGCTAGACCTAGGTGCTGCCAAATGTTATTTAAAGCAGTTAGCATTCTCCATACTTACCCTCTTAGAATTGATCCTCAACACTGTAGCCATAATGACCCTGTAAAACAGGTTACATCATGTCATTCTTTGCCTTTTCACTCAAAACTACCTACCAGCCTCTAATTGATCTCAGCCTACCCTGTCTTCATACCCTTTAGGGCCTTCCCTCTCTCACCTGCTGCTTGCCAAACACACCAGGCACCCTCCCTTCGTAGGGTCTTTGTCCCAGCTCTGTGCCTTGCCTAGCATGCTTTCCTCTCAGACTCCCTCTGGCAAATTCTTTGCCTTTTTCAAGTTTGTTAAAATCTCACTTTAACCATGAGACTTCCCATGACCCCTCTTACACACCCAATTGGTATTTACTGGTTGGATTTCTTCTTTCACTGTACCAATACCATTCTAATGAATTATTAATTTATTATATATATTGTCCAGTGTCTCACCCCCCAGACTATCAGCTCCAAGAGAACAAACAGATTTTTGCCTAATTGTGTCCACTGATGTATCTGATGAATGCATTTGACCAAAATCTTGGTGAATTATGCACATTTTTGATTCCACATTATTCTTTGCAGGGAATTATCTGGAAAGAGCATTGCTATTTTGATTGATAATACATGAGGATGGTGATTTGAGAAAGGGCTAATGTTCTGTCCTTTACTCAAAATAAAAGACCCCCTATGAGCAGGGACCAGGTCTGTCTTATATCATTCCATCCTTGGTGCTAATCAGTCTGGCACAGGACAAATGCTCTGTAGTGCTTGTCAAACAAATGAATAAAGGAACAGAGATTCATTGAGAGGCTTACCCCAAAATTTGGAAATTAATTATATTGGAAGTTAAGTTTGTTCAAAGGTTTGTGATTCAGGAATATCCATCAGACAAACCACATGACTGGTACGTCTTACTTCTAAATTTACCTCTCTCACACAAATTGCCCTGTTGGAAATCATTTCCTCTTAATGGTTTCTTCCTAAAATCCTACTGGGGAGTGAAAGGATGGAAATATTTGAACTGAACATACCCAAGTAGAATTTCTCATATTTGTTTCATGATAAGAGCTTCTCAGGGGAGTCTGTTGAAAATACAAATCCTTTGACCTAATCCCCACATGAGGCTCTCTGGATAGAATCTCGAGAATGAATCAAGGAATTTTAAAGAACAGGTGAGTTAGGGAAACACTTTAGTAAGCAGAGCCCATAGCAGGGTATAGGATAGCAGGGGGCCGGAAATGGAAGCGAGGCCAGTTATAACTGAGTTTAAAATAACAGTGGAATGCTCTGGAAGACAGAACGCCCTTCTGTTTGACTTGGGTCTCACAGCCTCTCTTCTGTGCCTACCTAACATGGTCATCAGGGGCTCCAGGAATTTGGGGTGACTCACAGCCCTGTGTTTATGAATTAGTCACAGAGCTCTGAACCAGAGGAAGGGAGGCTGCCACCCACCCCTCCTCAGCTGCTCCCGAGATCTGCCTTGTCTCCATTTCATGGGTTGATGGAGTAGAAAGAGTAGAAAGGAAAGCTTTGGACCACTTGCAGAAGGGAAAGAAGCATCATGAAACATGTGGGGAAAAGATGGGGGATGTGGGTTTGTGAAGGAATGTGGCCAGGGTCTTTTGATCACTCTCCCAACATAGAAGCCTCTCTTCCTGTGCAGGGCAACTGGCAACGGTGGTTCACCTACTTTACGTACTCCCCAGAGAGTGATGTGGACATTGAGGTTCCCACTATAGCTTTAAAACTCAGCCCTTCTCCAAGGGGAAGTGTTTACCTACATGACAGTGCATTCAGGTCCACGGACCTTGCTGGTGCAGTTTATTGGTGGATGGGATTTTTGTACTTTGACTTTCAAACATTTTTACTGAGAGTCATCTTTCTTGAATCTTTCCCGAATCTTTCCAATGTTAATTATGGTAAGATAAATTTTTTTTTTCAAAAAAAGGAACTTGGTGGGAAGAGACCTATAATTTGACCAAATGAAAACTCCATTTTAAAATTTGGCATTCCTTTTAGACAATCATGTGTTTGGGGTCATTTTATTTATTTTGTTTCCCTCCCCCACCATTTTGGCAACCAAGTTGAATTTGGCTTAGATGATAGAGGAAGAGGGACATTAGAGACCCTGTGGGACTTCACAACTCTTTGCCGAAATCAGCACATATTTATTAAGGGGTGGGCATAAAGCTTCCCATCTGTTAGTTTTCTCAAAGTGCTGACAAGAACATTCCAATTTCTAGCTAGGATGATTTTTAAAAGTCTCTTCTCCATTTATTCTGAGCAGAGGACTCTGATAGGGTTCAACACCAGACAGAAGATGATGCTTGAGTCTTCTAATTATTAGTCATGGAATGACCCCCAAGCTTCAGGCTCTTGGATATTTTTGCTAGCTTGCAAAATATGTGCAGTATCCACCCACTACTGCCTCCTCCTAGGCTTGCTCCTGACCCTGAGTTGTTCCTCATATTCTTGTTGTGGGAGAAACTCAGACCCTGCTATCGACAGACAGACAGCCCCAAGTTCTTCAGGAAGGGAAGTGGAGAGGAGTGAACTTTGGAACTGTGGTCCACTTCTTTTTACATAGAAGATGCTCATCATCTTTGCTCCAGATATTAAGTATTTGGGAATAATTGAGCAATCTAGAGAGTGACTCACTTTGTTTCTTTTTAAGGCTGCATTCCCCCATATGCTCGCTCACCCTGGCTCCACTTCTTTCCCCGCGTGCATTTCCACCTTAGCCTGGCAGCCACATGCTCACCTGGCAAGCCTCAGGAAGTCTCCCCAACCACTCATAGAAGGTGGAGCCTCTCTCTTACACACTGTGGGATCTGTCTTCTCCTTCATGGAACTTTGCACAGTTCTAATTGTTAACTACTTGCTTAATATCTATGGCAGATCAAATTCTAAGATGGTCCCTGAGATCTCCAGATCCTGGTACACAACCTCTATATAACTGCCTTCCCCTGGATATGGGCATAACCTGTGAATCTACTGGGACTGGCTCCTGTGATTATGCTCTATCCTATGGCAAAGATGAAGTGATTTTGCAGATGTAACTAATGTTCTTTATCAGTTGACTTCGAGTTAATCAAAAAGCTATCATTTTGGGAGGCTTTGACCTGACTGGGTGAATCCTTTAAATGAAGACGCAGAAGTTCCCCAAAGTCAGAGATTCTCTCCTTCTCACCTTGAAAAAGCAAGCTGACATGAATTTGGAAGCTTCAGGGAACCTATTTCTGCCAATGGCCAGGGAATTTGGAGAAGGGCAGGAAGCCTCCAGAGAGAGAGCAGTGCTGGCCAGTGTCTAAGATCACATCCTCATGAGAAGCTGACCAGAGACCCACTCTGAGCCATGCCCAGGTTCCTGATCTACAGAACTGTGGATATTAAGTGGGTGTTAATTTAAGCTACTGTTTGTGGCAATGTGTTACACAGCAATAAAAAACAAAGCTAAAATATTATCTCTCCTGTACACAAGACTCAGCTCTATGGCTCTAATTTACCGTGTGCCCAATGCCTACCACATCATCTGACACTAAAGAGCTCACAAGTGCTAACCAAAAGACACACAGTGACAGCAGTGAATTAATGGGCAGCTTCACTCTATTGTGAGTTACAAAGTACACATCCAACTTTCAAGAGAAATTTCACACGGATAAAATATAAAGCAGCCAGCCTGAATGAGTGTGGCTGATCACTTTCTAAGTCAATCCCCTGCCTGATAAAATGGATCAGGTGTGAACAGAGATGGAGGGCCTTTAATAAATCTCTCAGATTTGGATCTGCACTTAGGTCCATCTGATGAATTTTAAATTCTCCAAAACCTTCCTGCATTGACTGAACTTTTTGAAAAACTACTTCCCCTCCCTACCACCACCCACCACCACCCAACCACCCTCCCTTTGTGAGACCACCTGTTCTGCCACATTGGACTCAGCTGTCAGGTGGGGAAGATCTGATCCATGGATGCCAGGCAAATTATCCAAGCAAAACCCAGCAAAGTTCCAGGACAGGCTCGTGACTCAATGAGAAGCAGTGTTTCTCCCTGAATCAGCCCCAGTCCCGCCACATCTGAAGAAAGGCATGGCCACAAGTTGAGCCACTGCCTGGCTTCCTGTGGACACATGGATCCTGCACTGTCTCAGATGAGAAGACACCGTCTGCTGATTCATTTGCACCTGGGGTTTCCTGGCTGGACATCTGGAAAGCACCTCTCCTGTAAGCTCAAGTTTTATTTATCCAAAGCAATCTTTTCAAAATCATCTTATATTTCTTCAAAGTGTCTGGAGATGGTGTGGAATGTGGTTTATTTTGTCCACATTGCAGCAGACTGTATGTTGTAATGACTGAGATTTTGGGTCTGCTATTGTATACTCTTTTTTATTAGTTTGTTTTAGTTATACATAATATTAGGGCTCATTTTAACATAATTATACAAGCATGGAATGTTATTTGCTCCAGTTCGGTCCCCAGTACTTCCCTCTCCTCCTCCCTCCCCTGGTTCCCTTTCCTCTACCTTACTATCTTCCTTCCATTTATTTACAGTTTCTCTTTTTAAAATTACTGCATTATGGATATTCACAAAGGTGAATTTCACTGAAGTATATTCATGTATGTACATTCAAAATTTTGGTCAGATTCATTCCATTGTTTTTCCCTTTTCTAGTCCCTCCTCCCTCACCTTCAGTTCCCTTCCTCTACTCCACTGATCTCTCTTCTGTTTTCATGGAATTACCCCACTACCACATTTTCCTTCTTCTTTTTTTTTCTTTATTTTAATCTAACTTTTACATATGAGAGAAAACATTCTACTCTTGACTTTCTGAGTTGAGCTTATTCACTTTGCATGATGTTCTCCAGTCCTATCCATTTACTAGCAAATGCCATAATTTTGTTCTTTTTTGTGGCTGAGTAAAACTCCATTATATACATATACCACATTTTCTTTATCTGTTTTTCTGTTGACAGACACCTAGCTGGCTCCTTTATTTAGCTATTGTGAATTGCACTGCTGTGAATATTGATGAGGCTGCATCCCCATAGTATGCTGATTTTAGATCTTTTGGAAATATACTAAGGAGTTGGATAGCTGCTTCATATAGTGGTTCCATTTCTAGTTTTTATGAGGAAACTCCTTACTGTTTTCCATAGTGGTTGTACCATTTTGCAGTTCCACAATGTGTGAAAGTACCTTTTCCCCCACATCCCTGCCAACATTTATTATTATTATTTGTATTCTTGACAATTGTCATTCTGACTAGAGTGAGATAAAATCCCAACGTAGATTTGATTTTCATTTTCCTGAATATGAGAGATGTTGAAAAATTTTTTCACATATTTATTGACCTTTTTATTTCTGCTTTTGAGAAATGTCTATTTAGTTATTTTAACCACTTATTAATTGGAGATTTTTTGGGGGGTGTTAAGTTTTTTTGAGTTCTTTATATATTCTGGATATTGATCCCTATCTGGGGAGCAGGCTGATACCAACTTTTACTGAGTAGCAATGAAGAGCTATTGGGAAAACAAGAGAAATGAAAGGATACTGCACACTGCTTTGCCAGATAAAACTCATGCTCGTGTAGCACAACTGTATCTCTCTGAAACTCCAGAAGTCAATGCATCTGAAGGGTGGGCAAGTGATCCAAGTATGCATTAAAGTGAATGGCTTGAAATTGGACTTGTTTGAGATGCCATGAAGTAAAATTTGTCTTCTGTGCTTAACAGTTTTCAAAACATGCCACATGCAATGGCTCGTTTGCCCTCAGCACATACAGTGAGGTAGGAAGGATGTGAAATGGCAGCCCTGTTAATATCTGAGGGATGAGAGGCTGCAGCATCCTGTGGCAAAAGTACTGGATCCAGATTTGAGTGCAGGTCCTGCCATGTGCAGGGAAAATGGACTTCTAGAAACTTCTACATGTTTACCTGATAAATGCAGTTAAGAATTCCTTTCCAACAAGATTATTGTTAGAATAACTATATGTATATAAAGCATCTAAGACCCTGGTCCATAAAAATCTATTCAAATTATTTTCTTGAAGAATCAAAGGCTCAGAGATTTTTAGAAATTTGTCAAGGGCACTCAGCTTCCAAGAGAAGGAACTGGGACTTGAATCAGGTCATTGATTCTGAATTCTTTTATTGTCCACTAGAACTTTATCCATTATTGACTTTAAAAAGAATAAGATCCACTCTGGCAGTCATATTACTATTGGACTGAGAGCATTATAAGAACTTTTGCTTTTCTCTTTCTTTGTCTCTAACTTCCCTCTCTTCAGTCTGTCCTCTACTTCGGTCAATGCTTAAATCTTCTTTTTCAGGAAATCTCTTTCCAGATGTTTAGGATATATTGTTAAAGGAAAGGTGTAGGTTAAAAAAAACATATCTAGTAGGAATTGTACCGTTCTTAAAAGAAGATAACTGAGATAATTATAAATAAGAACAAACAAGAGACATAAAAAATAGTCGTTGTATTTGATCGGTAGGATTAGAAACAATTTTTATTTTAATTTTTACTTGCCCAGAGTTTTCAAACTTTGTACAATAGATATGCCTTACTTTAAAAATAGTGGGGTGGAAATCCCTATTTTCTATAAAATCCTCTAAACTCTCTCTTGAATGGAGTCAGATCTTTCATTTCAGAACCTAAGTTCCCATCTGCTGTGTTCCTAACATCTACATTCTCTGCATAGTCTCCATTCCACCCTCATAAAACCTGCTTCAGTTTCATTCTTCTACATTAATCCATAGGCTTTAAAATTCTAAAGCTTTCTAAAGAACTCAAGTCATGGAAACAGATGTCAGATCTTCCACTAAAGGTGCTAAATCCTTCCTATGGATGAAGTAATGATTCTGATACTCACCTCTAAATACGAGAAGCCCCAACATGTAACTCATCATTCCTAATTAAGCCTCTCAATATTTGCCAACTATCTTTCACAAATATTCACTTGCAAATTATGCATCATGGTCTTTTCTCCTCCTAGATTGCAAACTCCTTGAAGAAAGGAATTGACATTTCCATCTTCTATAAATTTCAAACAAATCATGTGCTTCTTTTTTGAACATTTAGATGTGTTTATGAACTGTGAGTAAATTATGCCTTGGCAAATTAGCAGATCGAAGCGTTGAATTTCCACATGCCTAGGATTGTAAATTGAGCCACTATTAACTTTTAATAAATGTTTTAAAGTTTTTTTTTTTCCTTTTTAAAATGGGTAGTATTTCTCACTGAGGACTTCTTTAAGCCAAATTTCACATTTATAGCTCCAACTGTTTCAGAAGTCAGACAGCCAGACAGCCAGATACATCAGAAAGAAGCATTTCACAGATTTTCTTTTTTTGTGTGTCATGTTTATTCGCTGCAAAAGCAGTTGAAAGATGTTTCTCTTCCCGTTTTTAAAAGATCATCTATCCTGTGCATGGCAACTTTGTACTCTGAAAGGAGTCTTCTATGAAGAAGGAAAAATAGAGGTTTAACATGAAACTCTCTGGTTAACTCGATTTTTGTCACTTCTGCTACTTCTGAGGGTATGTTCACTGTGAAATAAAGCAAAAGGAGAAAGCAAAGCAAATGAGACATGAGTGGAAAACAGCAAATGCCTTAAATGTCTGCAAATTTTACAAAGTCAGCAATGGCCTCTTACCAGAGTTAGCACTGAGTCACATTTCTTGAGAAGCCCCTGAACAGAGTTCTTGTCACAGAGAACCAATGGGTGCTCTACCCACTCTCTCTGGAGATCCAAATCTTGTAGCAGGGCCCCATGTGAGCTGCAGAGTCAATGGGAGGAGGGGTGGCCTGCATGAGACAAAGTGGAGCAGGGGGTCGCCTAGAAGGCATGTTTCAAGGAAACAAAATTCCATCCACCTGCAGATCTCTTTACCATGAACTTGTCAAATCCAATTTTCACCATCGCATTCAGTTTGGGGGATAAAAAAAACATTGGCCCAGACTGGCCTTTTAAATGAGGAGCATGGAAACATGCTAAAATCGAATTGTGTTCTGAAATCTTAGCACCTAAGATTCATCAGGGGTACCTGTGACTCAGTCACCCATTAAGATGATGAGACAGCACGGAACTGGTCATCTCTGATCGAAGTTAGAAGAGTAGAATGTTGCTTGAGATGAAGATGTCAAGCTGGAGAGAAGGCATCAAAGAACAGCCCAGAAAGCAAGAAATCTAGAAAATACGGTGCCAGATTGGAAAAGCACAGTGCCAAAGGGGACAGGAATGGAAACATCAAAGACAAGCTTTATCTACCCGTGCTGTCTGATCAATACTAGATAGACTTTACCAAGGAGACTATAAAGAAGGATAGAGCAGCTGGGAATATTGGAATAAATTCCAACATTTTGAAAGAAGTAGATTTCCCTATTCTGGTCCTATTTAATTTATGTGTGTGTTGGGGGCTGTTGGGAGGGATTTGTAACAATGCTTAGAAGCAACTCTTCCCTTTCCTCTCCATGACTTCCATGTTGCCGCCATTTTCCACTGCAATAGGAGGATGCTCTGCTGACATATTTTCATTCTTAAAATTCTTGCAAGTATGTAAAGTAAACAGTAGACTTTGGCATGAAATATTCCTGGGTAGATGGCCTGCTGTCAAGCCATCGGTCTGGCAGGACCTACTTCAATCAAACTTACTCTGATATTCTAGATGTTCTAGATTATTGCAGAGAGTCAACTGGGTCTTATATAGTCAGACAGCATTTCGTTTCTATACAGAATCTTAATGATATCATTAAAATAGTTATTGCAGTACACATATTGGAAAATCATTATGAAAACTGAATTTGAAAGCTCCACTTTGCTCACTTTTACTCAAGTATCTGCTTCTTAAGCCACTAAGATTTGTTGTCACCAATTAGCAGTGCAAACCAGGCTGTCAAATTCCCTTTAGAATAAGTTGCTTTCACCAGCACTTTGCTTCAGAGCCTCCCCAAATGAGTCATCTAAATTAGACTGGGTCCCCTAGCCCAAGAGGAACAGCTAAGTGAGTAACTAATATTTCATTCTTGAGAGAATAGGAAATTAGTTTCATGTTTATTAGTGAAAGGAGACACTAAAGAATTGTGATAAAGTTGCAAGAAATTCCTGAACCCAAGGAAATACCGTCCACCTGTTTTGCCTAAATGTTGCTTTTAAGTTTGGAGGTGCTTCAGCTCCTAAGTGGGGATTAGACAGTGTTATGATACACAAAAAACAAATTGATGAATGTCATTTGGATTTCAACATTAAAAAATTGCAAATCACAAGTTACTAGATGAAAGAAATGAGACCTCAAATTTATTTTGATTTATATTTGACTTTTGTCTGTCTGGTCAAATAGAGTAAAATTAACATTGTCTCTTTTATTGTACAGTTAAATCAGCCACCTAAATCCAAGCCAACAAGAAAACTTTTTAATTTGACACATTTTAGATGTTTTGTATAGGTTTTATTGATTTTTTTTTTTGTAAAGAAAGATGGCATGCTTCAACTATGATAACCATTCATGGAACCCATAGTGTTCTAGCCTTTCTCCCTTTGTCTAAAATTCCCCTGGTCAATACAGTCTCAACCATGGTATCTCTACCATTCCTAACCAAAAAAGTTAATTTTTTAGGTGCAGTGTTTCCAGAGTTAACCAGATGATCTAGACAAACCAAAAAACAAAATATTATGCCATTCATTTCTTATTGATTTTGATGGGAAGATTATTCTTATCAGTTTCCACTGTTGATTGGATTGTGCTCCTCTTTTATCAAAGGTCATTTCCTTTCTTTTTCGACTTGTGCAGCATTTCCCATGAAATGCTTCACTGCTCAGCGATAATAACTGTTGTCTATAGACTAATATCAAACAGCCAACCCTTCATTATCTTGCTATCGGGGAAAGGGAAAGCACGGTTAAATTGAATCTGTTGCTCATTCCAAATTACACATCTGCTGAGATTTTTTAATATTCTTTCCACCAAGCCTGATGATGACAATGAAAATGGATCTTTTATTTTCGCCTTTCTTCTCTCCTTTTCTTTGCAGATTCACTGTAGACAAACATGGAAATGGTAAGAGCATGTGATTATTTAGATTAGACAAACACACATAGACATCATCATATTTGCTTTATGTCATTAGCATAATTTTATTAAATAATAACTAGAGGCTATAGTCACTTCAGATAAATGCTTCTGAGCTATGACATTTTCTCTAATCACAACAAGTTTTTTCTCCACTATTCTTTCTCAGTTGTGAATAGGAAAACAGATTCTGATCTTTAGGCTTCCAGGCAAATGCAGTTGGGAGGCTCCCCCTCCTGTCTCTGAAGATTTGTTTACCCACAATTCACTGGGCCAAGAGTCAAGATGGTCCATTCTGCCTATTTGTAATTTAGAATAAAAGCACAACCAGTTTAACAAAATGGAGTCAGCATTTTGAGTTCTCTGTTTTCAGATTCTATAAGTGCTAAACTGTTTAAGGTAACTATTCATGTATCTACCCATGAATGAAAAACCAAGACAAGAGTCAATGATCAACAAAATCGTGAGTAAATAAGTATCTCTCATATATTTTCTTCTCTCTTCTTTTCCCCAGCATCACCCTAACTCTGTTCTAGCTTTCCAAAATAACAACCCACCAAGTGACCCTGTTATAAACAGAACTTCAGATAGTCCTCAAAGTTGACCTTCTCTTTTTCCTATTCTCTCAAAATTCTATTACCTATAATGTAATTGATACACTATTATTCTCTAGGAGAATACTGGTTTAATAAATTTCTCCTCATAGATGATAAATTTGCATTCCAGTTAAAAACTTACATAATCTTTTTTTTTTTTTTTTACTTTTTTCGTATTTTTATCAGTGCATTACGATGTACATAATGATGGAATTTGTTAAGTATTCGTACATATACACAATATTTAATATTTAGCCAATATCATTTCCCAGTATTTTCCTTTCTCTCCCCAGACATCCTTTTTCATGAGACCCATCCACCTTTCTCTTCCTTTTCCCTCTCTAGCATCCACATAGGAGAGAAAAATACAATCCTAAAAACTCCCATAGTCTTAAGCTGATATTTTCCATTTTCCATTTTTGAAGAAAAAGAAGGGCATCCTGAAGTGTGAATACTCTAGTGACTTTCTGGCACTTGGAAGACTGATAATGGAAACTCGCTGAGATTAGGAGAGTCTTAACAGTGGACAGAAACGCTGACCCTGCCATTTTCCTTATACTTAGTGAAGGTGCCAAGAGTCACTCAGTGAACCGAGACACATTATTGGATATAATTCGGCGTTTTTCTTTTTTTCACTCTCATAATTTTATTCCTCACTGTAACTTTTTCTTCCCATTTCCCTCTCTCTGCATACAGTTGCTTCTACCGTCTCTTATTTCTGAATCCTTTCCTAATTCAATTACGTAAGTTTCCAGAAGAAAATGAAAATACTGGGAACTAATTTCTCTCAATTTTGAACAGCAGGGACGCAGAAGAAAATCTGATCATTCCCAATGATTTAGGAGACACTGTCATTTTCAAGAAAATGACTGTGCATGCCAACTGAAGTCATTGGACAAGGGGAGATAAAACAAGGAACTGGGGAACGTTCTAAGAGAGTCAAGCATTTCAAGACTTTTTATCATCGTTCATAAGGACAGTCTGACCTGCTAGCATGGGAAAGAAAGGCTCACCCCAAAAGACTTCAATGATAATCAGACAAAAGCTTTTGAGAATGTGCGAACTTTGCAATGGGGATATTTCTCAGCCTGCACACACGGTCCATTTGCCAAAGATTCAAGATTTGCTGGCACACAGGGAACTGTCGCGTTAATAAATCTCAACAGTCCGGCCTTCACAGGTGATTGTATTGCCGAGTCCCCGAAAGGAAACAGAAATGCGTTTAATTCTATAGCAGCAGCCTGCATTCACCCACAAGCGACATTACTTTAGAAAACAATTTTTGAAATTAAAGGTGAAGCTGAGAAATACTACATCGCACAGGAAATCACTGCCAATTTCAGAGACGAGTCACAGAGAAACACATTTAAAGAGTGTTTCTAACGTACTGTTCTCCTCTCTGACAGCCCTGTTGTCATGGATGTAACGCTGATGTCAGGTTATTTTTATATTATACTTTAAAATCACATCTGGTAACTTAATCTCTGAGACTGTGCAAACCCCTCTCTGCTAAGTGACTTTCCAAGTTTGCAACTTTTAAAAGGATGCGGGAAGTCATGCAAACCAAGGACATTATCTTGTTTTCACCCAAAGGATCTTTTTCCCTGGCGATTTTTCCTCACATGGTTGCCCCAAAGCATGAGATACATAAAGGCATAAAGGAAGGCCTTTTGAAGGTGGTGAAGAATTCAAGGAGATAGGCCCTACAGGCCATGAAAACCATGTTCCTCCTGTCACTACAGGAGATAACAATGCTCCCAATACCTCTCTGGGGGCTCTGTGAGAATTTGATGAGACACCTGATAAATGTCCAGTGCCCCGTGGGGCAACTCTGCTCTGGCTACCCTCCGGCGCTCTCTGCGCTTGGCACGCATGATTCTCCTAGCAGGAAAAACAGCTGTTTTTACACATGATAACAATCCCAGGGAAGCCTTGGCTTCGGAAGGAAAAGCTGGAGAGGAGTCAATGCTGCCCTGCTAAAGACACCAAGATTTCCCTAACGGCTCTTTTGACTTAATGATAATGAAATCTGGTCTCCGTACAATTTCCTCTTCGCAGCCTAGTTATGCTATAAGCTGTTTTGGCTCTGGAGACACAAAAAGAAGTTGGGGGAGGGGGAACCACTGACTGCAGTGTCTTTTCTTAGGGATTTTTCTGTATGCAGTGACAGGTTACACCAACAGTTGCTAACATAAGCAGGTGACATTTCAGATTAATGCTTTAACAGGGGCAGCAAAATCTGACAGAGAATTTGTCAGAAAATGTAAGAGGACCTGAAACCAATTATTTATTACTAGAGAACCCTGCACTAGTCAGCCACAACAGAATAATAGGGTTTGACCAAAAAGACAGCAGGAGTGAAAAATTAGGAAGAATTTTTTTTTTTTTTTCCCTCCACAATTTTCTACCAGCTGGTTAAGCTGAAATGATAGACTTTCTTTCTGGGGTAGAAATGCAGGTAACTTCAAAGGCACACATTAATTTGGTGCTGAGACTTCTGAGCCTTGGTTTAGACTTCTGTGGCCTCCTCAGTTCAGCGCCTGCTCTTCTATTTAGGGGTTGAGGTAGGAGGAGGGCAGGGTACATTCACACGGGACAGCGGTGCAGGTACTTCAGAGTACTGTGAAAGCAGCCCAAGAGGAGAACTAAATAAATGGGCATCGATGTAGACTCATTGATGTCTTGCAAATCACCATTCCCAAGGATGGGGCCTCAGCCTGCCTGGGATGTCTCTTTACTTCCAAGCCCCGGTCACTGTTACCAAAACAGAGCAGTCACCACCTGGCCATTGGCCTTGAACTTCTATTCAAGTCAACCTGGAATACCCTGTCCAGGAATTTTAGCGGCAGGAAGCACACCTGCCTCCTTGGCCTGGCCAACTATTCCTCCAGGTCTTGATATGTTGCTCTCCTGAATTGATGTGGGCGTGGAATAAGGTCTGTAAGGCATGAGAGTGTCTCCCAGGACTATGCTTTGTGGAGCTGATGGGATGCCTTATTACTCACCCATTCTGGAATTAGGAAAAGATTTCCTCATCTATTCCACCAACTCATCAAAGGAACTGGGCATCCCTAACTCATCTCCTGCTGGAAGAGGAGCTTTCTCCCTTCAGACATCTGAGTTGGTCAATGTAAACAGTTTTAGGGAGTCTTTGTTTCAAGATATTGAAAATCCCTCTCTTTTTAGTCTTTTTACTTTAGGACCTTTTAAGCTTGCATATCTCAGCAAACCATGATGAGAAAACCAAATGGAAATGCTTTCCAGGTTAAAATGAATGAAGCTATTAAAATAAGATAAATGAGGCTATGTTCAACTGCAAAATCTGGCGCCGGAGACCCTGTTATCTCCACCTTACCACTACCTATCAACACCGAAGCTCGAAGCCCAGCCTTAATTACTATATAAACACGGCTGCACGTGAGCACCGTGGGTCCGTCTATTCTGTTGGCAAGGTGAAGGGATGACAAATCACTCTCAATGCCTTCTAAGATGTCTATAGAGATTTGGGATTGATTAACAACTGCATTTTCAATTTTACTGTGAGCCAGTTTCTGAAAACAATCAAACTTTTGTTTCTAGAAAACAGACAATTTTTAATGTGCTGAATGCATAAGGGGAGTTTTAGAAGGTTCACCTCCCCCAGGACTCACACCATCTGAACAAGTCATCAGTCTCTGTAACCACCATTTGCTTGGTTCATGAGAGTTTGGTGACAAGGGAGGCATTGCTGGATGAGCACAGGAATGTTCTGCTTCCCAGTCTTTTAGGTTATTAGTGCTGGTGAGGAACTGCTCGCGGTAGGAGTTGTCAAGGCTCACCTGTCAATTACTGAAATCACAGAATGGCGTACTGGGCTCTGAACCTAATTGCACGCGTATCTGTTAGTAATGTGATACCCTACTCAGGTCACTTAAGAGATTTTGTCTATTTGTCAATAAGGTGCAGAAATAATACACCTCTACTTTCTTATGCTACAAAAAAGAAATGTGAGTTCTGGAACTCGGTCACTAGTTTCCTCTCATGCCCGCCAGGACTAGAGCAGTTGGTGTGAGCAGCAGATTCTTGGTGTGACCCTTCCAGCCTCCACCAGCTGGTACCCAGGGAAGGAATTGGGGGTGAACCATGATGCAGAGGAGAGGTGGTTGATAGGCATTGCCAGGGTAGGAGGGGCAGGGACGCTGGAGGGCCATCACCATGTGACTCTGGGACAGACACAACCCCTACCTGCTTTTCCTCATATGTGGAATGAGGATACCCTGGATGTGTGATGTTCCCCGGGTGTGTGATGTCCCGGGGCTCAGGGATTAGAAGGACATGACTTGTGGGGACAGCACAGGTTGACTAGAGAAGGGCAAATCCTGGAGGAAGACCAGGGAGCAGCGTTCTGGAGGGTAGCTGAGGGCCTGGGAAGTGGAAGGACCAGGGAGGGGGCAGAGCAGCCTTACCCACAGGAGGGTGGGCCAGGCCATAGAGGTCGTACTCATCCAGGCTGGCCTCTTCGTCCTCCAATGACTAAAACTTCCCAAGTATAATGGAAGACATATATTCACAGATTCCAGAAGGCTAGCAAACCCTGAATAGGATAAAGTCATATAAAATTATGTCCAGGCACATCAAATTCGCTATTGGAAACTAAAGATAAAGAAAAGAAATTTTTGAAAGTGTCAGAGGGAGAAAAAAATAACTCATTACACCCGGAGAACAACTATTGAAAAGAGCAGATCTCCCCTCAGGTACCTTGGGTGCTAGAGAAAAAGGCACCGACATCTCTAAAGGAAACATGGACTCTGGAAATACCCTTCGGGAACAAAGGCAAAATAAAGCCTTCTCGGAAGATTGGAAACTAAGGAGCTCCACTACCAGCAGACAAGTTTTTTAAAAAGTTCCAAAGGAAGTTTTTTAGATTGAGAATAAATGATAGCAGAAGAAAACTTGAAACTTCAGAAATAAAATAAATAGTAAATATCTTGAGAAATATAATAGGCTTTTGCTCTAAAGTATTTAAATATGAATGATCATTGAAAAGAAAAATCATAACATCATTTGGTAAAGTTAATGTATATAGATATGTATGTATGTGTGTGTGTATATATATATATAAATATATATTATATATATATTTAACATGTGTTTTTCTTTTTCTCAGTGCTAGGAATTGAACCCAGGGCCTGTGACATATTAGGCCAGATCTCTACCCCTGAACTACATCCCCAGCCCTTTATTTTGAGAAGGAGTCTCTTTAGGTTGCTGAGAGTCTCAGCCTCCAACTTGCAATCCCCCTGCCTCAGACTCCCAGGTAGTTGGGCATGCCTCACTATGCCCCCTAGTTAATCTGCCTCTTTTAATTGATGTTTAACCCATTTATATTTAATCTATAAATATATATATATATTTAACTTTTTGGTACCAGAGATTGAACCCATGGGTGATTAAACACTGAGCTTCCTTCCCCCTTCCCTCTCCCTTTTATAAAAAAAAATTTATTTTGAGACAGGGTCTCACTAAGCTGCTTAAGGCCTCACTAAGTTGTTGAGACTGATTTTGAACTTGGATCCTCCTGCCTCAGCCTCCAGAGTTTCTGGAATTACAGGTGTGTGCCGCCATGCCTGGCATGTATATATATTTACAAATAAACTATAACTTAAAGAAAGGATTTTAAAGAACTCTATATTGTTCCAAGCCTTCTACATTTTACTTGAAGTGATATAGTATTAATTCTAAGTAGAGTTTGGAAAGTTAGATATATGTTGTAATTCTTTCAATAATCACTAAAAAGTAATACAAAGTGATATAGTTAAAGGCTGAAAAATAAACTGAAATGGAATACTAATAGGTATTCAGGTTATCCAAAAGAAGTCAGAAAGGAGGGAGTAGAGGAAGAGAAAACAGAGAAACAAAAATCAAATAATCATAGAGTATACTTAAATTCAGTCATATCAATAGATTAAATATAAATGGGTTGAACATCAATTAAAAGAGGCAGATTAACTAGGGGGCATAGTGAGGCATGCCCAACTACCTGGGAGTCTGAGGCAGGGGGATTGCAAGTTGGAGGCTGAGACTCTCAGCAACCTAAAGAGACTCCTTCTCAAAATAAAGGGCTGGGGATGAGGCTCAGGGGTAGAGAGCTGGCCTAATATGTCACAGGCCCTGGGTTCAATTCCTACCACTGAGAAAAAGAAAAACACGTGTTATCTTACATGATACCAAAAGATTCTTTAAAGACCAAACTATATGCCATCTCTCAGAAATGCATTCTTGAAGTAATAATCCAAATAAGTTAAAAGTAAAGATGTGATTAGCATTCACCAAGTGAATGCTAATCAAAAGAAAGCTTGAGGGGCTTTATTAATATCAAGCAGACTATAGAATAAGAAATATTTCCCAGGATAAAGAGAAAAATTGAACAATGACATACAAAATACTCAACTCACCTAGAAGAGAGAGCAGTGGTAAATGTATAAAGTGCCTAACAGCAGATAGTCAAAGCACATGAAGCAAAAATGGAGAGCACCAGGAGGAGCTTAGAGACTTCTAGGCTCTTCTCTCAGCGGTCGACAAAACATGTATACAGAAAATCAATAAACATGAAAGCACAGAAGAACCTGCGTCACATTTATCCTTCCATGCAGCAGCAGCAAGATAAACATGTTGTCTACATGGACAGTTCGTTAAGATAAACCCTAGCCTGAGCCTTAAGAGAGAACCTCAATAGTCTGCGGGTGTGACTCAGTGGTAGAGCATTTGCCTAGCTTGCAAGAGGCCCTGGGTTCCATCCCCAGCACCATCAAACAAACAAAAATCCTTAGAAGTTTAAAAGATTTTAATTTACTTAAAGCATGTTCTCTGATCACACTCAGAGTAAGCCAGAAATAAATCAGAAAGATACATGTACAATCCCTGAATGTTTGGAAATTAAACCCAGGAGTCAAAATGGAAGTTTAAATATTTTGATCCAAGTGAAGTGGTAAAACGTAAAACTAAAATGTTTAAAAGAAAATATGAAAGTTCCTGGGTTAGGCAGAAAGTTCTGAAGTACAACCTCAAAAGCAGTAAGACACAGAAAGAAATGGATAAATTATATTTACTTTTATGATATTAATCCACACATTCTAGCTCTACTCTGGGCTTCTTAACCTCAGCATTATTGACATTTTGGGTCAGATATTTCTTTCCTTCGAGGGACTGATCTGTGTGTTGTGGGATAGTGGAACCTGGCCCGGCCTCCACTCAGTAGATGCCAGTAACATGGACACCCGCCTCAAGTTGTGAAAACCAAAACTAACTCTAGTCATTGCCAATTGTCCTTTGGGGCAGGAAAAATTGTTCCCCAACTTCTGGATTGGAAACCCACAGCTGTAATTCATAGATTTTATCTGCTATGAATCTTTTCTTTCTCTTACTGGGGGACATTTTGGTTCTGAGGGTTTTTTTCCTATTGGAGATCATCCTGCTATGAATATTCACATATATGTAATATGTAAACATGTGAGAATTTCTATTAGACAGTATATACTGCACATAAAATTTCTGGGTCATAAAGAATGTACATCTTTCACCTCATAGCACCACATTTCATTCTGATTGGCTGCACCCATTATTCTCTCCCCAGCAGGGCAGGAGTGTCCCTTGCTCAACTAATCTGCCACATTTTGTATTGTCAGAAGGAATTTCTGCCAATATGATGGATGCAAAGTAACCTTTCATCTCTGTTTCCCTGTTTTGTAGCAAGTTGAGTATACTTGTGTACATTTATTGCACATTTGGTTTTCCTCCTTATAGATTATCTCTTCATGTCCATTTTCTAATTCTTTTCCTTATTGAATATTGAAATTATATATTCTAGATACTAATATTTTGTTTAATTATATTCATTGCAAATAATCGTTTAAAGTCTATGGATTTTCTTTATCCTTTATTACTATAGTCTTTATACATAAATTTAGAACATTTGCATATTGACAGTTTATCAGGTTTTTCTTGATTGTTTAGATTTTTCACGTCTCTCTTTCCCTAGGATTATTAAGACATTGTTTCTTTTATAAATTTTATTTTTATTTTTTGTTAAATTTTTTAAACTGATGCATAAAAACATAAAAATTATACATGTTAATGGAGTACTATGTAATGGTTCAATAAAAGTATACATCAGTAATGGTTAAATCAGGTCAAACATGTCTGTCTCAGCAAACATTTATCACTTCATTATGGTAAAAATGTTCTAAACACTTTCTTGTAGATTTTTAAAATATACAGTATATAGTTATCTATAGCCTTGCTTCTGTGACTAGCTCACCAGAACATTTAAAAATTTTTTTTATTTGTTCTTTTTAGTTATACATGACAGTAGAATGTATTTTGACATGTATTATACATACATGGAGAATAACTTCCCATTCTTGTGGTTGTACATGATGTGGAGTTACATTGGTCATATATTCACATATGAACACAAGAAAGTTACACATGATTCCTTCTCCTGTTTTTTCTATTCCCATCAATTCTCCCTTCCCTTCATTCTCCTTTGTCTAATCCAATGAACTTCCATTCTCCCCCTCCCCCACTTACTTTGTTTTAGCATTCACATATCAGAGGGAACATTCGACCTTTGGTTTTGTGGGATGGGCTTATTTCACTTAGCATGATAGTCTACAGTTCCATCCATTTACCAGCAAATGCCATAATTTCATTCTTGTTTATGGCTGAGTAATATTTTCTTTATCCATTTTCATCTGTCGAAGGACACCTAGGTTGGTTCCATAGTTTAGCTATTGTGAATTGAGCTGCTATAAACATTGATGTGGCCATGTCACTATAGTATGCTGATTTTAAGTCCTTTGGGTATAAACCGAAGAGTGAGGTAATTGGGTCAAATGGTGGTTCCATTCTATGTTTTCTGAGGAATCTCCATACTGCTTTCCAGAGTGGTTGCAGCAATTTGCAGTCCCACCAGCAATGTATGAGAGCACCCTTTTCCCCACATCCTCACCAGCATTTATTGTTGCTTATATTCTTGATAATTGCCATTCTGACAGGAGTGAGATGGAATCTCAGTATAGTTTTGATTTGGATTTCTCCAATTGCTAGAGAAATTGAACATTTTTTCACATATTTGTTGACCGATCATATTTCTTCTTCTGTGAAGTGTCTGTTCAGTTCCTTTGCCCATTTATTGAGTAGGTTATTTTTTTTTTTCACCAGAACTTCTTATTCCTGTCTAACCTCATACCCATTGGTCAACCTTCCCTTCTTCAAAAAATTTAGTTTTGTTTCTAACATTTATTGCACTTGTAATTGATTGCTATTAATAGTAAGGGTACAATTTTGTTTTGTTCTTTATAAACCAACCAACTGTCCTCATAACACGCATTAAACAGCGTGTAGGTTGCTCTGTCTCTTTGTTCTGTTCTATTGGTATCTTTGTCTTTCATCTGCCAAGACACCATTTTAAGTATTGAATTTTATAAATAAGTTTTTATTTATGCTGCAACAAGCCCTTCAAGCCCTTCTGACATGCTCTTCTCCAAAGTAGGCTCGACTCTTTCTGCATGTTTGTTATTCTATACATATTTTAAGATCAGATTATCACATACATCCTACAGAATTTTTTAAATGAAAGTGCAAAATATGTTCCTGTGTTTTTTCTTTTCTTCCCCTGAAATCTTTGTAATTATCTTCAAATGGCATTTTATAAGTTTAATCATGAATTTCTAGACTTAAGTTTTATTAGGTTTGTTCTAAGTGGCTTTTTGCCCCCCTGTGGTGCTGGGGTTGAACTCAGGGCCTCAGGCATGTTAGACAAATGTTCCATCACTGAGTTACACCCCCAGCCCCATTTCTAAGTTGTTGTTTTGCAACTCATAAATGTCAACTTTTTACAATTAGATTTTCAGTGTTCATCAATATTTCAGAGGAAGGCAGTGACTTTTTTTTTTTTTATTATTGTATACAAATGGGATACATGTTGTTTCTCTGTTTGTACATGGAGTCAAGGCATACCATTTGTGTAATCATAAATTTACATAGGGTAATGTTGGTTGATTCATTATTTCTTTTCCCTTCCCCCCACCCCTCCCACCCCTCTTTTCCCTCTACACAGTCCTTCTTTCCTTCATTCTTACCACCCTCCTTATCCCTAACCCTAAACCAAACCCTAACCCTAACACTAACCCCTCCCACCCCCCATTATATGTCCTCATCCGCTTATCAGCGAGATCATTCGTCCTTTGGTTTTTTGAGATTGGCTTATCTCACTTAGCATGATATTCTCTAATTTCATCCATTTGCCTGCAAATGCCATAATTTTATCATTCTTCATTGTGGAGTAATATTCCATTGTATATATATGCCACAGTTTCTTTATCCATTCATCAACTGAAGGGCATCTAGGTTGGTTCCACAATCTGGCTATGGTGAATTGAGCAGCAATGAACATTGATGTGGCTGTATCTCTGTAGTATGCTGATTTTAAGTCCTTTGGGTATAGGCCAAGGAGTGGGATAGCTGGGTCAAATGGTGGTTCCCTTCCAAGCTTTCTGAGGAATCTCCATACGAAGGCAGTGACTTTTGAATTTCATTATTATATTCTGCAACCATGCGGTATCCTGCAACTAGTTCTAAAATTTGTTAGTAGATTCTAGTGAGTTTTCTGTATAGATCACCAGTGAACGCTGCTACTTTCTTTCTTTCTTTCCGTTTCTTATTTTTCTTGCCTCACTCTAATGACTCTGACGTCCAAACAATGCTAAGTGGAAACCTTGGTAGCGAGCATCCTTGTCTTACTTCTAGATTTAAAGGAAATATTTCTTATGTTTCCTTATTAAGTGTTACATTTGCATTAGCATTGGAAAGGCACCCTTCATTAAGTAAGGAATTTAGCCATGTCTCATGTTAATTAATTAATTTGACCCAGGGTATAAATGGAATTTTCATTTTCTTCATAAGACCTCTCTCTCCACTGGTTTGTAACCAGGTCTATTTTTCTCTTTGATTCCGTCAGCCCAGGAGAGTAGAGCATAGGATTTCACAGAATCAGAAGCAGGAAGGGTTGTTGCAGGAAGGGTTGTTGTTTTGTTGTTGTTGTTGGTGGTGGTGGTTTTGTTTTGTTTTGTTTTGATATCGCTTTATTTTTTAAAAAAAAAAGTGATCTAAATTGGTAAAGCCCTTTGTAGCCTGTTACAGAATAGGTTGAAAATAGTTCAAGGAATATTTGCATAACAGCAAACTTGTCTAAAAACTCACACTTTAATGATCACAATTATAATGAAAATAAAACAGCTAAGAATCAGCCTTAATTTTATATCTCTGGATCCCAAAACTCATTACAAATTAAATCATCTTGAAGGTTTTAAAAGCACAAGATTCCACCCCCGTCTAATTAAGTTAACCCCAAGGCAGTTTCCATTCTCTGATCATCTGCCATTCTGTCTCTGTCTCTGTCTCTTAAACACACACACACACACACACACACACACACACACACACCACAAAATATCCTCTGTTTATGCAGTGTCTTGATAAGACCAATTCCTTATTTTTCTACTCATATAATCACCATCCACCTCAATTGTAAAAAGATTATTTTACTAATAATTGACCAAGGGACATGTTTAACTTGGACCCTTCTCTCTCAGTGAGTTACAGACGAGAATGGGTGTAATATAGGGCAAATCCATCAAAAGAAAAGTGTTTGCATGAGAAACCCCAAGTAGAGGAGCCCACTCCTAGTGTATCTGGAAAAGTAAATCCCTGCCTGCACCTCCACACTGAGGGGCTGTGACCTTCGTTATTAGCACCCTGTTCTTCAGTATCCTTCTCCGCTCTTCTTTTCCTGCTCTACTTCAATCCAGCAACTCAAGTTTTAAGGGAAGTTAGGAGTGTCTTTGCAAAAACCTGTAGAAGGTGTACATTTGTATGAAAGACAACAGGTCAACAACACTGCAAAACAAACAATAAATCAACATAACAGAGAGGTTAGCCAAATCATATGTTTGTGTGCATATGTGTCTGTATCTGTATCTATATAGCTCTTGGGTATCAAGCAAAACTTCTGGAATGTCTGAGGTTTTTTTATTCTCCCCTTTTAAAATTTTGTTTTCCTTTAGGTTATCTCTCTGGCTTCTTGACATTCTTCTAATTCCCATTGGCAACTTCCAGGTTTCTTTTAAAAATACATGTGATGGCTTGCCATGGCTACTTCTTCTCTTTACAGAAGCAAGTCAACATTCAAACTCAAATGTTAAAAAGGCTGCAGAAATGGAAAGAATTTGAGACAGTATAAGAAACTTGAAGGTCTGTGGGCCACAAATAACATCAAGAAATAATAAGGATGAGGAACAAATATATCAAGATTAAAGTCCACATAAAGATACAACAAAACTGATCTGAATTCCTAGAAATAAAGCAGTTTATTAGACTTTTATTTAACCAAAGAAAAGGTAGTTGTTTTGAATAGACAAATGAAAAAAGATTATCAGCTTTGGTATATAAACCATTTCCTTCCATCAATTAACATCTATTTTCTGACTATGAGATAAATGCTATAGAATGTGTGTTTTTTAATTATTTATTATTTTTTTATTTTTACAGACTGCATTTTGATTCATTGTACACAAATGGGGAAGATATTTTTGTTTCTATACTTCTGCACGATGTAGATTTATGCCATTTGTGTAGTCATGCATGTACATAGGGTAATGATGTCTGTCTCATTCCACCATTTTTCTTATTCCACTCCCTCTCATTTCCTGCTACATAATCTAAAGTTCTTCCATTCTCCTCTCACTCCCCACCCCACTGAGCCCCATTATATATTATCATTCACTTATCAGGAAAAACATTTGGCTTTTGGTTTTCTGGGATTGGCTTATCTCACTTAGCTTGATATTCTCCAATTCCATCCATTTATTTGCAAATGCCATAATATTATTCTTTTTTATAGCTGAATAATATTCCATTGTGTATATATACCACAGTTTCTTTATCTATTCATTTGTTGAAGGGCATCTAGGTTGGTTCCACAATCTAGCTATTGTGAACTGAACTGCTATAAACATTGATGTGACTGTGTTACTGTAGTAGGCTGATTTTAAGTCCTTTGGGTATAAACCGAGGAGTGGGATAACTGGGTCAAAAGGTGGGTCCATTTCAAGTTTTCTGAGGAGTCTCCACACTGCTTTCCAGAGTGGTTGCACCAATTTGCAACTCCACCAGCAATGTACAAGTGTGCCTTTTTCCCCACATCCATGCCAACATCTATTATTGTTTGTGTCTTGATAATAGTCATTCTAATTGGAGTAAGATGAAATCATAGAGTTGTTTTAATTTGCATTTTTCTAATTACTAGAGATGTTGAACACTTTTTCATGTATTTATTAATCCCCTGAATGTCTTCCTCGCTAAAGTGTCTGTCCAGTTCCTTGGCCCATTTATTGATTGGGTTCTTTGTATTTTGGGTGTGAAGTTTTGTAAGTTCTTTATAAATTTTGGCAATAAGTGCTCTATCTGAAGTGCATGTGGAAAAGATCTTCTCCCACTCTGTAGGTTCTCTTTTCATATTATTGATTGTATCCTTTGCTGAGAAAAAGCTTTTTAGTTTGAGTCCATCCCATTTATTGATTCTTGTTTTGATTTCTTGTGCTTTGGGAGTCTTGTTAAGGAAGTCTGATCCTAAGCCAACATGATGAAGATTCGGGCCCACTTTGTCTTCTATATGGTGCAGGGTCTCTGGTCTAATTCCTAAGTCCTTGATCCATTTTGAGTTGAGTTTTGTGCAGGGTGAGAGACAGAGGTTTAATTTCATTTTACTGTATATGGATTTCCAGTTTTCCCAGCACCATTTGTTGAACAGGCTATCTTTTCTCCATTGTATGTTTTTGGCTCCTTTATCTAGTATGAGATGACTGTATTTATGTGGGTTTGTCTCTGTGGCTTCTATTTTGTACCCTTGGTCTACCTGTCTATTTTAGTGCCAATACCATGACATTTTTGTTACTATTGCTCTGTAGTATAGTTTCAGGTCTGGTATTGTGATACCTCCTGCTTTACTTTTCCTGCTCAGGATTGTTTTAGATATTCGAGGTCTCTTATTCTTCCAGATGAAGTTCATGATTGCTTTCTCTATTTCTATGAGGAATGTCATTGGGATTTTAATTGGAATTGCAATGAATCTGTATAGTGCCTTTGGTAGAATGGTCATTTTGACAATATTAATTCTGCTTATCCAAGAACATGGGAGATCTTTCCCTCTTCTAAGGTTTTCTTCAATTTTTTTCTTTAGTGTTCTGTAGTTTTCATTGTAGAGGTCTTTCTTCTCTTTTAAAAATCTATACTTCAACAAAATGGAAAATATCAAAGACATTGACAAATTTTTAGAGACATATGATCCTTCCAAACTGAATCAGGAAGACATAGACAATTTAAACAGATCAATTTCAAGCACCCAAATAGAAGAAGACATCAAAAACCCACCAACCAAGAAAAGCCCAGGACCAGATGAATTGTCAACTGAATTCTACAAGACCTTTAAAGAAGACCTAATACCAATACTCCTCAAAGTATTCTAGGAAAAAGAAAAGGAGGGAACCCTTCCAAACTCATTCTATGAGGCTAGTATCACTCTGGTATCAAAACCAGACAAAGACTCATCAAGGAAAGAAAGCTTTAGACCAATATCCCTGATGAACATAGATGCAAAAATCCTTAACAAAATACTGGCAAATTGCATACAAAAATATGTTAAAAAGAAAATGCACCATGATCAAGTGGGGTTTATCCCAGGGATGCAAGGTTGGTTCAACATCCGGAAATCAATAAATGTAATTCATCACATCAATAGACTTAAAGTTAAAAATTAACTTTAAGTTAATTCTATTATTTCAATAGATGCTGAGAAAGCATTTGATAAAATACAGCACCCCTTCTTGCTTAAAACACTAGAAAAAATAGGGATACTAGGAACATACCTCAACATTGTAAAGGCTATCTAAGCTAAGCCCATGACCAACATCATTCTTTTTTTTTTTTATTGTAAACAAATGGGATACATGTTGTTTCTCTATTTGTACATGGAGTAAAGGCATACCATTTGTGTAATCATACATTTACATAGGGTAATGTTGTTTGATTCATTCTGTTATTTTTTTTCCTTCCCCACCACCACTCCCACCCCTCTTTTCCCTCTATACAGTCCTTCCTTCCTCCATTCTTGCCACCCTCCTTAACCCTAACCCTAAACCTAACCCTAACCCTAACACTAACCCCTCCCACCCCCCATTATATGTCCTCATCCACTTATCAGCGAGATCATTCGTCCTTTAGTTTTTTGAGATTGGCTTATCTCACTTAGCATGATATTCTCTAATTTCATCCATTTGCCTGCAAATGCCATAATTTTATCATTCTTCATGGTGGAGTAATATTCCATTGTGTGTGTATATATATATATATATATATATATATATATATATATATATATATGCCACAGTTTCTTTATCCATTCATCAACTGAAGGACATCTGGGTTGGTTCCACAATCTGGCTATGGTGAATTGAGCAGTAATGAACATTGAACCAACATCATTCTTTTTTTTTTTTATTGTAAACAAATAGGATACATGTTGTTTCTCTGTTTGTACATGGAGTAAAGGCATACCATTTGTGTAATCATAAATTTACATAGGGTAATATTGGTTAATTCATTCTGTTATTTTTTCCCTTCCCCCCATCCCTCCCACCCCTCTTTTCCCTCTATATAGTCCTTCCTTCCTCCATTCTTGCCCCCTCCCTAACCCTAACTCTAACCCTAAAACTAGCCCCTCCCACGCCCCATTATGTGTCATCATCCACTTATCAGGGAGATCATTCTTCCTTTGGTTTTTTGAGATTGGCTTATCTCACTTAGCATGATATTGTCCAATTTCATCCATTTGCCTGCAAATGCCATAATTTTATCGTTCTTTATGGCTGAGTAATATTCCATTGTATATATATACCACAGTTTCTTCATCCATTCATCAATTGAAGGGCATCTAGGTTGGTTCCACACTCTGACTATTGTGAATTGAGCAGCAATGAACATTGAACCAACATCATTCTTAATGGAGAAAAACTGAAAGCATTTTCCCTAAAAACTGGAAAAAGACAGGGATGCCTTCTTTCACCACTTTTATTCAACATCATCATTGAAACACTAGCCAGAGCAATTAGACAGACCAAAGACATTAAAGGGATACAAATAGGAAAAGAAGAACTCAAGTTGTCACTATTTACCAATGACATGATTCTATATTTAGAGGATCCAAAAAAACTCCACCAGAAAACTTCTAGAACTAATAAATGAATTCAGCAAAATAGCAGGATATAAAATCAATATGCATAAATCTAATGCATTTCTATTCATAAGTGATGAATCATCTGAAAGAGAAATTAGGAAAACCACTCCATTCACAATAGACTCAAAAAAATAAAATACTTGGAATGTGTTTTTTGATAGTGCAGGTGTGTGTTGTTTACCTAAGCAGGTCAACATTAAGGAGAGAAACTGCTGCTTCACCATATACACCCACAACGCAGAAAGGGAATTTTAGAAGAGGAAATATTTAAGGACATATGAACACTAAGTTTCATCTAGTTTGAAAGGACCTGAGTAGACATTTCTCAGAAGAAGACATGCAGAGGGTCAACAGATATCTGAAAAAATGCTCAGCATCACTAATTGTCAGGAAATGCATATTAAAACCAAAGTGAGATATCAACTCACACCTGTGGGAAAGGCTATTCTCAAAAGGCAAAAGATAAGTGTTGGCAAAGATGAAAAGGAAAGGGAACCCTTGTATATCATGGGTGGTAATATAAATTACTACTGCCATTACCAAATTAAAAAACTGTATAGATTTTCCAATAAACAAAACTATCATATAATTCAACAATTCTGGCTCTACCTCTAAAGGAAGTGAAATCAGTATGTAGAAAAAGATGCAGAGCCATGCTCATTACAGCACTACTCCCAATAGACAAGATAGAGAGTCTGCCTAAGTGTCCCTCAACAGATGAATCGATAAAGAAAATGTGGTATATGTTCATGATGGAATATTATTCAACCTTATAAAAGGAGGAAGTCCTGTTGTTTGTGACAACACAGATGAACCTGGAGGACATTATGTAAGTGAAGTAAGTCAGGCACAAGAAGACAAAAATGAAGGACCTCCCTTATACACGGGATCTAAACAGGTGGGATACACAGAAGCAGAGAGTGGAACTGGTAACCAGGGGCTGACGGGAGAGATGGAAGGGAGAATATGAAGATGTTGGTCAAACGACAGAAATCCAGTAGACAAGAGGAGTCAGTTCTGGAGCTCTGTCACACAGTAGTGAGACCGTAGTGAAATTGCTACAAAAGCAGATTTTAGAAGTTCTCACCACAAAAAATGGTCAGTACGTAAAGCGATAGATATGTTAGTGTATGTAAGCATTCCACAATGAAGATATCAGAGCAACATGTTGTACACTGTAAGTCTATATTATTTTCATTTGTCAACTAAAAAAAAAAAAGTAAGTTAAAGTTCTACTATCTGGCTGTTTCCCAAAGTTGTTTATTTTTTTTTTTTTAAAGTAAGCTTTTTATGCAGATATGGCAAGAAGTGAAATGATGTGAATGATTGAGTTCTACATCTAACTTCTTTAATCTAACCAAGACCCAGACCCAGAGAGATCAGGCAACTTTCCCAGGGTCACAGAGAAGACTCCTGTCTTCAGCAATTTGATCCAGTTCTCCTTTAGTTGCACTATGTGCTTACCTTAACAACTGTTCTTTAAAATATTGTGTGGGGTAGATATTATTTCTGTCCTCAGTTATCACAATGTGTCCAATTGGAGTTTTGCAATCATTAACAAATATTAGATTAAAATAACAAATATTAGATTAAAATAATCAGTTTCTGAATTAACTTTATAAATTATATCAGAAACATTAAAGATATAGAATTATAGCATTTGGAAATATTTTTAAATGTAGTTATTACAAAATCATTAATGGAAAGTCAGGCCTTTTATATTGTGTGGCTCATAAATATTTAGAAAAATCTTAGAAATTTATGTTTCTGAAATAAATGGTGATATCTTTTTAAATTCACTTTCAACATAGCTAAGTACCCTTTTCGTTTGGCCAAACGATTCTAAAGTAAAATAGTCAAGTACTTAAGCAATGTGAAGATCATGTTTAAAGCCTAAATAAATGTTCAGTCATCTCAACGGGAACAAATCATAAAGAAAATGGAAAGACTATATCCAATCGGTTTAAATGTATTCTACAGTCATGGTTTACTTACCAAAACATTGTTCATGGTTTTCTTACTGATTCTTACAGAGTCGACATATTTCTTTTTAATTTTTTCTTTTTATGTTTCCCAAGTTCACAATTCACATAAAATACTCATTGAAGCAGACAGAAAAGTGGAACGAATATTTCAGAGCTCTTTGGGGACTTAAATAGGTTTTTACAATAAAAACTTGATTACTCAGAGGGGACCCAAGTGCATGCAACCTGCCAGCAGAGGAGGGAGCAGCAAGCTCTAAAGTGACTAAGGAGACACTAAACTCTGTAGAGTCCAGGCCGTGGGTCTCCATCCTGGAACCCAAGTCGAGCACCAGGCCAGAGAGAGGCCAGACAGTGCTGGACGTGGCTATGGTGTCCAAAGAGAGTCACTTGGAAAAGATGTGCAAGGTTGTGGTTTCCTGATAATTGAGATGACATAGACAGTCTCGCAGGGCTTGCTTCATTACGGTATTGTGAAATTTGGACTCAAATAGAGTGAGGCAGACCCACAAGTCAAAGTGTTTTTAAAGTGGCTTAATAATCACTTTGAAAACAGTCCAGAATAGCCTCTCAGTCAGCAGGACTGGAACTTTGATCCACAAACACAACCAACCTTTGTGAATAAGTAGCATCAGGTGAGGACAGGCTTGGCATGTGCTACCTTCCTTCCAGAAAGATGCTTTTCTTCTTTGATTATAAAACCTGCTGGCTGTGTTATGTGATATAATGTGCTTCAGAGAATCTTGCCCCCAGTGAAGGATTTATAAAGGTCGTAGAAAATAAGCAAAGATATCTGATCTCTTTAAAAAAAAAAAAAAATCAAAGGTCTCCATTTTTTTTTTTTTTTTAATTTCCTCATGTTGTTTCCTTGTTTAAGGATTCACTGCCAAAATCACCAGACTCCACCTGGGCACATCAGCTGGATTAGATTTTTCTTCTCAATTTTAATCTTCTGGGTTCCTTAACAATTTGATTTCGCATCATGTCATGCTGCAGAGATAAGACTGATTGGCTACAAATCAGGGATCTTTGGAGAGTGGGGATTGATAGCAGAGAATGGCCACACCCACCTGTCCTTTCCAAAGTGTGATTGGTGAATTCCCATTGATTGACACCTTTCCATCTACTCTGTAAATTCTGTCCAAATACAAGCTCATCCAATGATTGTCCAGACCCCGGACACCCTCATGGAGTTACCAGACCACAGCTTGAGATACATTCATTTCCCAGTGTCACATAGGATTTTAAATGACTCCTCTAGGAGTCCCCTGCTATTCAGGGATACCATCTTTTCTCTGAATTCCCAATCCCTCTCTTGAGAAACTACTGTTCTAATACTTTTCTGTGCATTCATCCATATTTTCAAAGTACACATTTTTAAAGTTTAGGTTCTTCTTTTAGCACTAGGAATATAGCATTGAACAAAATAGTCACTGACTGCATGGGGTTTCCATTTCAAGGGGGCACTAGTCATTATTAGAATAGAAGAACATCTCATAAAATTCTAAGTAGCAAGTGAAAGTATTCTGGACAAGGCTGGAATTATCACCCACCACAAGCTTCTTGCATAGTGAGGAATTAATGTTTTTTGAGCACTTACTCTATGTCAGGCCTTGTGTAAAGAGATGCATTTACTTATTTGTTGGTTGTAGAGTTGAGTTGGAAGCTTTCTAAAGTGTCCATTAAACCCAGGTTAGTATTTGATCAGTCGCTTTAGCTTGTGATTGACTGGCAGTTTTTGCCTAGAATATTCAAGTTACTTGAGAGGTCTCTTGAAATGAATTGTTGGTGGAGAGAGGAGTTTCTACCTAATGTGTAATGTGGTAGAAAGAGTTAGACCTAGGTTCAAATTCCAGTTCTTCCACTAACCTTTCTGCGTTCCCATGTTGGGGTTAATTCTTTCCTTCCATGATTATCAGAAGGACTACATTGTTTATTCATGATGTTGGACCTGGTGTGTCCTCAGCCCTGCCCTTGCTATGAGGACATAATAATTAGCATGACATAGTCCCTGCTCACTAGGAGCCTCATCTCCTGACCCCCTTCCTTCCATTGTCTTTGTTATTTGAGGGGGTTTGGTCAGGTGGGGATCAGTTGACTCATTGTGGGAGGAAGATAAGGCACAGTTCTGTGTGAAGCCCTCTGGTCTTGTCCAGGTGCTCTCTGACCTTCTCAGAACAGATCCAGTAGACCCAGCCCTGAGCTCCGCCTCGTGGGGCCTGGGAGGTGCAGAGCAAGAGGGAGTGTTCATGGTCCAGCCAAGTCTGTGTCCTGGACTGGCATCACATCATGTTCTGAGGGATCCCTGACAGATACATTCCAAATCTATTTATAAGTCTTAAATAATGGGCCTTTAGCTGAGAAGCCCTAAACATTCAAACGTCTGCAGATCCCCCGGTCCTTTCTCAGCACAACAGTACTGTTGGAACCCCTCAATATTGGCGACATCTTATTGCCCTTTAAAGCAAGTGTCCGCACAAGAAAGAGTTTATTTGTGGGGTGAGTTGATTTTTTTTTAAAAAACGGGCTGGAGGGCTGGAGATGTAACTCAGTGGCAGGGGGTTTTCCTGGCATGTGTGAGGCCCTAGGTCCAATCCCCTGTACCTGGAAAAAAAAGGCGGGGGGATTGAAGCATATGCAGACCTTGAGAAACGTTAATGCAGTAGTCTTACCGTAGTCTGTGGCACCTGCAGAGGGCTGATGGTTTAAGGTGGTTTGATCGACACCATTCATTCCATTCCTGGGTTCCTTATGTTCTCGAGCACCCTAGAGGCTACCTACCGTTTTATTTTCTCTGTCAAGTTCTTTACTTACTACTCCACGCTCTCCAAGTTAGGTGCATGTCCTGCTCTGGAAGAATGACTTACTGAAGTCTCTGCAGTTTTTTAATAAGCTTAGAAACACGACCATGTTAACAACCAAGGGAAGAGAAAGAGAGGGAGGAAAGGGGAGAGGGAGGGAGGAAGGGAGAGAGAATTGGTCTGAGTGAAATCCGTCATAATCCTTCCTGAAGCTAAGCTCCTGATAATCAGCTCTCAGAAAAGCGATTATGTTTACCCTCCTTCAGGGAAACGGAAACATCTTTATTGATCTTCCTGGGAACTGAAGAGATGCTGTGGCCAGGTAGCAACCTAGACGTGGATAACAATGTGAACAGGCTGACTTGGTTGGGAAATGATTAATATGAAAACAGTGAAGTTAAACAGCTGCACATAGATAACTTCCTGGTTATTGGCTTTTGTCAGTTTTTATATTCACTGTGCGGGTGGGTGTGATGTGCTACCCCTGATGAACTTTGAATTATATTTTTAACCTTTTAGGTTAAGAAGGGACTACAACAGCTTTGGGTGGGACAGCACTTGAGCTGGAGTTAGCTTTTGGTTTTCCTTTTTTTCTGTAATGTACTGAAAAGAAAGCGAATGGGGCTATATTTTGTATTTGTTCAGGTTTCAAAGTGCTGATTCAGGAACAAGTGTCTGTTTTACATCAAATTCTGGGGTCTTTCTCAGCAAAAATGAATCAAAGGGATTCAGAGAAAAAGAGTTGACTCTTTTTAAAGGAAACAGACAAGAATTTGGTGTCAGATGTTTCTGTCCTCAGTTCCATATTGATGATAATTGGAGCTGTTTTCTTGAGTGCTTAGGAAGTAATTATAACCAGATTTGTTTTCATGGTGTTCAGATTTCATCCCACTTACCAGCCCCTCACCAGCCTCCCAATCGGTCCTTCTTCCTGGATGTCTGTTGTTGCTGATGTTGTTTTGCTTGCTTTTCTCAATGATAACCACACCGGAAAACGATGGACTCAACTCAACCATTGAATAGTCCTAACGGTCTTTGGCAAAGCAGAGGTCTTCTTGTCACTCTGCTTCATTCTTGAATGAAGATTGTTTTTCTTATGTTGAACTCTTGGAGATCCATATTTTAAGACTCTGAGCCAAAATAGTGGGCTTGCCTTTCCTTACGTGGGATGTTGCCCTATGACCTAAGCTGCCCGCATAGCCATTGAGTAATAATCCTACTGGCCTCTAGAAAGGCCCGGGGAAAACAAGGAATTATTCCTCCAACTCGATTTTTTTTTTTCTCCTTTTCCCCATGACTCTTAAGGTAGTGAAAACATTATGAAAATGCATTGTGGTTTTAGTATAAGTTTCAAAACTATGATATGTAGCAATAGAAAAGCTTTCATAATTTATGGTTATTTTCATCTTTTATGTTGAAAATTTCAGGGTTTGGAAAAATATTTGCATTGATTTTTCTTATAACCTAAACTATTCTTCTTTGGACAAATATATGTATTATATGTCTATCACTAACTTAACTGTAGTTTGAAGGATTGTGTGTTCATTATAAATATCAGATAATACAACTTGAATATTTCCATAAATACAATGGCTGAAAAGGGTAATTGTGTCCATGTTAATAAATTTCAGAATTAGAGGCGGCAATTCAGACAAACCCTACTCTACAAAATTTTCCTTGTGTGCTGCCTCTTAAGAAATAAGACTCTAGGCTCCAACTCTTAATACTTAAGTATTAAGTATTAATACTTGGGCAAGTGACTTCTTGTTTCTTCTGCTTTCTTACCTGCAAAATGGACTTGGTTGCTACTGCTTCATAAAAGTCAAATAAAAATTGGAAATATTTAGGGCAATGCCTGACACATAGCTGGTACACAATTATTGTTACCTACGATGCTTATTTAAACTTTTCCATTCTCTTTGTAACCTCTACACCTAAAGTGAAGACTCCAGAATGGTTGAAGAAATCTCTAAAACAGTTTTTTTACTGAACACCATTGACATTTTGGGCTGAATATCTCTGTTTATCCTTCCAGCTTTTCTATGCATTGTGGGATATTTATAATCATCTCTGGCCATTACTCATTCAATACCAATAGCAGCACTCCTCCCTGTCATGACAACACAAAATGTCTTTGGACTTAGCCCCAGGTCCTCTGTGGGAACAGGGGAAGAGACAGAGGCAAAATTGGCCCCAAGAGAACCACCACTCTAGAACATTCAACCATCTAAAGCGCATATCTTAACTTGATTTCTCCATCAATGAATCATCTAAAATGTGGCCCAAAGAGTCCAACAGCATTTATTTCATTCTTTAAAAATCTAATTTTGAATATGATAATTTAATAACGATTGGGGGGAATGAAACAAGAAGGAAAGCAGACAGGCAGGAAGAAAGGGGACAGACCTGCGTAATCAAACAACTACAGGCCCCAAACATCTGTTGATCACAGGAATATGCAGAGAGAGACAGAAACCCTGCTTATTCAACCCCAAATGACTGAACTTCAGTTTTTGAAAGAGCATAAATATTTTTTGAGAAACCAGATTTTTATCAAAAAAGGTAATAAAACCCAAACTTATTTTTCTAATAAAGCATTGAAATGTGGACTTATCTAATGGTAGTAACATTCAAATATTCATAAAGAATGAGATAATCCATGAAAATCCTAAGACTATATAGCACTAACAATAAAAAAGGTATTTCCATTGTTTGGTGTGATAATTAGTGTTAAAACAATATGTAATATCCACAATAGGTAAACCTATATGGATCAAAAGCAGATTAGAAGTCACCAGAAATTTAGGGGACAGGAGAACAGGGTGTGGCTGGTTGATGGAGATTCTTTTTGGGATGATGGAAGTCTTGTAGAATCAGGTGGGGTGACGTTTCCACAACATTGTTGTTTCAGTCAACTTTTTCACTTCTGTGACTTAAAGACCTGACAAAAACAATTTTAGAGGAGGCAAAGTTTATTTTGGTTCTCACTGTTTCAGAGGTCTCAGTCCAGAGAGACTGAACTCCATTCCTTGGGGCTTGAGGTGAGGCTGAACATCATGGCAGAAGAGTGGGATGGCGAAAGTGGCTCAGGACATTGCACCAAGAAGCAGAGAGAGACTCCACTTGCCAGATACAAAATACACACCCCAAAGATATGTCCCCAGTGCCTACCTCCTCCAGCCATACCCCACCTGCCTTCAGTTACCACTCAGTTAATCCCCATTAGGGGATTAATTCACTGTTAGGGTTAAGACTCTCCTAACCCAGTCATTTCACCTCTGAATATTATTGCATTGTCTCACACATGAGCTTTGGAGGGACACCTCATATCTAAACCATTTAACAATTGTGAATGTACCGAAGGCCACTGAACCATACTCCTTCATATGGTTAATTCAGTGTTACTTGAATTATATCTCTACTACAAAATGTTAGGGCAGCATGTTCCTACTGCATTTGAGAAAGCCTTTTATATAAGATATTTTATATGAATATGCCCCATAACAGGAAGATTGATGTTAGAAGGGCCATATACTCAAAACCGCTCATTTCCAAACATTTCAAATTGCCATAGTTTAAGTCCCATCGTACTTAGGAGAGTTTATGCAGACACACATAATGCTACATAAAAGCTTATGAATCTAGTTGGAATTAAATCAACATAATATGACCCAGAAAAGTGAGAGGAAGCTGGCAAAACAAAACAATTAGTTTAAATATCAGGAGATGTTGCCTAATGGTGAAGTCAACTATATTCTGAAAAGATCAGCCAAAGAAAGTTCTCCAAATCTCATAATTTGGGTTATTAAAAATGGATCTGAAAAGAAAAAAGAAGAAGGATTTGGAATACGGGCTGGAAAATACTCTTCACACTAATTTTACACTGGCGAGGGTGAGATACAGTGACACACGGGTATTTTAGTTTCTGAGTCCAATAGCCAATGTCTCTGGCTTTCTTATGGCTTGTACATAAAACCTCTGTTTTATACTAAAGAACTTATTTGGGGAGGATTTGTAACACAGAAGATGAAAGTTCAGAAAGCAAGAATTTTCTTAAATTCAACTGCTAAAACAAATTAAGCTTATATAGCTGTCATACACTTTAAAAAACTTTTGGTCTCAACATAAACAGATTCTATGTTTTCCTGTGATCAATTCTAAGAAAAAGCCTAAGTAATTATGTTATAGAGGATAAATAATGTTTCAGGTCACACGAACATATTAAGTCACCAGCTCTCCTTCACAGAGAGAAGAGATCTTGGTGGCATGTTCTCTGAAGCAGAGAAAACAAGAGACTGGGGAGAATGAGTCCCCACACCCGCTTTCCCCTACCCTCAGAAAACAGCTAAGAAATTGGTTGCAAGAACCAGTACAGAGTAATCCACAGTGCTCTCTCGTTCAGACACTTCTTAGCGACTTTTGAAGGCAGTGATCAATCAAGATCAGAGAAGGCCTTCTACACTCTTCTCGCAGATTTCAGACTGTTCATTTACACTAGGGAGGACCACTAGTGATAATAGCAGAAAGCTAACATTTATTGAGTACTTTCTAAGACAGAGAGAGATTAGTTTAGTAGCTTGCCAAATTGTTGTATAGCTGATAAGCTATGGATTCTTCTGGGCTGAGCACTTAAACAGGCTTGGCATTCACCACTTAGACATCCTGCCTCCTGGAACAGAAAACACAGCTCACCAAGCCAAACCTAGACACCAGAGAAATCTTTCTGGTGGTGGTGCTGCCCGGTATAAATCCTGCAGGGTGAGATTATATCCTGTTCAATGGATGAACAAAGGAGAGAAGTCTGGCCCAAAGTAGTGAATAACATGAACAAATATTCCAAGCATGGTAAATTTGGAAAAATCACAAGACACTCTGTATCATTGAACTTTGAGACAGAAAGTATCTGAGTTTGAATCTATGGGGAAAAGTCAGATCATGGACAACTTTTATGCTGTGCAATGAAGCTTGTACTTTATCCTTAGATGAGAACCACTAAAAGATTTTTAAGTGGAAGAAATTAAAAGTTTCATATCTTTTGGGGACTAGAGTAGAGGATGTGAACTTGGGGGGATGCAAGATTGGAATTAAGGAGATCATCTGGAGTCAGTTGTGGTAGGTTAAGTGAACTAAGACAAGGATGTGAATTATGGCACCAGAGAAGTGGCAGCAAATTCAAGGAGCATTTGGGAGGTGAATCAGTATACTCAAACAGATATTCATTGAAAAAAACATCTTGGTGCTTCAAGGAGGACCTTCCAAGGCATGATAAGAATTTTCAACTTTCCCTGTAATTAGCAATGACAGGATTAAGCAAGAGAAATGAGCTCAATCATGCATTTTAAAAACATCACTTTGACAAATATGTGAAGATAACCAAAGAATGGAGAAGTGAGTATACACAGAATAATATGAGCAATAGCCACAGGAGGGGACTTCAGAAGTCATCAACATCAGCTTAAGGATGGGCTAAGGAAGGAATATGCAGAGAGGAGTCTAAACCAGCAAGATTGAGAGAGGTGGTGAATTCTAGGGAATAGGGTGCCAAAAAGGAAGAAATGGTTAGCAAATTAAATAAATGCAACTGGGGAGCTCGGTAAGAAAAATGAGGTGTGTCCATAATACCTAATGACAAAGATGTTCATGCTGACTTTTGTCAACCTACAATGAATGGAGAAGGAAACTGTGAACAAGAAAAATATTAATTAAAATTCCAATAAGACATCACATTACACCTGTTAGAACTGTTTTTATCAAAAAGAAGAAATGTAATGGGTGGTGAGGATGTGGAGAAAAGAGAACTCATGTATATTATTGGTGGGGATGTAAATTAGTACAGTTATTGTAGAAAACAGTAAAGTTTCTCAGAGAGAAAAAGAAACCAAAACTGATCCAGCTCTCTGAATTCATAGGTATCATGAAAGTAAAAGATATTTATGTAGCAAAAAATGAAATTAAATCTAATAATCTATTGATCCGGCAATCAATGCCATGTCTGAGTATATATCCAAGGGAAGTGAAGTGAATATCGAAGGAGTATCGGCACTCCCATGTGCTATGCAGCATAATTCATGATAGCCAAGATACAGAATCAACCTAAGTGTCCACCAATAGCCAAATGGATGAGGAAAATGTGGTAGGTTTAATACAGTGGAATACAAGTCAGCTTCAAAAACTGAGAAATTTCTGTTGTTTACAACAGCATGAATGAACCTGGAAGGCATTATGCTGAGCAGAATATGCCAGAACAGAAAAACAAATACTGTATGACCTTACTTATACATGGAATCTAAAAAAGTTGAACTCTTAGAAGGAGGGAATAGGATGGTTACCAGATCCTGGGAGACAGAGTACAAAAGTTCAGATAGACAGGATGAACAGTTTTGAGATATGTTGCCTAGCAGGGTGACTATAGTCAGCAATAATGTACTGCATATTTCAAAATAACTAAGAGAGTACATTTCAAATGTCTCGCCATAAAACATGGTAAGTAAACAAGGTGATGGATGCATCAGTTAGCTTGATTTACTCATTCCACATTGTTTGCATATATCAAAACATCACCCTGTGCCCATAAATGTATACGGTTATGATTTGTCTATTTCAAACAACATTAGTAAAAAAGGAAAATGAATTTAAAGTCTGCTTTAAAGAAGCTCAGTTTTAATGGAAAGGGAGAGTCAAAGAACATTTTCCTGAGGATGGGAGAGTTCGAGCATTTTTATTTACTGAGAAGTACGCATTAAAAGGTCATTAAAGAATAAGAGAGTGTAATGAGGTGGGGGAATAGGGTGGGCCTTGAACAGGTTGCTTCTGGTCTTATTGCACCTTTGGGGACCTAAATGACACACTGTCTTTCCCTATTAAAAAAAAAAAAAATGCATGGATTGAGCTAAATGGGTTTAGCTCATGCATCAACGTGGATATGTCACTGACCCCTGTTTTGAATTGCTGATTCCAAATCTCCTTCCTCAGTTCCCCTCTACACTCGTTGAATATTTGTGGCCTGCTTCTGTTTAGGAGCAGATATGAGAGTGATGGATGTTTTGCCTACTCTCTTTCCAGAACTTTCCCTTCTCAAAGTCACGCCAAGTTCCAGACGCTCTGCTCCCCTGCAGCCGGCTTCCCATGACTTGAACCATTGTTGTTGCACATTAATTTTCGCCTGTGGTTGGTAGTTTATGACAAATGTGAAAAATGCTACTGCTTGCTGCCAGGGTCATGGAAGAATTTCTTATGAGAAAAGCAGTCCAAGTGGGAACACTCTATTCCTCAGATGTTCCAGAAACTTCTTTCTGTGAATATGAAGGCATTTCTCAGGGCAGGGAGGACTGGCTTTCCTGTAGATTCCAGGAATCTAGGTGTGGTAAAAAGTGGTGGAGGAGAAAGAGAAGTCCCTGCAGTCACTTCAGCTATGAAGGAGAATAGAAAAGCTCAGAGGCTATGTGGAATTGAGAGAAAAGGAACAGAGAAGTAAAAAGGGTCTTACCCGGAGGGTCCCTGTGGATGGCCAATGGTCTTAAAGAGGTGCGAACTGCACTGAAATGATTTTTACTCCTTTTGCTTGCTTGACAATGTTATTTTGATTGTTCTATCAATCTGAGACTTGGCCATATGTAGACCCTGTAGTTATTTGGGACTTACCTAGTCCAATGAAAACGGGTAAATTTGTTTTCTTCTTTTAAAAAATTATTTTATGGGTAAATAAGCTGCACGTTATGCTGAGTCTCAACAGTGACCCTGGTGGAAGTTGGCAAAGTTCAGAACAGACAGACTAAGCCTAAAGAATGTAGTGAATTCTGGGACTGAGTCCCTTCTGAACACAGTGATCAAACACTTCAGATTAAACTCACTTAAGTGTCCTGGAAAATATGGGATCAATGAAAGATAAAGTCAATCTGGTATTTTCCAGTGTAAATTTTCCAGAGTGGTTCCATGAAACGCATCTGGATTGACACTAAACCCCAGTCAAGAATAAGCAGCACGTTATAACTCCAGGGGCCTAGGAAGAGGGGAGGAAGGAAGAGTCGAGAGAGAAAAAAAAAAAAAAAAAGTAGTTTGGGGAAGAGTGCAGCTGAGCAGGAGAAGAAGGAAGGATGCAGTCAAGTCCAGGCACCGGGACAGGCCAAGCTGATGTTGCGGAGAGAAGCCGGTGCTGTGAGCCTGGACGGGGCCACCTAGATATCAGGCTAGTGCAGATGGGCTCAGCAAGTGGGTGGGGACATGCAGACACCAAAAGGCACTGCTGTTCCTCCTGCTCTCTGTGCCCCCCACCTGTGTGCCCTGTTATTGCTGCTGCATCTTTTGCAAAACTGCTCTCTCCTTCGGCACCACTCCCGAGTCTGGACCTTCGCCAATGGTCTCTTCTTCACCCCAGTCAAAACATTCTTTATTCCCTGCTACATTCCCTCAAAGTCTTGCCAGAGGCAAGAAAAGAAAAGAGAAACAAAGAAGAAAGTCTAAAGACTGATACTCCGGCTGGTTTGGTCTTCCAAATTCCACTGACATTTTAACAAAATTTTTTAGTGCTAAAGAGGAAAGATGGTGGGAAAGTTTTTAGGCACTGGCGGGGTGAATGGAATAGCTGATTTTCAAAACAATTATTAGATGTTTGTACCACATAAATTGTTGCCTAATTTGATTACTTGTAAGTCTGATCTTCGCAATCTCTCTCCTTATTTCTCCCTCCCCCCACTTCTGTTTCTCTCTCTGTCTCTCTATCTCTACCTTCCTCTCTCTCTTTTCAGTAATATATAGTCTTCCTCAACCATACAGAAACACTGCATTACTGCATATTAGTTAGCATTACCCTATAGATTTTATGATAACAATTCTTTGAACTGTGTAGACTTGCTTTATCCTGGTATATGGTCAATTTTTTGTAACTACTCCAAGCATACTTAAAAAGAATGGATATACCCCCAGTTGTTGGGAGCAATGCTTATTAAATCAAAGATGTGAATTGTGTTTTCAAGTCTTCTATAACTCATTGACTTTTTCTCTTTGATATATAAACCATGGATGGAGGTATAGTAAAATCTCCCACCATAGTAGATTTTTAAGTTTCTCCTTCTGTTTCTGTCATTTTTTTCTTTATATATCTTGAAGTTATATTATTAAATACATATAGTTTATAAATTCCATTTCTTTTATGTGAACCAAAATACCTTATATTATGTAGTTATCCTATTTGCTTATGGTAATATTATTTTGTTTGATAACAATATAGATATACCAGCTATATTTTATAGTATTTGTCTAATATATTCATTTTTTATTGTTGCATTACAAATTACCCAAAAAGAATATGGTTGAAAACAACAATTCACATTTATTATCCTCATAGGTCCTGTGGGTCTGGAATTCTGGAGAGACTTAGCTGGGCAGTTCTCACTTGGGATTGGAGTTAAGATGTTGGCTGGGGATACAGCCTGTTTGGGGCCAGAGTATCTGCTTCCAATATGATTCACACACATTGACACACAAGTTGGTGTTAGATGTTGGCAAGAGGTTTCAGTTCCTCTCCACCAGGGGCCTAATCCACAGGCTGCTCGAATGTTCTCACAACGTGGTGGTTGGACTTCCCCAGAGAGGGATCTGAGAGGAGGAAGTGGAATATCTTTCTTAAGATATGATACTGCACCAGTTCCACCACTTTCTACTGGGAACAGCCCAGGTTCAAGGAGAAAAGAATTAGACTCTACCTTGTGAAAATGGTAGTATCAAACAAGTTGCACAAGTATTATCCAACCACCACAACTGGTTATTTTACTTGCATTTTGTTGTGCTCTTATATTTTTTAAGTATGCCTTTTATAAATAATTGTGTCTGGAATTTTCTTCTAATTTGATAACCTGTATCTTTTAACTGAGCAGTTTAATCTATGTTGTCTGTTGATAACCAATAAATTAGGATTCATTTGTAGTATTTTATCTTGTACCCTCCTATTTCTTTGCCTTTTCCCTATTTATTTTTTTTGTCTTTCTCTTCTCTTGACAATTTTTGAAATTTTTCCCTACATTCCAGATATTCCTCTCTATTCTTCTTGAAATTAAAAATTCTATTTTCATTTTCTTACAGATTACTCTATAAATGTAAGCGTGCATATTTTACCTCAAATACTAAAGTAAATAAATATCTTTCTTGTGAATTTAGATCATTTGAAACTTTGTCTATGGAACTTATTTAAGAATTGGGGTTAAAGAAAATTTTTTCAGAAGAGATTAGTATTTGCTTCTTTTCTAAGACACTGTCAATCTAAGACCATTTTAAACTTGAGGATTTGGAGTTGTCCATATAGTATGAATTCAGCACGCAACTTTACGTAAGGACTATCTAATAATTAGGAAATCTCAGAAAAGACTTCCTGTTTCCATTGGTAGTATAAGATTTTGTCTGGTTTTTACTTATTTGTGTGGTTTTTCTTTTTTGTTTTGTTTTAGTTCATCCTTTAACTAAAGGTACTCTTCGTTGTGGGTGTGGTCTTTGTGAGGAGAAGGAACTTTCAAATTTGACTTCCCTCCTACTATGGGCATTGGTTTTAGTTGACTCTCTTCTCCCCCAAATTGGCCCATTAAAAATCATAGACTATACAAGGGAGGCTTGTGACTAATTTTTCCTTTTTTGAGGATTTCCTTACTTTCTTGTCAGCTTGGTTATATGCTTAAAATGCCTTTTAAAACTATGTTAAATAGGGAGATTTCAGTATAGTTTGAAAATGATACTCACTTTGAAGCCATAACTTTCAGAAGACTGGTAGAAACTTGCAAACTGAATCTTATGAGGTCGATGCCCTGCTAACCAAAAATATTGACATTCTTCATGGGATTCAAATAAGATCTGGAGCCTAACAACACAACATGTAAATGCCCAGTGTACAATTCAAAATTATATGGTTTATGCAAAGTCAATAAAATCTCAATTCACAAGGCAAAAGGCAATTAATAGACTTGAATTCAAAGATGATACAAATGTTGTCATTCTAAAAGACCTAAGTAGCCATTATAAAATGCTCCAGTCAATAAGGGCAAACACTCTTGAAACAAATGGGAAAACTGAAAGTGTCAGTAAACAGAGATGCAAAGAAGAATCAACTGTAAATTCAAAAGCTGGTATGTACAATAGCAAAACTTAAGAGATGGACTCAATAATGATTAAATTATGATAATAAACATGGTAATTCATACATGAAATATTTCTCAAAACATCAAACCATATTATTTGAAATAATTTAGAATTCACTCAAATTATTCAGAATCATCACTTCTGAAATATTAATACTTTTAGTATACATTTTCCAGATGAATGATTAAGTGTAAACACATGAATCCAACATATTTGGAACTCTACAAATTCCTATATTTACAAAGGGGAATATATTTCTCAAAGTCTATTCAATTCTTTCAGTTATATCACAGAGATGTTTTTAAAAAGTATATCACTTCTCAGGATTGTTGTGAAAATAAAATAAAATAATGCTTGTAAAAAGTGAGAAGGAACCTTGGCACATTATAAGCACCCATTCATTGTGAGGTTCTTTTATGAATGTTGGCATTATATAATGCTTATTATATTGTATCAAAATTAACCTTTGATATATTTTGCTATAAGGACTGTTGTCCTTATAGTTCTAGCATCCCGTATAATACTAGACAAGTTCTAAATATTCAGTGGCAGCTGACTGAACTAAATTGATGATTGGAGCAAAAAACATAAGCCTCATAATTTTTTTCTTCTTCTTTTTTTTTTTTTTTTGGTTAGGGTTTGAAACTATGGGTGCTTTACCATTGAGCCACATCCCCAGCCCTTTCATATTTTTAAATTTAGAGACGGGGTCTTGCTGAGTTCCTTATGGCCTCGCTAAATTGCTGAGACTGACTTTGAGCTCATGATCCTCCTGCCTCAGCCTCCAGAGCCACTGGGATTACAGGCGTGTACCACCACACCCAGCTAGCCTCATAACATTTTAATGGTTAAGAAATACTTGGCACACAGGATAAAGCAGATCCAACCACAGGGCAATGGGAGTGAAATGGGGTTAGAGTTATGAGATATTCCAATTGTGGTTTTGAGAGTTTCATTTTATTTCTTTTGTTTTGATTTGGTTTTGGAGAGGAAAGTCCTTCTTACAGATCAAATCCTACCCAGAAATTTAAACAAATAAAAATAATTTTTAAAAGCCATACATACACTATGCTGACTGAGGACACCTGCTGAAACCTCCCTTTCCCCCCTGGATAGTGGGACACTGAAATGATTCTGGGGGCTCAGTTTGAAAAGCCCAGACAAGACTCCCTCTAAGACCATTCCCATCTCTGAAGTTCCATGAACTAAATCAGACGTGTGAGAGAGAGTGATGGAATCATGCAGGAGCTTCTTGGCATAAAGCAAAAGCATTCCTGGAGAAGAAGGGGAAGAGCCTTCTCAATCCCACGCTGAACGGTGGTAGAAGTGTTATATAATACATCTATGCACTGAAGAAAGAGAGCAGAAAAGAGAGACTTAATACATTAAAAGATAGATGAGTTAGGACACTTCCTACTGGAGGTAACAGAGTCCATAGACATGGCTACACAATTGGCAGTGTGTTATTTTACTTGAAAAGGAAGCCAAAAATAAGAAAATGCCATGATGAATCAGTGACTAACTGACCTTGTCAGGGACCGAGGTCATTCTTCCCTTTCTTGCTCTGCCATCCTCAGCAGGCAGGAAAGGTCTCATTTTATGGTTGCAAGATCATTCAGTCATTTCACATGCAAAAATAAAAACACAATAAAGAAAAGGAGCATCATTTGCAGTGACCTTTCTGGAAGTGGGTGACTTCGAGATGAGGGAGAAGCAGTTCAGTGACTTCTCTCATTTGTAATAAAAACAGAAAACCACAGTCCAGCTAAGCTCCCAGTTACCAACTAAGAAGAGAAGCGTGAATATTCAGGACCTCATGATCCTTGCCTTTCAAGACCCTGTCTTGATCAGGAGGATCTCAATGGCAAACGGATTACAGGCATTCAAATTAGCATAATCTGACAAAAGGTAAATAAAGAGACTGTTTGAAAATATATGGTCCAAGTGTTGGGAAACCACACAATATGTATAGTTTAATACCCCAGAGCTTCCACAATATTTCCCACCTACACACACACACACACACACACACACACACACACACCTACACATATACACACATACACACACACACAACTTGAAGACAGTAGGAAAAAGGAGAGGGAACATTACTAGAACCTGGAAGGAGAGAGTCATGTAAAACGAGGATCAACAGACCTTCTGGGAAAGGCCAGACAGCGACTATTTCAATCTCTGGGAGCTTCCTCTGTCTGTCTTAACAGCTCAGCTCCACCATCATCTCACAAAAGCAGCCATCGGCAATGTGTGAATGAGTGAGTATAGCTGTCTTCTAACAAAATTTTATTTATGGACCCTGAACTTTGAATTTCACAAAAGTGTCAGATACTATGAAAGAATATGCATTCTGAAAAAAATTTCAACCACTTAAAAACATATACAGCTTTCCGGCCCCACAGGAGATGGTGAGCTGGATTGGTTCATAGGCCATGGCTTGTTGAGCCCTTGGATGAAGAGGTGCTGCAACCTTTAGCCGAGGGAAGCAGCCAACCTGGTGACACTGCAGGGGAGAAACTGCAGGAATAAATACCTCACTACCCTTTCCCCACCCTGAGCTCCTGCCATCGTTCCCCATTAAAAACCCAACCAGAAGCCAAAGAGTAAGCAAGCCCATTAATGTGTTCCTGTAGTTATGCTCCCTGACAGAGAGCTGGGTGCAGAAATGTCCCCAGCATTTACAGGGACAAAAAAAGACATATTCGATTATTCTGTCATTTCTTTAGTGGTTAACACAACCTCCTAGAAGAAAAATCAGAAAATAAAAGGCTGTTTATTGTGTTTTCCTCTTTGGGGGTGTTATGGTTTGGATCTGAAATATTCTCTAAAAGCTCTTGGGTTGAAGGCTCCGTTCCCAATATAGCCGTGTTCTGAAATGGGGCCTTTGGGAGGTGATTGGATCTGGACGGTTCTAACCTCATCAACAGATGAATACACTGATGGATTCTAAATGTAATAGGCTATTTGGAGTTGTAGACATTTTAGATGTTAGGGCCAAATTGGAGGAAGTAGCTCACTGCTGCATGTCCTTGCAGGGCGTAGCTTGTTCCCTGCCCACTCCTCCCCTGGCCTTTCCTCCCACTCTCTTCCTCCCTCCTTCCCAGCTGCCATGAAATGAGAAGCCCCCTTGGCCACAGGTCCACTGTCAAGATATCCTGCCACCATAAATCTTTCTTCCTGTAAGTTGATTTCTCTCTGTTATTTTGTCATGGTGATGAAAAGCTGACTGACACAGACAGACAGAGACTGTACCCTCCTCTGTATCCAGGAGGAAGTCTAAGGATCAGACAGGGTGGCTTCAGCTCTAAAGAGAAGTGGAAAACAAATCAAACCCTTGACACTTTGAGCCAGTTAAAAAAGGAAAGACGGGGCACTGGGGGCCCAGATGACTCTGCTGTTAAATAGAAGAGGAAATCTACGTTTGGCTCCTGAAATAGACCTTCCTTCTTAGCCCTTGTTAACCCAGGAGACATTTGCCATTCCTCTGAAGTTCCATAGAATCTGGGGCTTATTATATAGCAGCGTTGACTGTGGTTGACTACCTATCTTATTTCACTCTATTTGTTAGGGATCTCTTATTTCTAAGTGATAGAACCCAACTCAGATAAGCCTAATCCTTAAAAGGAAGAATTCTGAGTCACAATATAAAAAACGGTGGACCAATTAAGCTACCAAAATGGCAAGTAGGAGATGGCTTTTAGATTCTTTGAAACCAGGGACATGCATGCCATCAAATCTTCTCTCACATCTGTGATTCTGTTTGTTGACTTCATTTTCAAGTATAAAATCTAAATTCCAAAGTACATCATATAACCAAAATTCTCAAAGAAAGTAATCAATGGTCCAATTTAGGTCACATGACAAAGCAGTTGCGGGTGGTTGGCCACAGGGGCTTAGTAGTACAGGCTTCTCTTACAGAACGGAAGAAAACAGGATAGTCTGTCTCATAGGTATCTGCTCCTCATCTTTCTGAATGTGAGAGCTTTAAGGGCAGAACTTTTTATATCTTGTCACCCTAGAACCTAATACAATGTCTCTTACTTTATCAGAATTTGGGGTAAATTAAAGAATAAATTTTGCCAGTGACATTTTTCTTGGATCGCTTGAAATTTACATGCTTTCTGATAATAATTCAGAATTCTGTCTTAATCTAAGATTATCTCACAACTCTTCTATTTTTAAAAAATTTTAAACCTTTTTTAATGCAGTTGACTATAGTAATCTTTGAAGCACAATTTTCAAAATAAATTCTGATACTGAATTCTGGATGGAACCAAGGCACATCAAGACCACAGCTATTATGTCAGATAAACCCTCATTTTATTGTTTATGATTTAGTTATCCAATGTCTACCAATATATTTGATTGGGTTTGGAGATTTCCAAATCACTTCATTTAACATGGCAAATAGATGTAAAAGTAAGGTAATAATAAAAAATTTTCAAAGATATTTAAAATCCAAAATGTTTCCTATCTAACCACAGGCTCCTTATGGTATACTTCCCTTTCTTCTCATTGACCAAATTTCCTCTTTGGCCTCATCACGACTGTCCATCCATGTCATTGGATTAATCCATTCATATTCCAATCATCTTACTTCCAAATGTTCCTGCATTGTCTCATGCATGAACTTTTGGGGGACATCTCATATCCAGACCATAATAATGACTTACAGTACTTCAGTTCTGATTCTATCCTTCAGACTATTTTCCTCCTTTTGGCTTTGGTTGCTTCCTTAGCAAGTGGAAACCAGAGTCAGTCTCTTCTATGGTGCTTTAATCAACTTTTTCATTGCTGTGTTCAAGAGACCTGGCAAGAACAATTTTAAAGGGGGAAGAGTTTATTTTGGGGCTCACAGTTTCAGAGATATCAGTCCCTAGATAGCCAACGCCATTTCTCTGGGCTGGAAGGGAGGCAGAACATCATGGCAGAAGGGTGTGGGGGAGGAAAGCAGCTAGGAAAATGGCACCAGGAAGCAGAGAGAAAGCTCCCCCTACCATGGACATAATATAAACCCCAAGGGCACAGTCCCATTGGCCCACCTCTTCCAGCTGCACCCTCCTGGTTACCACCCAGTTAATCTCTTCCAGAGGATTAATGCAGTGATTAGAGTAAGGTTCTCAAAACCCAATCATTTCACTTCTAAACTCTCTTGCATTGTCTCACATGTGAGTTTTTGGGAGACACTTCACATATAAACCATAGCATATGGGGATGTCTTACATTCAGGAATCTCATATTTCTTGACCTTCCACCCATCACAATTTTATCAACTCCATTCCTACAATATTTCATTGAAAACAGTCAAGCATTGTTGAAGTTAATTATAAAACTGTTATGTATGAATACATATAAAACAGTATCAATTTGTTCATTTCTTATACATCCTGTTTTTTTTCCTACCAAAGTTTTCACATACCCCAGTGTTAAATCTTGCTATTCCCTACCTCACCAAATAATCTGATTAAGTAAAGTCATCTGGTGTTTACTGATTCACCTTCTTTTTTCTTAACTTCAAAATTATATATTCTCAAATAATGATATGCCATTAGTTTTACCAAAGACTACTATTCCATTTGTAATTCTATCCCTTTCTCTGATTCTAAGTTTTACAGGGTAGTCAGCTTGGGCTACAACAAGAAATGCCACAGGTTGGGTGGCTTAAACAATAGCAATTTATTTTCTCACAGTTCTGGAATCTGAAAATCCAGGATCTAGATGCCCTCTGTATTGGATTCCTCTGACGCTCCTCCCTTGACTTGTAGATGGCTGTCCTTCTACTGTGTCCTCACACGGTCTTTCCTCTGTGACCCCATACACTCCTGGTATCTTTCTGTATATTTTAATCTCCTCTTATTAGGATACCAGTCAGATTGGATTAGGGCCTACCCTAATGTCCCCTGTAATTTCATCACCACTTTAAAGAAAATTAAATGTCTCTAAATTCAGTCACAGTCTGAGGCACTAGAGGTGAAGAACTCAGGTTAAGAGTTTTGGGGGACACAATTCAGTCCTAACACCTTGAAATTTCATTTATAATCATGTTTCTCCATAAAAAATAGCCATGAACAAATACATGCATACAAAGTCCCTCAGTCCCTTCCTTTTAACCTTCTTTCTTGGTTTACTAATGACTTGCCCTAAAGATAAACCCTTCTTTTTGTCTTTTGTTTCCATTTCTAAGGCTAACCCTTACCTCAGTCTCCATGAAATTTTACCTCCTTTTCCAACTTCTAGTGATTTTCTCCTCTACATTCCTATAATCTTTGCCTTTACTCACACGTGTCTTAAACTTTTATGTTTACATACACGTCAGGTCAACTTAAGTAGATTTGAAACTCTTTAATGGGTTCCACAATTTACTATATATAATGGAGAAAATTAAAAATTGCTACTTGAAACTGCAGTATCTTCTAAATGGATTGATACCTATAAAAAGAAACCTCAGGACTACTTCCATGACTTTGTTAGTTATTTAACAGAAATCTTTGAACATACTGATGGACTTGGGACATGTGCAAGCAGGCCAGGAGCTAAGTCTTATTCATCTTACAAAAGATGCATCAAGACTGAAAGATCAAAATTGTTTTTCTTTATAGAGCAAGAAAAATTTGGAATTCTTGAAGGCAACTTGGGAAAGAGGAGAGCAGAAGATTAAAAGGAGCCCCATGAGGTGTGAAAATTTAGGGTGCGACCTAGGCTGGCAGTGCTAGTGACAAAATACCTCATGGAGAATGACTAGAAATACTAAATGTTGAGTTGCCTGCAATCTTGAGAAGTAAATGCTTTGATCTCTGCAAACTTTGTCTAGGACTACTACTTTGTGAGTTCAGCATGTGTGTAAATCAAGAAAAGGGGAGGAATCTCAGGAGCACAACGAGGCACTGCAGAAGGGAAACAACCCAGTCATCATGGTGCTGTGGTTTCCTAAATAGAACACATGCCTCAGAGGTAGGACACTGGAATCAGACATAGCATGCAAGCATGACATCCAAATATTTCCAAACATTCAGAGGAAGGAATTGGACATTTTAAAAAGTTATATTATAAAACATTTGTTATACCCAAAAAAAGGTACAAAGAAGAACACAATAAATATTCATGTACACACCAACCAGCCTTAGAAACACATCACCAATATATTTGAAGCTCCCTGTTTATCTCCTTCAATGGCATCTCCCTCCTACTCCAGTCTAGGTACAAACTCTTTCTTCAGTTTGATGTTTGTCATTCCCAAAGGCACTGGACTTTTCACAAATAGCAAAATAAAGTTCAATCCAATTTGCATACATCTAAACAGGAAGAGTAATTTTGACATGTGGAGTATAAATATATAATCTCTGTATCCTCATGCGAAATAGATATTGAATATATTATAGGTGCAAATTAGATGATACATACACAAAAATACATATATTTGAATATACATACACATTCGTATTTATATAAAACATACATAAAACACTGTGGTTATAAATATAAAAAGTATGGATACACACACACACACATACCCCCATACATAAATATATCTTGAATATTTGTTTCTTCACTATTTCAGGTTAATTCAATCTCTTTCACTTTAACACATAAACACAAATCAATACATTCATAAAAACAGCCTTCTTGAGACATAAAACAATTAAATATGTCACTGCTCTGATTTCTCTGAAAACCACTAAACTGATTTTCTTTTTGGCACTGGACTCCCCATTACAGCATTTAAAATTAAAAGTTCAAATTGCTTTGGGTTTTCTGCTCAGTTGCAATGATTTTTGAAACTCACGTTCACAAGGAGAGATCTTTCTCAAATCTCTTGGCTATCAACTAAGTGTATAGGCACCACTGTCCCTTGTTGGAGGTCATCTAAGACATCATTTTTCATTGTAAACACTGAATACTTTTATTAGCAGATGTCACATTTAGAATATTGGGTTGAAGGATAGGGAACACATAAAATTCATCTATTTTTAAGTTTGTCAAGTATATTGGAGGAAAATATTTAATTTACTCTCTTTTGAAAGATGATATCAGTGACCAATGAAATATAACTTTAAACAATGAAGCAGGAAATACACGACATTCTTATCTAAGGGACTTGTATTGCACAATTGCTGATAAACACAGTGCTGCTTCTGAAGGTGATTTTCAAAGTCAGAGCCATGTGCATCCATAAGATTTCAGTACCTCCAAAGGAATCTGAGGAACCAGGTTCCAAAAGAGAAGGTAACTTCACTATAGCTATTTACTACAGCATAGTGGCCCTCAGTTTGCTTGTAGATTTACCTGGCTGAGTAGACCACTACATATATAAGGGACTGTGAAACATGCCAATATTGTGCTGGAGATCCTTAGAACCAAAACGTATTAAGCAGACACCATGAGTCACTCACTGGGCCCTTGGAGGAGATAAGGCACCAATGAAACAGCGAGCTGTCCCTTGCAGGAGTTGGAATGGTCAAGCAAAGCTTTAAGTTTTGGGCCTGTCTTAGTTGGTTCCTGCTGTTCCAACAACAGAAACTTATTCAGGAGTCTGGAAAGTCCAAGATCAAGATACTAGCAAATCTGGTATCCAGTGAGGACTTGTTCTCTGCCTTATAGATGCACCTTCTTGCTGCGTCTTCATAAGGCAGAAGGGACAAATAAGCTCCCTTGAGCTTCTTTTATAAGGGCATTCATTCCATTTATGAGCTCCTGACATAATCGCCTCCTAATGGCCTCAACTCTTAATTCATTGGTGATTATGTTTCCACATAAATATTTGAGAGGGACACCAAGATTCAGACCACAGTAGGATCCCAGGTGTTAAAGCGAGAAAGGAGATTCTAATCTGGGATTTTAGGGCAGTTTGTTTTAAGATGAAAAGAAGAATCATTATATGTACAGAAACCTAAAGTTTTCATGAGGAGGAGGATAAGTAAACTAGCCTGGCTGAAACAAAGTGTTCTTATAGGGCCATAGAGAGAAATAGGTAGGATGGGAAAGCAGGTTGGAGCCAGAACAAGAGCCCTGCAGCCAGTTCCAAAGTAATCCTTCTTTTCTTTTTCTTCTCTTTGGGGAGAGAAGAAGCTTGATTAAAACTTAGGAGATTTTGTGTAGAAAAGCTATAATAAAATAAAGATGCATGTCATGCCTTCTTTTTCAGCCTGCTTCCTTTTCTCATGTTTCCACACTTGGATACTGGCGCCATCTCCTTCAGCTGCATTGAGATCCCAACTCTATCATCTTCAGCTCCTCACTGTGACTCCTCTTCCATAGCAGAATCCTCATCATCTAATTTTCAGTCTCTGCATGGTGTTCCTTACCTAGCATAGTTTCTTAAGTGCTTGTTGAATAAAGACCAAGTGAAAGGATGGGTTACACTCCTCCTCACTTACTTTCCCTCCTTTCCTCTTCCTTACTACCCACTGTGGCCTCCTTTCCATTTGGTCTTTTGTATCAGCTTTCATCCTCTCCAACCCACCTTTCATACAACAACTAGCACCATTGTCCTCAAGCACAATACCAATCATGTCACTCCCTTATTAAACGGAAACCAAAGCACCTTGCATTCTTAAAGAGGGATGGAGAGAACAGATCAGTTAACAGGATGAGCTGTCCTGGGATGTCTCCTGCCCATCTTTCTAGACTGACTTCTTTTTTTAAATATATATATATATATATATATATATATATATATATATATATATATATTTAGTTGTAGGTGGACACAATACCTTTATTTTATTTTTATGTGGTGCAGAGAATCAAACCCAGTGCCTCCTGCATGCTAGGCGGGTGCTCTACCACTGAGCCACAACCCCAGCCCCTCTAGCCTGACTTCTGAACACCTCCATCTTCCTTTCCTGATATATCTAATCTAATTACCATCTTCCTCAATTACATTTAAAGTTTTTTCATTGTCATGAAAGTTAAATCATATGAATGACTTACAGTAGTCCCTAGCACATAATAAGGACTCAATAAGTATAAATTGTTGGTACTACTAATATGTGATATCTTCCTACCTGCTGTTTTAAGTACTCTCACCCAGGTACTGGCACCTTATCTCTTTCTGATAAAATTGTGCTTCTTTAATAAGTTCCAGCTCTAATATTGCTCCTGAAGGCTAAGGAAACTTTCCTAATTCCCTAGTCAGAATCTCTTTATTACCCATAGTTTCATATTTTGTATACAACCTTAAATGTTCTAGTGAAAAGTGGCAGGAGGAATAGGGACTACTCCTACCTCACACACACTTTTTATGAGGCAAGATTTAGGGATCCTGGAGTGTCCATATGAAGTTGATACCACTGATTCAGGTCATGAAGACCATTCTCAGAATAATGGACTCATCTTATAATATGAGCAGGCAAAAGCCAGATGATAATTAGCAAAGTAATGCCTGAAAAAATATTTCACGATGCATAAGATTGAGGCATTGTTTCAGTTACTCTTTTGTTGCTGTGACCAAAAGACCTGAAAAGAAAAACTTAAAGGAGGAAAGTTTTATTTTGGCTCATGTTTTCAGAGGTTCAGTCCATGGTTTGGCAAACTCCAGAGCTCTGGGTCCAACTGAAGCAAATATCATGGCAGAAGGGCATGGTGGAAGACATCAGCTCAGACCATGACAGCCAGGAAACAAGGAGTAATGCTCAACAGGGACAAAATATGTACCCCAAGGCCATGTCTCCAGTGACATACTTCCTCTAGCCACACCCTACCCACCTATAGTTACCATCAAGTTAATTATCATCAGTGGATTAATCCACCGATTAGGTTATGCCATTCATCATCTAATCACTTCACCTATGAATATTCTGGCATTATCTCACACATGAACTCTTAGGGGATACCACATATCTAAACCATAATAGGCATCTTAAAAGGAAGGAAAAGCTTTTGCTCACTTGCAACCAACCTGTGTAATCCTTCTAAGGACACAAGTACTTGCTGTGACGAGGTATGCTCACTCTTTTGTAATTCACCAGGAAATCAAATAAACCTAATTTTTCATCTCAGTGATGGAAAAATTAGTCTTCCTCCCTTGTAGCACTAGGAGATCTCAGCTTGTCCACCAGCTATTGAAAGCCATCAAGTAGTTGACTAGGAAGAGCCAACCAGCTTTCAGTCCAAACCTAAAGTGTATATATTTAGAAAACAAAGGAAAGAATTTCTTTCTTGGTGGGGAATGGGGTGCATGGGGTGGACCAGAACCACAAGAGGAAGAACTGGTAAGAGGGAAGAATTAGAAATAAGATATATTCTGTTTGCGGTATATGTGTGTGGTATTGGGATCCAACCCAGGGCCTTACACATGCCACGCTGAGCCACATCCCCAACCCAGAAATAGGACACACCCTACTCCCTTCAAACTGCAAGGCCCTTCCCATGCATGGTAAAAGGGATGAGTTAATTAGATGAAATCACAATTTCCAACCCTGATCCGCTCCAAGGAACCTACTCAATCTTTAGTAAGGGAATGGCATGAACCTTTCTTTTAGTTTATTTTGTGTCTGGTGTGAAGAGGGACACAAAATAGACAGAGTCCAGTCCCTGTCCAGCATACTGATCACCCACAAAGTTGGACTGAGGCGGTCCCATGGCACCTCGTTGTGAATTTCCAAGTGGATCCATGTGCTACACATAAAGAACCACAAACCAGGCGGTCTCCTGGGCTTCATCTTCTAGGGAGCCTTCCTTGGAAGGAGAGTAAGAGACCACTAGAACTGGCAAATCTTATCTTTTGAACCTTTGCCTGACCATGGGTCTCAGGATTCTTTGAGTTGAAGTGATTTTAAGGTGGCCCACTAAGAGATAAGGGACAGCTTTTGGGTAAGATTGGTGGGCTTATGGTTATTTTGCATAGACCCCTGGGACATGTCCCTGGGACCACACCAAGTGGATCATTTTAGCTTCCCACTTCATCTTCAAATACCAGGAGGCATGGGAGTCATCTATAGGAGCTTCCTGCAGGATGTCTTGCACTGCAGTTCACTTTCCTTTGCATTTGCCTCACTTTTTGACATGGAGGAAATGGGAAATTCACCTAAGTGAAGCAAAATCACACATCTCCCAAACCATCATCAAGGCCCTCTAAATCCCCTCAGAACTCACTTCCAAAGTTATCCCATGTGTGGCCAAGGTGTGCCTGACATGAACACAGACACAGGACATTCTCTGAGGCCCTCCGTGCTCCGTCAGCTCACAGGTTGCTTGTCAACAGCATCCATGTTTTTGCCTATGCCCTGGGATGTTTGTGTACTTAGCAGATGTTTGATCATTTGGTTGGTGCTACTAAAAGTTCCAAAGATATTTGTCAAGCAGAGATAGCTTTGTATGCAGCTGGGTACTTATTTATGTGATATGACTTCAAAGGCCAGAGGAGGGGGAAAAAATGGTTTAATCATTCTCAGTGGATTCTCAGCTCCCAAAATACCTTGCCCTTGATTCACTCACACTACTTAAATACAAATAATATTCACATCTTTTTTATCTGTTAAATGTAAAATATTTGCCTTGGAAAGTTGAGATTTCACTAAATCATAAAAAGGATAATTAAGTTCAATGTAGTTAGTAAATATTTATTTATCCCCTTCTGTTTGCAAGGCATGTACAAGGTTTTGGGCACGAGAGAGCCACCTACATATTTTGATTCTATAGTCTGAAAATTCTGAGACGTGGTGGCACGTACCCCAGCTCAGCTGCTTACTAGCCATATGACTTCAGGCAAGCTAATGCACTTGTCTATCTCCCCCAGGTATAAAATGACAATAGTAATAATCCCCCCTCACAGGGCTCCTGTGAGGATCAAGTAGATGTTTCTGGACTTTGCACAGACCTTCACCCATGCTCCCGACTTGATGAGTGATACTATTATTGCTGTTTTTATTGTTCTGTTTTTTGCATTTGTTCTTGTTACTATTATGACTGTTTAAAAAGTTTTCCTGTGATATAAGCAGTGATTAATCCCCTGGGTCAAATTGCTTTAGCTCAGTCATCTAGGACTCAAAGACAAAAGTTTTGACCTATGAGGTAAACTTGGGAGGAAGCAGAACAATGCTGGTGAAAGATGACAGGTTCTGGGTGTTGGGGTTAAGTGGACCTCCTAGACTACACACGAGGTCACCAGGAGAGAGCTGTTGGCTATGTCCCTTCCCACAAGTCCCCTGAGAATCACTGTTGAACAAATATTGTCCCCCACTGGACCTTGTCCTCCTCCAATGAGTTCTCTCCAGAGTTCACAGGCGTGGCCTTGTGTCATTTCTGCCCCTGTCTCCTTCCCTCTTCCTACTTAGAGGGAATTCTGCAGGAGTGCAATCTGAGGTCAAAACACATAAGCATTTAAGACATTGCTTTTCTTCAAGTCCTTGCACAAATATTAACTCATTCATCATCTCATTACCCCTGAGAGTTGGGAAAGCGGAACCCAAACAGAGGTTGGAATGCTATAATCCCATCTATAAATTATAGTGCTTGTGGTAGTTATTAACTGAAGGGCTTAAGATTTTAGGAAGCTTGTCTAAATGTGATCTCTCAATTCCTATCATAGGATTTGCTCCAAATGCATTTGCAAAGAGAAAAAAAAAGAACCCCTTTAATGTCACACCACCAAGATAAGCCATCCATCCATCTCATAGATGTAAGGACAATGGTGGGGGAGGGGAGGAAGGGAGAGGAGGAGGAGTGCAGGAGGAGGAAGAACCCATTCATCCTTCAGATTTATGTTAAACAATTATTTTACTACATTTTAAGTGGGAAAATGTTGGTTGGGAAGATACTTGCTGACCAAAAACATTTGGAAGCATAGCATTGCAAAGATTTTCACTGTGCATGTTCATATTATGGCATGTGCAAGAAGTTGTGCAACTGGCAGTCCTTCCAAACAATAAGAGAGATTGGCCAGTCAGGAAGGAATAGAAAGTGAAACAGGTTGGCTAATCCCTGTGTGTGATGGCTGGGTGAATCTGCTTTCAGAACTTTCTACAGTGTCCACTGCAGGCATGGAATTGGGGATTGCAAACTTTTGGAAGATCACTGTGGGTCCTCAGCTACAAAGCCCTTAGACGCTCTTGGAAGGGTACTTCCAAGCAGGTACCCCTTAGTCTCTGCATGGGACAGATTTTGCCATCCTTTAGTCTGATCCTGATTTCTCCATTGTACTAGAAATAGGCTGGGCCTCCACGTTTTCGCTCTCTCTTCTATCCTTTCAATGCCCCTCATTCATCTTCAAACCTCTTTCCCTTTTAGGATTTTACTGTGATAACTACAGAGAAAATAGGCTAGGAGTAACCAACACAAGGAGTTATGTCATTAATATAAATTTTAAAGTAACAGTCATTGTCCTGATTATACAGAGAGCTCTCTTGTAAGGCCTATGACAAGCTAGATTCTGTGCTAGAATTTAGCAACGCTCCTGCCCCCACTCTGTCCTATGATGAATCCAAGTTTAAGAGGAATCATGGAAGGGATCATGCAAAATTCTGACATGCCCTGTCATAACATCCCCAGTAAACATGGTTTACATACTGAGGACACTCCAGAAAGATGATCCCCAATCAGCATGTCCCCGTGGCCACTAGAGAAGTCACGTCAGTCTGGAAATGATGATGATGGTAATGATAATTAAACCCAAAGAAGTAATGTCTCTCTATCCCTCTTAATCTGTTCTACCTAGCTGCAGAAGGGATCAGCCCGCCTGTCTTGTACTGTTTCTCCAGCTAGATATGTAAAAAACTGAGGCTTCCTGCTGATTTGTGGTTCACGATGATGGTGCTTTCCAAGTCCCTTGTATGAACAGGGAACCTATTTCCCCACCACCATTTGTGACTGGCATTTCTCCACCATCCCTGAACGGTGATACCCTAAAACCTGGTGGAGTTTTAAGCATTCAAGAAATAGGGAGATGCATCCTGGGCTCATGTCACAAGAGGAGAGCCCCCTGAGAGGAACCACCTCTTCCTTCAATATCCTAACTTTCCCCCTTCTCCTTCTTCCCATATCTTCATCTTCACAGCCCTACCTCATTTAGTATTCCTGATTCTATTCCCCTTGGCCTATTCACCCAGTTGCTGGTGCTTTTCATGGTTCCAGCAAATTCTGGATGCTCAGAGTGAAAACCAACATTGTCCCTGTCTGATCCATCAGAAAGAGAAATGGGATCCAGACTAGAAAAAGAGAGTGAACTCTGGTTCTGTGGATGGAGGAGATGGTGATGGGTAAAGCCCCTACATGGGGGTGAATGTTTCCATCCAACCTAAAATCATCCACAGTTCATCACCAGCAGGACTCGTTTCCTAGGGAAGATAATGCCATTAACTCCATCAATGGACTTCAAATCTGCTTTCAGGAAATGATGCTCTTTTGCCTTATTAGGCTGAATCTGAACTTCTTTATGACTTTGTTTTCCTCATAAAGTCTCCTTACATTCATGAAAAATGAACGAATGAGTCCAAACCACATCTAATTTGAAGGTTTCTCACTTGACACTAGTTACCATTTACTAGCCATGATTATGAGGATAAAAGCAACCTTCATTATCTTGCTTCGCCCTTACAAGAGCTCCCCAAGGAGGTATCCTTGTTTCTAGAGAAGGACACTGAACTCAGAGAGGTAAAGTCAGTTTCACCAAGTCACACAACTTTCCCAGAGTGGATCTAGTTTGAAGACAGGTCCGTCTGAGCAGATTACCTCTGTTATATTCCATTGTAACACGGCAAAAGGCCACCAATGGCCTTCTCACACCTAACACAAGTGTCATGAGTTGATTATGACACTTCTCTCTAAAGCTAGTCTTTGTTCACCTTCAGACTCCCTCTCAACAATTCCCCAACACTCTCTGCAGGTCAGAGTGGTTACCTTAGGTGGCTGTGCAGTTTGTCATCCCTGTCTCAGGCCATCCCTCCAGCAGATCTGCTCAGCATCAGCACAACTTCTTATCTCCTGATAAAAACATGTCATCACAGGACCATCATCACATGCACCTGAGGGAAGGGCCTCCTGGTTGGAAACCTATTCTGGCAGTTGGAAAGAACTTACCTGTGCCATGAACATCTCAGCTACCTCCCTCCCACTTGGAGACAGGAGATTTCTACTGAGAAAAAGAAACACAACGTGGAGCGACTCAATTGCCCTTAGACACCTTTAACTTCAAACACACACACCCCCACACACTCTTACATACAGTGCACTCTTACACTCATGCACACACGCACTTTATATTCCTGCTTCTGCTCACGCTGTACACTTGACATTCAGAGAGTGGGAAAATCACATCACTCCTGTTAAAATCTTCTCAGTGCCCAGTGTCATCACCTTTCATGAGCTCTTGGTAAGGGTCATAACGTCAGGTCCCATGAGTCCCTCCTTATAGTAAGACGGACTAAGGCCCAAACAGGCAGGGGATTCAGTCCCCACTGGAAATCTTGATAGAGGCCATAGCAGGTAAAGCTCTCAGCACTGAGCCTGTATCTGCCCCCTGGAGAGTTGAGAGAAGCAATTTACCAATTTTTTTCATAAAATGTGAGAACTTGACACTCTCATTGCTAATCCAGGAAAAACCTCTTCTTCTGAATTAGAAAATATCGTACTAAAACAAATGACAAATATCCAAGATTTTGTTGCTCCTTGAAATTTAAAGGTCAAGATCATTCTGCAAAATGAATTCCATATAGTTCTGAATCATAGATTTTAAAACTTCATCAATGTGTCATTAGATTAATGATGACTTTGATGCCCAAGGGCAGTGTGAGTTTTTTTTTTTTTTTTTTAATAAGTTTCTGAAACCTTTTCCCCTTAAAAATAGGAAGCCAAGTTTGGCCAAGACTAAGTGCCCTTGGACACCAAGCGCTGGAACAACCTCATGCATGGATGGCACCTAGGGCTTCAGTATGGCCAAGCTGACTCTTCCCACTGTGTTGCATGCCACACTACCTCACCTCCGTCCATCCGCCCCCAGCTCCTGCATGGTGGTGTGGACTGGGAAGAAGGCTGATCTCATGTGTCTACCAGGCATGTTACTCATAAATGCCCTCATAATTCCCGGACGGTCTCATACTTTCTGTGAAATAATATGCTATGTCTCTTTTGAGCCAACACCCTAATACCGCAAATGATACTGCTTCGTCACATGGGGGCCAGCGTGCCCGCAGAGGACAAAGGTGTTAGATCCAAGGGGAGCAAACCTTCTCTTCCAACCAGACACTCAAACCATCTCATACTCTGAGATGGTGCAGAGAGGAGACCTTTCCTTTGTCAGAAACAAAGCACACAAACAAAAACCTACAAAACCCTGTTAATAGGATGTTAATCCAGATCTATATCAGATAAATAGGAAAAGAGCTGACCCGGAGTTGCCAGATCAGTTCTAAAACTTGGATGTATTTCAGTTCTGGGGAAGATAAGACTGCACTGGATGAGAATTTGGCCCACTGAAAAATAACATTTTTATGATGCTTTTCTATAAGTCTAGACTAGCAAATGAACCTGTTCTAAAAAAATCTTTGTATTTATGCCTTAAGAGATATTTATCTACATCGTAGGGTCTTTGGAACAAAGAGAGCTGTTTCCTCTTTCTGCAAAGTTTGGCGTCATTATTATTTTGAAAGATAATCATGCTCACCCCTTGCCAGATGACTGCTGAGTTATGCTCTCTCTATATTTTTGAAAGAATTTGCTATTGAAAAGAAGGTTGTGGGGAGTGGGGGATGGAGAGAGTAATCCACGTCCTCTTCCCAACCTCTTTCCTGACTGTGAGAAAATTGTGGGCCTGGGAACTTACACTTTGTTTTCTACAACTGCATCTATTTTGAAACCAGAAAGGATATATTTCTGGAGACCAGACCACAACGTGAAAGAGGGAATAGCTGAGGAGGTGGGAGTATAAAAATCTGATAGGTCAGCATTTGGCTCCAAAGGAGCTGAAGGAGGGAAGATTCCTGCCTGTATGTTTTCTCTTTCAAGTCTCACTTTTGTTCCCTCCCATCAGGAAATGCAGGAGACATTTGTCACCAGCAGCTCTTTGGAGACTTCAGTGTTTCTTCCTCCCAGGGTCCAAAAGGGGACTTCAGGCACGTAAGAAGCAGATTTTGCAAACCAGCAGAATTCTTGTGCAGTGTTTATCAGACTGGAGAGAGACTATGAAAGCAGACCTTGGGAAATGGTTTAAACAGTTCATAAATCAGATCTAAATGAAAAGAATAAGGTCTCCTTTCTGAAAGCCCCCATAACCTTTCTTTTATAATCTCTTTACTGGGGCAGAATTATAATGTGTATAAGAACCAGGGGTCTAATGAAGTCAGGTTGCCTTGGGTCACTCAATGTAATTTGTTTTTTCTGGCCAAATCATGAAAGAGAATTGGATTCTGCTCCCTGTTACATTCATATGATACCATCTCTTTTGATATTGTCAAGTACTTTATGCCAGACTGCATAGCATTACTGATAACAAAATTCTTGAGAAAAATCCTTTTCTTTCTTTCTTTTTTTTTTTTTTTTTACACAAACCAAGTAACAACAGCTGAAATCAGCTGGAGTTCTTGGCTGGTCAGAAAGTAAAATGTGCTTTTCCAAGAAGACCTACATATATAATACAAAGCAAAACCCTTTTTGTTTTTACATGGGTAGAGTTAATGTGACTTAAAAATCATGTTTGGTATACTGATTGAAATGCAGTTTCATATGAAGACGCTAAAGAGTTACATAAGATTTTCCTTTTAACTTAATATATATTAATTGTCAGAGCATAAGGAGTGAGTTGGGGGGGTTCAGAGTACTCCCAACTGTGGAGAAAATCAAGACACGGGAGCCCTGATGACCAGAGAACACTCAGGAATTAAGATCAGGCAAATACCAAAGAGAAGATCAGGGTCAGGTTCTGAAAAGCAGTCTTTCCCAAATGCCAGCCAATAGAACTGTTATTCCCTGCCTGCCCCCCCACAGGAAATACCCGATCAAAGCTGGAGCACAAGTTAATGACTCTTAAGGTTCTTAGTCCTAGGGTCTGTGTCCAAGTCCAGTCGAGTGATGCAAGTCAGTTGCTTTTTATGTCAACATTTTTTTTTTTTTTTTTTTGCACAAGCATCTCTTCCTTAACATAGCAATCTTGGCAGATCCTCCCCACTATGTGATATGTGTTCAGGGACAAAGGAGACTATGCGCTATCTGACATTATTATAAAAAGTGGAACTCGACTTAGGCGTACCATGATTGCATGTTAGGTAGGGATGCTTGGACCACGCAGATACATGTTCTGGGTGTGCCAATGGCACGCGACCACCATTCGTGTAACCTGGATTTCTCATCAACCCAGTTGTTTCAGGTTGGTCTAGGCTATCAGGAGAAGGGAGCCCATGTTTAGCTCTCTCTTATACCAATGACCAGAGCCCTTGCTCTAGGCAGGGATCAGTTGGGGAATAGGCTCTTTCTTTTAACGACTTTCCATATACCTCTTTCAATTCTCACTCCCCAGGAGCCCACCTCATCTTGTCTGTGGCTGCTTCACAAGGAGCTTGGCTTCTGGTGTGATAAAACAGAATCATCTGTTCAGATTATATTTTGAGCCCAATTCAGTGTCTTATAGCCTTGTTGTATGATTTATTTGGGCCCTGGGGGCTCCTCCTAAAAGTGCTGAAATGCCATACTGACATTTCACTTCAGACTTACAACCACCTACACTCCAAGCAGGATTTATTTATGACTGGAGGGTTTCTCCTATTAAAAATCAAATGGCGTGCAATGCCTTCCCCTGCTTAGTAATCCTCTACATACTAATGGGAAAACAGGGAGCCACAGAGGAGTGAGTATAGGAGGGAGAAGCAAGGCTGTGTCCAAACCCTGGGGGAAGGAAAAATCGCACTGGACAAGCTCAGTGAACACTCTAATGAACCCATCAACTTCAGCTTGTCTACCCAGAGCCACAGCTAGAAGAGTGATTGAAACAGAACCCACTCACAGGGGTTCAGGGGAGAGTCCTCTGCAACAGCAGCTGGAAGCTTTTGTAACATTTTGGTACTGTACTCCTAGATGCTGCCAGATCTTCTCTTGCTTCCAAATACCATTATCAAATGCCACAAGCTACCTATTTCTGAAAGTTTTCAAGTCCCTTAGATGGAAAACCAAATAAATCAATAAAGTTTAAGACTACCTTTGATTCTGCCTACAAATGTGATAAAGTGGGAAATGTTTACGCTCCTGCCATACCATGAATATGAGTTTTCCACCACAGGTACACCACTGTTAATGTGGTTTGAACACCTGTCCACTAGAAAGACGATTCAGTAAGACGAGTACATGTCCCAACACAATGCCAGACCCAAAAAGTTCTGTAGTGATTGCAACTGATGATGACGCTGAGCAAGCAGAGGTCTTCTCTCGTTCCACCACCTCATATCCTGAAGGCAAGATCTCTGGATATTGAGGTGTGCCCCACATGTGACCTAAGGCACAAGCTCCAACAAAGCAAGATGTAGAATCAGCACAGCTGATCTGTTACCTGCCATGGTACTCGGCCCACATTGGAGGGGAATGTGGGCCTGGGCGAGGAAGATGTAGGGACACCTGATTCTCAAGGACTGGAAGAGATCTACAAAGGAAAGGCACTGGGAGAAAGTCGGCACTGAAGATGCATTTCTGTGCTATTTTACTTCCATTCCCGGTTGCAATGGATGAAATCATTATAAGACTGTTAACAGTCATTTTCCCTCATACTCCTTACATATCCATACATAAACTTAAGAAGAGTAGGGTACTTCCATTGTTAAGATGTGATGACAGATATTCTCCACTGACAATTTTTATTACTAAAGATCAGTTCAGTAAATGAGACATTGGAGTAGACAATGGCTAGTAAGATAATGAGTGTTGTGGAAGCAAAACTGCCAGCATTGGACATAACACTTCCTCAGAAGTGTTTTATTTTTTTTCCTTCTCTCCAATTCTGTGGTCCTGGGATTCGAACCCTGGCCCTGGCACAGGCTAGGCAAGCACCCAACGAGACAAGATATATCGTCCGCATGACATAACACTTCCGATAGGGAGGGACACTGGATACTCCATCAGAAAATACGATTTTTGATTGAGAATCAGCTTTTCAAGTCCATAATATTTGAATGAGGTTTTTGTTTTGTTGTTTTGTTCTTTTACCTGAGACATTCTTGGTCAACAATAATCTGGTCTCTCTCATTCTTTAAAAGGGAACCTGTCGCTAAACTCTCTTGGAACCCTCATAATGCCTTACACGGCATGGTGAATCAACGATGTTTTCTTCTTCCAGAGCACCAGAGAAGAGGATAAGGGAAACTGCCTGTAACTTCTCAAGGCAGCATCTCGAACCATCTGCCAAATACCCGGTTGCCAGCTGGCAACACATAGTACCCTTTAGTCCAGCAAAGAATCACGTATGTGTCGCTGAAGATGGACATAAGTTGTTCCATTTTAACCTGAATCATCTGCATGAATAAAGAGCGAGTGTATTACCCCTGTGAAAGTGGCTGGCAGCATGAGCCACAGGGTGAATTATGAAGGACAAGTTCACCACTCTGTACCTCCCCCAGGGACACGGTGTCCAATGCTGCTCCCAAAGCTTCTTAGCCACCTCCTCTCTCGTCCCCCCATCAACCTCCCCAAACCACACCCAACCCCAACTTAATTCCAACATAGCTCTGGGTTTAAATCTGCTCTTTGAGGGCTACAGTTTATGTTCCAAACTGGTGATTCATACATTTGATTCATTTGACCTCAACCTTCACTATTTTTGACCATAACAACTTTATTATCATTTCCCAATACTTACCATCAGTACCATGATAAAAATTCCAATATAATTTTCCATAATTAGAAGGTAATTATACAAATAAATCTAATCAAAATAAAACAGTTAAAATTGACTAAATGCTACTACCTGCTTAAAGCTCAGAGCCTAAGGCCTATTCTGTCTTTATTAAAAGGGAGGTTAATGCATGTTAGAAAGTTGTTAAAGACAGTCTAGCACCAAACTGAGACTTCTCTTAATATATGCAGAAAAATTGAAAGAGAGTGGCAAGGAAAATCTCTCATCTTGTGTGAATTCATTTTGTTTAATACCTTGTCGATTTTATTTAATCCCCCTCAAGATCATCTTTGGTACCAGGTAGAATCACCTTATAAATCCTATCCTATGGGGAAACAGGATTTAGCAGTGTTTCTCACAGTGTGGTCCTTGGACAGTCCATGTGATTAAGATGCAAATTCCCTGGCCCCATCCACAGAATCTTCTGGGATAGGTCTTAGGAATCTGCATTTTTAACAAGCTTCCTATGTTATACTTAATGTATACAAGGATTTGAAAATCATTAGCGCAGTTCTGTTGTTTTCAAATATTTATTAAGCAAAGAATCCTTTCTTCCTTTAAAATACTGCAAAGTAATATATAAAGTAGATAAGAATAGCATCCTCTAGATGAATCAGGAAGGTGGGACAGGGGGCAGAGATACAACCTCACCTCCTCATGTCCCTTGGTGGCCCCTGGAGCACCTCCATGGAGCCCCAAGGGTTCTGCAGAGCAAAGTATGAAAGTACGTGCCCTCTAACTTCTCCTTCACCTTTTCCTCATACAGTCTTTACTTCCCCCACGATCAAAAATTGCCTGTAGCTAGTTTGTTTTCAGAGTGAGAAATCTGTATCTTCCCTGTTATCTAGAAAAGAAGCATGAAAGGTAAATACAGAAGCATTGAATTGAACTGAGTTGAATCTGACTTGCTGCAGTATAAAATAAAAATACAAACACCTTAATAGCCAAATCAATGGAAAACACACATTTAATAAAATTAAATAATTAGCACATTAGAAAATATCCAGTCTTTTAATAGTCAAAATGCACATAAAATAAGAATATCATCTTTTTAAAATTCTAAAATTAGAGAAGATGTTTTCAATGATACTCAGTGCAAATGAAGATGATAAATCCAATATTCTTGTACACTGGAAAACTAATGAGTACCTTTCTGGATGTACTTGAAAATGTTTTTTCCTTTAATACAATACTTTACCCTTTAAGAATCTATTATGTAGAAACCATCTGAAATTTAGGCAAAGATTTATGCACAGTTTTGGAACCAGATAGTGGTGGTAACTGCACAACATCATGAATATGATTAATGTCACCAAATTGTACACTTTTAAATACGTACAAGGGTCAATTTTATATTCTGCCTTTTAAGAAGTAAAAGATTTATGTACACAAGTATTCATTTCATTTTTATTTATGATAACAAGAATCCAAAATTTCTGAATACTCCATATTAGAATCATTGTTACATTATGTTTTTGGGAAATGCTGTAATACAGACCTAAATGAAAAGAAAACAAAAAGAGAAACACTATGTGAAACTGCAGGTAGTTTGTGCTCCATATCTGAAGGTTATTAGTCTGAAGTTTCGCATCAGAAATATAGTTAAAAAAAATACTGAACACATACAGACTCTTGTTGGTCAGTATTCCCTGAAAAATGCAGTATAACACTATTTTTGTTGCATTTACATGGTATGAGGTTTATAAGTAGAGATGATTTAAATATATGAAAGGATTGTCACAGTTACATGCAAATATTACTTTATATAGAGGACTTAAAGTATTTGGGTAATTAAGAGGGTCTGGTAACAAAAGTCCCACAGATACTGAGGGATGATTGCATACGTATTGCCTAAGCCATTTCTTGGAAAGAGAGCTGTAACCTTACCAGTCCACCCTAGTTTGAATGGACTAACTAGACAGCAACTGTAGGCAGGAGCATACTGGCAGAGGTGACTCCTCTGGAGTGTGCCTGGAAGGGCATCTTCCCGACACCCTTTCTCCTTCTTCTCTCTCCTTGTCCCTTCCTGCCATGAGCTGAGTAGCCTTCCTCTGCCCTGTGCTTCTGCCATGTTGCTTGACCTTACCTCAGACCCAGAGATGGAGTAGGCCAACCATGAACTGAAACTCTCAAAACATGAGCACAAAATAAATTTCTCCTCCTCTAAGTTATTCTTGTTTGGTGTTTTGGTCCTAGCAACAAAAAGCTAACACCATGTTCATCCCTAACTTTAAATTACTTGTTAAAATTATTAAATGTGGCATTTATAAAGATACAACTAATAGTGATAGCAAAGATATCTACAGTGTAAGCATTGTTAGCATTCAGCATGGATTAAGTCATTCCTCTGAAATGAGTTTTATTATTAGTCTCATTTATACCTGACTTTAAAAAGACACCAAAAAGGTAAGTAACCTGCCCCAGATACGACGTCAAACTCAAATACCTGGCCTCTGGAGTTCAAGATTTTAGTCACTGTATTCTATGACCTTGCAAAAATATATATGAAAAAGAAAAAGGAAAGGAAAGAAGAACATATGTTAGATTCCTATTTTTGCTTTAATGAATTACTTCAAACTTAGTAACTTAAAACAATAGGAATTTATTATCTTTTGACCATAGAGATCAGAAATCTGAACAGGGCTGTGCTCCTTCCTTTTGGAGACTCTAGGGGAGAATCTATTTCTTTGCCTTTTCAAGTTTATTTCTAGAAGCTGCCTATATTCCACAACTCATGGCCCCATCTTTCAGCTTCAAAACCAGTAACACAGCATCTTTTCTCCACTCTGTCTTCTGCTCTGTCCTTTCCTCTATCTTCTGATCCTCCTGCCTGCTTGTGTAAGAACTGTGAGATTGTATTAGGCCACCAATAATTGAGAATTATCATCTCCACATCTTAATATCTTTAATTTACCCACACCTGCAATGTCCCTTTTATCATGTAAAGTGACATTCTAGGCATGAAGACATGAAAATCTTTGGGGCCATTTACCACAGAAAGGAAGGGAGGGAGGGAGGAAGGGAGGAAGGGAGGAAGGAAGAATTGTCTCTGTCCCAACTTCTATTCCTGTGCAACCATAAGTCTATTTCTTGATGGGAAGAACAGCAAAGAGGTTGAAGCTCTCGTTAATCTGCCATATGCCCTCTAAGTATAAAAGTTGAGCAAATAAGGGTGCATGATGCAAGCCATGTACACTGAAAGTGAAGAAGGGGTAGGAGCAATTTCAGTACTGGTCAAACACCCAGAGTACATTCTAATGTGTTGAGATCTGTCTGGGTAATTATTTTAACATACTTCTGGTTTTAAACCTTGCAAATATTTCTTATATGCATGTTTTTAAAAGAGTTTCCATTTTTCAGTGTCAATTTCTATAGAAAGAGCCACTAAGACAAAGAATCATCAATATTCACTAGTCCATGTTTTCATGACTTTTACATCTCTATAGTTTGGATCATTAGTGTCTCCCAAAGATCTGTGTGTGGCACTATTGGGAGGCGGTGGAAACTTGGAGAAGTAGAGATTCATGGGAGGTGTTTAGGTCATTGGGGGCAAGTCCTTGGTGGGTATTGGACCCTGGCTCCTCTCTCTCTCTCTCTCTCTCTCTCTCTCTCTCTCTCTCTCTCTCTCTCTCTCTCTCTCTCTCTCTCTTCCAGACCATGAGTGAGCAATTCTGATTCACCACATGCTTTAACCTGATGTGCTGCCTCACTGTGGGTCCAAAACCAGTGGTGGCAACCAGTCAGGGTCTGGAGTCTCTGAAACCAGAGACCAAAACAAATCTTGTCTCTTCATAAATTTATTATCTCAGGTATTCTTAATAGCAATAGAAATGTGACTAATACACATGTAGAAGCTCTGTCCTGGGTTCCATATAAAGCACATTAAGGTAGGTCCAGAGAATAAAATCACATCTTCCACCTCTTGTTGAAATACAATGATTACTACATCAAAGCCTTTTCTTTCTTTTTTCCCTTCTTCACCAGATCTAAAATATGTCCCTTGATTTCTTGTTTTATCTGAGTAGAATGCATAACCTGTCTGAATTTGTCTTTCTTTTCAACACAGTATTTGCCTTAATACTGATAAGTGTGGAATAGTTAGTTATAAATACATATCTTTTGTTTTTTCTTTCTTGGTTCATTCGAACCTTTCAATGGATTATAGGGATTAACATTGTATAGCATGTTGGTACTCTATAAGTATTTTCATTATTGAATTTCAAAAAAAAATACCCTGTAATTATTTAACTCTATTCATTTCCTCTTTGGGGTTCATAGTTGCTAACAATAACACTAAAAACAACAGGTTTATATTGAAGATGTGCATGTGTGTGGGTGAATTCATTGATTCAATAAATATTTACTACCTACCTTGAATAATAAACAACCTGGTGAGAGAGACGAGACAGTGACATTTGGAACTGGTTCACACTGGCCCCAAGATCCATTTCTGTGTATTACTATCCAATTCCACTTCAGTGCATCAAGTCAGCAGCTTGAAGTCAGCCATGGGGAGAGCATTTACACCATGGAAATTGGCAAACACCACCAATCTGGACTTCTATTCGACATCCCAGTGCAATTTTACAATATGCAATATGTAAGTATGGCTAACAATAGGATATGGCTAACAGTGTGTAAAAACAAGATAATGAAAGCACAAACAAGGGGTGGTGAATCTAATTAGAAGGAATCAAAGCAGTCTTTTTTTTAAAGGTTAGGCTCAAATGTCACTTCCTAGAAGAGACCTTTCTATACAACCTAAAGACGTTCTGTTCCCAGATACACTATCACATTACATTTTTTTCAGAGTTTGGCACAATTGATAATTATCTTATTTCTTTTTACTCATTTATATATTTTCCCTTGTGAGAATGTAAACCCTTCAATGACATGGGTTTTATGTGTCTTTTACCCTTGGTTAATAGTAATCATTCAAAAATATATTTTTTTAAATTCAATGGTACAAGAGTAGTAGAGTCTTGAAGGATGTGTAGGATTTGGTCAAATAAAAAAGGAAAGGAAGACCATTTCTAGTAGAGGAGAAAGGAAGAGAAAGAATATAGTGGTCAGAGGAAGACCATGAACGCCTGAAACACCAAGTTTCAGGGCGTGGGGTGGAGAGGAGAGGCAATTGGGGACCTTGTACAGCATGTCTAACTCCCGTTTTGTTTTAAATCAGAGAGAAAAGGGAAAAGAAAAACCAGCTAAATTACAATATACTAAATCTTTCTCCTCAAGACCCGATATGTAACTGATAAATTTAAAATTTTTCACCTCAAAAAAAGTAGGGGGTGTGGATTTATCCCTAAAGCACTGTTGGATCTCTCAAAATTAAAAGCATTTGGTAACATTTCCATTGAAACAAATAAGTAGTCAGGCAAAGGGGATCTGTTAGTTTCCACAATGCGCATTGTTAAAATCCTTCCATAGGTCATCGTGGCCTCTTGACAATACTGCATGTATTAGCTATTCTGAGAAATGTGTTACAGGGATTTTCTATTAAATGAGCAAGCAGAGGATTCCATTCCTAAGGAGATGAACTAATTTTAGGACAGGTATTGAGTAGTTACTCTGCACAGGGTCTGCCCAGAACCTTGTCAGCACCTCCCCTTCTTCCCAACTGACTCTCAGTCTATCAGATGGAGGGATAGGCTCCACGGGAAGATGGAGATGGGATTAGAAAGCCCAAATGATGGAGTGACTAATTCTGCTGGGTGGAATGGAGGGCGGCTCCAGGGGAAGGCAATGTTTGGGTTGGCCTTGGTAGATGAGCAGGACTTCAGCAGGAGAAGGATGGGGAGGGGGCACTGGAGACAGGAAAGAGCACGGATCCAAGCCACAGAAGCCGGCACCAGGCTGTGGATACATTTAAAAGCTCAGGAAACCACCACTCATAGACCAACTTACAAAACTGTGAACAGAACAACTGCCAATGTTCTTTCTCAAAACATCATTCTAATTTTACTTTGGTTTCCATAATGACAAAGTGATTCATTAGTTCCTGTTACACACTGCACTTTCAAAACGATAAAACGCTGAAAGCCCTTCTTAATTATGAAAGATCAACAAAAAGGGGAACTTAAACCAAATTCACTCTATGCACTCAGCAGATCTGTGCCCACAGGCGGTTAACCACCCTGCACATAGAACCCAATCAACCTGTTTGTGCAAGCTTTGTAATGAGATAAGAATATTTCTGCGTTAAAATACATGGATCCTCACATGGGCACCATAGCCTATTATACAGATTTAGACAGACCCCAAGTCAAATGATGCCTGCCAAGGCACAATCAACTACATTTGTTAAAGCACAATTCAAGCGACTCTCACTAGAAGAAAACTCAAATTGCTAAAATAACTGATTTCTAAAAGGGGTATATTCAGAGGCAATTGCTTTATATGTCTTTTGCCAGTGGTTTCCCTTAAATAGTGAGTTTTAAAATGAAGTTTAACTTACCAAAAATGATTTTCATGCAAGAATACATTTCATATGACTGGGTGCAGTAGCACATGCCTGTAAATTCCAGGTACTCAGGAGACTGAGGCCGGAGAATTGAAAATTTGAGGTCAGCATGGGTAACTTAGCAAGACCCTATCTCCAAATAAAATTTAAAGACTGGAGATGTACTTCAGTGGAAGAGCAGTTGCAAAGCACACATGAGACCCTGGGTTCAATCTCTAGTACCACCAAAAGAGAAAACAGAAAGAAAAGGAATATATTTTATGTGCAAAGCAAAGTACCCAAGGGATGTTTGGTGACTAACAACACAGACCAATTCCAGCTGACCTAAGTTGAAAAGGAAAGTCTTGTTAAAAATATTGTCCAGGTCATCAGATAAAAGAGAAAGCTGGAAATAAAGCTCAAAACAATTAAAAAAAAAAAAAAAAAAAAAAAAGATAGCTCCTGGAACCTAGCTCTCCGGAACTGATGACTCTCCATTAATTACTAATAAGTCATTACCATAACTAATGACTTTTGTCTCTGCTGAGCATTTTTCTGATCTTTTCCACTAACTCAAGCTTTCAAGTTCCAAGAGAGGAAGACCGTTTTGGGATAGCTGCTCAGAGAAAACCAGCTGCCTCAAATCAGTCACATGGTTACTGCAGGGAGAATGGGTTCCTCAAAGGGATCTGGTTCTGTTATCCAGGAGGGTAGAATTCATACAGCACAGTCAGAAGGCAAGGAGTAACCCTTCCAAACCCCAAGGATACCTATGATTAGCTCACTCTGCTGATTTAATACAGAGCTTTCACTGAGGTGGAAGTTTTGTTTTTGTCTTTATTCACCTCTTCCTGGCCCTTCCCCGCTCTGGAGTAGGTAAGTAGCAACTTTGAAACTCTGATTTATTGAGGAAATTTTTAGAGACACAACTGTTGGTTAGTTGATGTTTACTTGTGACACATTTTATATACTGAACAAAATTTATCCCTTCTGCCATAACAATACATATAGTATCTGACCATGAAACATGAATAAATAAAACAGGAATGTAGCTGGGCATGGTGGCACATGCCTGTAATTCCAGCAACTGGGGAGGCTGAGACAGGAGGATTGTGAGTTCAAAGCCAGCCTCAGCAACTTAGCAAGGTACCAGGCAATACAGTGAGACCCTGTCTCTAAATAAAATATTAAAAAGAGCTGGGAATGTGGCTCAGTGGTTATGTACTCCTGAGTTCAATCCCCAGTACAAAAACAAAAAAAAAAAACAGAAATGTATTATAACTGGGTTTCCCCCTATATTAAGTCAATAGTCACAATATTCTAGTGAGATAATTTAAATAAGTCCTCAGAATGCAGAATATTTTTAAAGAAAGTTTTTAAGGTTTAAAAGGGGACTGGGGACATAGCTCAGTGGTAGAGCACTTGTCTAGCATGCACAAGGCCCTAGGTTCAATCCCCACCATCAAAATAAATAAATAAATAAATAAATAAGACTAATGCCAAAATATTTTTCTTTGTTTGGTGCCAAACATTGCAAGAAGCATATATTTTTCCTACAAAGTACTCAATTACATAGTTGTGTAATTATATCTCAATACAATATTAATGTATAAAACTTTAATATATAATATTTAATTTTTATATAATATTTAATATATAAAATATAAAGAAACCATAGTACATACAATACTTCCTACTACTTTTGAGAAATAAATGAGCTCTCTTAGCATGCACACCTGAGCTACAGTAGAATGACTTCAACTGCAAATATCCAGATATGTTTGATTTTTAAAAAGTGTAAAAAGTAATTCATTTTTTAATGCATAGCCGAGCTCATAAGAAATAAAGAGGAATTCCAAACACTCAGAAATGAAGAGGCTCTGGAAAGGTAGAGTGTACACCAGCCTATGCAGCAGTGGCCCTGGGCTGACAGGTGCAGAGGCCCTGATCAACTGGAAATAGGCCTTTGCAAACACAGGATGTGAGCATATGGGCTATGGGAGGAGGAGGCAGCTGAGACCACCACGCGAAGGTGACCTACGAGGCTCAGCCTCACTGTGAAGGAACTGGGCAAAATCCACCCACAGCCCAGGGAAACAGGCTTGCCTGAGCCCCAAGATCAGAGTGGGAAAAGGAAAGTTTCTCTTGAGAACAGAAGCCAAATTCATGCCAAACCTAGACTGGAGATGGAATTCACCCTTTCCTTGTGATATGGAATTTCCCCAGCTTACAACTGACAGAGAGATGGCTCCTGGGCTAGTTGCTCAGGGTTCCTGGAAGAAGCAAATGCAAAACTTGTCTAGGATTGATTCCCACAGAGGGGAGGAAAATCTGCTAACAATCATGTTATAATAAAAACTTACATACCATAAGAAGCAAAGATCCAACGTGTCCTTTAGAGAGGTTTCACAGAAAAGCAAATATTGCTTCCAAATAAATTTATACTGAGAGTATAAAAGAAGTCCTTTAAGTGACTAAACAGATTTAAAAATGCATAACCAAAGACGAAAGAATAAGACACTGTAATAAAAAAAGCACACCCAAGCTATTAAAGAACCAAATGGAAATTAAAGATAAAATCTAAAATTCAGTGGATTTGTTAAATAACAGATTGAATTCTAATGAAGAGTGATTTCGATGACCCAAAGGAAAGTCCAAGGTTGTTATTCTGAATCTAGCATGGAGATACTTTTTATTTTTAATGTAAAAGTATAAAAGAAGGAAAATAAACATGATGAAAAGTAAGACTGAAAAGGTCTAAAATTCATTAAATGGGATTTTTTAAAAGTTCATGAGAAAATGAATATTCAAAGAGATAGTGCCTCAAATTGAAAAATGAGTGAATCCTAACAGTGAAAATGGTACCCAAAGAACCCAATGGGGAAAAAAATAAATAAATCTATACTTATATGCATCAGAGCAAAACTAAAAAACACCAAAAGGAGAAAATCTTAAAAAAGACATATTTCTTAAAAAGAAACCATTGAACTTAAACAGTGGAAGTCTCAATAGCAACAACAGAGGCCTAAAGATGGAATACTATCTTCAAAGTGCCAAGAAAATAAATTTTGATCTACAATTCTTTACCAAGCTAAACTATCACTCAAGAATGAATTAAGTATGAAAAAAGTCAAATATCTCAATCATTTTCATATTCTTGTCAAAATGATATTTTGAGTGTGATTTAATAAAATGCATCCTTAACTGTATATTATTATGTATATGTTATTAAAATAGATTTGACTTGCTAAAAATAATGAATGAAGGTAAGATGAGAATAAGTATTCAGACCAAAAAGAATGAAAAATGCCACACTCAGGCCCTGACAGAATGAAAGGAAATTAAATTGATTGACAACAAGGACTGTAAGTAAAAAGCTAATAAATATGTGTATAGATCAAAATTTTAAAATGAATGTAAAAATTACAATATTTCATCTGGAGACTTCAACCTCAAGAAATGCCAAAGAATGGGTAATACCTTGGAATTGTTTTCTGTGTGGAAGAAAGAGAAGCCTAGGCAAAATGCTTCTATCAGTGACACAGGGTGCCATAGAACTGGGCCAACTTCTTGTTTCTACCAAGTTCCATCTTGCTGGAGGCTTAAAGTCAGCTGTTCCCAACCTGCCTTTTCAGGTCACCTGTAGGTCTGTCAAAAGTACTTTCTACTGATGAGCAGAAAAGGCTGTAAAGACATCATTTGAAAAGAGCATTTTTTAAAAAAATCACCCACACAGAAAGTACATCCTGGGGTGAGCACTGTGATTGACCACATTTATATGGACCCTATTTTATTTTACAAAATACTTCCGATACAAAAGCAAAATCTGCCTTTGCACTGGAGTCATGGTAAATACCCTCCTTTTTGAATTTATATTTAAGATTGTCATCCTAAACAAAATTGAGAACTCCCTAATTCTGCTATCCAAATCTTAGGCAGTCCTCAGACACTCTTTCCCAATTCCCTCAGTTAATCCTTCATGAGTCCTGCTATCAGAATTTTATACTTTTATTGTCAAACTTGAGTAATAAATCCCCTCATTTTGGAGAAAAAGATTATCATGAGCCCCAATTGTTGACAAATTACTTTCATTAGAATGTTACTTAGATATAATACAAACATAAAACTAGATATAAATTCATGATGCTGAACAATTATAATACCAAAACAAATTTGCAAATTAGAAGTAAAACTATCAAACCAACACAATTCAAATTAACAATATTAATTTAATGTGACAATTTGTGTTTTTTTGCAGTTAGAAACTGGCTTTCCATTTGTTCTAGTCCATGGAAGGCACTAGAAAATTGAGGAAGGAAGGATTCAGTGTGTTCTCTTTCTTAGTTCTGTTCCAGCAAAGAAGCTCTTTTCTCTCTGTTCTCAGCTCCTGCTAGCAGATTCCACCATTTTTTACTGATGTATCTGGCAGCCCTGACTTCCTGCCTCTGTTAACATTGCCTATCACTAATCTCTTCTGACAATGGCTTGCTATACCTCTAATCCCTGGTTTGCCTCTTATCACCTATCTGACTTTTTTACCCCTTTCAATACACTTTTTTTCTTTCTTTTTCTTACTTCCCCATACTAAATTCCCTTTTTCAAACTAAATGGTACAAGCTCTCTTTTGTTGACCAACACCCACGGATAACACAGGAGTGCATAAGATTTCTTTTGTCACTCACTCTTTATGCCAATTATTTTACTTTATCTTTTTCTTTGCATTTCAAGGTGCCTAGAATAAACTCAAAAGAGAAATTTCCCCCAAATTTTATGTTACTACTGTTTCATGCAGAAATCATTTCTGTCCTCCAAGTTTCCTGTGACTTCACAAAGTATCAGAGGGGCTTCAAGTGGAAGATGTATATACCACAAAAAGGAAACATCAAAATGAGGGGTGAGTTCTGTCTGCAGGCTCCAAGGTGAGAAAAGTAGCTGAGCAACTAGATATCTCTACCAACCCCAAAGCCACCAATAACTTAAAGGAGAAATTCAAGCATTCATTTCCCTTGAAAAATGATGAGTGGATTGAGGTAACTGATTCTATTCTATTCTTCCTTGAGTTCCCTCAACATTACATGATTCATTAGCATTTTCCTTTATGAATTCTACCACCACACTGGAGAATAAAAGAGAGGAAGAATTTTAAATCAGAAGGTACCTCTTCAGGAGATTAGGATGAGAGGAAATAATTTCTGATAGAATCAGATGTTCTTTCTGATAGAATATTTTTTGTCCTAAGATTCAGAGAGAAAGAGAGCAGGTATATCTAATCTTTAATGTTTAACACAAAAATAAATTAAAGTTTAACACAGGGCATTCCTTGGTGACCTTCAAGCCAGTAAGACATGGAAGGTTGAGTTTTTAAAGGAATTGACCAACAGTTTCAATGCATATAAGTTTTATCTAGGCAACTCTTGAAAAATGCTGGTAAGACTCTACCCCTGACAATTTAACAAGAATCTCTGGAGGAGACTCTCAGACATTAGAATTTTTTGATATTTCCTCACATTATTCTGATGAAGAACAAAGACAGAAAGCCAATGACCTCAGCTAAGACTTAGGAGTTAGCTCTCATAGTATCCTTCCATTGGATTTGGTTGTTTTCCTGTGTTTGTCCATTTTTCCTCATCATTTTCTATTCTTTTGAATAACATTGACATAAATGATACTAAAACTACAATGAACCTGAGATTTTATTTTGCTTGCCACTTGATGAGAGAAGTTGCAGAGAAGAACACAAGTTCTTTCAGGGACAGAGGGGTGCTGATTGTGGTGAATCAAAATCTTCCAAAATTCTCAATGTAAGTTCCCAAGTATCAAATCCACTGCCCTTTGGTCATCCATTTTGTGGAGTCCTTTTTCTCAATATCTTCAGACTTGTATTAGTCAGGGCTCTCTAGAGGAACAGAATCAATATTCACATATACATATATATGAATGATTATAAAAAGGAGATTTTTTATATTGGCTTATGTGACCAGAAGCTGGATAGTACCACAATAGCCGTCTGCTGGGGGAAACCCATAGCTACTCAGTCCAAGAAACTGGAGCCTCAGAACAAAAGAGATCAATGACATAGCCCCAATCTGGGACCAAAGACCTGGAAACTCCCTGGAGAGTCACTGGTCAGAGTATGCTTTGGAAAAGTGAAGGAACCAGAGTCTGATGTCCTCAGGCGATCACATCAAAGAACCCGCTCAAGAAGAATCAAGCTATGTCTCTGCTGCTGCTGCTCTGTTCTTCCAACTTTTGCTTCATCCGGGTCCCCAACCTACTGGACTGTGCTACTCCACACTAAGAGTGGGACTCCACTTCAGTTTTCTATCCACATGCCGATCATTCCTAGAAACACGCTCATTAACACACCCAAAGGCCTCTTAATCTTAGGCATCTCTTAATCAAATCAAGTTGATAATTCAAATTAACCATCACAAGTCCACCCCTTGTCAAACCGAGATCCACATAGGATGCTTTATGTTGTACTTACTCTCCAACTAAACCCCATAACAAGGTCATAAGTCCACTAAACATGATATAATCATGCTTCATACAGCCCAAAATGTTCCTTCCCCAGAATAAGAGGGGAAAAAAATTGTTTGAGTGATTCTTGTTTTTCTGATATCCCACAACTTCAATACACTAATGTAGATTTAATAACACTTTAAATACTGACATCCAGTCAATCAACATTATATTACATAACGAATGAACAGCAGATGAGCGTAACAAACATGTCCACTTAACATGTGTAGTTATGCACAAACATATTCTCAACAAAACAGGAAAGCAGTTGTAGTGACAATTGCATTTTCATTCCTGGAACTGGTCACATGACCTCAGTTGTACTTTTAACTACCTTCTTCTACTACCCATTCTGTATTCCCTCTGCCTTTTACAAGCACTTCAGAAGGTCTTGGTTCTTAACCGGAGAGGTGAGCCACACCTTCATTCCTGAAGGGGCTGAAACATTTTTCATTCTGTCTGTATTGGGTTGTTGTAATTTTCCACTGACCTTAATAACAGGATATGGCATTCCCAAGAGATGCCCTAAGGGATCTCCTACATTCCAGACGTCCTCTTCCTTACCTCCATTGAGGAGTAATAATCCAATCTCCCTTTGATAATCTGGATCATTCATCCCCCACCAATACCAAAATTCCCTTCTTAGACTGTTGACTCAGAGGCAGGAGAAACCCAAAGTGACCAGGGGAATTTAGCTTCAAGTTTAATGAAATCATTGTTATGACCCCTAGTAGAAGCATGCTTCCCTCTAGAACTAAGATTCTAGGCCAGTAGAACATAAAGTTGTAGAGACAGGAAGCAAAAACTTTGCTGGTGGACCACTAGGGGTAATGGCAAGTGCTACCATTCTTACCCCTTGCTTTCTGGACCCATGAATCCTAGCAATAGAAGAGATGGTACCATACGGTTGGTGCCGATTCAGAGTATAGACAGCCTTCTGGCAAAACTTGCCCCAGTCCTGCAAGGTATTGCCACTTAGCTGGCACTGTAACTGAATCTTCGAAAGGTCATTTCACCATTCTGTCAAACCAACTGCTTCTGGATGGTAGGGAACATGGTAAGACCAGTGAATCCCATGAACCCATTGCCATACTTCTTTGGCTGTAAAGTGAGTTCCTTATTTAGAAGCAACGCTGTGTGGAATACCAGGACAGTGGGTAAGGCATTGTATAAGTTCACAAATGGTGATTTTGGTTGAAGCATTATGTGCAGGGAGGTAAATTCATACTCAGAATAAGTATTCCAGTAAAGAACAAACCACTGCCTCTTCCATGGAAGTGGTTCAATATAATCAAACACAACCAGGTCACTGGCTAATCTCACCTGGGATTAATGCCATACTGGGGACTTAAGATTGGTCTCTGCCACTGGCAAATTGGGCACTCAGAAGTGGCTGTAGTCAGATCAGCCTTGGTGGGTGGAAATTTACATTGCTGATCCCATGCATAACTGCCATCCCTCCCACCATGACCACTTTGTTCATTAGCTGATTGGGCTGAGGAAAGAGATTGACTGCTATCCACAGGCTGGGTCAGTCTATCCACTTGATTATTAAATTCCTCCTCTGCTGAGGTCACCATCTGGGGAGCATTTACATGGGTCACAAATATCTTTATATTCTTTGCTCATTCAGAGGTCTATCCACATACCTCTTCCCCAAATGTCTTTGTCACCAATTTTCAGTTATGTTCTTTCCAGGTCCCTGACCAGCCAGTTAAATCATTGGCATTGGTTATACCCAACTCTCAGTACTGATTTTTGTTTTACTCATCTTTTTTTTTTTTTTTTTTTTGTCACTGTAACAAAAGACCTGACCAAAAAAAATTAGAGGAGGAAACATTTATTTGGGGGCTCACAGTTTCAGAGGTCTCAGTCCTTACACAGCCAACATCATTGCCCTGGGCCGGAGGTGAGGCAGACTACCAGGACAGAAGTGTGTGACATAAGAAAGCATCTCAGTACATGACAATCTGGAAGCAGAGAGAGACGGCTGTGTTCTCCAGGAAAAACACATATATACCATAGAGGTACACCCCCAATGACCAACTTCCTCCAGTCACATCCTACCTGCCTATAATTATCACACAGTTAATCCCTACCAGAGCATTCTTTACTATTTTGAATGACATTGTCAGACATGATACTAGAACTATAATAAATTTGAGATTTTATTTTGCTTGCCACTTGATGACAGAAATGGCAGAGAAGAACACAAGTTCATTCAGGGGCAGAGGGGTGCTGATTGTGGTGAATCAAACTCTTCCAAAATCCTGAATATCTCAACTGTGTATCATTCACCTTAAATATGTATTGAATCCACTGTCCAATGTTCATCCATTTTGTGGAGTCTCTTTTCTCAACAACTTCAGGCTTGTATTAGGGTTCTCTAGAGTAATAGAATCAACAGGAGGTATATTAGGGGATGTATTAGATTGGCTTACATGACCAGAAGCTGCATAGTACCACAGTGGCTGTCTGCAGGCTGGACAGCTGGAGAAACCACTAGCTGCTCAATCCAAGAAGCTGAAACCTCAAAACAAGAGGGATCGAGGCTGTGGCTGAAGTCCAGGACCAAAGATCTGGAAAATCCCTGAAAGCCACTGTTCAGAGTCCTCTTTGGAGGAGTGAAAGAGCTGGAGTCTGATGTCCTTGGGTGATTGTAGTAGCAATTAAAGAACCTACTCAAGAAAAATTGAGCTTGCATCCGCTGCTGCTTCCTTGTTCTTCCAACTTTTGTCCATCCAGGTCCCCAATCTATTGGACTATGCTGCCCACATTTAGGGTGGATTTCCACCTCAGTTCTCTGTCCCATATGCCAATCATTCCAGGAAACACCCCATTGAGACACCCAGAAACCTCTTAATCTTAGACATCTCTTAATTCAATTGAGTTGACAATTCATATTAACCATGATAAGGCTGTTCCCACTTTATATCAGAGACAACTTGCTAATCTGGTCACATTAAAAATGTCCTAGTGTTCTGCAGAATTCTAGGCTCTTACAGGGTTGAAATCATATAACTCGTTTTCACATAGCACATCATATAAACGAATCTCCCAAGAAAACACCTTGCAAAGAATAGACAGTGGCTTTAGCTCTAAAAGAAGTTTAAAGGGTAGGGTTTTTTTCCAATTACCCAATGGATCATTTTGCATCTCCCCTGAGGTACACAAATTTCAGTCTAGAGACCACTGATCTATCTGCTGTATAGTACTACCTCACAAAAAGTTATCACTTTAGTGATGTGAGTGGTACTTCAATATAAATATTATATTTTTACTAAGGACTGTTCAACAATGCACATGAGGGAAATAGCTAATTTTTCACCATCAATCATGAGTTACTTCATGGAAGATTCTAAAGAAATTTCAATTTTTACCCAATGTTTCTTGTTATCATCAGGAATAGTTCTCTGGGGCTTCTAAGGTCTTAGGCTCATCCTCTAAAAACTTTTGACCACATCCTCCAAATCACTTTTGACCACTTGATAGCCAGTTTTAGAATAGTTTCAGTGACCACTCTGAACCCAAAAGAGCAATCTCTAGTCTATCTTGCTCAAGTGATACTTTTTTTCAGAAAAAGTCACTAAGGACAACTCTGATAATCATTTCAAAGCAAATTTTCTCACTACAACAAGTAGGTATAAAAAACTGAAATGTTCTTAGTGAGGTGTAATTTTAGGGGAAAAAAATGGGAGCCAGGACTTTGGCAAGCGCACTGAAAAGAAGAGACAGAAAGATTTCATCAGAGTCAGGGAAAAGGGGGAAATGAGCCTCCATGAGCAAGCACAGGGTTCCAGTCATGCAGTAAAAGATCATGCAGTTCAATTCTGGTTTTGCAACTGATCCACCCACAATCATGTACCAGCTGAAAACATTTCTGCAGACCTCTGGCTTATGATCTTATTTTTAATCTATAATTACTTCCCCTAATTACTTATCCCCCATCCTCTTTTCTATCAGTCTTACACAGGAAGGTCCCCTCCTGAATCATACTCCCTTCACAGAAACCCATGCCTCCCTCTGGGGTGTCTCCTTTTTCCTTCCTGTGTTCCTCCCACAAGAGATGTTCCGTATTCCCAACTGCAGGGTTCCCATCTGTCTCACTGGAGAGTCCCTTTACCACGGCCATGTGTGGGCTGCCTGCCTCTAAAAATAAGATTCCATTTATTTGTTTGGTACAAGGAAAATCAATTATGATACAGTTCTCACTGTGGAGATATTCTCAGACAACTCTGTAACTGATTCCCAAGTTCTATTTTAAAAGTATCATAAACACAGAAACATAGAATTCTGGAGATTAATAGCACTACAGAGCTCATCCAATGTGAGTCTTTACCAGTTTGCAGTCATGAAACCCTTTGAAAATATGATAACAGCTACCAAAACTTTCCCCAGAAAAAAAATGACATACAAAGATGTATACTCAGACTTACACACAAACCTCATACAAAAGACCGTGTGTAGTGTTGTTTCCCTGTCTGGGAGGCTAGTCCTGGGATCCCTGAGTTAGACATTCTTGTACTTGATTAAGAAGGAAACTAAGTCCCTAAAAAGAAACTAATATTCTGAGCACAGAGCCAGTTAGTGGAAGAAATAGTACCAGAACACAGGTCTCTTCTTCCCAGCCCACAGGTACACTCTGTGAGGACAATGGTGACAACCCATTTTAGTCAGTATTGTCATCACTGTGACCAAAAGACCTGACAAGAACAACTTAAAGAAGAAAAAGTTTATTTTGGCTCATGGTCAGAGGTTCAGTTCATGGTTGGCCAACTCCACAGTTCTGGGACCAAGTGAGGCAGAACATCATGGCAGGAGGGCATGGCAGAAGGAAGTAGCTCAGTGCATGCTAGCCAGGAAGCAGAGACCGCCCCACACCAAGCTATAAACCTCAAAGGAACGCCCCTAGTGACCCACATCATCCAGCCACACCTACCTGCCTGCCATTTCCACCCAGTTAATCCTTATTGATGAATTAATCCACTGATTAGGTCACAACTCGTAATCTAACCACTTCAGTTCTGAACATTCTACCATTGTTTCCCACGTGAGCTTTTGGGGGAGACCACATATCTAAACCACAACATCACGTTTTCTATTGCCTAACCCAGGGCACATTTGAAAATGAAAAGGTGGGCTATTGATACCTATGCTAGGAAAACAGGTGTAAACTGGAACCCTTGGAGACAAACAAGGGTTGTCAGACAAATAATCTCTCCAGTCACACCAAAAGTGGAAAGGCTCTTGAACATGACTCTTACTTGAGCCAGAAGGCAAAAACTTTCCAAGAAAACATAAAATGTGAATTTTAAATTCAGTCTCTGAATCTTTATTCTGTAGCACATAAAAAAACAAACAACAACAACAACAAAAACAAGCTGAACTGGGGATGTAGCTCAGTGGTACAGTGCTTGCCTAGCATGCATGATGCCCTGGATTTAATCCCCAGTGCAGGAAAAAAAAGAGAGAGAAAATAAAAAAGACCAAGCTGCTAGCCCCTCTCTGAGTTCTCATTAAATGCATCTCACATATCTCATGAATATGAGATACAAAGGAAATTATAATACTTTATAGCAACAAGATTTAAGTTTTCTTGAGACTTCCCAAGGGCCATCTCAATCAATTTTAAGTTTTATCAGCAGCACAGTAGTGAACACTGGAACTTTCTTTTGCTGCTGTTTGTAAAGTCAGTTTTACTCCCGAGGTTTGACCATTTCAGTCTGACTATGCAGAGAAAGGATAAGGAAAATTGATTCCATCGCAAAGAGTCTCCCCAAAGGTCTAAATAATTCATATTAGTCTCAACTTTCAGACATTATTTCAAGCAGTAAGCATATTCCAAAAGACTCCAAACTTTCGGCGTTTCCTCTTGTCAAATAGTCACACTTGACTCCCAACACTGGTCTTTCTTTTGAAGGGTCAAGCACCTGTGTCCACTCATCTCCTTGTTCTTAGATTGTTAGTATCAATACTATAAAATGGGCTGCGGGGTGTAGCTCATTGGTAGACTACTTACCTGCCATGAGCGAGGCCCTGGATTTGATCCCCAGAATTGAAAACAAAAAAGGATGACTGAAAGAGAATCTGTTTTTCAACTTAGTGACATTTTATCCTAGCAGAGCCTTTGGCTCTCAATTACATAACCACCACCTACCTTGGGGCCCCAGACCAGTGACTCTCACTGGCTGTGTCTTAAAATTACAGAGAGAACTCTTTAAAAAAAAAAGAGACATGCTTGGGTTGGTTTCCACCCCTAGAGATTCTGATTCATTGGTTGGGGGCTGGGCCCAGATATGACTATTTTTTCCAGATCTTTACAGTTTATTCTAACGTATAGCCAGAGTTGAGAGCTACTGCTTTAGAGAAAAACCTCCATAAGCAGTACCTGCTGGCTTCCTTGTTTTCCCCTGAAGCTCAGGAGTACGGGGTCAGTACTGGTTGTATGGAGATGAGCTGGTAGGAATGATGTTCAGTCCTGCTAGGTTAGTGGCCTAGTAGGCAGACACGGGTGTACAGACCTGAGTCAACCCAAGTGGGACCTGGACAACATCAGTAAAGATCCTCAACGGAGCTTTCTCCTTGATATTAAGGTGCCAAAAAAGAAAGAAAGAATGAAGAAATAACAAAAAAGAAAGAAAGAAAAAAGAAAAGAAGAAAGAAAGAAAGAAAGAAAGACGGAAGGAAAGAAAGAAAGAAAGAAAGATAGATATATCACATTTCTTCATTTTCTAGGTTAGTATACAATTGGCTCACCCCATATCTACCAGAGTTGGTAGAGAATCCAACTTCAGTTATTTTTTCATATGCTCCCATACCTCTCCCTGCCTGTGTTCCCCCCACCATATCCACACATCATAAGTCTCCAGGACTATGTAACCCAAGAGAATCCTATCAGGGCCCTTCCCTCCTCCAGTCCCACGTGCCCACTGTCACCCTGATGCCCGTGCACACCTGGGTATGTGCTCTCCTTCCTGTTGTTCAACCCTGCAGCAGGCATGCTCCTCAAGGCTGCCCTTGGCGCATCTCCTGGACCAACATGGCGGTATCATTCTCCCCAATGAGATTCTGCAAATTCTGGACCACTGTGTTACAAAAGCATCCCAGTTCCTGCTACCTAAGAAAAGAAACCTTTTTCTCATCTTCCTGTTTCCAATAAAACACCAAAAAATCTGTACCTCCTTTTCTTCCTCTCTCCATAATCACCCTGAAGTATGGAATGATTCAACTTGACACCTTCCACTGGATCCTCTTGAAGTTAAACTAATTAAATCATGATATATTCTACCACTATAGATACCACTACAGTTATTCCTTCTAAAGAAAGGATGCATCAAGGGGTGGAGGTTGTGGCTCGAGGTAGAGCACTTGTCTAGCATGTGTGAGGCACTGGGTTCAATTCTTAGCACCACATATAAATAAATGAATAAAATAAAGGTCTATCAACATCTAAAAAATATTTTTTTAAAAAAGGAATGCATCAACTTAGAAATCCAGAAGCCAAGAAGAAAACCTAGCAGTGTGTTTCTGGCTACATGCAGAAACATGAATTCTGAACAAGGGGCACTGGAATGTGTCTACCTCTGGAGAAGTGTATTCCACTGAGAAACAAGGAATTGCAGGAAGTCTCCTCACAGTCTGGATGAAATCTTACAATTGTTCCTTTACCAAAGAATCCCTTGTTGATTCATTCAGCCTCCTATATACCAGGATGTGGAGAAAGCTCTGCGAAGACACACCAGGGACTGAGAAACGAATATTCCAGTCTCTTGGAATTCCACTCTCCCCTGTAAGTTGATAAACCAGTGTTCTGGTTTTCCCTTAGTTGCATACAAATTTAATTTGCAAATCCATTTGCAAAGTCTGATCTTTTCTGGGTAACTTAATGTTTTGCTTCTGTACTTGCAAGAATCAGACTAAATGATTTCAAGAGGGCTTTGTGTAGGCAACCACTTGGTCTTCCCTCAAATACTTCCAGCTCTCTTCATGGATGCAGGGTTGTTGAGTTTCCATTCCTGAAAGTGAAGAGATCAGAAAATGAAAAAACTATTTTGCAATAGCAGAAATACTTAGATGCTGGTGCCTACAGTATGCTGTATACATGAGGATCCTGGATTCTTTGCATTGCCACCCAAGGAAGTCTCAGGATTCTGTGCACATTCTCCAGTGCCCGGCACAGGACAGGTGCTCTGCACTGATGGATATTGTGTATGTTGTTTCCCTAAATGGGCACCCCAGTGTATCACATTTAAAATAGCTCGTCAATATCAATATGCTACAATATCACACTTGCCTACCATGAGCAAGGCCTTGAATTCAATCCCCAGTACTGGGGAAAAAAAGTAATGTTACAATCTCAACAGAAAAATAAACCCAAATAAGATACTCATTTATAAATAGTGCCTCATGTCTTTTGCACCAACTAGTAAAAGTAAAAGTAAGCATTAAGGATATCAGAACCTGGAGATTTAGCTGGGGGAGATGGTGAGTGGAGAGAAAACAAACAGTGCAAAATGTCTGATACGAAATATTCAGAAAAGGTGTTTTCTGTTTCCTATGAACTTGCCTCATTCTCTTCGTCAGTATTTTTCCTTACACTATATTGTCTAAATGTCACAGGCAGAATTTTTCCAGCTATGTGGACATTTCTTTCTAGTGAAAGGTTGGAGGTGGATATTCTGCAACTTTTCTGCATTCTCTTTTAAAAAGAGAAAGTGGCCAAAGAACCATAAAAATTGGATACTCTCAGGCTCCAACTGTGGGTGGGGCATGTCACTTACCTATGGCTGCTATGGTTTAGATCTGGAATGTGTTGAAGTCTTGGTTCCCAGTGCAGCAATGTTCAGAGGTGGTGGTTTGGGGAGGTGATGAGATCAGGTGGGTGGCTCTTATCTGATCAATGGACTAGCTATTGATGGACTATTTGGAGGTGCTGGAAACTATAGGCAATGGGGTCTAGTTGGAGGAAGTAGGTCAATGGGGGCATGCCCGGAAGAGTATCTCTTGTTCCCAGTCTGTCCCCTCTAGCCCTTTGCTTCCTGGCTGCCATGAAGTAAGCAGCCTTGCTCCACCATACTCTCATGCCATGATCATCTGTCTCACCATATGCTGAAACCTCTGAAACCATGAATTCAAATCAATCTTTCCTCCTCTAAGTTGATATTCTCAGGTATTTTGTCACAGTAATGGTAAGTTAACCAACACAATAGCTAAGGGAAAATTATTCCAAAATTAAACACCTTAGGACAACATTTATTATCTCACGGCTTCCATCAATCAGAAACCAAAGGATAGCTTGGCCGGGTTCCCTGCTTCAGGATATCTCACAGGTTACAGTCAAGGTGTCAACTAGAGCTGCAGAAATTGCAAGACTTGGTCAATCTGTACAAGTACAATGAGGTGGGTCTGTAAAATGAAAATAGCAATACTTTCTTTGTAGGAAGACTGGAAACATTAAACTATTTCCTTAATAGTTCCTTCATTTCCTTAATATGTTCTACTGAAAGATATGAATAAATAGGAAAAGGATTCCACTACCCATTAAGTTTGGGAAATACTGTATTAAATTAACCTCCTTCCTGCTTTTTCTTAGGTCAATAATGAGGTGTTAAGCATTCTGAGCCTGTGAAAGGAAGACAAAATAGGCAGTTTACCAAACGTATTTGTCCACAGCACTTTTCCAAGAGACTTCTATGAGACTTGTGTTAAGTAATGAATTATATAATGTAAGTATAAATGCTGCCCATGGAGTCTAGCAGGCTGCAAGATGTGCCTCCCTGGAGACAAAAGGCTTATATATATAGTGCTCTCATAGACTAGATTATTGAGGCCATCAGACCAGATCACACTCCTGTACAAAGGAAATGGGGTCACTCCTGAAACAGACATTAATAGTAAGATTGCTCATTTGAGAAAAAGTCGACCTCCAAAGGAGGTCTTAGCCAAAAGCTGTAAAAGCTCCTAGTCTTTCTTCAGCTCTCCTTGTGAACTTGAATTAGCTCAACTGGCTTAGGGCATTCCTTATATGAAGATTAAATACAGCTTTCAACACAGGGACCCACCCCTGAGGAAGGCAAGGAGGCAACTGCAAGGTATCTCAAGCTGAAGATGAACAAGACCTAACTTATAAAGTACATGTCCTGTTGCTCATTCCTCCTTTACTCAATGTTTTTTGTTTAAAATCTAGGGTTCAAGACAGGTGTGGTGGTGCACATCTGTAATCCCAGCTACTTAGGATCCTGAGGCAGGAGAAATGCAAGCTGGAGGCCATCGTGGGCAATTCAGCAAGGCGCTATCTCAAAATAAATTTTTCACTAAAGGATGGGGATGTTGCTTAGTGGTACAGCCCTCGCCTAGCACATGGAAGGCCCTAGATTCAAACTCTAGCGTTGTACACACACAAAGATCTAGACTTCAGTGACAACCTTTAAAAATATTTCAGCTGTGCTTGAGAAAACTGAGGGGCATGCCGGGCCGGTGTGGTAAGCATGGCATGTCCCATGAGGCCAGTATGATTGGGTCTGGTGTGAAACCCGGGAAGAGCTATCAGTTCACATCCTGGTCCTTTCCTGAGGACTGCCCTGGTACATAGAAGGGAGTCCCAGTGGTCATGTCTTGACTTGGTGATGTGACCTGTGCTGATATATTCAGGGGTAAGTTCTCAAATGAAACGACTAGTAAGATTCCTTTCCTGGGACTATGGAGACTTTTGTTAAGGGAAACAGCCAAGAAAGGCCAAGAAGTCACAGAGTGTCCTAAAAGGAAGGTCTAGGGTCTCCTGAAGCTAAGGTCCTTAGAGTTACCCTACATCTTACTTTGCTGGGGCTTGGTGAAAACCATATTTTTTAAAATCACCTGGATAAAGTCTGTTTCTCCTTCTTTAATCAATTAAATTTTAATTAATAGATGGTGACCCAAGTCAATCTTTTTTTAGATCCCCCATGAATGAGGCAAATGGCGGAGGGTAAGTATGAGAGCCCCATCACTGAGGACTTTCCCTATATGTAGCTTTACCATTCAGTGATCACTAGAGAATCAAAAGTGAATAGGGATATGCTCCCCAGGTGATCTGGGTAGATCACCCAGGTCAGAGTGAGGAGAGCTAGCCTCAGGGAGGTGGAGCCATGATGGACAAACAGAAGCACCACGGAGAAAACAAACACAGCATTAAACAGGGATCAACTAGTGGGAAAAATGGGGTGTTCCAATAGCTAGGAACAGAGCCAAGCTCAGGGGCTGAAGTTCAGAGGAATGACCTCAGGTCTAGATGAACTGAAATTCAGGGCAAGGACACAAGTCCAGGATAACAAGACAATGACCCAGTTGAATCACAGATCAAAGCAAAATCCCAGTTACAAGAATTGAAGCCAAACATCAGAGTAGGGCAGCTCATCAGTGTGTGACCTGCATTGAGGGACTTTTAATTTTCCAACAAAGGACAAGTCTGGTCCCTGAGGGTGAAACAGAGCCAAGGCTGTAGGCAGGGGTCACATAAAAGCAAGAAGGGATCTAAAGACAGGAATCCAGTGTCCACAATGCCATCTCCCACCTTCTTCTCCATAATGAACAGCCCTGGGGCCCCTGCTCAGCCCAAACTGCCATGTGGAAAGGGCAGCAGGGAAGGATGATAAGTCAGGGGCAGGGTAGCACTGTCATTGGCCTGGAACGCTGGTCCTGCAGAGTGGCATTTGGGGCAAAGAAAAGGGGAAGTTGCATGTGTTTATTTCCTCATGGCAACTCACATACTTAGCCAAATACAGATAAAAATGAAGTGCTGAAAACTTTCCTAACTTCCTGACTCAAAAATGTTAAATATAGGAATCTGATGTAGGCAGAATCCCAAATCCCACTAATTGATCCTCAAACACAGCTTTCCCTGTGCCCTTCCATGGAGAACGATCTCCCAGAGATCACAGGGATGAATTTGCTCTATTGCTCAGTATTTTCTAACGTGACCCACGTGGAAATCTGCTATTCACTTTCCTCTTGTCTCTTAAACTCAAAGGAGCCACGCACACCTGGCCATAGGTGGTTAAAGTTTATGATGGATTGATGGCTCCTCCCACCTCTCTCTTTAGTTCTCTCTCCCACCCCACTCCTCACTTGCTCCTGTGGCAGGACATGACTGGGGTTTCACAGGGCTGAAAATAGTGCTACAATTTCCATGTGGTGCATGCTTCTGATGGACTGAGACCAATATTAAGCAGAGTGTGTGGGTGGGTGGAAGACAGGATTTATTGTGCATTCCAAAGTAGATTTTGAGGGTCTTTAGAAGTTATTTAGTTTTAATGTACACCACCAGATGAGACTGTTTCATTAGTTAGCAAAAGGTGGTGTAATGAATTCTTAATGAATATTTCAACGAAAAGTTCAGAATTAGTTTTATAAAGATGCTAGTTCCTACAGAGTAGAAAACAGAGACAAATCCGCATACCTCTGATATTTAACAATCATGCCAAAAGTATATCTTGGAGAAAAGACAAACTTTTCAACAAACGGCGCTGGAAAAACTGGATAGCTATATGAAGAAAAGCATAATTAGACACCTCTCTCTCACCCTGCACAAAACTCAAAATGAAATGGATCAAATACTTAGAAATTAGACCAGAAACCTTACAACTTCTAAAAGAAAGCAGGGTCAACACTCCATCATATAGGTGCTGGCACGGACTTCCTTAACAAGAAATAAAACAAGAATCAATAAGTAGGATGCCATCAAACTAAAAAGCTTCTGCACAGCTAAGGAAATGATTAAGGGCATGAAAAGAGAGCTTATAGAACGGGTAATAAAATCTTGACCAGCTAGTCCTCTGATAGGGGATTAATACCCAGAATATCAAAGAATTCAAAAGAACTTAACATTAAAAATAAAACACAAATAAACCAATCAATAAATGGGCAAAAAGTTCAACAGAAACTTTTCAAAAGAAGAAACAGAAATGGACAACAAATACATAAAAAAAAAATGTTCAACATCTCTAGTAACCAGGAAAATGCAAATTAAAACTACACTAAATTTCATCTCACTCCAATCGGAATGGCAATGATCAAAAATATGACAACAGTAAATGCTGTTGAGGTTGTAGGGGAAAAGGTATGCCTGAACATTGATGGTGGGACTGCTAAGGACAGAACCACCATATGACCCAGCTGTCCCAATTCTTGATGTTCTGCCCAAAATCTAAAATCGGCACACTACAGCAACATAGCCACATCAAAGTTTATAGGCAGCACAATTCACAATAGCTAAATTATGGAATCAACCCAGAACCCATCAATAGATAAATGGATTAAGAAATTGTGAGATATATACACACACACAAAATGGAGTTCTACTTAGCCATAAAAAAATTAAACTATGGCATTTGCTGGTAAATGGGTAGAAATGAAGAATATCATGCTAAGCAAAATTAGTTAAACTAAAAATCTCAAAGGTCAAATGTTTCCTATCATATGCAGAAGCTAAAGAAAAATAGAGGAAAGGGGGGAGAGAAGAACAGGATGATATAAAGAAAGAAATATAAATTAATCGACAAGTAAAAGAAAGCCTAGTAGAGGAAGAAGAAAGGGAGCAGAGAGGGAGGATAGGAGGGAAAAGGAAGGATCCTGAACTGAAATCAATTTCCATGCAGGTGAGTTTGTCAGAATGAACCCAGTGACTATTTATAACTATAAAGCTCTAATAAAAATAAATAAATAAAAAAGATACTAAATTTCAGTTGTGCTTGAAGAAACTGGTTGGGGTGGTGGACAATTAGAGGAGACGGGGGCAATTTTAGAGTAGGGGGAATTCATATCGGAACTTATCAGGGCGTTCAATATAAAACTCAAAAGAATTTGCCACTGAACTTCACCAAAGAAATCAAAACTTCTCCTTTCTTGCTTTTTAAATCTACTTTTATTGAGTGTGAACTTTGTAAACTCATGATTTTTTTAATTTAACCTGAGTCAAGTGTGATGACAAGCACCTATAGTCTCAGCTACTCGGGAGGCAGAGACAGGAAGCTCATTTGAGGCTAGAAGTTCAAGGTCAGCCTGGGCAATATAGTAAGAACCTATCAAAAGAAGGGAAGAGAAGGGAAGAAAAATTAATCTATATTTGGTAAAGTTGTGAGTAGTCAGAAGAAGGAGAGAAAACAAAAATAACTCTCCCATCCTTTACCCCCTGCCTAACTGCATTTTTATGCTCAGAGCAGGGTGGGGACAGAGCCACCAAGTTAATGTAACTGGCACCTTCTAAACTGTCAGGAGGGTGTGACTGTGGTTTGGATCCTCAGAGGAGTTCATAAAACAGTGCCCACTCACGGAGGTGCTGGGTCAGCATGGGCCATTAGCAGTAGCGCTCACATTTGCGTTTGTGTCTTTAATAAAGAATTCCCTCCACACCTCAATGCTATCTTCTCCCACGCCCACCCTCATCTCTCCAGAGGCTCATGACCTCCAGAAATGAATTCACTGTATTTTAATTAAAATCATTTCCCCACAATGGGGAAAGTTAAAAGGATTCTCTTCTTTACATAGCCTTTGGAAAGGGAACTTGAAGATTAAACTATTCTCAATTATTAATACTAAGAAAAATGTCCAGCCAGTGGGCACTGCTGTCCCCTCTGAAATTCCATCCATCTGCCATGGCGATGGGGCTGACCAACCCTATATTTCACTTTTTACCTTATGGATTCGCTCATTCAGTTTCCTTGCTGATTCATGGGTCTCAAAGTCGACTTGTCAACACTTTGCTGGACTGATACAGGAACACGACTGGGTAGAAAAGGAAGGTAGGTGCTGATTATCCCACGGCAGGGGTGAACACACTGACCCCTCCCTTACCATTCTCCTGCTTGGAGAGCATTTCCAGGAAGGCCGTGGCGCAGGAGCGGAGGCGGCCCGCGTGCAGTCATAAACATGTTTTTGTGCTTTGTTGATTCACGGGTCCACTGGACACGGCTAGAGAGGTCCTGCTCCATTCAGGAGGATCTGTTCCCAATAGTCGTGGACTAAATACAAACACATGTGAGAGGCAGAGTTAGCACTGAAGCAAGTACAAAGCAAGGCACAAAGGTACTTGGCAATGGCTTCAGAGCCGGAACTATCAAACTTGATTCATTCCCGGAAGTCCAGGTTTCCCTAGCCTGTAAACATAAATAAGAAAGGTCATTTTTTTATTATTTACAACAATTTCAAGACTCCATTTATCAAATGAGCTGGGCCTCTGTCCCCGTCCCAGGGAATCCTCAAAGGTGGTGGTGTTTTATGTGCTTCCCTGAGTCAGTTGATCTCTGCTTCCATGGGCTCAGGCCATCAATTTCTGCCCTGTCCACGGGCCACTTAGGCCAACCACCAGCTGCCATTTACTCATCTAGAACTGATGACCTGCCTTGGGCACATTTGGCCATCTTTCCAGGCTGCTCTTAGTTGAGGAGGAAAGAGAAGGAAAGAATTCACTCCTTCCCTCCCTCAGGTGTGCAAGAGAAGTTTCCTTTACCCAGCCCAGACCAGGCTGTTACTTTTGAGGAGATTCAGTTTAAGGTCCTGAGATTACAGAAAGGAGTGGTATCCTTGTTATTCCAAATGTGGTCCACACACCAGCATCCTCGGCATCACAAGGAAGTTTGATAATAATATGGACTCTCAGATCTAATTCAAGTCCCCCTAAAAATAATCTGCACATTAACAAGATCCTTGGGTAATGTGTATGCATAGTAAAAAGTTTAAGAAATATAAATTTCTGCTCAGAAGAGTTTTCATTGATGTGCCAGTCATCTCCCATTTGCCTTGCTGGACCCTCTCTACCCTTCTCCACCCTTATTCTCTGCCCACAATGTTGACTTCTGTTGGACCACATCAACAGAACATGCTTTCCCTCTGTCTTCAGAGGGTGGGAAGAAAACAGGGCTAAACTGTCTATGGCTCTCTCCATTGTAACTGTCTTGAGGAAGCCCACCATTTCTTGTAGTCTAACATCTCCTGTCAAGAGTCCCATTTCCTTCCCCAGGAAGAGTCGTCTTCTATATTCACTCTTTTTTAACCACTTTTATGGTTTCCTTCTTGTCCTAACTGAGCATAACATTGAAACACAAGAGTAGTACATTTCCCAAATTTCAGTTATTTACTTCTAGATGTTCTCTAAGTTCATGTAAGGCACCCATGGATCTGCTGGAATGGGTCAGTGAAAGTTGTAGTCTTCCAGCTTTGAGCAGGTCTGTATGTCTTTCCAACCCACATGTCCATTGGAGCTCCCAATATTCTGAGAAGCAGCTAAAACAAGAACAGAAGTTTCTCCCTTTGAACATATCACAATTTTTGAAAGTTTTGGGAGAATCTCCACTCTTGCCCATTTATAATCCATTCTTCAGTCAGGAACCACAGTGTTCTTCCTGAACTATAAATCACTGGAGGCCAAATGGGGCTAGTGTACAATGAGTGATGAGTGGATAAGGCTTATTTACAGAGGCAGACACAGCCAGATCCTGGGGGGCTTTATAGACCACATGGAGTAGACTCTGCTATGCCATCTAGATTCAAATCCTGGGCCACTGCTTTTGGGATTGGAGAGATTGTTTCCCCAGCTGCCCAGTGTTGAGCAATGCCAGTTTGGAGTGTAAATCCCCACTAGGGATTGTCCTTGGCTGAAGGCAGCCTAGTAGTCAAAGATCACACGCCTCCCTGAGGGCAGCCCACATGGAATGATTGGCAATGCTGAGATATAAAACCTTCACTCCCTTGGCTTCAATTAGGGATGACTTGGCACAGTCGTGCCAGCTCCAGAGCCCTGTGGGATCAGCTGAAGACAGTATTGCAGCCCAGTTTCTCATTTTGTCCAGTCTTGCTCCCTTCAACTTCCACAAAAGTTGATCCTGAGAGCACTCCCCAGTAAACATCCCCTCTGCTAACCTCCATCTCAGCATCTGCTTCTTGGGGAAAACCAACCCACAACACTATGACTTGTGTTTTAAGAAAAAATGAATCCACATAAAACTTTACACCAATAACAGACAGACATAAACAAAACAAACAATTCAATCCATACTACAGCAGAAAAAAGGGGTAGAGAACATAATAAGTAGTATTGTTAAAATGAAAGAGAGTAGTCAGAGAAGAGTTCACTGAGAGTTAATCAAAGTACATAAAAGAGCTCACGAACATCCTGGTGGGCAATGTTCTTAGCAGAGAAAGCAAGAATAGAGAGCTTGGGGTTGCAGTGGTCAGGCTTCTTCAAGGAGCAGTAAGGTCACCAGTGAAACATGAGTCAAGTGAACCAGGGGAGAGTAGCAGAAACAGAGATCAAAGAGGCAAGGGGACCAGATTATTCCAGGTCTTGGAAGTTATCATTATTGAGATGGGAGTCCTTGGAGGTTCTTTCCGAGGAGAGTTATTCAGCCTGACTTAAGCTTTGAGAGTAGGTTGGATGGAAGCAAGCATGAAAACAGAGACATCTGTTGGGGCCATTGCTGTGACCAGGTGAAAGATGATAGTAGCTTGGTCTTGGGTGGTATCAGTGGAAGTAGTGAAAGATGCTTCAGTTCTGGATATACTGTCCACAGTTTGACTTACCATTGTTTCAGTTATCCATGGTCAACTGTAATCCAAAATTTTTAAATGGAAAATTCCACAGAGCATGATAAAATCTCACACATTCTGCTCCTCCCACTCTGTCCCTCCCAGGATGTGAGTCACCCCTTATTCACTGGATCCATGCTGAAAACACTGCCCACTGGTTAGTCTCTTAGCAGCTCCCCCAGTTACCAGATCAACTGTCACAATATCACAGTGCTTGTGTAAGGAGTTTGGTACTATCTTTAGTTCCAGACATCCACTAGGGGTCTGTGAAGGTATTCCTCACAGCTAAGGGGGAATTGTTGTGTCTTGAAGATGGGGCTATCGAGATCTGTCCTCAGATTGGAAGTGGGATGAGCAAGAGGAGCCAAGGACCCCCGGCATCTTCATCTCAGCTTGGAGTTGCCATTCACTGAGATGGGTAAGAAGGCAGAATGAGCAGCCTGATGCAAGGGGAAAGTAGAAATCATGCATCTGGCAGGATAAGTTTGACATCTCTAAATAGACATCCAAATGGACTTATTAAATCACCCACCAAGTGGGAGGGAAACTCAGGATCCAAATGCAGAAGATTCCTTTGAGAATAAGAAACTGTAACAAATGATATAACTAATCAGTGAGAGGCTTTATAAATAGTGATTAATGCAAGAAGAATTCAATTGCAAAATTCAAAGCATGGATTTCATACCAACACATTCTCACACAACACTTTTAAATTCTAGGGGGTGCAAGGACTTTTCATTTATTGTGTGATAGCTGCACTGGAAATATCTTGATGAGGAAAAATAAAAGAAGCCAACACTAACTCTTCATCTTATTCTCTTCCTTCTCTTTCTTTTGCCCCCTTTCCTGGCCCCCCTCATCCTCTTCACTTTCAATTCTTTGTGTCTTCTGCCAATTCCTTGAACTTGCCAATGGTCAGTCACAAAATTCTCATTATTAATCAATTAAAGACTGCTGAACCTTGGGATTGTGACCTAATTAAACACAAAACACATTTATCCTAGACCTTCTCCCCACTCCAAACAAAAATTTCCTCCTTTCCAAGTTTTCTGAATACAATTAGAGAAAAAAGAGTTAGCACCGCTTACCATTTCTTCTGGTGAAGATTAGGAGAAGAAAAGAACATTTCATGATATACAATTAATATGTAAAATTATATTGGATCTTTCATGTTTCATCATGAAATAAGAAAATGGATTTTTTGAGAGGGTAACTGCATTGCTCTTGCACGTATTAAATGAGAAGATTAAAAAATGCATTATAACCTTTCTAAAATTCATTCTCAATAAATTTTTTTTTGCTTTTTAAATTGATAAAGAATACTAAACAAACTTAAAATGATTTGGCTTTAATTTTTTAGATTATCTCAATGCTTATCAGTATCAATATTTGGTTTTTAATCTCCTGAATTTTGGAGCATTTTCTAATTTCACTGGAAAGCACTGACTTTAATAAATTTTAAAATGGGTTATTATCTGACTTGAGATTTTTATGTTAAAATAAGAAAGCATTGGATCACACTGTAACTGGCAAATTTTTTTCTTTCCTATTGGTACATGAAATAATAGCATGCTGTACAATTGATGCTATTTTAAATTTGATGAGCTATAGCAGTATACTAGGTATATATACAAACATACACACCTGAGTTTTTGTATGTGTGTGTATGTATGTGTGTAAAATGTTGATCCAATGCCACTTAGATTAGTAACTCAAATGGGTTAACAAGAATAATACCAAGAATCTTTGCTACATTGATAAATGGGACATATTTATTTCTCCCTTCAATAGCTAACCCTCTGCATATAACATTCATGCTGAGTGCTAAGATCACTATAGTGAAAAAATACACAGAATTCTTTCTCTTAGAAATTTCAGTTTGTCTAGGGATATGGGCAATAAAAAAAGGGAAATTAAAATAAAGTGTCACCAATATCATAACAAGAGAAATTAGGGAGGCAATAGGAATATAGAGAGACTTGAACCAACCAATGAATCCCTAATGGTGGAAGGAATAGTTTGGGCCTTATCTAAAAATTAGCTGGCAATGACTGTTGAATGCGGAGTGTGTGTGTGTGTGTGTGTGTGTGTGTGTACGCGCATGAGCGCACATTGATTGTAGTGGGGCTGAAATACATTTAATACCATATTTGCTTGTGATCTGCCAAGCTTTTTCTGGAAAGCAAGACTGCAATCCTTTTTTAGAAGAAGCAGGAGAAATAAATAGTGCCCATTAGTACTTACCAACGCCAGGTTCTATTATCTGAGATAGCTCCACATTTTCCTACAATTATCAAAAGGCAGAGTGTGTACTGAAAAACAGACATCCCTGAAAGAAAGGCTAAGCAAAACAACGAAAACCAACAGGTACAAAGTATGGTAAGTGAAATATCAGGCGCTGCCTGACCTTTCTTGGAGACAGTGTTCTGAGATGCCGGTTTATTTTTACTCTGCAGTTTGACGATACTTTTCATGGCCACGGTCAGTTTCATCTGAAATTAGCCCAGATGATCTAAGCGAAAGGAAACATTTTAGAGTTTTGCATGATGAACGGTACCTCTCAAACAGTGAGTTGGCCCACCCGTGTGGTCTGCTGGCCAAATCCTCCTCCTTTTAGTCATATAATCACACAAAGGATCCCCAGAGGCTCCGCAGCAACGAGCCCAAAGCAAAAAGCTGCAGAAGAGTGAGTCTGTCCTTGGCAGGCTTAGGGCAGGACAGTTGGCTCAAGCAGGTCCCCTGGGCTCGCACATCTCTGGACCACCTCCTCCGCTTTTAGATTTCATCATTTTGTCCTAATTTGCAGAGTTGCCTCGTAAAATCCATGGGAATCTCTCAGAAGCTACTGAAAAAGGTCACAAAAAAGAATCGCAGTAGTTCAGTGCAGTTGTGAGTTCAGTTCATGTGTTTAACATTTTTATGAGTTTTCTCCTTCAAATGGAAAGAAAATTGGAAAACCTAAGCAGTAATATGGATACAGAGGGGAGAAAGTCTAACATTAATGCGAAGTAAAATCACTTATGAGAGTTCTAGATGTCATGATGCACATAATAAAAAGATGAGTTTTCACTAAACAATTTAGTAACAATAAAACTAATAACCCGACCTGTCACCAACAAGTAGACCTATGGTTTAAAAGGCAAAAGAGAAACCTAATTAAAACTATCCTCCCCAAAAGAACTTGATGGTGATTATTGGCAGCATGCATAGTATACAGACAACTGGATTTTTTTTTTTTTTTTAAGTAGACATACATAGGTATGGAACGAAAAGAAAATGCAAAAAGATTTAGGACAGAGAACCACACATTTCTCTAGAATGCAATCCCTTGAGCTTAAGTTAGGAAATAAAGACAAGTTAATGGGAGATGTGAACCCGCTACAGAATTTGGATTCTTGTCTAATTTAAAATTAATTTAAAAACGTTTCCAGAGAGTAAGCTATATCAGGTGATGCAAAGGTGAAGGAAAGAAATATGAACTACAGCACAAAAGTACTGGCAAGCACAAGAAGTGGAGGCAAGCCAAGTGGGAGCAGAGCGGGGCACTGGCCACACACCAACCAGGTGTCTGAGCCGGGGCAGGGAGTGGGCGTGGCTTCATCTGGGAGAGGCAGGTGCGGGGCTGGGCATAGAACTCAGTGGTGGAGCATCTGCCTGGTGTGGGTGAAGCCCCCAGTTCAATCCTCAGCACCGGAAGAGGAAAAGAGAAGAGGGGGAGAAAACCAACGAAATCAGGGAGTGCTCTCATTTGAATGTAGTTTGTCCCCCAAAGATTTGTCTGGCTTTGTCTCCAGGGTGGTGATGTTGGAAGGTGGTAAGGACCTTAAGGGGGAGCCTGGCGCAAAGGCCTTCAGGTCGTGGAGCGCCAACTGCTGCTTTCTAAGGAGTTAAAGTAGTTCTCTTGGTTAGTATCCCAGAGAGGGCTGTTATAAAAGCAGCCAACCGGGCCACTCCCACCTCTGTCTCCATTTGTCCTTTCTCCTGCATGTGCTCCACCATGATGCCATGTGCCCTCCAGTCTTCACCAGAGACCAAACACTCAGTTGCCCAATCTTAGACATTCAGCCTTCAAAACTGGGAGGTAAGCCAACCTTTTTCCTTTATAAAGTAGTCTGCCTCAGACATTTTCTTATAATAATAGGACTAACACAAGAAACAATTAGGTGACTTGTTCAAAGAACATTAACATCAGTAGTTATTATCAAGTGACAATGTCTCAAGCCATAAAATAAAAAAAAAGAAAATCCATACTCAGTAAGCCTCAGAGATAGACTAAAAATGTACAACAGTGAGGTTTTCTCATTGCTCACATATGTGACTCTGCATTGAACCCCCATACTTATTGTTACCCCATGTAACAGGAACAATTACAGATGGTGAATAATAGTAGGCCATTATGTCTTGCATGGTGATTTTGTACTTATCCTTTTTGCCAACATTTAAATTTTGTCAGCTTTGCTTTTAAAAAGATATCCAATTTTTAGTTTTTCGTGAAAAATTAGAAAATCTAGCAACACCAGGATCATTCCCCATTGGCACCAGCCCATTTCATTAATTTTTGTTACCTGGCCCTGTGGATATCTATCTGAGACTTCTTCCTCTATACTTGTCGGTCTCAGGCATTTTTCAAGACCCTTCATCAGGGACATAACAGGGTCAAGAGTGTACAAAATAACTGAACCAATGACTATTTTTTTTACCAGTATTATCTTATTAAAAATTCTGTCAAAACACATGTTTATAATCCTGCCTACTCTGGAGTCTGAGGTAGGAGGATCACAAGTTCAAGGACAGGCTAGGCAATTTAGTGAGACCTTGCCTCAAAAGAAAATTTTAAAAGGCACTGGGGAGATGGCTCAGTGGAGAAGTGCTTAGGCCCAAGTTCAATCCCCAGTACAGAAAAAATTTAAAAATCGGTCAAAGTTATTTATTTTCCTGTCTTCCTCTTCAACTCAAAATTCAACCAGATTCTTAGCCATCATTTCCTTCTCAGAACCTAAGGAACCAGAGATTAAATGAATCTTGTAAACCACAGCCAATCTCACAGTGGCCAAACGCCAGGCCAGGGTCCCAAAACACAACCTGGGTCCACACCCCTGGAAACTGATGAACCCCCAGAATGTAGTCCCTCTGCTTTGTAGAAGCAATCTGGTTCTATTCCTGCCCACCTGATATATAATTTGACAACTGGAAAGGAAAAGGTGACCCTGTGGATATGCAAGATAGTTCTGGACCAAACAGGAAACTCCTGGAGAAAGGCCAGGGGAGAGTGAAATAAGCCAGAGTCGAATTTCAGACACCACAACACATCTATTTGGGAGACATGGGGGGTGAGGGGTGGAGAAAGGACAGTCCTGCTGATTCAGAGCTACAAATTTGTTCACAAAAGATGTTTAAAGAGGTTTGAAAACACAAAGTCAACACTGTCACTTCTAACTTAAAGCAGATAAATGTATAATCCACTCAAACATCCTGGTGGGATACTTTCTCCCTCCTCAAGCTGTCTTCCCTCTTCTCTTCCTTCTCAATATGGTGTCTGGACATGAGGGTCAAAGGTCCTCCAGTCACAGGCTTGCCTCTGAATTGCCTGGGAATGGCACGGATGACTTCTGCATTCGCTGGTCTGGTCTAGTCCTGGGAATTTAGTGTCACATTGTATCACATTCTACAGAGTACCCAATCCTGCAAGTACTTTTGGTATGAGATAAGTCAGTACTGTGACTCAATTCTGATACTAACTTCTGGAGTTGGTGTCAGACTCCAGAGATCTAGGAGCACCATCCCCAGTGAGACTGCCCTACTCAGATGTTAGGCACAGGTTCAGGCATCCTCGGACTGTGGCACTTTTGACAGACGAGCTGCAAATCCAGGGAGCTCCCAGGGCCTCCCTCAAGCTTGATAATTTGCTGGAATGACTTACAGAACTAGGAAAGCACTACAACTACAATCATGCTTTCACCATAAAGAATATCAGTCAGCAGAGTCTGGGAGGGTCCCAAACATACATGTACTCTTCCTATAGAAGAGTCACCAGAAAATGAATGTGTTCTCTAACCAGGAAAACACTGAGCTTCAGTGTCCCAAACTTATGATGGGATTTTTGCATGTAGACATGACTAATTGAACCATGGCCACAAGAGTGAACTCACTCTCCAGCTTCCCCCATCCCCCCCAGAGGTTGGGAAGGTAGGCTGATGTCATGTGGCCCAAAGCCCAACCCTCAGATCACATGATTGGTCTTCAACATGGCCTCCCCATGATGAGTCACCTCTTTAGCTATCATAGTCCACCATGAATAGCAAAGATATTCTTATCACTCAGAAAAGTCCAAAGGTGTAGAGGTTCCCTCCCGGAACCAGGGACAAAGACCAGACAAAACTTTATTTTATAGCAGATGGGCACCCACCACTGTAGTCACGGCACAGTTATAAGCACCACTCTGTCAATGTCCCCACCATCTGTGACCTTCCAGTCTACACCCCAGAACTCTTGCAGTCCACTGATCCTCTCAGTACATCTACACCAGCTGTCACCTGAGGCCCTGAAACTTGTGGTTGCTTCTCTGCAATCATCCTGCTGCCCATGAGACTCACTGAGGTTCACCTTACTCACTTTAAAAAAGAAGAACTGCCAGAAATGGAATATATGTGGGTAAATACAAAATCTATATTAATTCTCTTAGTTTTTCCAAAAGATAAGTGGCTATTTAAAGCCAAAAGTGCATTGTGGGTTTATATATGTTGAATTTCTCAAAGGCCACTTGTCCTTCCCTAACACCCACCCAACCCCACTGGAATGCTACTGGATCAGGACAGAAAAGGACTTCAACATTTTAAGCAATTGTCCCTCCCATATTGCCTAATGTTGATAAAACTGGGGGACGCAGTTCATTTCCATATTAAGAAATTTATTTTACAAAATTAACTCTTGAACATACCAAACAGTGGGTATCTCCATGAAGGGGATCATATTGGAGGGGTTTAGGTGGGTATGAGGACTTTCCCTTTTATACTGTCTATAAAACATTTTTCATATATTCTTATATTTGTGTGTTTAAAATGTTTAAAACAAATGGAAAAAAGTTCTCTATTAAAATACATTCCTCCTCTTGTTTTCAAGCAAGGATAAAATTTCAAGAGGGATATATTTGGAGTAATGAGAGAAAAGACACAATCTAGTTGGCACTATATTTGTTGCCCTGAGACATAAGACCTAGATCACCCTCATGTCCTGGAGAGCACAGCCAGGTTTCAATGCCAACAAGGCATTTATGGGTGGATTATCATGCTACCTGCCTCTTTCCCAGAGCCAGAGAGATTGTGGGCTCTCCTTCTCTGAGTGGTCTTAGCTCTTCCAAATTCTACAAAACATTTTGAAAGTCTGTTGTACATCCCATTTCATACAACCCCAGTTTATGTTTCAAGAATGTGTCTGCTGGTTTGAGTGTTTGGTTTCTCAGCACACATGTTCCCAAAGACACTGTATTAAAAATTATGGTTAAATCCGCAAAACTGCCCACAAAAGGCTCTTTAAAGTTAATATATTTGAAACATATACTAAAATGGTACTATATTAACTCTGCTAAATCAGCACTTATAACTGTACTTATAGGGAGAGATGCATTCCATTTTGTAACTCGAGATATCAGGATTGCCTGAGAGAGAGGAGAGCTGAGGATACGAGGGAGGACTTTGGATAGTGAGGATGCTTGGGACTTTTTTTTTTTTTTTTTTTTATTGTAAACAAATGGGATACATGTTTTTTCTCTGTCTGTACATGGCATAAAGGCATACCATTTGTGTAATCATAAATTTACATAGGGTAATGTTGTTTGATTCATTCTGCCATTTTTTTCCCTTCCCCCCTCCCCTCCCACCCTTCCCCTCCATCTATACAGTCCTTCCTTCCTCCATTCCTGCCCCCCTCCCTAAACCCAACTCCAATCCCAACACTAACCCTTCCCACCCCCCATTATGTGTCATCATCCACTTATTAGCGATATCATTCTTCCTTTGGTTTTTTGAGATTGGCTTATCTCACTTAGCATGATATTCTCCAGTTTCCTCCATTTGCCTGCAAATGCCATGATTTTATCGTTCTTTATGGCTGAGTAATATTCCATTGTATATATATACCACATTTTCTTTATCCATTCATCAATTGAAGGACATCTAGGTTGGTTCCACAATCTGGCTATTGTGAACTGAGCAACTATGAACATTGATGTGGCTGTATCTCTGTAATATGCTGATTTTAAGTCCATTGGGTATAGACCAAGGAGTGGGATAGCTGGGTCAAATGGTGTTTCCATTCCAAGTTTTCTAAGGAATCTCCACACTGCTTTCCAGAGTGGCTGCACTAATTTGCAGCCCCACCAGCAATGTAAGAGTGTACCTTTCTCCCCACATCCTCGGCAACACCTGTTGTTGCTTGTATTCTTGATAATTGCCATTCTAATTGGGGTGAGATGGAATCTTAGGGTGGTTTTGATTTGCATTTCTCTTATTACTAGAGATGTTGAACATTTTTCCATATGTTTGTTGATTGCTTGTATATCTTCTTCTGTGAAGTGTCTATTCATTTCCTTAGCCCATTTGTCAGTTGGATTATTTACATTCTTGGTGTAGAGTTTTTTGAGTTCTTTATAGATTCTGGAGATTAGCGCTCTATCTGAAGTATGATTGGCAAAGATTTTCTCCCACTCTGTAGGCTCTTTCTTTGCATTGCTGATAGTTTCCTTTGCTGAGAGAAAGCTTTTTAGTTTGAATCTATCCCAGTTATTAATTCTTGCTTTTATTTCTTGTGCTATGGGAGTCCTGTTGAGGAAGTCTGGTCCTAAGCCAACATGTTGAAGCTCTGGACCTACTTTTTCTTTTATAAGATGCAAGGTCTCTGGTCTGATTCCGAGATCCTTAATCCATTTTGAGTTTAATTTCATGCATGGTGAGAGATATGGGTTTAGTTTCATTCTGTTGCATATGGATTTCCAATTCTCCCAGGACCATTTGTTGAAGAGGCTATCATTTCTCCATTGCATATTTTTGGCACCTTTGTCTAGTATGAGAAAATTGTATTGATTTGGGTTTGTGTCTGTGTCCTCTATTCTGTACCATTGATCCACCTTTCTATTTTGGTACCAATACCATGCCGTTTTTGTTACTATTGCTTTGTAGTAGAGTTGAAGATCTGGTATTGCGATACCCCCTGCTTCACTCTTTCTGTCAAGGATTGCTTTAGCTATTCTGGGCTTTTTATTCTTCCAGATGAATTTCATAATTGCTTGCTCTATTTCTGTAAGGTACATCATTGGGATTTTAATTGGAATTGCATTGAATCTGTATAGCACTTTAGGTAGTATGGCCATTTTGACAATATTAATTCTTCCTATCCAAGAACATGGGAGATCTTTCCATCTTCTAAGGTTTTCTTGAATTTCTTTCTTTAGTGTTCTGTAGTTCTCATTGTAGAGGTCTTTCACCTCTTTTGTGAGATTGATTCCCAAATACTTTATTTTTTTCGAAGCTATTGTGAATGGGGTAGTTTTCCTAATTTCTCTTTCTGAAGATTCATCGCTTATATATAAAAATGCCTTAGATTTATGTGCATTGATCTTATATCCCGCTACTTTACTGAATTCACTTATGAGATCTAAAAGTTTTCTGGTGGAATTTCCTGGTTCCTCTAAGTATTCCATCATATCATCAGCAAATAGGGATAGTTTGAGTTCTTCTTTTCCTATTCATATCCCTTTAATTTCTTTGGTCTGTCTAATTGCTCTGGCTAGAGTTTCAAGGATGATATTGAATAGAAATGGTGAAGAAGGGCATCCCTGCCTTGTTCCAGTTTTTAGAGGGAATGCTTTCAGTTTTTCACCATTTAGAATGATATTAGCCATGGGTTTAGCGTAGATGGCCTTTACAATGTTAAGGAATGTTCCCACTATCCCAATTTTTTCTAGTGTTTTTAGCATGAAGGGGTGCTGTATTTTATCAAATGCTTTTTCTGCATCTATCGAAATAATCATGTGATTCTTGACTTTAAGTCTATTGATATGGTGAATGACATTTATTGATTTCCTGATGTTGAACCAACCTTGCATCCCTGGGATGAAACCCACTTGATCATGGTGCACTATCTTTTTAATATGTTTTTGTATGCGATTTGCTAAAATTTTGTTTAGAATTTTTGCGTCGATGTTCATTAAGGATATTGGTCTGAAATTTTCTTTCCTCGATGTGTCTCTGTCTGGTTTAGGAATCAGGGTAATATTGGCTTCATAGAATGAGTTTGGGAGAGTTCCCTCCTCTTCTATTTTCTAGAATACTTTGAGAAGTATTGGAATGAGTTCTTCTTTAAAAGTTTTGTAGAACTTGGCTGAGAACCCATCTGGTCCTGGACTTTTCTTTGTTGGAAGGCTTTTGATGACTTCTTCTATTTCATTACTTGAAATTGGTCTATTTAAATTGTGTATGTCCTCCTCGTTCAGTTTAGGCAATTCATATGTCTCTAGAAACCTGTTGATGTCTTTGAAATTTTCTATTTTGTTGGAGTATAGATTTTCAAAATAGCTTCTAATTATGTTTTTTATTTCAGTCGTGTCTGTTGTGATATTTCCTTGTTCATTCCGAATTTTAGTGATTTGGGTTTTCTCTCGTCTTCTCTTTGTTAGTGTGGCTAAAGGTTTATCAATTTTGTTTATTTTTTCGAAGAACCAACTATTTATTTTGTCAATTTTTTGTATTGTTTCTTTCGTTTCAATTTCGTTGATTTCAGCTCTCAGTTTAACTATTTCCTGTCTTCTACTACTTTTGGTGTTGGTCTGTTCTTCTTTTTCTAGGGCTTTGAGCTGTAGTGTTAGGTCATTTATTTTTTGAGTTTTACTTCTTTTATTAAATGCGCTCCATGAAATAAATCTTCCTCTAAGTACCGCTTTCATAGTGTCTCAGAGATTTTGATATTTTTCTTTGTTCTCGTTTACCTCTAAGAATTTTTTAATTTCCTTCCTAATATCTTCTGTTATCCATTCATCATATAGTAGCATATTGTTTAATCTCCAGGTGTTGGAGTAATTTCTGTTTTTTACTCTTTCATTAATTTGTAACTTCAATCCATTATGGTCTGATAGAATACAAGGTAGTGTCTCTATCTTCTTGTATTTGCTGACATTAGCTTTGTGGCATAATATATGGTCTACTTTAGAGAACGATCCATGTGCTGCTGAGAAGAAAGTGTATTCGCTCTTGGTTGGATGGTATATTCTATAAATGTCTGTTAAGTCTAAATGATTGATTGTGTTATTGAGATCTATGGTTTCTTTGTTCAATTTTTGTTTGGAAGATCTGTCCAGTGGTGAAAGAGGCGTGTTAAAATCACCTAGTATTATTGTGTTATGGTCTATTTGGTTTCTAAAATTGAGAAGGATTTGTTTGACATACATGGATGAGCCACTGTTTGGGGCATAGATGTTTATGATTGTTATATCTTGCTGATTTATGCTTCCCTTAAGCAGTATGAAATGTCCTTCTTTATCCCTTCTGACTAACTTTGGCTTGAAGTCCACATTATCTGAAATGAGGATGGATACTCCAGCTTTTTTGCTGAGTCCATGTGCATGGTATGTTTTTCCCCATCCTTTCACCTTTAGTCTATGGGTATCTCTTTCTATGAGGTGAGTCTCTTGCAGGCAACATATTGTTGGATCTTTCTTTTTAATCCAATCTGTCAGTCTATGTCTTTTGATTGATGAATTCAGGCCATTAACATTCAGGGTTATTATTGAGATATGATTTGTATTCCCAGTCATTTGGTTCATATTTAAAATTTTTGACACATCTTGGTTCCTCCTTTATTTGACAGTTCCTTTAGGATAATTCCTCCCTTTGCTGATTTGCTTCTTTGTTTTTTATCTCTTCCTCATGAAATATTTTGCTGAGAATGTTCTGTAATGCTGGCTTTCTTTTTGTAAATTCTTTTAGCTTTTGTTTATCATGGAATGATTTTATTTCATCGTCAAATTTGAAGGTAAGTTTTGCTGGGTATAAGATTCTTGGTTGGCATCCATTTTCTTTCAGAGCTTGAAAAATGTTGTTCCAGGCCCTTCTAGCCTTTAGGGTCTGGATTGAAAAATCTGCTGATATCTGTATTGGCTTCCCCCTGAATGTAATTTGGTTCTTTTCTCTCACAGCCTTTAAAATTCTGTCTTTATTTTGTATGTTAGGTATTTTCATTATAATGTGCCTTGGTGTGGGTCTGTTGTAATTTTGTGTATTTGGAGTCCTATAAGCCTCTTGGACTTGATCTTCCATTTCATTCTTCAGATTTGGGAATTTTTCTGATATTATTTCTTCAAATAGATTGTTCATTCCTTTGGTTTGTTTCTCTAAGCCTTCTTCAATCCCAATAATTCTCAAATTTGGCCTTTTCATGATATCCCATACTTCTTGGAGATTCTGTTCATGATTTCTCACCATCTTCTCTGTTTGTTCAACTTTGTTTTCGAGGTTAAATATTTTGTCTTCAATATCTGAAGTTCTGTCTTCCAGCTGTTCTATCCTATTGGTTATGCTTTCTATGGAGTTCTTAATTTGGTTTATTGTTTCCTTCATTTCAAGGATTTCTGTTTGGTTTTTTTTCAATATCTCTAACTCTTTATTGAAATGATCTTTTGCTTCCTGAATTTGCTCTGTTAACTGTCGATTGGTGCGATCGTTCAATGCCTGCATTTGCTCTTTCATCTCATCGTTTGCTTCCCTAATCATTTTAATTATGTACATTCTGAACTCCCTTTCTGTCATTTCTTCTGCCATGCTGTCATTGGATTTTATTGATGTAACATCTAGATTTGTTTGGGGCATTTTCTTCCCTTGTTTTCTCATATTGTTCAGGGATCAGTGGGTCATTAAGATGTTGCAGATTTCCTCTACCAACTTATAATGTCCCTGAAGATTGCTAGTATATCCCCTCTTATCCTTCAGTAGCCTGAAGTCTTGGAGGAGGTTGATAATGCAGAGCTCCACGAAGAAGCTGCCTCTCTAGGTGTGGTAACCCTCAGGTGGCGTATATTCCCTGCTAGTGGGCAGAGGTGCCTCCACTTGTTGACCAATGGTCATCCAATGGGGAACTAGACTGTGGGCTGAGGCAAGGCCTGTTTGTGCCTATGTCTCTGGCTTTACCGTCCCTGTGGGAAAACCTCCCCCGGCCGGGAAGAGTCACTCGGTGGGGACTTCTCACTGGTCAGTTGCCCTCCTAGAGGTTCCCCTCAATCTACAACTACCACCTGGGCTGGGCTGTCTTCCTCTGCAACGATCCCAGGGGCCCGGACCTACATCCTGGGTCTGGGAGCCTCACCCTTCGCAGGCGAGTCTCCTTAGGCTGCCTCTCCCAGAGAATCTGCCCGCTGCCCTGGAAACTTCGCTCCGCCCCTAGGCGTGTCTCTGTGCGGCTCTTCCAGCAAGAAGCCACCTAGCTCCTGGGACCCTGCTCTGCACCAATCGCCTGGCTATGCAGCCCCTCCCCTGAGCCACCACCTGGAGCCCCGTATAATAGCTCCGAGACCCAGAGACCCGCCACACACCTCCTCCTCCGGACAGCCGCCCGGTTTCCGACGCAGTCACTAGGAGTCCAAGCAACTCACTTCGGGTCTCCTCCTCCCGCCAACCACCCGTAGCCCTAGGCAGTCACTCCAAGTCCAAGTGACCCGCCCTGTTCCTCCTCCTCCTCCTTGGGGTAACCCCCCCGGGTGTTCAGGAGCGGTGGCTCCGAGACCAGGTGACTCACCACGCTCCTCCTCCAGGCAGGCCACCAGTGTTCTGGAGCAGCTGCTCCAAGTTCAAACAGCTCGTCACGCAGCTCCTCCTCCGGCAACCGCCCGCGACTCTGATGCAGTCACTCCCAGGTCAAGTAACACGCCGCGCTCCTCCTCCTCCTCCAGGCAACCTCCCGGCACTCAGGAGCACTCGCTCTGAGTTCAAACAGCTCACCACGCAGCCCCTCCTCTGGCAACCGCCTGTGGTTCTGATGCAGTCACTCCCAGACCAAGCATCCCGCCGCGCTCCTCCTCTTCCTCCGGGCAACCCCCCGCGCTCAGGAGCGCCCACTCTGAGTTCAAACAGCTCACCACGCAGCTCCTCCTCTGGCAACTGCCTGTGGCTCTGATGCAGTCACTCCTAGACCAAGCGTCCCGCTGCGCTCCTCCTCTTCCTCCGGGCAACCCCCCGGTGTTCAGAAGCGGTTGTTCTGGGTCCAAACAGCTCGCCACACAGCTCCTCCCCAGGCAGCCGCCCGGAGCCCCAGCGGCTGCTCGAGTCCAAGTGCTGTGCTGAGCCGCCTCCTCTACGATGATCCCAGTTGTCCGTGTTTACCGCTCCAGCGGGGGGAGGGGCGTCTCACCGAGCAACTCCACTTCACAAATTCCCTGCGTTCTGGGGCGGTAAGAGGAATTTGCAACGGGAGAGACTCACCCGGCAGCTTTGAGTTGGTCCCAAGTCTCTCACTATCTCCTCTTTCGAATCTTGCATCCTGGAGCAACGTGAAATGCAGCCGACCTCTAGTCCACCATCTTGGCCCTCCCCCCCCCCCCGCTTGGGACTTTTTAACTCCCCGGATGTCAGAAGAAACACATCAGGTGGACTTCTTTGAATGATCCATTCAGTCTTCATCTGATTTCACTTCAGGAAACTACGTCCACCCTATCTCAGTGTTATGTGACCAGGCTGGGCTTGCTCCTGCTACACCCTTGACCCCAGAGTGGGTGCATGACTCAGGAAGTACTGGTCACAATGATTGGCTCAGAGATGGCCACACCTTGCCTTTCCAGTGAGATCACATGCAAGGCACGTGCAGGTAGCATGCTCTACACAAACATTATACTCTAGGTGACCCAACACAGTGCTGGGCACAGATGACATAGTCACGTCCAGGTAAGGAAGAGAATGGATGTGTATTGAGCACTGACCGTGCACAAGGTTTTTCATACAGCTTTAAGTGTTGAATACCTCTCTCACATAAATACATATTATAGATTAGAGTGGTATTTTTTCAGATACCTATTATGTTCTGGAAAAAAATCCTACTAACTTTATTGATTTAAAAATAATTTATTTTGAGTTTTTTTAATATAACTATGATAAGAAAAATGTTTAATTTTCCTTAACTGTCTTATGGTGGTATATACCCCATTTATCATAAGAAAATAACAATAATAATGTTCATCCTGACTCACAGGTCATAAAACTCTCTCTTAAGAGTTTTAAAGGTTGAAAGGTGAACATTTTGCAAGCAAACTTTTTTTTCTTTAGGTACTGGGGATTGAACTCAGGTGTGCTTAACCACTGAGCCACATCCCCAGCCCTTTTTATTTTTCGTTTTGATACAGGGTCTCACTAAGTTGCACAGGGCCTCGCTAAGTTGCTGAGGCTGACTTTGAACTTGCAATCCTCCTTCCTCAGCCTTCTGAGCCATGGGGATTACACGCACGCACCACTTGGCCCAGCTTTGCCAGGAAACTTTACAAAGCACCATGTAAATATTATTATTGTTTCTGCTGTTATTATGATTACCATCTCTTCGTCTCCTATCCATTCAAAAGAAAGAATAAGACTTCTAAAAGACAAATCAGGACAGATTGAAACCATATTCCACTTATGCCATAGACTCCTTTATAATTTGAGATGAATGAATAAATTGAACTATATTACATGTGCACACACACACACACATATATACATACCACCTGCAAAGAAATCTTAAATATGATTGGCTTAAATATAAATAAAATATGTGCTAATTTTCCGTCTAGAGAAGTCATGAATTTTCTGTAACTTGGCAATAGAACTCTAAGAGGAATTTGCATTCATGTTATTGCGAATGGTTTTACATTAACCCATGAAATCATTCGCCTCTATTCCTAACACTGCCTTCTTATAAAATAAGCTTGATACACTCTTAAATTGTTTTCTGAGCATCAGTTTTAAAAATTGACTCTGATTAGCTCAGCCTCGAGTTTGTTTGGCAAGAGCCTCAGAGGCCAGCTATGAAAAGCTTCATTTCTGTTTCCCATTATCTTGAACACATCCTCACTTAAAAACTGCAGACTGCAGTCTTTTAAGCTTCATCAGTTCAATGCAGTATAAGGAATCCGCCCCATCCGAGGACACGGTGAGAACCAGAGGCAAGAGAGTGATGATGATCCAGTGCCTCCTCACCCTGACTACTAGTGCCCTGGAGCATCCCACCTCCTTATCTGGAAGAGAAAGGAACTTTCCTTCTCCTAGAGTACACACCAGCAGATAAAGAACTGGTGGCCAAGGATGAAGCTGTATCCCCAAGAATACATAGGTGGCATTAGGGCATCTGTAGAATAAGCATGGAAAACCATGAATGCTTACAAATCAAACATCCTGCTTCTATTTCTAAAACATAAATGAATGAATAATAAAAAGCTCCAGGTCTGATGGTCTATAGCAGAAAAACTGTAAAAGAGAATAAAATCTGGGTAGCATATATTATATTAGAAAAGCATTCTATAATACAAGTCTAGGGCAATGCCCAGCAAAAGGTGCCAAGACTAATACAAAAATCCAGGAGGGAAAGTCAGCAAGAAGTAAGTTCCAGTATTAAACGCAGCATCAATTCTACCTGTAACTAGTCTTCAACTTAGTTCTCACCTCTGGGACAGGGAGTGCCACTAAGTGTATTCTTCCATTCATCTGGGCTCAACACATCTGGAGTCTAATTCCAGATCTGTCCCCTAATGAACAAACAGACCTTGAGCAGATCAGTTCACCAACTGCTGAAGACAGTATCTGGCACACAGTGGACACTTGATAAATATTGGCTATGTTTACATCCACTTCTCTGTTCCCAGGATTTCTCCTTTGAAAAGCTAACTAATTGAGAAAATAGTTTCCACACTTGTGATGCGTACCATTACATCATGCCTGATGGCTTAAAATTATTTTCGTATGCGTTCTCTATGAAGTCTTCACGGTCACCGTTGGACAGAGGTGGAACAGCATTATTATTGTTGTGTTACAGGTGAGGCACAGTAACTAGGCAATCTAATAGCTAGTAAGTCATATAGGTATTTAAACCCTCACAGAGTTGTTAGATAACTTAGAGGAGAATGCATCTAAAATTTCCTGGCACATAGTAAGCACCCCATAAATAGTTACGTGGACAGGCAATAGAGCATAGTCATTAAGTCATAGGCTTTGAGTTTTGTATCCAGGTTCTGCCACTTATTGTGACAGTTAATTTTATGTGTCAACTCTCCTGGTCCACAGAGTGTGTATGTTTGATTAAACAGCATTTCTGGGTATGTGTATCAGGATGTTTTCAGATGAGATTAGCATTTGACTCAGTAGAAAGGGTAAAGAAGATTGCCCTCCCCAAAGTAGATGGGCCTTATCCATTTTGCTGACGGTCTAAATAGACAAAAAGCAAAGTAAGAAAGAATTCTTCTGCCTATTTTTGAGCTGGGACATAGGTCTTCTGCCTTTAAACTCAACTCAAAATGGAACTATACCACTGACTATTTTAAATCTTCAACTTGATTTTAGACATCTCGGTCTCTATAATCACATGTGCCAACTCCTTCTTACACACACACACACACACACACACACACACACAACTGTCCTGAGATAACCAATAAAAGAAATAAATATCTGGAGAACTCACACTAATATAGATGTTAGCACCAAAAAGTGTAATGCTACTGTAACAGTATCTAAAAATGTGGAAGTGGTTTTGGAATTGGGTAATGTGTAGAGGTGACTGGAAGAGTTTTGAGATGCATGCTAGAAAAATCTAAGAGTGTTATGAAAGGCCTGTTACAGGCAATTCTGGTGAAGGCACAGAAAGAAAACTTGACAGCTATAAAGAAATCTTCCATCTTCTTAGTGAACATATAAGTAATCATGAATAGGATGTTGACAGATATATAGAAAGTAATGGCCATTCTGGTGAGGCTTCAGACATAAATAAGGAACACATTATTGGACAATGGAAAAAGGGTTATTCTTGTTATAAGTGGCAAATCATTTAACAGACTAGATTTTTGTGCGTTGTGGAATGTAGAATTGCAAGTGATGAAATTGGATATTCAACTAAGTAGGTTTCTAAGCAAAGTGTCAAAGGCGTGACTTTGTCCCTGCCAACTGCTTTAGTGAATTTGTCAAGAGCACGATGAATTAAATATGGAATTGTTAAGCAAAAAGGAACCAGAATTTAAATATTTGGAAAATTCTTAGCTAATTAGTATTGCTAAAAAATAAGGTCGCTTTTCCTGAAAAGAACACAAAGGGTATGGCTGAACAATTGTTTGATAAGGAATTAATACAGTTATGAACCATGAACCTAATCAGCCACCCCAGCAGAAATACTATTGGTTTGAACTAAAAGGGATGGAGATAGGGTAAAATGAAGAAAGGCTGTTGGAATTCATATTGCATCAGATCAGAGAACGGTGTGTCTGTGAGCACAGACAATTCTTCAAGAAAAAGAAAATGACCTTAAAGGCAATTCAGAGATCACCAAGGCCGCCTCCTAGGATTCAAAGGGCGGAAGAACCATTGCCTGGGTTTCATTAGGTTAGATGGTGGTCATGTGGAGCCTCGGGGCATAAATCTACCTCTCAGAGCCTTGGGACTACAACTCATGCCAAAAGAGAGTTGTTGGCACAACCCCCACAACTGTACAGCAGAACCACAGAGGAGACAGACCCCAGCGGATCCTGAAGGTAGGGCTGTTCCAGTGATTCCCAAAGGCAGAGCCAAAACAAACTAAAGGAGATTATTCACGATCCTTAAGATCTAATGGTCACCAGGCATGGTGGCACACGCCTGTAATCACAGCTACTTGGAAGGCTGAGGTAGGAAGACTGCAAGTTCAAGGCCAGCCTGGGCAATTTAGAGAGACCCCATCTACAAAGATCGAATGCTTTTTACCTTAGACTTGCTGGGGACTCAGAATTCCTTTCTTCCTCCCAATTTCTCCCTTTTGAAATGGAAATGTCTACCCTACACTTGTTCAATCATTGTATTTTAGACGTATATAACTTATGTGGTTTTGGGGTTGATAATGAGGGAAAATTTTTGTCTCAGGATAAATCATACCTCAAGTCTCACCCATACCTGGCTGAGATGATATTAGATGAAGTCTGACTTTCCAGTTAATGCTAGGATGAATTTTAAGATATTTAGGGATGTCAGGATAGAATTAATATATTTCACATGGGAGAACACAAATTTTGGCTGACTAGGTGTAGAATGTTATGAACTAGATATTTGTGTCCCTAAAATTCATATATTGAAGTCCTAACGCTCCATGTGATTGTATTTAAAGGCAGGAACTTGGGGAGACCATTAGGAATAGATATATCATGAGAGTAGTGCCCCATGATGGGTTTAGAGTCCTTATAAGAAGGGGAAGAGAGTTGACCAGAGTGCTCTCTCTCCCTCTCTTACCCCACACCCCTCTTCCTCTACCTGACAAGGACACAGCAAAAAAGGTGCCATCTGCAAGGTAGGAAGAGAGTTTTTGCAAGAGCCCAGACGTACTTGCACCTGGCCTCAGACCTTCATCCTCCAGAACTATGAGAAAATAAATTTCTGCTTTTTAAACCATCTAGCCGGTAGCATTTTGTTATGGCAGCCCAAACACACAGACCCACTTAATGACTGTGTGCAACTGGAAGAGCTACTAAACTTTCTGAGACTCAGTTTTCTCATCTGTACAGTAGAAATGAGAATACCTGCCTCATACAGTTATGGGAAAACTAAATGAGAGAAAGTATAAAAAGCACAAAGCACATAATTCAAATTCTCCACCACACCTCATTACCTTTCTAAATGAAATTTAGAAAGGTAAAAATTTCATATTTATATGAAAATAAAACAAATACTGTCATTCTTCTGTTTCTTGGGGGATTGATTGCCATGGATACTAAAAATTTGCAGATGCTTAAGTTCCTAATATAAAATGGCATAGTATTTGCATATAACCTACACACATTACATGCATCTTCCTATATACTTTAAATCATCTCTATGTGGCTTATAATACCTAAAACCATGTAAATGCTATGTAAATAGTTGTTATTCTATACTGGTTAGAGAATAATAATAAGAAAAAGTCTGTATGTATTCAGTACAAATATAGTTTTTTTTTTTTCCTCCAAGTATTTTCCCTCCATGGTTTATTGAACTGCGGATGCAGAACCTGTGAATCCAGGGACCTACTGTACTTCATATAATGTTAGAATTAGATAATGATTGAAATGATAGGGAGGAAGTATAAAAAATAGTGAAATGAGACAGACATCATTATCCTATGTACACGTATGATTACACAAATGGTATGTATCTACATCATGCACAACCATAGAAATGAAAAGATGTACCCCATTTGTGTGCAATAAATCAAAATGCAGTCTGTAAAAATAAAAAAAATAAAATAAAATAAAACAAAGAAAAAAAAACACTTTGGAAAAGAAACATTTCAAAGCAAAAGGATGGGATGAGGATTAGGAGCAGGAGCGATTGAGGTCTGAGTCATTACTTCATCATACCAATTTGGTGCTTAATTGTTTTGTGCTAAATCCTTAGTATCACAAATACAGACCACATCAAGTAAAATAACCGAATGAGGAAACAATTTCACTGGGTGTGAGGGGTGGGAAAGAGAATTGAAGAGAATGAAAGGAAAGGACTCTGATTCCTAAAATGCCTTAGTCTGAGAATTATTTCAAAGTAACTAGAACACTTACATTAGAAAATATGGCAGGAGGCAAAGTCAACAACAGAGAAGTTCAAAACACAAGGTAAAAAGCCGGGCATTATGGCACAGGCCTGTAATCCCAGCAGCTCGGGAGGCTGAGGCAGGAGGATTGCAAGTTCAAAACCAGTCTGTGCAATCTAGTGAGACACTTAGCAACTCAGCGAGATCCTGTCTCTAATGAAATATTTTAAAAGGGTCTGGGGATGTGGCTCAGTGACTAAACACCCCTGGGTTCGAAACACACACACACACACACACACACACACACACACACACACACGGCAAACCAAAAGGGGATAATTTGACAGGAGCTAAGGAAAATAGGTGACAAGAAATTACAATTATAAGGGAGCAAAACTCAGAGTAGCTAATGCTGAAGGATCAGCAGCAAGGACTTCTGCCCTGACCTTCTCTTCTCTCCTGGCCATTGTCTTGTAGGGAAATTAACCTCTCCTTAGCCACAGTGTCCCGCCAGGCAGTCTCTTCAGTAGAATGCTCTTCTTGTTCTTTTCTAAATTCCCCAAATCAGCTACTGTCCTGAATTTCTGCTCAAGAGTCCTTGACAGTCTCAGCCTTCAAGGCAGCAGTTGGTGATTTTTATGGACTCTTTCTGGTTTGGAGCCAGATGATTTTGAGGGGTCGTGACCATTTTTAAGAATTTACTATTCTCCTAGTAGAATTATTATGCTCATTTTTCTCCAAGACCTTTCTGACACCTTCAGTGAATGTTTTAATAATTAATTTAATAATGATTTGCCGTTTGAGAAGAAATAGTAGTCTTCCTCTTTTGTGTTACTTCTAGATCTTTCAAGAGTGCAAGACAGGCAGATCACTTGTATTAGCATATGAATAAAATCAATCCTCTTCTTATAATAAATCATGACAGCTATATATTTTAAAATGGCATTGATATGTGTGTGTATTTGCATTGCATTTGCATATGCATTTCTAGAGAGAAAGGTCCTGGGTGATCTCTGATTCCCATGTGAATAAGGGTGATATTTAGGATAAAATAAATTTCACGCAATGGAGACTGCCTGACCTGGGGCATGTCAACCTAAATCCTAAAACAATCTGAGAGAAATGTTCTGTAAAGGATACTAATATTTATTTGGAGTAACAGAGTATTGCAGGGGACTATGCATGACATTGTGACCTCCAGGCATATTCAATGAGGTTGAAGCAAGGGGCAGTTTGTAAAGGCAATGTGAGGAGGATTACATCAGATGTTTTCAAACAACAATCCTTGGCCACAATGATTAATAACAAGAGTGGCATCCATCCAAGGTTGAACCGACAGTTGCTGGGCAGATGTCCTTACTTCTAGAAGTACTTCTTGTATAAGCTGGTGTTGGCCTCAGTGCAAGCTTGTGGTTCTAACAGACTTTTATGATAGTTACTACCAGAAAATAAAGCACAAGAACCCTACCTTCACAGCCTCCCAGATTTATTAACCTTTGTGCTGTTGTTGTTAGGTTTGACAAAAGCGACTCCATTTTGATTTTGACAACTCTCATATTTCTGTCACGAAAGTCAGCACCATGCCTGCAGAGTCTGTTAGAGGAATCCCAGCAAAAGTTCTCTGAGGAAAGAAATACCTTTGTGACGTACAAATTTCTGTGTCCATACTCTGTGTGTGACTTAATGTAATGGGTTCTCCTGTTGGTGAGTGCGAAGCCAATGAGCCCCACCAGAAGATAGAAGAATGGAGAGAGGTTGATCACTTGTAGCAAGCAAGTGCTCTCCTCAAACAAAGAAAGTGAAGGGATTTTATTGGGGAGCTTATACATATTCACATAAGAAAACACATATAGGTGTGGGCACAGTTCTGAGCATGCTCAGTTTGAGGTACACATTTCCAAGCAGGCTCAGTTGACTGTCATAAATCATATGTTCAGAAAAGAAGATGGTGAATACATTACTTGTAAGTCTCTCCAAAGAATCTTAATGAAACAAAATGGGAGAACAACTTTGAAGGCAAGATAACAGTTTTATAAAGGGGAATAGCTTTCTCCCCCTAAGTATAGGAGTTTGCCCCTACAGGTGCCCGCCATTCTTAGCAGCTACCTTGTGAATCTGCTTGATTGATCACAGCAGACTGAGCCAGGGTGGGCCTCTCACAAAGACCAGCCAGTCTCTACAATGATTAGCCTGTGAATGTAAGCTGCAGACAGACACATGCATTCAGCAGACAAATTGGAAGGTCAAACCCAAGGCTGAGTCACATTAATGATGAACTCTAGAATCTCCATTCATGAACTATGGTTGCTGGCAGAGACACGGGACAGCCCTCCTTTGGACTTCCCAATCACGCTAAGACTTACTGAGTGAACTTCCTGGTCACCATAACACTTGGTTCTTCCATAGCTTCCTCTAACAGTTTCTTTTCAGAGTGTTACTAGAATAAGTCCAAGCTGCCCACTGCTTGAAGGTCAATTCTTAAGAGATGGGAGTTAGTGGGCAGGAATTAGATTTGCTCAAGAGCCAGTCCTGAAGAAGGAGGAGGAGTAATCTCCTCAAAGCTCCACTTTGGGGGACCCAGAGAGGAAAGGGCACTGCTATAGGTAGGGAAAGGAGGATCAGGGCAGGAAGGCTACATACTGAGCAGTGTCGCCATCTTTGTCATGGGTGAGCTACGCCATTAACATAGATCAAAGAACTTTGTGTCTTTCTGCAATGTCGTAGTTTATTGAATAACAATTCAGAAGTTACACTACTTTCATTGGTAGCAATTCACTGAGTATTCATGGGTCACCTGGTAGTCACAGGCCAGGCAATCACAGGTTATTTTATTCCAATCTTAAGTACTAGTATCTATAACACCTAAGTCACACTTTACACAATGAGATATATACATACATATATATATATATATATGTATATTTAGAAAGGTTTAAAGTGGTCATAGTGTTTTACCTTGCCCTGAGAGCCAAGGTAAAGAGCAGATAAAAATGCCAAAGCGTCACTCTAAGTGGTCAGATACAATTATGAACCAGTCAAAGAACAGGGCACAGGAGTGTCAGAGAGCAGAACTTATTCTAGACCAGTCGTTAGATGGCAAGCAGTTTTGAAATGGGCCATGTGGAGCGGGGAGATCAAGCTGAGCTGAAGCCCAGGGACGGGGAGCTGGAGGTCTGTCTCTTGTCGACCTTGCAGTTCACCAGATGTCTGATGATGGGTAGGATGTGCCACCACAACACAGCCAGCCTTTGGGAGTGTCTCCCTTTATGGGTCTCACGTGAGGGTTTCTTCATTCTTTGGTCCAGTATGCTTGATAAGTTCATGGGCCTGGTTTTTCTGATGTTTTTTGATAAACTCATGAGCCTAGTTTTCTAATAAAAACCACTTCAAGGTTTTTATGCACCCATGTATCCATGTGCTTCTGATTTAACTCAGTAAGTTCCCAGGTGATCATTATTTATGAGCACAATTTATTTGTCAGTTTGTGACTTATGGTTGTGCCAGGCAGGGGATGGTTATTTACTTGTACAAACAAAGTGTAGAGTCATTCCACCTTGACCCTTGTACTTAAAATGGAGTAGCTTCATGGCAAACTACTGCTTTGCAAAAGAGAGTAACTCAAGATTAGTCACAGTCTGAAAACTGCTCTTCTATACACCACAGAGTAGCTCAGAGCAGGACACAGTCTACTCTCCACAATAAGTCACATTACTTTTAAACTTTGATATGTTTTCTATATTGGGCACAGTGACTTTTATTCTATAGTCCTATGCAAAAAATGGAAACTCATTTGTAAAGTAAGATGTGAGGAATCTGATTTAGCTTCCTGACCAAAAATAGTCTTTCCCCCTTTGGATTGAGGCTGCATGTTATTGAGACTTAGAGAATGATACCCCCATATATGGTCATTTTTGGCATACTGGGCATTTTTTCCTAAAGGAAATCAAAAGGCCTTTAAAACAGGTTCAGAATTAAGGTCCTTTGACCTCGTCAGGTTACTTCTGTCCAACCCAAGACAGGGAGAGCTTCCCTCAGGAAATCCCCTATCAGCCTTAAAAACAAACTGCAAGGGGGAACATAATTGCCTTCCAACCGCACCCTGAAATCTCATTATCGATCTCAGAAGGAAAGACTGAGGAATGTACCCACACCTGATGGATTCCATGACAAGATGTCCCTTGAGCTCATTCATATTCCGAAGAGAATCTTTCTGTAAGTTGATTTGCCCCCCATAATAATCACTTACACCCCTTCCAGATGGTCTTCAGGCCCCATTCTCCTCCTCCCCTACAGAAAACAAGATATAGAAGCTTCTGGATGATGATGGGGCTAGTGAGGAATCAAGCTCCTGTGACGTCCCCCCCACCCCTTTCTGCACTGATGAAGTCGTCCACCTTTCTCCTATTTATTCTCTGTCAGCTTATTTCCCTTCATCCTTATGCTGTCAGGATTTTAGAAGGCCAGGCACCGACATCAATCTTGGATGCTTTGTTATAAAGCACTGTCAATCAGAACTTGTATTATCAGCTCAGGAAGATTTGCTGCACAAATGAGATAGATCCAGAAGCGAAGTTGTGATAGTCAGCCTGGGAGAAGAGGTAGATAAAGACCAGGCAAGTTCTGTCCTCAGCAGCTTGGCCTGCATTCCCCAGTGGGGGCAGAAAACAACCTAAGGAGTGAGGCAGGGTCTGGGTGGAGATGGGGTGCCATACCACTGTCCCTTACCTGAGAGAGAGACGCCAGTAAACACAACCCACACAAGGACAGTGCAGGAATCCAGGGTTCCCTAGCTGGCTGAGCACATCTGACCTAGGCCTTTGCAGGGAAAAGTTAACCATTATAAGTTAATTGTTCACAATACTCACTTCTTCATTCCACAACCAGAATTGTTAGGTATAGTCACAGCGTTCCTTCATGAAGAATACGTGGCAGAAATAGAGCATTCTAAACAGATACTATTAGCTTTTAAAAATAAAAGTTGCAGAAAAGTACAGATCAGAAATAGCCCTGTAGTATGCTAATTGTAAGTCCTTTGGGTATAAACTGAGGAATGGGATAACTTGGTCAAAAGGTGGGTCCTTTCCAAGTTTTCTGAGGATTCTCCATGCTGCTTTCCAGAGTGGCTTCACCAATTTGCAACTCCACCAGCAATGTATGAGTGTGCCTTTTTCCCCACATCCACCCCAACAACTGTTATTGCTTGTGTTCTTGATAATAGTCATTCTAATTAGAGTAAGATGAAATCTTAGAGTTGTTTTGATTTGCATTTCTTTAATTACTAGAGACATTGTTATTGTAGCATACTACAATAACACAGTCATATCAATGTTTATAACAGCTCAATTCACAATAGCTAGATCGTGGAACCAACCATTTGCCCATCAACAGATGAATGGATAAAGAAACTGGTATATATACACAATGGAATATTATTCAGTCATAAAGAAGAATAATATTATGGCATTTGCAGATAAATGGATGGAATTTGAGAATATCATGCTAAGTGAAATAAGCCAATCCCAAAAAACCAAAGGCAGAATGTTTTCCCTGATAAGTGGATGATGATACATAATGGGAGTCGAGGGTTGGGGGTAAGAGAAGAATGGAGGAAATGAGATGGAGGAGGGGGCGGGGGTATAAAAGATGGTGGAATGAGACAGATATCATTACCCTATGTACATGTATGATTACATGAATAGAGTGAATCTACATCGTGCGCGACCACACAAAAAGTTGTACCCCATTTGTGTATAATAGAAGATGGAAAGATCTCCCATGTTCTTGGATAGGAAGAATTAATATTGTCAAAATGGCCATACTACCTAAAGTGCTATACAGATTCAATGCAATTCCAATTAAAATCCCAATGATGTACCTTACAGAAATAGAGCAAGCAATTATGAAATTCATCTGGAAGAATAAAAAACCCAGAATAGCTAAAGCAATCCTCAGTAGAAAGAGCGAAGCAGGGGGTATCGCAATACCAGATCTTCAACTCTGTTGTAAAGCAATAGTAACAAAAACGGCATGGTATTGGTACCAAAATGGACAGGTAGATCAATGGTACAGAATAGAGGACATGGACACAAACCCAAATAAATATAATTTTCTTATACTAGACAAAGGGGCCAAAAATATGCAATGGAGAAAAGATAGCCTCTTCAACAAATGGTGCTGGGAAAACTGGAAAACCATATGCAACAGAATGAAATTAAACCCCTATCTCTCACCCTACACAAAACTCAACTCAAAATGGATTAAGGACCTCAGAATCAGATCAGAGACCCTGCATCTTATAGAAGAAAAAGTAGGCCCAAATCTTCAACTTGTTGGCTTAGGATCAGACTTCCTTAACAGGACTCCCATAGCACAAGAAATAAAAGCAAGAATCAACAAACTGAGATAGATTCAAACTAAAAAGCTTTCTCTCAGCAAAGGAAACTATCAGCAATGCGAAGAGAGGACCTTCAGAGTGGGAGAATATCTTTGCCACTCATACTTCAGATAGAGTGCTAATTTCCAGAATCTATAAAGAACTCAAAAAACTCTACACGAAGAATACAAATAATCCAATCAACACATGGGCTAAGGAAATGAACAGACACTTCACAGAGGAAGATCTACAAGCAATCAACAGATATATGAAAAAATGTTCAACATGTCTAGTAATAAGAGAAATGCAAATCAAAACTACCCTAAGATTTCATCTCACCCCAATTAGAATGGCGATTATCAAGAACACAAGCAACAATAGGTGTTGGCGAGGATGTGGGGAAAAAGGAACACTCATACATTGCTGGTGGGGTTGCAAATTAGTGCAGCTACTCTGGAAAGCAGTATGGAGATTCCTCAGAAAGCTTGGAATGGACCCACCATTTGACCCAGCTATCCCACTCCTTGGCCTATACCCAAAGGACTTAAAATCAGCCTACTACAGAGATACAGCCACATCAATGTTCACTGCTGCTCAATTCACCATAGCCAGATTGAGGAACCAACCTAGATGCCCTTCAGTTGATGAATGGATAAAGAAACTGTGATATATATATATATATATATATATATATATATATATATATACACACACACACAATGGAATATTACTCCGCCATGAAGAATGATAAAATTATGGCATCTGCAGGCAAGTGGATGAAATTGGAGAATATCATGCTAAGTGAGATGAGGCAATCTCAAAAAACTAAAGGACGAATGATCTCGCTGATAAGCGGATGAGGACATATAATGGGGGGGTGGGAGGGGTTAGCGTTAGGGTTAGGTTTAGGGTTAGGGATAAGGAGGGTGGTAAGAATGGAGGAAGGAAAGACTGTATAGAGGGAAAAGAGGGGTGGGAGGGGTTGGGGGGAAGGGAAAAAATAACAGAATGAATCAAACAACATTACCCTATGTAAATTTATGATTACACAAATGGTATGCCTTGACTCCATGTACAAACAGAGAAACATGTATTCCATTTGTTTACAATTAAAAAAAAAAAAAAAAAATCATTTAAGGATAAAACACTAAAAAAAAAAAAAGAACCAAAATGCAGTTGTAAAAAATTTTTTAAATTTAAAAAATTCAAAAGAAATAGGCCTGTGTCTACTTTAAAAAAGAAAACCACTCTATTTAATAAAATGTTCTATCTATAGCTAATACTGAAAACCAATTCAAAATTGAGAAAGACTGAGTCCTGTAAATAAATGGAGATGAATGCTCTCTTAGTTTGACTTTTTACATTAGGTTATATACTGGCCATGAATTAAATTGAGAAGTAGAGCAATTTATCACACACCCAAAGAATAGTTTTCTGCCCAATGTTACCCATATTCTTCTGTTGACCAAGTGTTTGCTGGGAAAAGACATCAGCTCCTCGAATCCTTCTTAACTCCTGTGGTGGCCACAAGCACTGTCCAAGAACACACTGAGCTTGGATGGTGCTAAATTCCTTGGCAATTATCCTCACTCTTTTCTTCCATTAATCTTGTTGCAATTTCTTTTCTATCTCCATATCCCAACCTCCATCTCCACCTTCCCACTTGACAGGAATAGTTCTGCTTACGTCCTTTCCCATGAGGATCTGTGTTTCTCTTCTGTTTTCATTCCCCTCATGTCTAGAGGGCTCCTGTGCAGCTGGCCTCATCATAAAACATGAGCCACAGGTCAGAATGGTGTAACAGTGTCAGACCCTGACCTGCGTCTCGCTCTGGCTCTGTAAACCTACCCTCAAGGCCAAATGTCATGTTTGATGTAGAAGAAGTTGCTGTGCTGCTTAGATGTCCTTGACACCATCTAAATTCATTACTTCGCGCGGATGTTTTGTCCAATGTCTTCTCCCTTCTGCGAATGAGTTAACTGGGCCTGACGCTGACCATCCTTGCTGCAGAGCTTGGGCAGCCACCACCACCCTTGGCTAAATCCTCTTCCTTCCTGATGTACAGTTGCAAACCCAGGCATTCCGCACCAGCAGGATAATAAAGACACATTAAGGGAAAGAAGACCAGGGAAATTTTTGCTCTTCACTTATACAAGATTGAACTATATGAAATTGTTGCCATTTTTTTTGTTGTTGTTGTTAGTCTAAAGTAATCAAACAGGCCAGGTTGGGTGGCAAGCACCTGAAATCCCAGTGATTGAGGAGGCTTAGGCAGGAGGATTGCAAGTTCAAGGCCAGCCTCAGAAACTGAGTGGGACTTTATCTCAAAACAAAAATAAAAAAGGGCTGGGGATGTACCTCAGTGGTAGAATACCCCTGGGTTAAAACCCCAGTATGATAAATAAATCAGTAAAAAGAAAGTGGTCAAACCAGTAATTTTGTATGCTTCAGCCCAATACATAAAGCAGCGTACTCACAGTTCCACGAAGGTACAAAAGCCTTCACGCACAATGACTATGAAAGTGAAAGGTGCCTTGAAAGATCAGTGCACTGCTCATTATGTATTAGATGCACGTATGCAGTGCTCCTGAGGAGACCCAAGCTCAGACTCACCCTGCCGTGTCTTCTATTTTAAAATGCTGAACGGGTGGTAGAGCCCTCATCTGAGGAAGTGAAGGCACCACACCCAGGTAAGCAAGGCCGATGGGAAAACATGTGAATGAAGGACGCTTTTCTTGTTTTGCTCCACAGTCCAGAGGGCTGATCCAAGAGGGTGCTTCATTGCGGTTGGTAACTCATCCAAGCGTGAACCTCAGAGAGGGCACCACCCTCCCCTGGGCCATGAGATGAGGCACTGGCCAGGGAGGTCATCCCAAGGTCCACGGGCTGAACGACTCATGAACCTCAAGCCTGCCAACATCCGCCGCAGCTTCTCCGGGAGCCACATTTCCTCTCTAAACAAGGTGAGGCCCATTGGGACACAAAACTGATCTCCCTTGTCCCAGTCAACCCCTCTTAGGAACACAGATTCTCTTCAACAGATCCAACTTCCTTTAGAGGCTCTGCATTTGGTGGGTAATGGTATGTCTCTCTTTTTCTTTTCGTCTTCAAGGATCATATTCTCATTTTTACCCCCTCAGAGTTTTAAATGAGAGAGTTCTCTCCAAAATCACATGGACATCCAAGCATACACATATGGCATTTGAGCCCTATCTCAACTGAGAATCAAGCAAAACTTAAGGTCCAAATGTCTGCAGTGAATTAAAAGTAAGGTTAAAAACTCATTCCAATAAATCATACTTGGTTCTGCTCACTCAGGGAAAGCACCACTCTAAGGTTGTACCTTTATGGCATTATATCATTTTGGCCTCATTATTTCTAGATGTTTCCCAAAAATTATGGTTTTAAAATCAAAATAATATTCAAGTCCCCTTTGAAAGAAATCCTGCTTTAAAGTTGCGTGTGAGCTACACACAAATAGACCCCACATGTGCATTTTTGAAAGAGAGGTACACGGCTTGTCCCCATAGCTGAGAAAAATGTGGGAATACATAGGTGTGGGTGTGGCTTAACATAACCTCTCACCTGTCAACCAGAGGGACAAAGGATGTCACACATAATGGGAGCCCCAAGGCTCCTAAACCTCCTTCAGTGGCACCGGTTTCAATATTCATTTTTATTTTACTCTGACAAGAATCCCTAAGAATACTGCTAAACTTCCTCTTCCTCTCCATTCTCCAAACTTCATTTCACTTCACAAATATTTTTGGGGGCACCTAGAAGATACATAGCAAAGAGCTAAATTCTGATAGAAACACAAAAATGTAAGAGGCAGACATCAGCTCTTAGGAGACTAACATACCAGAGAGGGAAATTACAAAACCCTAATTTGGTTTTTCACAGTGTGTCCTAAGAAACACATAGTTCTTGATTTCATAGTTTTTATATGGAAAACAAAACAACAACAACAACAACAACAACAACAACAACAAAAAACAGTCCCACAGCCAAATAGATTTGAGAACTGCAAAGATAAACAATGTTAAATAATTTTCTTTCTTTGTCATCTTTCTCAGGCCCTTGATTTGCACTAATGTGTTTTGGGCTAATGTGAGTTGTGAGGCTCTGTGTGAGGAAGCAAGATGTGGCACTTCCTGTATTATTTGATCTTGAACTCCCTTTTACATGCATCCTTTCCCACCAATTGCACTTAGAAACTTTGGGTTAGTGATTAACAGCTTGCTGTCTGTCCTATTCACTTGGGTACTTGGGAAGTTTAGAGAATAGACAAGTTAGAATGTTCGGACAGGATTTCCAGTGAAGAATGAATTTAAACTGAATCCTGAGCTGGATCCTCAGATAAGAAAAGAATGTGGAAGGTCCAGGGGCAGGGGTGGAGGACAGAGTTTTCTCATGAGAGATGGCATGAATGCACAAAGAATTCGTCAGAAGTGAACGTGGAACATTTAGAAATCAGTGAAGGAAAGCGTCTTACTAGAGATAACAGTTCATGTTGGAGAAAGACAATGTAAAAATTATAAAGGCACAGAGTACTGGGTGAGATATTTTTTCTAATTCTCGTAACAACTCTGGAAAAATATGCATCATTGTAACCATTTTACAGATGAGGAAAGTGAAGCATGGCGAGATTAAGAAGTTTGCCTAAAATCTAAGGACAGATAAATAATCCAAGATGTCAACCCAGGTTTGCCAAATTATAATGCTATTCACACCAAGGGGTCTAATTTTTTTTTTTTAATTGAGAACATTACAAGTTTCCGATCACTGGGAAATTCTCAGGAGATTAACATGAAACCGGAAGATACATTCAGTGATGGTTCTCAGGACAAATTAAAGGAGGAAGAAACAGCATCTGAGATGCTGATTGGAGGTTGTTGCAGTCACTTGAACATGAAGAAATGACCAGAAGGCAGGGTGTGTGGGCCGTGGAAGTGGAGCAGAGTGCTGCTAACCCAGAATGGAGTCCAGAGCTTCCAAGGAGGATTTGACACATGGTAACTGACAGATGGCAGGAGGGCAGCTGTTAAAGGAGAGGGAAGAGTCTGAAGTGGGTTTCCACTCCTTTCCTACCCCTCTTCACCCTAAAGTAAGATGCCAACGTGAGGTACTGGAACAGCCACTGGACAGCAAGGGACAGAGCAAGTGGGTCCAGGCATCTGCCAATTTCCATGCTGCACCTTGGGGACAATGACTCAGAGAAGCCACACACACAGGGGCACACGTGTGTTTCCTTGAGCAGCGAATATGGAAACCCACAGTGACTATCCTTCAGAGGCTCAAAACTTCTTTCAAAAGGAGGGGTTTGCCTAGCAAGTGTGAGGCATGGGGTTTGATTGTCAGCACCACATATAAATAAATAAAATGAAGGTCCATCAACAACCAAAAAATATTTTTTTAAGAAGGAGGGGGTGTTCAGGGGTGGGGAGATAGCTCAGTCGGTAGAGTGCTTGCACTGCAAGCACAAGTACCTGAGTTCGATCGACAGCACCACAAAAAAAAAAAAAGAAGGAGGGGGTGTTCAAAGCCAGCCTTAGCAACTTAGTGAGACCCTGTCTCTAAATAAAATATATAGAAGGACTGGGGATGTGGCTCAGTGGTTAAGCACCCCTGGGATCAATACCCAGTACAAAAAAGAAAGGGAGGGGTCTTTATTCTCAGACTCATTCAAGAGCCACTTGCATAAAGGTCAAGGAAACTATGCCTGGGATTCTAGTCCCAAACCAAAAGACCTTGAGTCAATTCCATCAAGTTTTTAAGCGCCGATCTCTCATCTTCAAAATGGAAAAGATGACTTAAGAAGTTCACTTGAGGCAGTAAATTCTATAATTCTTATAATCAGCACCAAATGACAGATCTTTGGCTGAAGTTAAATGTCTTTGGAATAAGCTGCTTTCTGGCCCTTCCTACCTCTCTTTTCCAGCAAAGCAGAAATTCGTGGATGTGAAGACTCTCAGGCTCAAATTCAAGGTTTATTCCAGGTTCTAGGTCTGTAAGACAGGGCTCATTGGCCAAGCCACATGGAGTGGCAGTGACAATTAGTTTGTGACCAACAACTGCATTTTGTCTAACACAAAGGGAGTTTTGAAGCACTGCTGACATTTACTATATGAACTGGACTTTCCTGAACAGTCATAATGTTTTGCTTTCATATGAATCTGCGAGGAAATGGAGACTGGACACGCCTCTCTTGCCTTTGTTCATTGGCAGCAATCTGTCCACCAACAGGTAATGATTGCACCCTAGGGACATGCATTTCCTTTGGAATGGTCAACAAAAAGCTCTGGTCAAGTTGCTTTGATTTGCTTTGCTGAATTCACCCTTTTCTTCTCCACCAGACTCACAAAGCCATGCTTTTTGGTTGGCTACAAACAGGACTCTGAAAGCCCCACTGAGGAGTTAATTCGTATATCCAAAATCCTGCCAGCATTTGCAAACCTTCTCGCTAATTTATGCCTTCAAAAGTCCCTCAAATAAAAGGTGAAAACATCTCCATCAAGAAAGCTATAAAATAACTACAAAAGGGCAGAGACCTTGGCTGGGAAGCCACAGGATATGCATGGAGGGAGGATTGCCAGAAAATGGAGCTGGATGTATCTCTCTTGTTTCCTTCCCTAAGCCCAGCAAGGTGCTGCTTTATGTCAACTGCATGAGCCGGCTCCCATGGGAGGCTGCTCAAATGGAAAACAGACAGTGCGCAGGCCCGCATTGCTCTCTTCCTGGAAATGAGAATGAGAGTGAGGGCCAGGATGAAAGGGGGACAAATGACTCTGAAACAATCCATAAGACCAGGCCCCATCTGTCAAGATGGACTTGGTCACTGGCACTAAATGATTCATTACTACCAAATGGTGGCATTTGCTTCTTTCTTTCTTGCTTGCTTCTTTCTTTGTTTCAATAGCAGGGGAAAGATGGGATAGGAAAGATCCGTTATCTAAGGCTGGTTCCACCAAGAGACAGATCCCAAAACAGTAATTTGAATGCAAGTAGTGAAAGGAAAGGAGGTCTTAAGAAGCACCAGAAAGAAAGTGTTGGATGTGCACAGTGTTGCAGCCTTGCAGCTACACGGGAAGCTGAGGCAGGAAGATCGCAAGCTTGAGGCCAGTCTGGGCGATTTAGCGGGATCCTGTCTCAAAATAAAAAAGGGCTGGGAATATAGCTCTGTGTGGTAGAGTGCTTGCCTAGCCCACGACAATACCACCTTAAAAAAATAGTGGGAACGTGAGCAAGGGGGGAAAAGTCATTACATAGTACACAGTGCACAGCACCCCCTACACAGTACTTAGAACATAGTGTGTAGATCATGAGGCCCTGTACCTAGTGCATAATACTTGGTACAGTGTATGACTCATGGCACATGGTGCATAGTAGTTAGTGCACAGTGCAGATGCTGGGTATCAGAGGTTCAACAACTCTGGGTACCTCTAGGATGCTTGGCAGATTACATCTCAGAATCTCAGAGTGGTCCTCCTCAAGTGAGGAAGTAGGTATATTTCTCTTCTCCCTTCCATCATGGATGATGGCCACTCCACGTACACTAGCACCTGGCAATTCCCATCTGTCAACATGCAGGATGCTGCTATCCACATATACTGAGAAGACGGGTGTGGGAATGTGAGCAGGGCTCTGACATCTGCTGAAGTCTACTGAAGAAGTCGTGAGCATCGAAAGCCCATACTAACAAGAGGTTTGTAAGTCCTTCAAATAGCTGGCTCCAATTGATAGCATCTAATGGATGCTTTTTTCTAACCTGAGGGTTGGGGCAGGGCTCAGGCCAGCTTTGCGTGTGTGTGGTTACATTCCATTCTCATCACCCCTGCACCTGAGTTACTGACGTAGCCATTTCAAGGACCTCCCTGCTTCCTGGCCAGCTATCCACATAGACTTGTCAGGCTGATCTTGTGAACATCAAGTTAGTAAAGACCATTAACACATTCAGTTAAATGCTCAACTAAATGCTATACAACCATTATACTTTTATAAGTCTTTTTTTATAAAAATGAATCTACAAATCAGAAAGAATCCTTTGTCACATCCTGTATCCTAGTTTTGATATAACCAGCTATGATCATAATGTGAAGCAATTTCCAGAATATACTGGTTTAGTTAGGAAGAAGGTAAAACACGGTATGGACCAGTGTGTAATGTATGCTGCTGTTTGTGTAGACAGAAGTGGACTGGAGATCAAGAAATGGGTGGATGGACAGAAATAGGGTGGTAGACATGCAGAAGTATAGAGAGACATACAAACCTACGTGCCTACACATAATGTCTCTGGAAAGACACACTAGAACCCAGCTATGATGATTGCCTTTAGGAGAGGAAAATGAAAACTAGGTAGAGGGGGACTTTTGCAAGTTATTCTTATATATCATTTGATTTCTTATCAAATTAATGTTAATGTTTTCTTCAAACTATGAAAGACAGATAAACGGTTGAAATGGAAGGCAAAGAAAAACACATGTCCCAACTTCTAGCCTGCCCCTTCTCCTCCAGCCAGTCTGTAGCAGTGGCTCCTTTGAAATTGTCCTTTGCTTCCCCTCCCCTTTGCCCTTCTGCCCCGCCATATGCTTTGACTGAAGAGAAGCCCCCCTCTAGATGGTTGCTACCTGCTAAATCTTTCCTTATATTCACAAAACTCAGATGTCTGTGTAACACCCTTCCTTATAACTAGCCCAGGAGATGGAAGTCTGCAGCCTTGTTCTATAAGAGACTCAGGCTCTATTTGAGAAGATCCTGCCCAGCCAGCGGCCTCATTTTCTCTAGGATAAGAGCCGTTTGTGCCCCTAAGTTGCCCAAGATGGATCTCTGAGGAGCTGGTCCTCCATCTTGTTCAGGGCTGGCTCTGCTTGGACCTGCTTCCCCCTTGCCAACTCTCATGGCCCAAACTTGGGCCTCTAGTAGCAGGCAGACTGGATGTTGGATTCTGGTAACACAGTTTTCTCCTGACTGCCTTCAAACCAGAGCATTGGCATGAAATTCTTTGCTTCTTTATATCCAAGCAAATTTTTAGATCAAAGTTCCTTCATGAAAATATATAATTATTTTCCATCTTCAATTCTAAAATGCTATCATTCTCCTTGCTGTTTTTATAGACAAAAACTGTGGCAAACTCGAGAGGGTTTCTAAGCCACAAATCAAAATGTATTTCCCTCAAGCTTAATGCTATTCAACATGTCTAGTTTTTGTCTCTCTTTACTTTTAAAGTTTTCATTTTATCCCAATGAAGTAGTTGGCGGCTAGAAAGCTGTTTTGTGCTTAATAGAAAGTTTAATTTTGTCCAAGTCTTTACTTATCTGGCTTTGGTACTGGATTTACAGTTCCCTTAGAAACAAAACTATTCAACTACTTTTGGAAAAACAATGCATTTGGGTAATCTACAAGGATGATTCTGTGGTGAAGTTACTACAGCTTTTCCAATACCCAATTCCTTGCACAAGATCAATTCGAGTTGAAAATGAAGTAGAAATGTTCCTGTCATGCCAAAGACACCTCATGAACTGTCACCATTACAGAAATGAGAGGCCTGTTGTCACTTTATTGAACACATACTCCCAACCAATTCAGTAATACTGAAATTTCTTGGTGTTTTTTCAGTTATTATCTATCATTTTTGGGTAATATTTATTGTTTTCAAAAATTGAAGCTTAAGGCAAGTTAGATTAAAACAAGTGATTTTAGAATATAAATAGTAAAAATTAAACTGGGCATGGTGGAACACACAATAATCCCAGAGTCTTGGGAGGCTGAGGCAGGAGGATTATGAGTTCAAAGCCAGTCTCAGCAAGACCTTGCCTCAAAACTTAAAAAATAAAGAGGGTTTGGGATGTAGCTTAGTGATAGAGCACCCTTTGAATCAATCTCAGTACCAAGAAGGGAAAAAAAAAATTTAGGGCAAAATTAAACATGTAAAATCACTTCTTCGTAATTTCTTCTTTGTTCTGTCAATGAAATTCTATAGGATGTCTCCTTCCTTTCCTTTGTTAATTGAAGAACTAGAGATCTGAGGCATTTTCCTAAGTAATAAATATATAAAACTGCAGCCTATGGATGTGGGGGTAGGGGGTTGGACAGAAAACCATCAGTAGTGTTTATGGAATCAAACAAGAAACTTGAAAAGAATAACATGAGAAATTGAGTTGAAAAATTAAGAGATAACCACTTCTGAGTGAGAATCTAGACAAGGATAAAAGCAAACTCCCGTTTATTTTTGTGGCTTCCAAAATCTTGAAGCAAAAGCAAGGTCCCAGTCCTATGCCAACAATACCTGAATCCCTTTCCTTCAAACCAGACCCCGACTCAGATGGCCAAGATCAGCAGTGGGATGTAAGACAGAAAAACAGAATGGCTAGGCTCTGTGGCAAGCACCTCTCATCAGAGCTTGTTGAATCCTTCCAGCCACTCAGCATTATAGATCGTAGGGCCTCATTTACAGGTGAGATCATGAAGGTTCAGAGAGGTTAAGTAACTTACTCAAGATGAAGGTTAGTTAGAGAGTGACGAAGGCAAGATCCAAAGGCAAACTTCGGGATTTCAGGGTATATATTCTAACAAGGATGTACAGGTTGCTTTTTAAAGCACTGACTTTTCTCTTGGGCCTACAGGTGTCCATTGGGTAACTCAAAGCAGGATAAAGCTTGTCACCTCTGCCTTGGTTTTGTCTGGGTCCTTTTACTACCTTCACTTTGGGTCAGATTCAGGCTCTACTCCACACATAGGCAAGTTAATCATTTAGGATTGTCTGTCTGAAAACTCCAAGTGCAAGGTTGATTAGACATAAATTCACTTAACCTTCCTCATCTCCCTTCAAGGCTAAAGGTACCACCACAAGGGCAAATAAGATGTTTTTTTCCAAAGTTTACAGGGACATCATAATAAGCAGATAGTTCAGTTTCAGTTTTTAGGACATTGTGGTCCAGACCCCCAAGCTGCACCAAGAAGTCTCCTGTCGTTGCTCTAAATCTGAAGGCCTTCCTAACTCCATCTTGACTTTCCCACTAGCCCTTTCTCTGAGTCACTCCCTCCTGTAGTCATCCTGGATTCAAGACAGGTCTGATGGATAAATGTCTGTGACAAGAGACAAAAGCCCCCCACACACACACACCACAACAGCGACTTTCTTACTGCCACACAATTCCATCTGACTGATCCTGAGATGATGATCAACCAGGCTACAATTTGACCAAGACTGGTTGACTATACATACTTCTGGGCCCCCCACCCTACATAATCTGAGAGCTCTCATTAGCCCTTCTAAGACAAGGCTGAGAACACTAGTCCCCTTGTCTTCCTAGTATGTCTCTACCGAATATTAAATTCCTTTCCTATTTCACCATGACTCTTGCCATTTGGTTTTCTTTGGAGAGAGTGACTGGATCTGGTATATTTGGACTCCCTAAAGTCAGGGATCCCTGACTTAGGACTCCACAACAAACTTGCATTATAATGGGGGTCCCTCCTTCCCATAGTCCTAGATAGAGGTCACTTGAATTGTTTATTTGGCCCAAAAATATCTGTAAGGAATCTTTCCCAGGAGTAGCCAAGAGTCCTGTTAGATTTATAACTGTCCTGAGCATCATAGTGAGGTACCTGGATAATGAAAACCTTGAGGCAGGGCTAGTATTGAAACCACCAAACTATGGACCCAGTTGGTCAACGTGAAAGAGTTTCAGTGGAGGCATGCAAAGTTCTCGCACACCTGAGACCAGAAGGTCAGCTGGGAGCTCCTGGATTTAGCACCTCTCTCAAGTATTTAAATAGTGCCCATCACAATAGAAATCCCCAAGGACAGGAGCACCAACCTGTGCTCATTTTTGGACAACAATCTAGAATCAGCTTCAAACTTCAGTTATCAGGACCCTCTGGACATTGGTGCCTTTCCTGCTGGTCCCGGGATGCTTCAATAACAAGAGCTTAAGATCCCAGTAATCTAGACCCAAGCCATGGGCAGCCCTTCCCAGACACCTCCAACCAAGGGTGTAGGGAGTACTTAGTGTTGAGAGATTGTGTCCTATCGTCTTTCCCAAGATGCGAAGGGAAAAATCTTTCCTTCCCAAGGCAGGGTTTGGAGGTATTAGAAGGGAAGGAAAGAAAGAACTGAATATTCATATTAAAAATATAACCATGGACTATACCATCTGCAGAATATCCTGATGCTAAACTGATAGAGACAAGATGAAAGCAAAACCCCATCTACTCAAAATCTGTGTTCATCTCTGGGCTCCCACAGCCCACCAGGCCATAGGAACTGCCCCGACCCCAGGCCCTGGTACACACTGGGCAAGCGCTCTCCTGCTGAGCCACACCCCTGGCCTCCCATAGGAACACTGAATCATCACTTGCTCATTCGCTAGTGTTAAGTGGCCTGCTTGAGTGCCCACCCTTGGGAGGTGTTGTGCTGTGCACAAGGACACTAAGGGCCAAAGCTCGACTCACTGAGGACACCACAGCAAGCGCTCCCCCCACAATGCAAAATTAAACAAGGAGAACAAAATACAGGCAGAAGTTAAATAATGAATAGTAGCTGCCAGAGGGAAGTCTAGAGATATGCTCCAGGGAGAAAGAAATGTCTTTCAAGAGTGATTAAAAAGAAAGGGCTATGCCAATGCAAAAGAAAAAAAAAATTCCAGGAAAGACATTCTAGAAATCAGGGAGTTATAAAGTAGATCCGTAGCAGTGAGGAAAAACAAGGCTGCCAGCTCATTCTGAAGCTGCTGAGGGCAAAGAAAAAGGGTGCCCGACTCCGCTGCAGAGTCTGAGAGAGTCCAGCTGTTTGGGGGAAGCTGAAGGCCTGCCTCTGGAGTAAAGCTGAGCCTTCAGGCTGATTAGAAAAACATGTAAGTCAGAGTAAACACAGGGATCGAGAGCGTCTTGCTGCGCGCTCCGCGGTCAGCAGAACACTGCTGCTCTTTCAATATAAAGCTATTATCCGCAGCTGCTGACTCATGTTCCTGAGCGCCACAGATGTCTTCCATTTTGCGAGACTCTTCTAGCAGCCTCTCTGTCCTTCCTCTGGGTATCTGATCTGGGTTTTGAGAGGAAGATTCCCAAGAGAACGATTTCCCATGGGATCCTCCAGAGACCAAGTGCTCTAAGAGAACCAGCGTTTTATGATCCGGCCTGGGAAGTACAGTGTTTACTTCGACCACACTCTATTGGCAGAAGCAGTCATAAACCCACTCCAAGTAAAGAAGCAGGGGCCCTGATCCTTCTCAAAGGGAAAAAGTCACAGAATTTGAGGTCACATTTTTAAGACCAACATACTCAACAAGTCTTTGTTTTGAATAGGGGACTTAATATCTGGAGCTACAGCAGCCATCTTCCTACGAGAAGGGAGAAGTCCAGAGAATCACAGAGATACCAGCTCTGGTATGGAGTTAATGAACCAATCGGAAAATTGCCACCTCCAGAATTTGATAATATGAGAAAAATTAACTCCTATTTGTTTAAGACAGTTTTAGATTCTTTTGATATCTGAAGGCAACAGACTTTCTGCCATTGTACCACTTTCAGAGATAAAGCAGTTCTGACTCAGAATGGCATTAGTAGATCTGAACCTGGGAAAGCCTAGAAATGCAAAATTAAGAAAACCATATGAATGCATTTGGGCCTTTCATTATAGCCTTTGAGTTTTCATCAGCTCTGGCTAAGCCTCAAAGAATTTCAGAGTGAAGCATATTTGTAACTAACTGACATAAATTTGGGGCATAAAACTGACATGCAAAAAATGCATTATTCTTAAAAATTGGTAGAGCACTTAATGACTACAAAGCACTTCCTGGTCTTCAGCCCCCTCATTGGAAAAGATGATTTATACTCTTCTTCCCATTCGGTGTCAATCAACCACAGTGTAGGAAATGAAGACATTTACCTCAGCCAAGAAATCCTTAGCAAACAAATCCTGGAAGAGGTACCAGGGATTCCAGAAGAATAAAGAAAAGTACTCCTTCAAATGAAGACTTGAGCAAAAGCTCAAGGGCAATGGGCTCCTACTTCTTCCTACAATGGGACACATTCCTGCCTGCTGGCCAGATGAGGAAACTGAGAAATTGAAAACCCTCACACATTCCCAGCCTGCTCCAAGAGTCGTTCTGTGTTTGTTCGATTGTTTGCTATGCTGGAGATTGAACCTAGGCATCCTACCACTGAGCTACATCCCCAGTCCTTTTGAGTTTATTTTGAAATGAGATCCCACTAAGTTGTTGAGGCTGGCCTGGAACTTGGGCTCCTCTTGCTTCAGCCTCCCAAGCAACTGGGATTACAGGTGTGCACCACCACACCCACTTTCAAGAGCTGTTTCTGGAGTTCACCAACCTGAGTACTCAACTCATGGGCTGTAAGTACATTGCCTTTCCAGTTTGTGCCTGTTTTGCATGAAAATAAAATTCAAGAAAGTAAATTAGCTCATCTTTCAGAGAAGAGCTTTCCAGGGTCAATCTCCAGCAGTGGATTCTGGGTCTGATAGGACTTATATCTAAGTTGTTCTTGAATTTAATAAAGTTCCAATACATGCCTTGGGCCTCTGGGACATATGGAATGCTTTCAGCTCTCTGGTCACAATAACAGAAAAATGCGGGGACTGTTCTTAGAGAAGCTTCTGCTTCCCCCAAGATAATGTGATTTTTTTATTCCCATGTACACTGTAACTCCTGCTCGGATCTCACACCACAGGACCTTCCTTCAGGGGAATTTCCAGTATTGACTTAGTGAGGGCCAGCTTTTGGCTTATGCCGGATCCATGGTGAGACACAGCCCAAAGCATCTGGTCTCCATTCCCTCGGCCCTCCCTTCCAGCATGCAACACCATGGGCATACTGCACCTGGAGACCTCCGGCATTGATCTGGTCAAGCTCTGCTCCCCAGACCTCCAAGGAAAAGCACTAAATTAGTATACCTCATCTGCCCAAAGGTTAGCCACTGGGACCTTGCACCCCCAAGCTTCCTGGCCTTGAAATGCCCTCAGACGTCCATGGCTCAGCCTCCTAACCCCTCTCCTCTATCCAACGATGCTTCATAATCCGTGGACTCTAAATCCTAGGGCTGGTATCCTGAGACTTCTAGCAAAACAGAGTGAGTTTAATATAAGACAGAGTCTTGTTTTTGAAAGTAAATAGGGAAACACAATTGCAGTTTTTCTAAAGCTTCCAATTTTCTCAAATTTTCCATTTGGATGGTATGTGTTAAGCCCATCCTCAGTGACCCTAGCTAGTCATTATCATTACTAACAACAAAATAGAGCAGATGTTTATTTGGATAATGATGCTGACTCAGTAGTCTAAGGGGAACATCTTATGGGGAAAGAAGCTGCAGTCAACACCACGCTTATGATCAGTTGCTAGCCCTGAATGGGGCAGGACATCAGTTCACTAGAGAAATTGTACCAACTCCATTGTAAGGTAATGAGAAATGTGTGCGTGTGTGCAGGTGCTCATTTGGCCTTTGTCCTTTTAGAAGCAATGGTATCTCTTCTCTTGTGAGGCATTCTATTCTGCTCTGTTCCTAGTAAACCTGTCTTATTCTAAGAAGGTCAATGCATCTTACAGACATAAGCTCAGCAGGTCATGCAGGAGCCTGCATGGTCAGGTTTCTTCCTTCTGGAATCAGTGTCCTGCTGCAGTCCCTAACAGAGTCCTTGAATGCTCACCAAAGTAGTGTCGCCACCTCAGAGCTCACGGATGCTGAGATTGGACTGGAAGGTGAAGGTTCAAGGAAGGATGTTTCTTGTTGCTAATTCCTGCCATCTGGTCTGAATCTGACTCTGGGGATAAGCAGTCTGGCAGGTGACAGCTTAGAGCATGACTGGTCTTTACTAATGCTACCCAATCCGCTTCTGTGTAATTGGCACCTAAATTTGCATAGATTTGCATAAATCATGCACCATCAGGAGCCTTTTAGTGCCCATTTAGAATTAAAATAATTTTGCTATTTTTAAGATGCCATTTCTAGGTGGCTTCTTTCCCTTTCTTTTTTATATGACTGTGTTACCCCTCTTTTATCACTCTCTTAGGGTTCTGTGATGGTATCTGCTCTGTTAATGACAGACTCATTGATTTAATAATAAATGTATGTCGAATAAATGAGTAAAGCCGTGACCTTCACCTGTGACCCCAGCCATGGATCCTGAGCCAACATCTGAAAGCTTTCTTGGGCGAAGGCAACAGGAAGCTTCACTGGAAGTGCAGGGTGGGGATGAACGAGGGTTGCCCACCAGCAGGCTGGAGAAGGCAGAGCCTCTGGGGAGGTCTTGCAGCCTGGCTGACGCCCACAGGCTAGCAGAAGGGAGCAGGGACTGAGAACGCTGATGCACGCCCTTCCGCCCAGCCTTGGGTACTTGGAACACGCTCAACTTTTGTGTGTCTGTCTCCTCCTTTGGAACGGGGTGGAATACAGTGGGAGAGATGAAGTAAGAGCAAGGTTGAAATTTCCTCCTTAGCAACAATCCCCCTCCAGTTCCTACAGGGTCTGGCTGACAGTATTTCCTATTGACTTACTCGACTCTGATCATGGCAACATACTTTCTTCTCAGCTCTCTGAGGGCTTCTGGAGAGGAGCAGAGTTAAATGTCCTCAGACCCTCTCCGTCACACTGACAGGAGACTTCCTGAGATTATAAAGGAGTTCTTTCTTTCTGCTCCAGTGTTAAGAACTCTAAAGGATCTTGGGTGGGAAGCTTACTTAGCCCCCTTCCTCAATGTCCATCAACACTCCTTACAGAAGGCCAGCCCTCCCCTCAGAGAGATTAAACAGAGCTCAGGGGATCTCAGGAATCCACACGTAGGTGTTCACGCATCACCTTCAGGTCATCTTGATGAGCAATAGAGTTAAAAATCCAACAACTCACTGGATTTATCAGGAAAGTAAATTTAGTTCAGAGAGATGTGAATTAGTGGAAAACCAAGATCTGGAACCAGATCTCCCGTTTCTAACACACACCATCCCTTCTCTCCTATGAAGTTATTTTCAAGAAACAGAGCAGCCAAAAGAGGTTCACTCCACCATTTGACCTAGTTATCTCACTCCTCAGTATATACCCAAAGGACTTAAAATCAGCATGCTATAGTGACACATCGATGTTTATAGCAGCTCAATTCACAATAGCTAAGCTATGGAACTGACCTAGGTGCCCTTCAAAAGATGAATGGGTAAAGAAAATGTGGTATATATACACAGTGGAATATTACTCAGCCATAATGAAGAATGAAATTATGGCATTTGCTGATAAATGAATGGAACTAAAGACTATTATGCTAAGCAAAATAAGCCAATTCCCCAAAACCAAAGGCTGAATGCTCTCTCTGATATGTGAATGCTAACACACAATAAGGGGGAGAAAGGAAGAATAGAAGTATTTTTGAATTAGACAAAGGGGAATAAAGGGAAAAAGGGATGGGAATAGGGAAGATAGTAGAATGAACCAGACATTACTTTCCTATATTCACATATGAATATACAACCAGTGTAACTCCACATCATGTACAAAGAATGGGAAGTTATACTCCATGTATGTATAATATATTAAAATTTATTCCACTGTCATGTATAACAGAAAAAAAAAAACAAAATAAAATTTAAAAAACCATTCCAAGCAACATTAAAAAAAGAAAAGATTTTAAAAAGAGGTTCACCCTTGGTTAAGATTAGGAAAACTCATCTGTGTCTACCTTCAAGGCAGTGGCATCTGGGGTTAAGTAGAGAATGAAATCTTTCTGGGGACGGTAGTGTTAGCTTTGTTTCTACAGAATCTGAATCTAAGGGCTCCCGCAGCCTGTCCAATAAGTCTGTCTGGTAATATGTGACCCCACTAAGCAACCCTCTCCACTGCTCCAACCCAATGCTGGTTTCTCAACTTAGTTTCTCTAAGGTCAACTCAGCTTCACTAAGGTGGTTTCCTGGTTATAAGTGGAAGCTCCTTAATCTAAGCCTTCCAAAGAATCCAAATCTTCCTCTTCCCAGGACTCCAAAGTGTTCTTCAAACCCTTTGCTAGGGGTCAGGGATCCATCCTCGAAAAGTCATTAAGGACTGATTTCAACTGAATAGCTCTTCTGTTCTCTTGGAGGCATCCTCTGGACTTCTTATGCCATATTTTGTTTTATAGCTAAAGAGCATTAGAGTTTAATCTGAGACCCTTGAAAGTTCCCAAAGCTCAAGAAATTATTAGAATGCAAGACTGTGATTGTTAAGGGAGTTCTTATCACTGCCCTTAACTCTCTGTATTCTCAGGACTAACCTCTGCGCCAAAAATACAGTCCCCAGGTCTATGCTAAGCTGGAAAGATATCCAGGGAGCCCTGACTCTATCATGCCTGGGCATTCAGTGCCCACACTAAGGCAAATAATTTGTGGACCATATTATGCTGTAAGGCCTCCCGTACATTAGGCATCCCATGGATTTTTGTGCTTCCAACCCACTTACCCAAATTATCCACTGAGCACCTCTTTCGTGGACAGTGCTGTGCATATATTGGTTCATCTCTTCCTCACAGAAGATTAGCTCATGTCTGCCTAACTCCAAAGAATATGCTCTTTCCACCAACTATGTAACCTCCCCCTCCTCCAAATAAAAGAAGAGTTGGTAACTCAAACATGTGCATTGGTCCCTGCTCTAGAATGATCTGTCTTCAACTGGACTTGAGGGTGTAAGTTGAGCCTGTATCCGTACGGATTCTCCTCTCTCCATGGGACGACAATATAGTGCACTTCTCTGACTCTACAGAGACTTCCTATTCTTCCCTGGGATAGAGGTAGTTCTGCTGAAACAACCTAAATACATACATTTCCAGTGACAATGTTCCTTAGTTAAAATCTGCTGTTTTGCATTTCCAAGGCTATGACTGCCTAACTTCCTGGAGCAGATAGATCTAAAGAATTCATCTTGCAGGACCTGGGGGCTCTGAGAAGAGATGTCTCTCCAAAATGGTGGAGACTGCTTTTGTTGTTTTTCTCATGATGAAATTTAAAAGCCACAGTGAGACAATACATTATCTTCCAGTAATGATCTTGTCATGGATTTGAAACATGTGTACTATAACCAATTAATCATTTGTCTTCAGTGTCGGAAAAGAAGTCATTTCACTTTCCATGGAGATTTTTCTGCTTAACACTAGCCTACATCCTATGGGAGCTGTGAGAGACTTCTTTTCCACGGATTTTCTGCTAAGCAATTCAAAATTGTACACACCAGCAGAGTTTTAAATGGGGGAGGTGTGTCCTGAAAGTGTGTTGAATGAATAAGTGGCAATAAGTCATCTCTTTAGAAGAGCAAGGAGTCTGACCACTCCAGAGCTGAGAAGGCAGAGACTGCACCTGGGTGATCCCCACAGGGCTGCCAACGCCCCGCGCCCCGCGCTCTGTGAGCTTTGCGTGCATCAGCTCAGTTCATCTTCACAACGATCCTACAAGGTAATGGTGTTTTTGTTACAAGATGCTGAATGAGGTGAAGCCATTTGGCCTGTTCTTGCAACTAGAAAGAGGTGGAGTCCACCCCTCCCAGTCACTCCTATTCAGTTCCTCACTCCTTTGCACCCCAAGGCAGAGTAAGTGAACCCATTAAGAAAGGAATTTTGCTTTCTGGTTCACTATCAGGTTAATTGCATTGCAGACCCAGCCAGAGGTTCTCAGAGAAGCACGAGATAACCTCAGAGGAGTCCTGAGACCTGGCCTGCATCCAGACTGACTCCAGGGTCTTTCCTGAGCCCAAAGCACCAAGATACAGCAACAAAAACCTATCAGCACTGCTGCCTCACACCCCTTGGGCAGCTTTGAACCAGCCAGACTGATATTTGTGAAACCAGGGTTTTTTTTATTTACCCCTAACTCCCCTGGAAAACAAATACAGCTAATCGGCTCCCAGTCTCTCAGGACTTCCTGTTTTCTTTAGTGCTTTATCACATCTGCTGCTCCCCTGCCTGAGGTTAAGTTCGTATTCACTGAAGAACAAAGCTGAAGAATTAGAAGTGAGACCAGAACAGTTTTCTTTTTTCCTGCCATCTAAAGGGATTCATAGATAAGTGTCCTCTTCTTCAGTCTGTTTACAAGATCTGTGCTAAATAGACTCCCCTTTGTTGTATCTGAACACTAGTTTGGGACTTATCCTCCCCCATGGAAGTCCTCTACCAAACATCAGAAACCGTTTATTAAAACAAAAATTCATGACCAAAATGTCACATTTCCACAAGCAATCACCAACCCCATTCTCAGTTCATCTCCAGAGAAATGAATCACTTGCTAACATGCCCCGAGTCCCAGCTGAGGTGCAATGGAATGATTTAGTACCTCCTTTCCTTAAGCTTATGAGAGCTATTTTTATAATTAAATTTAAACATTCTGAGTGGTGAGATGATTCTTGGTGGAATTCCTTGTGGGAACCCTAATCTCAAGACTCCTGGAATCTATTCTTTGCTAGACTACTTTTTGTATCAAAATGAGCATTTTTCCTAGACTAACGTTCTTTGGTTAGGTCAGAATCACTGCAAGAAAACACAATGTGAGATTGAATATCGATATCAGCAACAGACTTTACAGAGCTTGAGAAAAAGGTCTATATGGCTGGTACTTATTAAAAGTTCATTTAGAATCTCTTTCTTCACTTTTTATCTGTTTATTTGAAAATAAGATAGGTGGACAAAATAGTATGGAAGCTTCCTTCCAACTCTGGTGATTTACAAATCTATGATTATGCAATTTACTTCCCCCAAGCTCTGAAAGGAGTCTCTTAAATTTAATTTTTTAATGATTTAAAATGAATATATTCATCATAGCAATATAATAATAAAAAAATTGTGGGTTTTTTTTTTTTCTTTTTGCCAAAATATTATGCCAGGTTTGTTGAAATGAATGTATTTTGTAGGGGAGAAAAAGCACTATCTTTTTTTCATCCAGGTTTAGGGCTGACATCTCCATGACAAAAGACAGATGAACGAGAGGAACACATAACAAATGTATTTTATTAGAGTTTCACAGGACATGGGAGCCTTCAAAAACAAAGACGAAGAGTCCCAGGGAAAACTATACCTTTAAGCTTACATTCCACAAAGAATGACCAGGCACACAGAAGTATGACAGGAATATGACCTAAGGGTAGTTAACGGGGTGGCTTAGCAAGGCCTGGTGGGCTGCAGGCTTGGGGTCTGACCCACCTGGAATGAGAGTCTTATGACCAACTTTCAGACACGGCCAGCCAGAATTCCTTGATGACCATTGGTCAGGACGAACACCGATCAGTGCCTTGGACAGCTCGTTGCTCCTGGCAGTGAGATAAGAAGGATTGCAAGGAATGTAGCAATGAAGGAAACCACAAACTGCAGCTTCCCTTGTCTCCAGTCTGTAGGTGGGGATCCTGGGTTGCAAAGCAAAAGGATGTACTCATAAACATCTGGAGAAATCTGTCCGCACGGTGAACCTGCAACCTATCCCATATCTCCGCCATCCTGTAGGCCAGGTGTGGCCCTGCACTGTGTCCCAGTCCACCACAGTCAGGGAGCCAGGGAGTAATAAAACAACCCAGCCCTCTTCTCCATTCGGGCCTCCAAATAAAGAGGACACTGGGGCATTTTCAGTTCTCGGGTTGAGCAGCATATTTCAGGGGAGAAAGTGGAGAGGAAGTCAGAGCGAGCTTCTTCCTTTGTGGTTTTCCCAATTGCCCAGGTGCCATATTTGGGAGCAAATATATTCAAAACCCAATAATTCCTTTCCTTTTCTTTCTTTTTCTATAAGCCCACATAGTCACCTAAAAAGTCAAATACTCAAAAACTTTTTTTTTTTAATATAAGCTTTGCCATTTAAATTATTTTCTTTATGTGCATTATGGCTTCAGAAAAGTGACTGAGGGAAGACCAGCTTATGCAGAGTCTTCCCTTGGTATCTAGGGAGATTGGTTCTAGGACCCCTCACAAATACCAAAATTCATGGATGTTCGAGTCCCTTATAAAAAATATCATTGTATTTGCACATAACCTATACCTATCTTCCCATATGCTTTAAATCATCTCTACATTTCTTACAGTACTTAATATATAGCAGTCATGTTAATAGTTGTTATATACATTGTTAATGGAATAATGATATGAAAAAAAAAGTGTTCAGTACAGATGTAATCTTTTCCTGAATGTTTTCAATCCATGGCAGGTTGCATCCACGGATTCAGATATGGAGGGCTTACTGAAGGTGTTTATCTCTTCCTGCTGAAACCAAGGCATCCCTGATTCGTGGAGATGGTTACTTGGGTATTGATTGAGCAGCAAATGAGTTCATAATGGGAGTTCTCCCCATTCATGTCAATCATGGTTTGGCTTAACTCCAAACCATACATGGGAAGCTTAAATCACACCGTACCATTGTATTTGTGTTTGCAAGAAAATCTCCAGTTTGCTTTCTATGTCACCTAGCAAGCATCTTCCAAGATTCTACTTTATTCCTTAGATCCCTTGGTCAAATATTACTTTGATATCACACTGTACACTCCTCAGAAGCTCACAGCACGAGTGCACTTACTTTCAGCAAAGTAAGGAGGACACAGAGGTAAATACAGTGGGTTAAAACTAGCAGTCTGAACAAGCATGATGGTTCATGCTTCTCATCCCAGAGGCTCAGGAGACCGAGGCAGAAGGATCACAAGTTCAAGGTCACCCTGAGCAACTTAGTGAGGCTTTATCTCAAAATACAAAATAAAAGAGATTGGAGATGTAGCTCAATGGTAGAGGACTCCTGGGATCAATCCCCGGTACCAAAAAAAAATCCCTAGAAGTTCTGGGGTTAGGGGTGTCTCTCAGTGGTTAGTAGGTGCAAAGCTTTGGATTTAATCCCCAGCAACAGAAAAACAAACTATAAGACCCCATCAGTCAGCTTGCCTAATTGAGAGGAGGTGTTTTTTTGTTTTTTGCTTTCTTTTAGGGAAGACTGGTTACTTGTGTATTGGGGTCAGTCCAAGTTAAGCTTAATAAGTTAACACCATAGTGAATATCAACCAAGACTTCCTCTATGATCCAAATTTAAAAAAGCTCCTCTGAGCCCTCTTTTCATCTTTCAACTAGTCCTCACTTAGGGCCTTGACTTTGTCCTTCCTCACCCAGTTTTGCCGAGAATCCTGCTAAGTCAATGTAGCAAGAATCATCCTTGATGACCCACCCTTGATACCTGATCACACTGGCCTGTCTTCAGCAAGAACACTGTGAGGTCTGTTAGCAAGAACCCTTCACCCTTGATGTCTCCTCCAGTCATCTTCCATCTACTGCCCCTTCACTCTGTTCACTGATTATAAATTCTCAGGTGGAGCTGGGCGTGGTGGCATATGCTCGGGAGGCTGAAGCAGGAGGACCACAAGTTCAAAGCCAGCCTCAGCAATTTAGCAAGGCCCTAAGCAACCCTGTGAGACCCTGGCTCTGAATAAAATACAAAAAAAAAAAAGGGTTGGGGATGTGGCTCAGTGGTTGAGGGTCCCTGGGTTCAATCCCCAGTACCAAAAATAAATAAATAAACGAATCCTCAGATGTCTTTGCTGTATTCAGCGTTGAGCCCAATCTCTCTCCCCTATTATGATAGTCCTATTGTAGCAATCCAGAATTAAGCCTCCCTACTTAGTTTAAGAAATATTGGAATAATTTTTTCTTTAACAATAGGCAGGCTACATTATTTGTGCATTGTAAAATGAAACACTTTCATCTTCTCCAAGTTTTATAATTAGGTTTCAGTTACAGGTATTAAAAATATGATCCAGTCCCTGGGGCCTAAATGCTCAGAAATCCTTATTGCAATTGCACTGAATCCATCTCCCTACCATTTCCCCTCTTCTACCTTTCTGGGAGTAGAAAGCTGTGACTTACTTAAAACTGCTGTTAGCATGACAGAATTCCAAAGAGGGGAGACTGGAAATATGGGGATGGGCAGCAGCTCCACTTGGGACACAAAAATGTAAATGAGATTTTTGCGGTACCTGCCTCAGGTAGAAGGTATTGTGAATGGGTGGTGCCCAGGAAGTATTGTCAGACACCAGGTTGAGACTTAATGGGTCCCTGGAAGGAAAAATGGGTAAGAGCAAACTTTCTGGGCTGCCGTTTGCCGCCGACCAGCGGGACAAACAACAGGTACTCTTCAGAAGTTCACGAAGCAGCTCCCCTTTAATCGAATAACACCCTCAATATATAAGCAGTCTCATGCACATGCAATTGTAACCAGATATGCCCATCCAATCCTATTAAAGGTCAAGCGATCACGAGCCCAAGCATACGTGTAAGATATATCTGTCCACACGCTAGGCGCTGAACCAATTATCATACAGCCAATGTAAACGCTTCCTGTTTTTCTCAAGGTGCATTCAGCACGCCCTTTGGCTCTCTGCAAGTCACCCATCTTTGGATGCATGTGGCGTAACCCTGGGCCCCGGGTCTCACCTGCCACACTGGGCCTTTGGAGGCAGAGAGTGGAAGAAAGCCTGAGGAAAAGTCAAGAGGAAAAAATACATAAGAAAAATAAAATCTGGAATTAAGAAGAGGAAGTGAGAGTACTAAACCTCAGGGTAGTTTCTGGCAGAACTCTATCAAAGACCTGCTCAAGAGCACACTCACCTGAGGATGCCGCCATTTCTCATCCTTTTCTGAAAACCAGGGGCTGCACTGCAAGCTTATGGAAGAGGAACCCTAAAGGCAGGACCCTGCCTGTCCCTGGGGTACTCGCATACAATGTCAGAACCCGCTAGTTAGTCCAGCTTACTCTATGACTGCTATTCAGATATTTGAGTACCACCTATGGTGAGATACGAAGTAATTATTGCCAAATATAATTCCATTATCACTAAATGTAAAGAGAGCTTTTGTACATTTTTATTCTCTGCCTTCTAAGCGCATGCAATTGTTAGACTATATGTCAGATATCTAATCCAAAAACCAAAAACAAATTTCCTTTTTTTCATCCTATACATTAAACGAAAAGCATCTTTCCTACCTGGTTTCCCAGAGTTTTTAACTAACATCTTTGCATCCACTTCCTTGTCTTAAAATGGTACCGGAAGTTGCTTTTGACTTTCTCAGGGCATGACCATCTGATTCTTTTAGAACATGAAGGTGAGCATTCCGGAATCTAAAGAAGGGAGATGTGAGACTATGGCAGAGATCTCAGTCAGTCCCTTCTTTCCACTATTCTCTGAAAAGATCTATTCCTCAGAGCTTGGAAGGCCACAGCATTCAGGGAAGCCATGGGCTGGGTGTGCCCACTGGCACTGTAGGTCTACACTCCACTTTGCCCAAGCTGATCTCCGGGAGGTTGCACTTTGTACGACTCGTCACTCTGGTTCACAATCCTCTGGCTTCCGTTAGTTTGGCCATGAGCACCGTTGGCAGCAGGTCAGAGGTGGAGAGAAGTGAATTTTCTCCCACTACAGACTCCCCGCTCCTCCTCTCCCAGACTCAGTGGCTGCAATCCTAAGTGTAAGGATGCTGCTCCTGTCTGGTGGGACCTCTCTCAGCAGAAAGCTCCAGCTGCACTAGTTTCTGACAACCACTTCCTGCTGTCACTTCCTGCCTATGGTGGCCTCTGTTGCCATTCCTTGACATTGTCCATTCCCTCTTCTCAAAGTATCCTCTTTAGTTCACCTCTGAGTATGCTGTTTCCTAGTGGGAACTTAACCCTACACATCTCTTCATTCAGCATCAAGTTTTTAGATCAAATTCAACTTTCCAAAACACAGCTACATTCTGATATGTTTATTCATATTTAAGAGCATTTTTAGATGGCATTCTAATTAAGAGCATTTTCAGGTGGCGAAAGAAGTGACTACAGGTTCTACTTTCCGTAATGAGAACATTGCTGAAGACTCATTCTCCAGTGAAGCCATCATAATGGATGAAAATCATATAAAAGTCTCCAGAAGTTGTCCTAAGGTCACACAAGAAAATACAGAAAAAAAAAAAAATCTATTCAAGAAAATCTACTAAATCTTGGGAGGAACAGGGAGTCTGTGGTACTTGAGCCTTGACCTGGTAGCTCCCTCTACCCCGCAGTGGGACCGATCGGAACTCCACTCAGAGTGTTTACTTGAAGGCCGAGATGTCCTCTTCCCTCACCTCACAGTTAAGGGACACAGTATCTCACTGGGAGGAGCAGGGCGCCGGTATTTCTCCTCCTCTCCAACTCCAGGTAGGAAAGACCAAATTCCTAATGAGTAGGTGAGAGGTTGGAGCATCCTTATCCCACCAGCTTCCGCCAGGGTAGAGGCTCCACACCACATGAGGTAGGTACAGATTCTAGAGGCCCAATCATCACCCTGCCTCCTGCCAGCTTGTGATTGGGCAGAGGTTTCACACTAGATGAAGCAGGTCAGGAAGGTCAGAGCCACCAGCCCTGGCTCAGCATCCAAAGCAGTGGCTCTGAGATTTCATTGAAGGAAATGGGTGATCCATAAAATCAGAGGGCACAGAAGCTCTCTGTGGAAGAACTGACTTTATTATAAACAGAAGTCGAGCCTAAGAATGCTCTCAAAAACAATGCATGTCAGTGGCAAATAACTGAAAGGAAGGTGGTAGCTCTGTAAGAGTAACAAGCAAACAATAGGTCAGTTAGTTTGACAGAGATAACCAGGAAAAGAGATAGCTAAGAACTTCTGGAGCCCAAACAAACACCAAATTACCTCTATTGGACTGAGGGGCACAGCAGAGTGGTGGAGTGCTTGCTTCCCGTGTGCAAGGCCTGGGATTGACCCCCACACCACAAAACGAATGAATAAATAAAAACTATTCCTGTCTGAATTTAATTGGGTCAGACTGTGGAACAAATCCAGGCTCAGGCATTGCCAAAACAATAGAGGTATTGGCAGTAAATTGGTGAAGCCTAACAGCTTAGTGTAATCCCGAATAAGGCAGAGAACTCAGGGAAAGAGAGATTCAAAATTAAAACGGCCAATATAAATTTAATTGTACAAATTATAGCATTCAGTGTGAATTAATTAAGTGATCAAATCAATAGAGATTTCCAAACTGGATCAAAAACCAAGATCTAACTAAATGCTGTCTGTAGGAGATAACACTTAAATTCAAACATACAAATAGGTTGAAAGTAAGAAAAAATAAATAAAAATAAATTTTTTTTAAGTTTAAAAAAAAGATATAGCATGCAAATAGCAAACTGGGGTAAACATGAGAAAACTGGGGTAGTTAGGCTAGTGTAGAAAAAATGGACTTTAAATCAAACAAATATTACCACAGATAATGAGTATGAGTAAAAGATCAGTTCATTAGTAAGATATTAAAACTGGAAACTGGTATACACATCTAAAAAGATAATCCTAAAATGTAAGAGAGGGGACACTTCCTGACTCATTCCCTGAGATCAGTACTATTCTGACACTGAAACTAATAAAGACATTACAGGAAAGAAAACTACAAACTATTATCTCTTATTAAAAAGGATTTAAAATTCCTCAATAAAATATTAGTAAACTGAATCCAGCAGCATATAAAAGGGCTATATATACCATGTCCAAGTGAAATTCATTCTAGGAATGCAAAGTTAGTTTAAGATGTCATAACCAAATAATGTAATACCCCAAATCAATAGATAAGGGACTCTATATGATTGTCTCAACAGATATAGAAAAAGACAAAATTCAATATCCCTTGATTATAAAAACACTCAACAAACTAAGAATAAATGGAAACTTCCTCTATTTAATAAAGAAAATATGAATGTAACCCAGAGCTAATATCATACTTAATGACAAAAAAAAAAAAAAAAAGAATGTTCTCCTCCTGAGATCAGGGACAAGAATGTCCACCATTGGCACCTTTATTAATGCTATACCAGAAGTTTTAGTCCAGAATGCAGATTGGAAAGGAAAATGTAAAACTAACTCTATCTGCAGATGACAAGATTATATATACAGAAAAGCCTAAGGAATCCACTAAAAAAAACTATGAGAACTAATAAATGAGTTTAGCAAGGTTATGGGATCCCAAGATCATCATTCAAAAATTAATTATATGTCTATATGCACACAATGAACAATCTGAAAATAAAAAAGAAAACAATTCCATTTATGATATCATCAAAAAGAATAAAATACTTAGAAAAACACTTAAGAGAAATGTAAAACTTACACTCTGAAAGCTAGAAAACAATATTAGAAAAAAACTAAAGTATACTTAAATGAATTGAAAGATACCCCATGTTCATGAACTGGAAAAATTAATACTATTAAGATGGCAACACTCCCCAAATTGACCAACGGATTCACCACAATCAAAGTCACAGTGGACTTCCTTGCAGAAACTGACAAACTGATCTTAAAATTCCAGGGGAAATTCAAGGAATTCAGAATATCCTGAACAATTCACAAAAGAAAAAAGTAAGAGAACTCACACTTTCTGGCTTCAAAACTTCCTACAAAGCTACAGCAACTAAGAAACTATGATACTGTCATCAAGCTAAAGACACAGATTAATGGAACAGAACTGAAGTTAGGAAACAAACCCTCATACTTACAGCCAATTGATCTTTAGCAAGGGTGTCAAGATATTTTAATGGGGAAAGAATAGTCTTTCAACAATAGTGCTGGGACATGTGACTATCTATGTACAGAAGAATGGACCTGGATCACCACCTCACACTATGTGCAAAAATTAGCTTATAATTAATCTAAAACCTAAATGTAAGGTCGAAACCTGTAAAACTCTTGAAGGACATATAACTGTAAATCTGTGTGACCTTGAACTTAATAATGTTTGCTTAGATATAAAACCAAAAGCACAAGTTAAAAAAAAAAGAAAGACAGAAAACATTAAAAAGTCAGAAATTACCAAATTTAAAACTTTACTAGAAAGGACACCATCTAGAAAGTTTTTTTTTTTTAACTATAGAATTGGAGAAAAGTATCTGAAAATTATATAAATGATGAGGTAATTTTATTTAGAAGAGAGAACAATTTTAATTCATTATTTAAAAAGACTGCAATAAAAATGAACAAAGTATCTGAACAGACAGTTCTCCAACATAATATGCAGATTGGCCCAAAAGCACATAAAATGGTGCTTGACATTTTTAGAATGCAAATCAAAACCACAGCAATATACAACTTTGCAGCTACTATTTGACTATAATATACGCTTTTCTTAGTACTGGGGATTGAACCCAGGGCTTCGCACATGCTAGGCAAGCACTCTACGGTGGAGCTACATCCCCAAACTTTTTAAAATATGTTTTTTGAGAGTGTCTTTCAAAGTTGCCCTGGCTGACCTTGAAGTGCCTCAGCCTCCTGAGTAACTGGAATTATAGGCACACACCAACACACCTGGTAAAGGACCATATATTTACCCTAAGATTCCACCTACTCCGAATGTTCAGAATGGGCAAATATTTAGCAACAAAAAGTAGATTAGTGGCCACCGAGAGCTAGAAGGGGTCAGGGGAAACAAGGAATGACTGCTAATGGTTTCTTTTGAGGAGGCACGAAAATGTGGTGAAATTGATTGGGTTGATGGCTGCACAGCTCTATGAATATATTAAAAGCTATTGAGTCGAAAACTGTAAATGGGTGAAGCATATGGTATGTGAATTATCTTTCGATAGAGCTGCTATTTTTTAAAGTGATCACAATTGCTCTTTCTGGCTTGGGAAAGCAAACCGATCATTAACATAGAGCAGCACTTCCCACCATTCGCCTTCACTCCCCTCAGTCCACTCAGACCTAACTGCACGGTGTCCAGGCCACATCATGGAATGGCTGAGAGCCGGTCCTGTGTTGGAATCCTTGCTTCCTCACTAACCAGTGTGGCTCTCAGGACAGCGCCGTAATCTCTCTGTGCTTCAGTCCCCTTAGTATAAAATGAAGGTAATAACAATTTCTAGCTCAAAGAATTTTTAAAGGAATTAAAATACATATAAAATGTTTAGTGACTACCATAAAATAAGTGCTATATAAATATTGCTTTGTTATTAACCCTTCACCTTCCTAATAACCTGAGTTCCCCCTGCCATGAGGACAGGTCAATTTTCATATTCTGTCTCCTTGTCCACAGTGATGGGTTCAGAGATTGGCACTTGAGTGTCTGACCAGTCAGAGCCAGTGAGACTGTTCCCAGACATAGGTTGAGCTGTTCGGGAAGGAGACACTCTCCTTTCCAGGTGGCAATAAAACAAGAGACTTTTGGCCTCTAGAGATTCTGGCAGTCATCAGCGGGCCATTAGCCACCCGAAGAAGTAATTGCACAGGTAACAGACTAAGAGTAGACTAAGCGTATGAAGGTAAAGGGTGGAAGTTTCCCCCCTCACACACAGACTGGCTCCCAACTTACAATCCCATAACTACCCCTAGGTCTCAACCCTAAGGGTAGATATATCCCTGTTTGTCCAGGGTGGTCTCAGTTTAAGCCTGTTGGCATAATTGTGTGTGTGTGTGTGTGTGTGTGTGTGTGTGTACATGTACAGGCATGTGTATGGTTCTGTGGACTGAACCCAGGGGTGCTCTACCACTGAGCTACTACCTCAGTCCTTATTTTTCATTTTGAGACAGAGTCCTACTAAGTTGCCCAGGCTGGACTTGAACATGTGATCTCCCTGCCTCAGTCTTCTGAGTCACTAGGATTATAGGTATACACCAGGCTTGACTATGGCCCAGCATAAAGCATAACTATTAAGAACTTCCCTTTCACTCTCATCTCTCAGTTTGGATGATAAACTAAAAACCATCTTATAAATCACAAAACTTTCACGCTCTCTGTTATTACTTGATGAATTGCTTGACTCACTGGTGCTGGGACAAGTGAGTATCTGCATGCAGATGATACACAGTAAGCCTTATAAAAGGCAGAAACCATAACTTTATTTGTCATTGTTTAATTCCCAGCACCTACAACAGTGCCTGGCTTGAAATAGGTGTTTAATAATTACTTGCATAATAAGTGAATAAAATAAAATATTTGTCACTATGTCTAGTTCTAGCCCTAAGGTTTTCCTCTTTTAATATCCTCACTCCTTAAAGCTGTTCCTAGTATTTGGTTTTTAAGTTTATTTTACAACGAATTAAAAAAATACATTAGAGAAGGAGAAGCACATGGTAGGTGATCCTGGAACACACGCCCTTTCAAATAGCAATGCTTGCTCCTCCGAGAGCCAGTGAGGGGACATACCTATTCTCTCACCCTCTGAAGAACACAACATTTGAAAAGTTCAGGGCACCAAGTTGAGTAAAGATTTTTTTCTAGATGAGATCAGTAATTCAAGGTAAAATTCACAGATACAGAGAAAGCCCCACCACACTGCCTTCCCACAATGCAGTTTTATAAAGCTATTGTAACAAGTCTAAGTTGTGCAAAAGAGGACTGAATATTTTCCATTTTCCCTATTTGCTTCATTGGCCTTCATTTAACCTCTCTGCCATTCGCCTCCTCTAGTTTCAGCACCGAAAGCTTTACCTGATCCCTAAGCCATCAAATTTCTCCATTTTCTACCATGATAGTGTTTCATAAATGAGAGATACTCTGCAAAGAAGTTGGAAGAAATTTTCCATTTTTCGAGAGCTGAGATTTGCAGTTCAAACTAGAACAAGAACAGATGTGAACAGTAATATGCAACAAAGTCACTTATCTGTTTGATACAAGAGGATTAAAAAGAGTAGGGAAAATATACTCTTTGGAATATTTCTTGGCCTATTAGAGTCACATTAACAATGCCCCAGAGGCACATGTGGTCAAATCTAAAAGGTTTACTGTATGTTCTAAAGTTAAACTTAATTCAAGTTACTGTTGTGCCCACAGGGTAGGTAGCCAATGTTCTGAGTCCAAGGGCTGGTTCAAGGGGAAAAGATTGGATGGAGGTAGAAAATGTCCAACGAAGAGGTTAAATATGCTTTGTAAGTGTGATAAAACCACATGAATATTAATTGGGCCAATTCAAACCTTGGCCTCTCAATAAAACAAAAATATTTTTAAGCTTTAAGAGAAAATAAGCAGGTGACTCTTCCTAAGCTATTTGTATCTGATTGCTGTTTTTCAGAGTCTGAGGTTATTTTCAAAAGAAAATACACTTTCAATACTTCTTGATTAAACATCCCAGAGCAAGAAAAAACAGAGACCTACTGTAAAGTTACACCATATGAAAAGCCACTCTCCTCCCCCAAGTGCTTAGTGAGGACTAACTCTCTCATCTCCTTCCATACACTGGAGCCAGGGCTGGAAAGAGAATTCTGAGCCCTGAAACTTTAGCCAGATGGAGAAGTCTTCGCAACCTTTTCCGTTTTGCTTCTCACTTAACGCTTTGCCTTCCTTTCCTGTTCTTCAATTTGCCAGTGCACCCCCTAACATAATTTATTTACAAACTATTAACTAACTTCCTTTGCAGTGCTGTGTGTTGAAATGCAGAGGAAAGACAGGGCACACGGACAGACCTGATGCTGCTTTCCATGTGACAATCTTTCAAGAGTTAGGGAGCCGTCTTCAGAGTTCTGGCTCTTACTTCTAAACTGGATTGGAAACACTGATCAGGCTTCATGTCAAAGACCTCTGGGCAAAAGGATCTAGGAATTGTCTTCTCAGTGTAAAGAAAATCTAGATTGATTTTTCTCCTGTCCTTACATTCATTACCAAAAGGAGAAATAGTCACTGTTTTCAAAATACGTCAATGTCCCTCTCTATGAAATCACACACACAAAATCTGAACCAAGCAAGCATCTAATTTAAAGCACAATTATTCACAATCTAAAAGGATTGTTCTCCTCACAAAAGAATTTGTGATTGTTTTCTTTTAAATATAATAGTGAGGTTTTTTGCTATAATCAAATTTATCTGATTATATTTTAAAATTTGCACACAACTTTACAGAGTTTTGCATTTTAAAATGTACAAATGCGTTCTTTTTCTAGAAATAAAATTACAATTGTCAGTTTTCTCTCCAATATACTGTCCTCTACTACATTGGTAGTAGTTGATATTTCATAGAAACTTTATTCTGATCAAAATATATATCTCAGATGGACTTCTTTAATCAAGTACTAGTTATTTTGAGTCATTCGCACAACTAAATATTCATTAAACATTCATCATGTTTCAGGATTTTATTGTTATTATTATTAATATTATTTTGGTACCAAGGATTGAACTCAGGGGCACTCAACCACGGATCCACATCCCCAGTCCTTTTTATATTTTATTTAGGGACAGGGTCTCACTGAGTTGCTCAGGACCTCACTAAGTTGCTGAGACTGGCCTTGAACTTATGATTCTCCTGCCTCAGCCTCCCAAGCTGCTGAGATTACAGGCACGCACCACCATGCCCAGCATGTTTCAGATTCTTTATCCTGATACTGCTTTATATCTTTCCTGTTCTCTGGGCAACACGGGACTCAAACTTTACTCATAAGCCAGAGTAGTATCTTTAGTGGAGCCGAAAGTCCTGCAAGGAATGCAATTGCAGATGAAAGTTCAACACACGATTAAGTCAACATCTCAAATATGCGGGAGAAAAGACAGGCCTGTAAGTGTGTGGCAGAAGAACACAGTTCCAGTGTGTAGCAGAAAGGGAGCCTCTGGATGTGTTAGAATCTGAACCATCTAAAACAAATCTTTACAAGGAGAAATGGGCTTAAAATAGGCAGGGTCTACATTGCCCTTGTGAAGCTGCTGGGCAGGTCCGACCTGTGTGCTCTCCAGGTACCCTGGAACCAGGATTTGGGCCTGAAGTCTGCCCCAAGATGAGGCTGTCATCTGAGGTCTGACCTGAGTCCTGGAAGATGCTCCACAGTGGTGTTAGCTGAAGTCTTCAGAGATCCTACGGTCAGTCCGGGAAAGTTACCTTCAGTATTTTTGTCCATAGGACAGAATCAGGACTCATAGTGGAAGCTAAAGACTAGGAGGTTTAGACCAGAATTAAAAAGAGCTCCCTGGTAATTGCCACTCATGGAATTGAAGTTACGCTTTGACTTTACAGGCTGCCCCGGCAAGGTGCAGGCAGGAGGGCTGGACTGAGCAGATCCATCTAGTGTCTTTGATACAAGTTATCTTAACCTAAGCCTTGGGGTTTATGGGCCACAGGACAGCACTCAAGACCAGGGTTTAAAGCCCTCATCCTTAAACTCAAGTGCTACAACAACTCCTTCATCTTTTCAGCAAACACAGATTGCCCCCCACTTAGTTGATCCAACTTAGGCTTCTTCAGCTTTGCAGTGATGCAAAGTGATATGCACTCTGTAGAAATCTATCATACTTCAAATTTTGAATTTTGATCTTTTCCCAAACAAGTGATAAGCAGTGAGTGTTCTTTCCTGATGCTGCACAGGACAGGGGCCTCAGCTTCCAGTCAGCCCCATGATCATGAGGGTAAACCACCAATAGTCTACCATGGACTGTGTGGCCAGCGTTGTTTTGGATACACGTATTCAACAAGTTACATGAGTCATTCAACACCTTATTATAAAACAGGCTTTCTATGAGATGATTTTGCCCAACTTGGCTAATGTAAGTGTTCTGAGCACGTTCAAGGTTGGCAACGTATGCTGAGCTACAATGGTCAGTATTAAATGTGTTTTCACACATTTACAACTATTTACAACTCGCAATGGCTCCGCCAGACAGAACCTCACTGTGAGTCAAGGAGCATCTGCATTTACCAAGTATTTTGCACATGCCACACAACATGCTAGGCATGAGCATTTATCACACAGGAAAGAGCTGAAGCCCCATCAGGCTCCCCATCCACCCTCATCCTGCCCCTCCCTTTTCCTCCAGAATTAGTTCAAAAACATGAATTGCTCATGTCCTTTCTGTGCCCTCTGTTTGGTACCCTTATGCCCACAGAGCAACATCCAATCTGCCTAACCTAGATCACCACGCCCTTGACACCACGCGACTCTGCCTCCCCACTTTCCTTTCCACCTGAAGCCTGAACTAGATCCAGTTGGCTTCCTGCTAAAACGCCCTTCCCCCTCTCCACCTGCCTTTCTATTCTCCCAAAGACAGTTTGATTGTTCCCTTCCCGGGACCTCTCACCGCAAAGCTAATTCAGGCTCCTACCATGTTCTCATGAGCTTCTACATTATACTATCACTGTCTTGGTTATGCCTATTGTTATTGAAAACATCCTTGTCCCCCACATTTTTTTTTTGCTGTCTTCCAATATAATATTATGTAGCATCATAGTTATGTCTCTACCAGTTACTGTGCTACTGGAAGATAGAGACCAAAAGCTGCTCCTCTCTATATTCCCCAGTCCTGCAAGCTGCTGGAACATACCAGGTAGTTCACCTATGTGTGTTAGGCTAGGCCCAGGAGTCACAGGGAGAAAGCAGAAGGAAATGACAGCCAGCTATTATTTTGAGTGGTGTGATATGCAACTCCAATTTGAAAACTCCAATCAGTGTAAATATACTTAAGTTCAAAATAATGATAACAAACTCAGTTTCACCCCAAAACAAGGTAGGTGGGGAGGAAGAGGAAGTGAAGGGAAGAGGAGATCAGAGCCACAGAAGGCACTGGAGAGCGGTTTAGGTAGATAATGGTGGCCGTCCCCTCTGTGGCTTCATCTTCTCCCTTTGGGTCCTGATTCCCCACAGACAGGCACCACCCCCAGCCCACTCCTGGAAGGTGCACCGTTGAATCTGTGATTCTATCAATATCGAAAACGTGTGTGGAAATGGACAAAGACAGGAAGGAAAGCACAAAGGCGGGTTGCACAAAGGCGGGTTTGCTATTCTAGATTGGTATAAGTTATTTATTTTTTTTTCATTTCCTTTAATGTTTGAATAGCAGTGTTCTTGACAGTACATATTCTTAACAACGGCACTAAACTGGAAATGGTAAAGCTGCTGATAAATTAACGCTCAGTTTTAAGGGACTGATAAACGATTTTAGGGATTGTTCTCCCAGAATGTCACTAACATGGGAATAATAAATCCCTCCTAGTAGACTCTCTGAAGTAGCAGGGACATAAGAGAACCACTTTGAGAAAGAAGCCCCATTATCTCTAGAGAAAGGCTTACTCTCCAGCCTTCTATTAACATAAAATATCTCTGGCAAAAGATGGTAAGTGTATTTCCATCAATACTTACAGCAAGTTATTTGCTGAAAATACTGTCAAAATGGAAATTTTTCTCCAAAGGAAATGGCTTTGTAATGTTTTTACTTTACTATTAATTTAATGCCCTTTGTAAAGAAAGCACATGAGCTATGAAGTCACAGCTAGACACAATGGGCATTAAAGCAAGAAAGTATGAATAATTTGTGCTATTGTCCAAATCCATAATAATTTCTCTCTAGGGAATCCTCAGACTATAAAAACAAAGTCCCATTAATTTTTCAGTTTCTCATTGCCATTTTTTTTCAAAGAATATAATTTATTATACAATAAAACAAAAGTGCATACTTAAAAATTTAAATCCATCTTCAAAGTTCCCCAAAGTTCATTCTTTAGTTTGACATTGACTTGTCTACTATAATATTTCAACAATTTGGGAAATATCCTTTATGGAAAAACACCTAACAAGCTTCATCTTAGCCCAAAATGCAGAACTCAAAAGCAGCTCCACGTCATCTTTTTGCTAAATGTCATCACTGGACCTCTAAGTCACTGGCCAAGACACTTGGGCAGAAGTGCAGACAGATCCAAGCACGACTCTGTAGAGAGATTAAAAAAATATCCAGGCCTGAAAAATGCATTTCTTCCCACATACTGGCCCACTAAATACATCCCTTGTCTGGGCAAGTGATCAGAAAAGTGCTGAAAAGAAAAAAAAAAATCCCACTAGACTCCAAAAAGTCCTAGCTGAGGCCACTGTTTCTCAGAAGTCTTTCATCCAAGACTCCCAGGGTATCAAAAGACCTAACCCAGAATAGTTTACCAAAAGTAAAAAATTTCTTGTTTTCTCATGTTTTATTTTTAAGATATGGGGAATTTTGATTTCTACTATAACATATTTCTCTATTTGTTTTAATATGAAAATAATGGGGGATTTAAAAAATTATCAAGTAAATTTGAAATTCCAGGAGAGTATGCTATGCTTAACCTGTGAATTTTTTTCTAAACCCAAGCCAGACTGAGAAACCTGGAATTAAAGCTTCTAAGACTCTAGACAGATTAAAATGAAATGGTTCTTGCTGGAAGATGCATAATTTAGGTTGATTTTGGTCAGTTATGAACAGCGTGCACAAACTGACTCGTTGGGGGAACTGGTCTGTCTTCTACGCAGAACCAGTTCGTGCATCAGATGTACAGGAAAGCAGGTAAGGAGCTGGCTCAGTGCGATGGGTGGTCTGGATGGAAGAGCAAAGGGGAGACTTATGGCTCAGAGTTTGAAGGTTCTGTTGAGAAAGATTTCTGCAAGAGGAATGGAGAACCCAGAGATAAACTTTTCCCACATCTTATGTTTACAAAGCGCCCTTGCCCATATCGCCAGGAATGAAAACATAAACATCTGCTTCAAGCATAATCACTGCAGTGAACTGGAAAGTGGCTGGAACAGACTCCTCTTTACCGTTCTCATAAAGTGGGCAGGAGATAAGCAAACTCCTTCTCAGCCACTTGCAGCTGTCCTCCGGACATTTCCTCCCACCAAGCACTGCTTTGCACAGGAGGTCATTTTCTAGGTAGCAAAATGCTATTTGTCAGGTAATAAAAATGGAGGCAAAGTTCGATACAATCTGGTGTGAGGCCCTAGGTGTGATCTCCAGCACCCCAAAGTGCAGCATAACAAAACAAAACAAAAAACAACAATCAACTCTCCAAGTGGTACAAGAAGAAATTGGTTATTTCACAAAATAGAGCCAATAAACACAGAGTAGAACCCCCTGTGTCAATTAATGAGTGATTTTCTAAACAAAGCTCAACCTGGATTGTAGAAAAGTACAACAGTCCAAAACAGATCTGCTAGCCCAAAAGATGAGTAAGGGATAATGTCTGAAATCCTGGTTCCAGAATGCCTCTCAAATATCTGAGACATGCACATTCCAAAGGACCAAAAGGACTAAATAAATAAGAAGGCAACACTGCACTTAAAAACTTGAAATTTCTCAAGATTTCTGTAAAATAGCATGCTAGCTCACACTGGAAGGCCCGGGCAGTTTATTTATTTATTTACTTATTTATGTTTTTGGACTGGGGATTGAACCCAGGGGCACTCTACCACTGAACTACATCTCTAGCCTTTTTACTTTTATTCTGAAACAGAGTCTCACTGAGTTACTGAGGCTGACCTGGAAGCCTCTGAGTCACTGGGACCACAGGTGGACACCATGACTCCAACTCCTCTCTTTTCTATCTCCCCCTAAGTGTTCTCCACATTTAAGAGATTTTTCTAGAAGATAAAATACTCTTTGGTATTAGGAATAGCAGTGTATTTTGCATTGTCACTTTTCAAAATTGAGCAAGAATCATTCTAGTTACTTCTTTTGTCTCCCCAATGGTCATGCGTTCCGGAAGAATCAGTTTTGCGACAATACACAGGCTGCCTCAGAAGACATCTCAAAATCCTTAAAACACAGTTAATTTAAAAATTAATAAATGCAACCAGTTCCACTTTGATATAGAAAATATTTACCCGCTGTACCACACCATTAGATAGAGAGGTAGAAAATATCACAAAATCATAAAATACAACAAAAAACAATTGGTCTTGCCTTCTTCTAAAGAAGGAAGGAAATGGGGGAGGAAAAAGGAAGGGAGGAAGAAAGGAAGTAAGATGGCTGAACTACCTCAGTGGCCTTTGCCTGCTATCAGTGCAGGAGCCCCTGAGAGAGAATACCTGACTTCACTCACTGTTCCCTGCATTCAACATCAGGGCACAGGAACACTCTCTCCAACCCAGCTTACTCTCACCAGCCACTAAAGTGTTCTACAGGAAAGACCTCCTTCCTCTCCTCAGCAGGAATGGTGCACATGCCGCTTCCTGGATGACACTGTCTTCCACGGATCACTGTCGGCTGATTCTCCCACAGACCATCTTTCTTTCCCCTACACACACACACACACACACACACACACACACACACACACACTGAAATCAACACACTGTAACAGGGGCTCCTTTAAAATTGAAAGATGTAACAGCAGCACCCAATTCTTCCAACTGTAATTTTTTTCCCCCTTTACCCCCTGAGTCACATCCCAGCTCTTTTTATTTTACTTTTTGAGACAGGATCTTGTTAAATTGCTGAGAGCACTCGCCATCCTCCTACCTTGGCTTCCCCAGTACTCTTTAAGTTGCTTTTCCTTCTCATTTTATCTCATGCTGGAAGGGACACTGCAACCCCCCAACCCTGGGGCCAGGGAGACGCCAGCAACAGGACCTCTCCACACTGGCAGGTCCCACGCCCAATTATGCACACCCTCCACGGATACACACCCCTTGGCTCTCCACTCTCTTCTGCTTTCTAATTCTAAAACTGTTGTCTATATGGGGAAGACAGGTTTCTAGAGTAGCTGTCCTTTTGACCAAACCAAGAATAAATTCATTCATTTCTTGTTTCACCACCTTTTCTCTGTTAACCAAACGCTTCACGTGGTTGGTGACCAAACTTGTCTATAAGGACCCCCAGCCTCTGGTCCAGGTTCCCAATAACACTTTTTCTTCTTTTCTGTCATGCTTTCCCAGTTAACGGAGAGAAAAGAAACCAGGGTCTATGATGGATTCTGTGACGTCAGGACCAAGGACCAGTTCCCCCACGGCGGGAGGGTTGGTGGCCCAGGGCCCTGGTGGCAGTGCTTCCCAGGAACTGCTCTGGGTTGGAGTGTAGCTTGTTCACGATCATGACTCTCCTGGGAGTGGCGTCTATCCAGGCATGGATCCATGAGGACATATCGGTTTAGGCTCCCTGTCTCAGGATGGGACAATTCTGAAGTGCCGTGCCCGCTGTGGGGCTCCGGGTGGCCTTGGCTGCCTCTCAGTCCAGCGTCTTCCTTTCCTGGGTTTTGCCTCCCTCACTCCCCCAGAGGAGTCAACCCAGGGTGTGTCCCCAAATAAACTACTCTATTTAGGAGTCTGAATTCCAGGAAATCTGACCTAAGACACCCTTGCTCTTTTTTCTCTTCATTCCTTCTTTGTGATTAAAAAGCAAACCTCGCAGTAGTTGTTCAGTACTAGGTAAGCACTGGTGTCCATGTGGTTTTAAAGTAAAATGTTTCCTTAACTGCTAAAACTGTCAGTGTCTTAAGAATTTCCCTCAGTAATCTGCACAAGCCTCTAAACGTCATCTCATCTTCTTCTAATTAAAAGTACCATTGTCAAAGTCACGTTACATAAATAAGGAACTACCTTTATTAATGTGGTTATTTACTGTTCTAATTAATAGATTTGTGAACACAATCTTCATCTCCAAACTATACAGCATTTAATTATTCTGCTGCTTTTCATTTCAAACCTAGATTACTTAAATTTAAGGTTTAAATTTAAGTAGATTTATATGTGCCAACTTTTTCTTTTCTGTTCTGTTTTTTGCAGTACTGGGGTTTGAATACGGGGCTTGGCGCACACTAGGCAAGCACTCTGCCACTAAGCCACATCCCCAGTCCCTTTTGTTTCTTTTATTATTTTTGGTAGAAAAATTATTTTCAAGTTCAAAACAACTGACTTCAAAACAAACTCTGGAAACCAAACCTGTCTGTAAGTGGGAGCTCTCCATCACTTCAAATAATTGACTTTGGAAGTAGAGAAAAGCCTCACACCATTTCAGGGACTTATTACCAGGCTCCAGGCTTCCCCTGCAGATGCAGCCAGCCAGCAGCTTCACTACAGAACGGCAGAAGCATCCCAGCTGAACTGCAACCACCGATTTCCCCGACTCCAGAGCATTGCCTGGTTCACCCACGCTGACCATCTGAGCAGGCCGGCCATTCACCAGACAGCCCAGGCTGCAAGGCCATATGTGCAAGGGGCAGCTGGCATCCATTCTTCCCTGCTAATCAGGGCATCTGAGGACACCCAAGGCATCAGTCCAAAAGCTTCTCCCCACCCCCTCTTTTTGGTGATGAAATTGAGCTCAACAGTTCATTAGATCTTTGAGCAATTTCAAAATTTTTATCAACAGTGATTTCTCAGAAGCCAGAATTATAAATTAACACATCTAGACCAAACAAAGACTAAAAATAGCAACTGCAGACCAGAGACACACCAGGCCCACTGAATAGGGATAAAGAAACCAGCCAGTACTAATACTCGTGAAGGGGAGGTGAATTTTCAATTATTAATTGATAAAGAAGCTAAATGAAGAGGAAATCAAAGCTACTTTTTCCAAATATTTAAAAGTGTTAATAGCAGAAGCAAAACATGCAATAGAATCAGAAAATCAGATGAAGACCCAATTGACTGCTATTAAAGCCTCAGGAGAACTAGCTGGAAAGTGGAGCCACCAGACTGGAGAGGGACAACCCAGAGTGGAACCAACTAAGGGGAGGCAAGTGACAGAAGGGAGGCAGGCACACCTCTCCACTTCTGGCCAAAGCCTGGAGGTCAGCTGGTGAGCAGATGTGACACCGCTTCCCGGGACTCTTCCCGCTACCTGTATTAGTTGCGCTACTCATGGGAGGGGGGCTTCTCAATCTTTTTTTCATTATTTCCTATCTAAGTTAAAAAGAAACAAATGATTAATTTAAATTCTGGGCTTAGTCCAGTGGGGAGCGCATGCTTAGCCTAGTGAGGCCCTGGGTTCAATCCCCAGCACCAAAAATAAGTAAATAAATAAATAAATAAATCTCTAATGAGATAAATTGGCTACTAAAGAATAAGATTTCATTCAGTAAGGTTGAGTTTTGAAGACCACAAATTATTTTAACATCTAAGATGTTTTTGTCTCCCCAGAGCCAATTTCCACTCCCTCAGGGGACGTGGTAAAGCAATGTGGAAGGCTGGTGTGACCTACAAACAAAGGGGCTGAGCTGCTAAAACATTTATTGATTTTAAGTTGACGTTAGCAAAATTAACCAAACTTAATCCTTTTACAATGCAGGATAAGGAAATTACCGAACATCTCTGGAATGCTTCACGAAAATCATCTGCTCTGCTATTTTGATTTGTGATCACGATTTTAAGAGAACAGCCCTATGTCCATTGAAACATGGATTTGCTACTTCTTGTAAATAGCATTTATTATCTCTCCAGACGTGCCATTAAGTTACATTTCTTTGTGCACAATAAGCAATCTAATGTCAAGAATGTTCTCTTTTGAAAACGTCTATGAAATGAAGTTTCTAGTGATACAACTGCTCATATCCCAGTTTAAATATTCTATAATTGTCTGTCTTACAGCATAATCACTCATTAACAGGGACACAAAAAATTGTGGAAAACTTTGTTGCTACAGAAACTTGTGGAGACTCACAGAAAAATATTTTCAAGTAAACAAGTGGATGTATATGGAATACTGCCCTTTTCCCAGATTTGGAAATGGAACAACAAACTGAGGAGGGGGATAGAATGGTTTGGAATATTCTCCTTGGAGTGGCATGGAAACTGATTCAGATCCACAGACTGTTTGCTACCACCCACAATGCATTGTGGAACTTCCCGGCGTGAACTGACTACACCAAACAAGATCATGATCAAGCAAGACCATGGCAAGACTTCCTCAAGGAAGAAATTGTTGTGTTGACATCCTGACACAGGTTCTTGTTCTCCAGTGGGCGGCAGTTCACATACTGGTTGCTTTGGGGAGCGATGATTTCGAGAAGTCATTGCTAAAGCTGCTGATCTGCAGATGCTAACGCAATGCTTTTATCTTCTTTAAAGAAAAGAGAGTTTCCTTTTCCTCCTTGGCATAGTTATCAAACTAATGCTGCCTCATACTCCTCACTGCTCCCAGAGGAGCCAGGCCATAGAAAATCTAGAAGGCAAACACCATGACTTGCTCCACATCTCTTCTTTGTTCTAGAAGTAGGGCAATGAATTGGTTCAAGCTTTCTGTCAGATTCTCTTGCCCATGAAAATGTCTTCTCTCCCACACAACCTGGGGATATCTGTAGGACCACACAACCTTCTCTCCCTATCCTGGATGTCTTAGTCTACTTCTGCTGCTATAATAAAACCTTAGACTGGGTAACTTATAAACAATAGAAAGTAATTTCTCACAGTTCTGGAGGCTGAGAAGATGAGTAGACTCAGGGTCTGGTGAGAACTCTCCTCTGCTTCCAAATGGTACCTTTATGTTATGTCTTTAGTTGGAAGAAGGGATAAGGACCAAGCAGCTCTCTGATGCCTCTTTCCTAAGGGTATTAATCACCTTCTACATGCTCATATCTTAATACTACCACGGCGGAGATTAAATCTCAAGATGAATTTTAGAGGAAGGCCAACATCCAAACCATGATACCACCCCCAAACCATAGCTTTGATTGCTATACTTTGGGAAACAAGATATTGGCAATATCAGTTTTGTGTGCCCAATTCATTTGCCTCTGATTAACTATCTTCACAGGTGGATTTTACAAGTACATCAGAAGGATTCATTCAAAATGACAAAGCCTATATTATAGAATTAATAATTCATTTATTAAGTAAATAATATAATCATAAATTTATAGGTAAAAGTTGCAGATAATATAGAACTATCATCAGAGTGTGACAGTGATAGTGTCTTTCATTTCCTTTCCAGGGCACATGGGTAAAATTCACATGTAGCTAAGGAAATGTCTCTTGGTCCTTTTCTAATTCTCTTCCCTTGTTCTTTTGCTACTGCAGCATTCAGTGATCCTCTCCAGCTTCCTCTTGAGTTCTCCTCCAGTTCTGTTCATTACCATCACCCTAACTTCCCCCTGGAGATGACATTCATTTGACTATTGACTCAATAACTGTTGTTGAGGGCTTACTCTGTGCTGTTGTGCGTAGTAGGGGTAGAAAGGCAAAGCAGAAACAGACCCTGCCAGTTCTCAGTTCAGCCAGCAGGAAAGATAGAAAAAGGAAATGGCCCTTGTGCTGAAGTTTGAGAACTACAACCTAACTTCATTGCTTGTTTGGGTTCAAAACCACTTTACTACAAAGCAGTATTTTGATTGACTTAGGCTAATGAGGAATATGCACACATACACAAGATATTGACTTATGAAATAAAACATGTATTTATGCCAAAGGAAAGCAAATGAAGTCCAGGTACAGTTTCTCTGTAGTTCAAGCGTTGAATGGTAGAATTCCAAAGCTACTCGATGGCACACCAAATTTTAGAACCTGCACCATGACAACCAATAGTGTGTTTATACTGTAGGCAGCACTTTAATTTCAACAAAACTTCATCTGTCACATTAAATTAATGTTGTTAATTTGAGTTTTATTGGTTTTAGAGTTTTATTCTTTAGTTTGTAAATTTGTTCCAGTTTCATAATTAAAAGAGCTACAAGCAATCGAGTTTATACCTAGTTTTATGTTTGCATTTATGTAAGTAACTTTGTCATTAAATTAGTTTAAATTATTTAACAGTGGCACTAAGGAAAATTGGTCCTCATGTTCATACAGGCTTTGGAAACTAATATACTGCATTAACCACGATTGTTCCTAGCAATGCAGTTATCATCTAAGCTCCTGTTTCAAATAGCTTAGTTGATCCTAGAGTTGAAACAGTCTTTTTCTGTTATCTAGAGGCTCGAGGGGACCCTTCTAGTCTTCCGTGTGCAGCAACTGTAATTTCCTTCAAATTTATCAGTGAAAGAAAATGCTCAGCAGAGAACTGGCAAGCATCTAAAACAATAAAGTGGACAGGAAAACCCAATTCAATCCATTGCCTTAGGGAATCGGGAAAAGGCTGTGTTTTGTGATAACACAGGGAAACTCAGGGATGATTCCAAGAGACCCCTACAGTACCACTGAGCCTGGGAGGAGCCAGTTTTTACATTATAGATCTACAAGGGAACACTGAAGTCCATACCTTCTGATCTGTTTCCCTACTTCAAAAACACAGATGAAAACTTTTGTTCTATGTGTTTGTCAAATGCTTGTGCTCAGAGACACACTTTTTCTCCAAATGAGAAAGATCAACACAGTGTTCATGTTGGTCTGTTAATATAAGGTCACCAACTGTCCTTTCACAGGAAGGACTGTTCTTTGTTCTAAGATGTGACCTTCTTGTTTTTTGTGGTTGAAAAGTCTATTCATTACACACATGCTCAAAGTTAACTTTCTCTCCAAGAGTCAGATAGCCTCTGGCCCTCCCAAAACATGAAGTAAAGGGTAATAATGTTTCATGTTAGCATTTTTAAATAGAATAAATATAATTGCACACCCCCTCTTTTATAAAATTAAAAGTAGATGATGGTTGTTCCTTTTATTTTTATTTTTTAATTATTTGGACACATAAAAATTGGGCAGTCTTTTTTGTTTGATTTTGCTTTTTGAAGTTTTATTGGCTCATGAATCTAGAAGTTGAAGAACTGTGGGCAAGGACGACTGCTGTAACTTAAAGGTGTGAGGATGGGAATTTAACATTGGTTCCACCACTGGCTAACCCCTTGGGAACACTGATACCCATTCAAAGTTATAGGGCCCTCTGGTACATGGGAGAGTGACTCAGTGGTGATGGTCTGCAATCTCAGCCACTCGGGAGGCTGAGGCAGGAAAATTGAAAATTCAAGACCAGCCTGAGTAATTTAGCCCAGACCCTGTGTCAAAATAAAATAAGAAAGGGCTCTACGTGTAGCTCAATGGTAGAACATCCCTGGGTTCCATCCCCAGTACCAGAAAGAAAGAAAGAAAGAAAGAAAGAAGGAAAGAAAGAAAGAAAGAAAGAAAGAAAGAAAGAAAGAAAGAAAGAGAGAAAGAAAGAGAGAAAGAGAGGGGAGGGAAGAGGGAGGAAGAAATAAAGAAAAGAAAGAAAGAAAGAAAGAAAGAAAGAAAGAAAGAAAGAAAGAAAGAAAGAAAGAAAGAAAGAAAGAAAGAAAGAAAGAAAAGAGAGAGAGAGAAAGAGAGGAGAGGGAAGAGGGAGGAAGAAATAAAGAAAAGAAAGAAAAAATAGAATCTGTAGTCTTTTCTTCATAAAGCCACTTATGAAATCTGTCCACTTAACTGAAAGTTATCATCATTAATAGCAAGCAACCCTGGGTTTTCCTACATCAAATACATTGAGTAGTCAAGACATTTAAAGGAAGACTCAACATCTTTTAAATCAGAGAAAACCACAAGATCTCATTTTTTAAAAAATATTTCTTTCTTTCTTTATTCTTGGTACTGGAGATTGAACCCAGAGGCACTTTACCCCTGAGCCACAGTTTTTTTTTTTTTTTTTTTTTTTTTTTAATTTTGAAACAGGATCTCACTATGTTGCTCAGGGCCTCCCTAAGTGGCTGAGACTGGCCTCCAACTTACAAACCTTCTACCTCAGTCTCCTTAGCTGCTGGGATTACAGGCATGTACCACCACAACAGGCACAAGATCTCACTCTTTAACCTGCTTGATTGCTTTACTTTTTCGGGACTCTGTCTACACAAGTATTAGAAAGCTTTAAAAGAAATAAATACATCTAATGGGTTTTTGTTTTTGCTTTTATTTTGATTTTTTTCTTTTTTTGCTATAAAAATAGATATAGCAGTTAAATCAATACCTGAATTTAGTCTAGCTTCACTTCCAGACAAAGCCACCACCATCCTTTGATTAGAGCCTAACTAGTATATACATGCTGAGACACAACAATAAAGCATATTTTTAAAAAAAAATTTGCAACATTAAAAAAAGAAGCTTTAGAAGACCAAAGGAAACAGGAATTAGGATACTTACCCAGAACAATAAGAAATGCTTACTTACAATCCATTATATTTATGACATTAAAATTTAACACATGAAGCTCACTCATTTATAGGAATAATTTGAAACCCCTGTAAAAACATTGTTAAGAGGCAGGTAATATTCACTGATCTTATTTACCCAAGAATTATTTTTTTCTTAATGATGAATAGGTCTGACCATAAGCTAACTTCTTAAGAAAATATAGATGTTAATAGATTTAAGTTAAGGAAACTACGTGTTCTTCCTTGTTTGAATAATGTTCAGTGACTGTTTTTGAGCCATTGGGGAAATAGCTCAATTTTATTCTAAACAGACTCCAACTGAGAAAATAATACAAGACACTCTTTTGTTTGCCTTGGGATTTGAGAGCTCTGGAAGTTCATGTAGGTTTCATGAGTGAAAGAATCAACATTCTTTCCTTCCACAGAGGTATCAGATTGGTTGCTCTCTAAATCAAAACACGGCATGGTACAAACTGGGGTCCTGATGTGGCACATTTCTCCGTGTTCTTTATGTGTTTTAATCCAGCAAATTACCCATCTAGGCTTAGCAAATAAGCCCCTTGCCTGTTGTCTAACTCACTCTACTGAACTGTTTTCCTTTCCCTTGTCATCTGTGGTGACTTAGCAACTGATCAATGAAAACTTGCCAGAACACCATTGGATTCAACCATTAAATAATGTCTAGGGATCTTCCTCAGTGAAAGCTCTGGGCTCTGCAGAAAGGACCAGTCACAAACACACCTTGATAACCTCGGGACAATAGCATACAGATGCCTGAACTCTCTACCACTACTGCACGGCCCTCCCGACTGGGTTCTGCTTAAACCCTAACTTAAACCTGACATCCAAGTCCTACCCCCATCAGCTCCAGGGAACTGTCTCAATCTCCACCTTTCTCTCAACATGCATCCCACAAACACGTATGGACATAGAGACAAAAGATCCTTGTCTTATGAGCCTATTCTTCTATTTTTCCTTTGAAAATAAGCTAATTTCAGGTATAATTTTGGAGTGAGACAGTTGAAATTGCAATGTCCTTTTCTTTTTTAACTTGTTTAACAACTATAGTGATCTGATTTAGTTCTTGAAAATCCGTCAGGGATCTGGCAGAGAAATCGCTTCACCCAATACTCTCCATTTACAGAAGCAGGATTTTCCCACCTTCGTGTTCTCAATCGTGTAAACACAGAGTCACGTGTTGCAGCCTAAGAAATGAGACTGATGTGTATCCAGAGGATTCCATTCTTGCCGATAACTTGATTCTCACAGCCCAAATGGACTTAAAGTTTGAACTTTGCAGAAGTAAATATGAAAAGGTAGGATAATCAAAACTCAAAGAAATTCCTTTCTTCATCCCTGTGAGACCAAAAGATGGTAAGTCCCATCCTTTTATCTTATAAAATTTTGTGGTTCAATCCCTATATATGCAGAGGGCAACTCATCACAAAGTTACTTCAAGCATTCATTTACTTAATTGATTTCCTTTATTTCTTTTACTCCTTAATTTGATAATGCTGTCAATTAAAATACTATTTATCCAGTTTAGAAATCTGTAGACTTTTAAATGGTTTCCACTTTGGAAAACAGTCAATACACTGCAGAAACTGAGCTCATTATTGGCAAACAAAGATTTCTCTGATGTTATCTAAGTCTTACTCTTGCCCTAAGAGTAAACCTAGGTCCTGGATTCTCCTTGGAAATTCTTCCAGATTCCCAAGTCTAAAACAACCTCTCTTGTGAACTGTCAAGTAACTTAATATTTTTAATTACTTGCCCAAAGTTTAGGGACATGGCAAGATTGTTACTTGAGATCTTTTTGTATCTTGAATGTCATTTTATGTTTAATGTGTTTTTACTTTGCACCCAGACCTAGCTTACAAACATACTCCTTTCACTCAGGAACTTCAAGGAAAAATTCTTTCTATTCCCTCTCACACAATCTTTTCATTCAGAAAAATGTTTTTACTTCAGTATTACATGCTGGTCAATATGATAGACCAAAAGGGCACAAAGATACCTTCATTAAGTCTTTCACTTCAAGGAGCTTAAATTCCAATAGGGAAAGAAAACACAAATATAATAGCTAAGTAAAACAACATGTCAAAGAATCTCTTGAGGAGAAAATATGGAGAAGGGCACAGAGATGTTTTGTAATGTTTTGTAATAACTTGTCTATAAATATTTGTTAATATAAATTGATATAACAATATAATATGCATTTAGTTATAATTTGACTTCTTCACTTCCATTTCACTAAGTAAAACATACATATGCAGCAGTTTTCATTAATTATTCCATAAATATTTATTGAGGATCTAAAATGTGGCAGTCACTTGGGAGTATAAAGACAAACAAGACCCACATGGTCTCTGCTTTCTCGATGCATACATCTTCAGGAGTTTAGACAAAATACTAATAAGCAAACAAAACAATTACAAATTATGGTAAGTGCTTTGAAAGATACAGCCAGGGAGTTGAAATAGAGAAGATTAAGTGGTTCAAATGGAAAAGCATGAAAAATTTCTATACAAGGGCATAAAACAAGATTACTCCTAGAGGGCTGACTCATGGTATGAACAGGTTGTTCATTGTACCCAGGGAAAGAGCAGGGAAGGACCTGTCTTAACTCCAACAGTAACAATCTACCCAGCATCTTTACTTTTAATGCTGCCCTGAGACCACCTTGGATACTTGTACTCGCCTTCCGACCGTGTGTGTGCGTGTGAGTGTGTGTGTGTGTGTGTGAGTGTGTGTGTGTGTGTGTGAGTGTGTGTGTGTGTGTGTGTGTTCCAAAGAAAAATCTGCATTGATGACCCACTGACATTATTGTTTGAAGCACGCTTTCTTTTTTATTTTTATTTTTTTCTGAAGTGTTAAAATGAACTATGATCATTATATCCTTCTTCGGTTAATTTTCTAGTCCAGATTGCTGCACCTTTAACAATAGGATTTTTTTTAATAATAATAACAAAAGAAGAAGAAACTAAATTGGTCATTTGGGTAATCCACTGCCACCATTCCTACCTTTTTTTTTTTTTTTTTTTTTGGTGCCAGGTATTGAACCCAGGAGCGCATAACCACTGAGCCACATCCCCAGCCCGTTGTACGTTTCATTTTGAGACAGGGTCTTGCTAAGTTGTTCAGGTCCTTGCTAAATTGCTGAGGCTGGCCTTAACCTTGCGATGGGATTGCCACCGCACCCAGCTCATCCCTACTCTTTCTGATACGCTGGCCAACAAGACAACAGACTTCCTTTGGACTCCCGGCCTCAAGACTGCATTGTGTTTTGAGATTTAGAAAAAGAAAAAACGTCTACCTCAGGCTCTTGTAAAGGAAAGGGGGAGAGCTCTCTTCTTCTCTTCACTCTCATTTGCCGTTGTCTTAGAAGCCTGAACTCTGGCTGGGCAAAGCCTCATTACCTGGAGGAGCAGGGTCTGCCAGAGGTGAAAGACAGCAGAGGAGCCGTCTGGAAGTGAGGCTCAGGAAACCCATCCGCAGCTGGGATGCCAGCGGCCGCTGCGTGTCATTCAGGAGCTGGGTGACTGGCCCCAGCACCAGCACTTTGGATTGGGAAAAGCGAAGCAGGTCTGGGTCACAGGGGAGCCAAAATCTGGGAAGACAGTCAAGTGAGGAATTAAGCTTGAAAAATCAAGGTTTGGGAATTGGGACAGAAGGTTAGGGACAGGATAGTAACTAGGGAGATTCGTACTAAACACCAGGGGCTGAGTTCAAGTTCTTCAGTCCTGGACAGATATTCAGCCAGAAGACTCTGATTTCATATTGAAAAAGTATCATCCTGGTTGGAAATGAGTTACTTCCAACGTTTCCCACACTTCTCTCTCCTCACCTCCACCACCACCTCTGCTTCTTCTCTTCTAGCTACCTGCAAACAGCGAGACCCTTCCCCACAGACTCTGGTCCAAAAGCCAATCAGCCTCTTGGGCCACGCCCCAACCCACTGCACGTGGAGCCCCACTGGGAAAATCCTGAGCACCTCTCTGTCCCCCACCACCACCAAGCAAGTGTTGCTGCCCAGTAGCCTTTCCCTGGAGTTGTCCCATGTCACCATGTTTGACAACAGCAGCTTCTACTGCAGACTGCGGCCATTTACCAGTTGTAAAATATATTTAATATCCCCCTTACCTAAACCTCCTGTTAGGCCAGGACTGATCCTAGACACACACACACACACACACACACACACACACACAACCACAGAGTTAAAGGCACTGGATCAGATAAAGACAATAATATAAAAATATCAACTAAAACAGCTGAAATCCAAGCACCATCTGGCACAAGAGAGAAAAAACAGTGCCAGGTGTGGAGGTGCACACCTACGATCCCAGAAGCACAGGAAACTGCAGCAGGAGGACCTCACATGCAGTCCAACCTTAGCAACTGAGCAACGTCTTTTCTCAAACTAAAAAGGGTTGAGGATGTAACTCAGTGGCAAAGTACTTCCCAGAATTTGAGGCTCTGGGCTCAATCCCCAGTACCACAAAAAAGAAAAAGAAAAGAATGTTCGTCACATAGTTCTCAAACATAGACGTACACCATAGGTACATGGGGAGGTTATTAAAAATACAGATCCTAGATCCTCAGACCTAAACTCCCTGATGGGCTCCAAAATCTGTAGCTCTCACCAACTCCTTAGGAGATCCCTATGCACAGGAGTATTTGGAGACTCTGCTCTAACCTATTTCTAAAGCAATATCCACCTTTTGTGGATGGCTTGAGATCCGCTGCCCATGGAATCCCACCTTCACCAACTTTTTATGCTGATTGCTCTGTCTGCCAAGAGTAGAACAAAAACTAGGAAGGAGGAGAGTAAAAATAACTACACAGACATAACTAAAAATAAATGATAAATAAAAGAATACTATATTAAGAAAAATGTAAACCAATCTCTCTCCTGGGTCTTGTAAGGTACTATTTTTATTACTGAATGAGATTGTAGATTTGTGTGTGTGTGTGTGTGTGTGTGTGTGTTGCAAAACTAAGAAGAAATGAAATATAATCTTCAAATTGTGCTTTCCTTGAGTCCATGTGGCTATTTATTATTCAAGATAACATCACACAGAACAAATGAAAAAGAGCTGATTATGAAAAATTATCTCTGAGAATCCTACTGGGAAGAAAAGTTCACATGAAGAAAAATTGTAAAAGATTTAGAGTTCATGGAGAATCTGCTAAAATAATGTTCAAAGCAAAATTTATCATGAGGTAATAAAAGTTTACAACCATATGCAGTACTCAAATGGAAAAAATCAACATAAGAGTGTACCCGTGCACCTTCCTTATAAATAAGGGAGCCTATCCTCACTGCTAGCCCTTCCCACAAACCCCACGTGGTTGATGGCCTTGTGACCCCCACAGCAGGCCTCTCCCTTCCATCATTCTCCTTTCTGGGCTGTCCATCTACACAGTTGCACATCTGGATCCTCTTCAGGTCAAGCAGTGGCTTAGCTCAGACTAGTAGCAAAGGTGGGATTGCACAGCCTGGAACTTGGGGACTGCTGAAATAAACTCAGCCAAAAGAAGAAGTCAAGATTCAGCTTCAGTAGAATTCCAGTCCAAACATCAAGTTCAAAGAGTTTCAGAGTCACACATTTGTGGTCAGGCTCCTTTCTATCAAGACTGCAAAGAGTCCAGAAATATAAAGTAGGACCTAGGAGAGCAGCTTTGCAATGGTGACAGATTCCTGAAAGAAGTGGACACTGCATTAGTCCATTTTCTGTTATTATAACAAAATACCTGAGGTTAGGTAACCTTATAATGAAAAGAAGTTTATTTTATTTCCAGTTCTGGAGGTTCAAGGACACAGCCCTGACATCAGCCTGGTGAAGGTCTTATGGCAGATGGCATCGCATGGTGGGAATGAAAGATGAAGAAGAGATCATCTCAAAAGTCAGACAGGCAGCCAGTATGGTAGCACATGCCTATAATCCCAGCAACTTGGGAGGCTGAGACAGAATTGTAAATTCAAGGCTAGCCTCAGCAACTTAGCAAGGCCCTAAGCACCTAAGCAATTTAGCAAGATCCTATCTCAAAATTTAAGAAAAACAATTTTTTTAAGGGCTGGGATGTGGCTCAGTGGTTAAGTGCCCCAGGGATACATCCCTGGTACCAAAAAAAATTTTTAAATGTTAAAAAGACAGGCAGAAAGTGGAGAGGGCCAGTTACAACTCCCCAGTAGACCCCACCTCTTAAACTATCACCAAACTATGGCAGCCATCCACCAAGTTAGTCTTCCTACAGCACAGCATTGACCATGACAATGCTTCTATGCCATCACACCTTCAGTGACTCTTCATTTCCTTTCCCATAAAGGCTTTTGGTATTCCGGCACTAAGTGTCCTGTTCTACCTCCCCTTATTCATTCATCCAAAGATGGAACAAATTTGCTAAATTCCTATTATGTATCAGATTCTCCTAAGTGTTGGTTTCAGAGATAATAAAAAGTGTTGTTTTGACCTTCCCCAAATTCATTGAGAAGTCAGGCTGGAAACCAATCACTTGGGTGTCTAATAGTCATCTTGAAATTGCGTGTTCAAAGTTCATTTGATCTTCTCAAACCTCTCCCTCCCCGCAGTTTCCCTGCTTCAATAAGTGGCAAGAGCTTTCCTTCTGTTTCTTCAGGTCAAAAGCCTTACAGCTGCCCTTGATTTCTCTTTCTCCCACATTCCTTAACAGCAAGTCCAGCTGGCCCATCTTCACAGTACAACCAGAATTCAACCACACATCACCAACTTCATTGCCACCACCATGATCCCAACCACCATCCTCACTTCCTGGGTTACTGCACTAGCTTCCAAACTCCCTACTTCCACTTCTATACTAAGTTCCCAGTACAGCAGGCAAAGCAATCCTTTATATTCTAAAATGTCTGGTTACAGCTCTAGTTTTTCAGCTTGAAATCCTCCCTGGGCTTTCCATCTCATTCAAAACGAAGAAAGATACTGAGCTTGCCTCTCGCTGTGTCCCCTGGCTTCCCAAAACTGCACTGCCTACCAATCTCTGTCTTCTCCTGCGGGAATGTTGCTCTGTCCTTACAGGTTTCTCACTCTGTTCCCATGAGTGTGTTTCCCAAATCCACCATTACCTCCCACCTCAGACTGCAGACTGGTTGCTCCCTCCGCCTGAAGCACTGTTCTTCACGATGACCCATTCTCTCATCTCCTTTGGATCTGTGTTCAAACACCTCTTTCTGGAAGAACTTCTCAAATCACCTCAAACAAAATATCCCCATCCCTCACCAAGCACTCCCTAGCCTCCTTATTGGCTCTGTTTTCTTTTTCTTTTTTCTTTTCCCCCTTTTTTTATAGGGGTACCAGGGGTTGAACTCAGAGGCACTTGAACACTGAGCCACATCCCCAGCTCTATTTTGTATTTTATTTAGAGACAGGGTCTCATTGAGTTTAGTGTTTTGCTTTTGCTAAGGCTGGCTTTGAACTTGTGATCCTCCTGCCTCAGCCTCCCAAGCCGCTAGGATTATAGGATAGGCATGCGCTGTCACACCCGGCTCTGATTTCTTTTTCGATGTTGTACTTACTGCCATGTTCTTATCTATGGATCTCTTTGTCATCTCCTCCACTCGACTATAAGCCACAGGAATCCAGAGACTGTCTATTTTCTTCATTGCTGTATCCTGGCCCATAGAACACTGCCTCGCATGTAGTATGCACAATAAATATTTATTGAATTAATTAATTCTGTTAATTAATTCTGTTAAGGGAGTAAGGTTTTCCCTCCCCTTCCTTCAAATTCCTGGATTTGTAACTCATTTTTAGTCTCAGTTTAAATGTCACCCCTTCAAAAGTGTTTACCTGCCCCACCCTAGAGAATGAAGTTCCTCTGGTATACGCTCCTTGTACTTCACTAGCTGAACGAACCAACAAGTGGATGAGTGAATGGAAGGGTGATGTTCCAGAAGCCTCCATCCACTGGTGTTTCAGACTTACACCTACTTTATTAACCACAGTTCTTATAGTCAACCAAGTCACACAGCCAGTTTGCTTTCAAAACATGAAATCCCAGTCAGTCCAGTTCCAGGCTACCACCTGATTTCCCCTTGGCTACCCTCCTGCTGCCCTCTCCTGCTCTTCTTGCTGTGAACAGGTGGCTCTTTCCACACTCAATTAGCCTCAAAACCATCTCCCCAAAAGAAGAGTCAGTCAATAAATCGACCAGTCAACATCCGATATGTGCCTAATATTTAACTGTGTGTTATCAAGAGAGAAAATCAACCCATGCAAAACAACGGGCAGTTTAATGGAAATCAGATGTTTTATTTTGCTTAGAATCTATTTTCCCTTCTGATTTACCTTTGGAAAAACACACCTTTCACTCATTCTCCATCCATTTGTTTCGGGTTCTGGGAGTAGGTGGTAATCCAAAACTGGTTAATCAAAGTCACAAAGTTTGGTTCAAGAATGGAAATATGATCCAAGTCAACTTCATCTGAGTTCATTCAAACATGCTATAATAATTAAGCTAACGGGCTTTGGAGCAAACTACCTGGGTTGAAATTCCTTCGGCAGTAATTACCACATATAAGAACTTGGTAAGTTATCTGTTCTCTGGTGGCTCTGGTTCCTTGTGTAGGAAATAAAAAAGATAATTTTTAACCATAGGATTATGAGACAGTTTAAGTAATATGATAAGTGTAAATTGCTTAAAACCACACCTGGTACCTATTAAATACTCAACGCATGCTAGTCAACTCTGGTTTTCCAACTTTTTGGAAAGAAAATCTTTCTGCTAGGACCATCTTGCTAACACATGGCAAGAGCCCTGACTGAATTAAGTCAAACCAGAGGGAAGCAGAGCTGAGAGATTAGGAAAGATGGAGCCTGGCCCCAGTCATTGAGCTCCAGGATCTAGATGTATCTGACATCATATGACCTCAGGAATTTTTGGCTACATGAATCAACAGATTCTTTTTTTCTCTTTTCTTTTTTATAGGCAAGTTGAGTTGCGTTTCTGTCTGTTGCCTGAAAGAGTTCTGCCTAATATAGGCAACTGTTCCAGGCAATGAATAATTAAGTGCTAACTGGTGTCATAGACATTCGTACAGCGCAGGACCAGGCAAGTTCAACGCAGGCTCTCGTAAGCAGTGCAGTGGGGGATCTTACCCCCCCTCATAGTCTGACGGCTCCAGCAGCCACGTCAGAAGATGTTTGGGGACTCATTCAAATATATACCCTAGAAGCAGTATATTAATCAATCAAAGAAACAACCTCTTCTCAAGAAAAAATAATAATAATAATGCTACTTAGAGCATTTTGGCAAAAATTGCCCCCTCCCGTAGCCAGGATCTAGAGCTCTGTTCTTTGAGTGGAAATGACAACTTCAATCTTGCAAAGACGACTCCCAGACGGTGAAGAATGGCCTTTGATTTTATATCTGATAATCAGGTTAGCTGGATCCGCTGGCGTCTTCAGAAGGGACAACTTCAAAAGGATTCCTTTCAGGAAATTAGAAGGCAGCAAACCGTTTCCTGATCCTGAAGTTTCCATCCAGGGCTCTTTGGGATCCTTCGGCCCTGAGCCCAGGGGGTTGTCCCTCCTCTGGAAATGTGCATATTCACTCTAACCCTCCTCTGGAGTTTCCTGGGAAAGGATCCATGTGACACCTCCCCTCGATCTTTTTTTTTTTTTTTTTCTTTTTTGAGCAAAGTCGAAGATCCTGAGAATCAATCTTTTCACAAGGCAGTGAGCAGGTTATCTACAGCTTGACAAAAGCATCATTTCCTAGGCCTAGGATGTGATGTTGATAAGAGGCTTTCAGGACCAAAGGGATATTGGCAGGCCAACTATGAGCAATAACAACCTCGTGAGCAAGACAGAGAGTGAGGGGGAGAGTAGCAGCCAGGCTGCTTCTCCCAAATTACTTCCATTTTTCCTCATGGAGCAGTCGGCAGAGGCATCCTCATTTAGAAAGTTCATTACAATTTTATTACCTTCAAATCACCCAACAACCATAAAGGAAATACTGAAAGTGGAAATGTCCACTGTGTTATTCTTAAGGTTAGCATCGATTGCCAAATTTGCCCTCACTTCACGAAGGTTGCAATATTTAGATTTTGGATTTGCTAAACAAAAGGAAGAAAATATTAAGAGCTAAAAGTATTTGAAAAATGCCCACTTAAAAAAGGAAGTGAAGACAATTGATCAGAAACCAGGATTTCACTACTTATTCCTTTTCTTTATATTTTTAAAAAGCAAACCACAAACACATCTGTTTGTGCAATTCTCTGCCACCAATTAAAACAACAGAAATCTTCGAACCTCCCCTTGAGGAAGGCTCAAACATGATTATTCAGTCATGGATGCCGCTGGATTGTCAACTGCTCATTTCTAGCATTAGTGCCCAAATCTGATCAGCCCTCTTCTAGAATGATCTTCCTTCTTCTCACTATTGCTCTAATGGCTACATGTTTGAACACAGAATAAATGATTTTCTTATTGTTTTGCTGAGTATGGAAACAACTGGAAGAGAGAACTAAAGGGAAGTCTGATGGGAAGCCTGCCATATATTTATAAGCTTTCACAGTCTTGGAGCTACAAGGCTACTCTGTGGCTGTGGGCAACACATTCTTGCAAGGACGCCCCACCTAGCACTAGGTGGCTCATGCCTGGTAAATGTGGTGCCTTCAGCTCTGACAGCATGAGGCTAATGCTGACTTTTCCTAGACCTGGGGCTTCAACATTTGCAATTTAGAATAAAATCATCCAAGATTAGAAATGCTATGAGTATAAAGAAGTGATTAGATAAGATTGAAAGGAAAAGAAATGGACTCTTTATCACCAGATAGAACTAGTTTATTACTACTATACTAGATCCAAAATAAAACCCCTGTGCTTTCTTCCCAGATCCTGGACAGAGGCTTTCAATATCTTCCTCGTTGCAATTGGAGATCAATCAGGGTCGACTATTTCCTTCAACTGATGCTGGTCCAATAAATCTCAATCTCATCAAATCCAATACCTCCTTTTTATCAAATATGTCTGTTTTATTGTCACAAAGTGAATTTCATTAGTAGTATGCCCTCTACCAACAAAAATAAAGTAAAATAACTAAAATGATAAAACTGAAACGTCAAAGAGAAGTACAGAAACCATTGTTTAGAACATATGGTCTCAGGTGCACTAGAAGACACCTATAGTGGTCAGGTGCTGCCTCTACCCATAGGATCACTATGATTGCTACCTGTGCCCCAAGGCCCCTGAGCAATCTGAAATGTGAATTTCTCCTAGCCTGGTTCTAAAAAGAGCAAAGCACAATATTCATTGTTTACACAATAATTGCATTCATAGAAAATTCAGAGTGTATTAAAATTGTGGAAAAACATTTTGCCTTTAAATGCAAAATAGAGTTTTGCTTCAGACTCAGATAATTGCGAACATGTTTTTCACCTATGTGACATTCAAGAAGTTCAAGTTGTGCAGGGGCACTATAGTACAGGTTCCCTGTGCACTGGTTGCCACCTGTGTTAGTTAGTTTTCCAGTACTATAATGAAATATCTCAGATAATCAACTTATAAAGAGGAAAGGTTTATTTTGGCTCATGCGTTCAGAAGTTTCAGCCCACGGTTGCTTGCCCCTGTTGCTTTAGGCCTGGTAGCATAGTACATCACAGAAAGAGCCTAGGGCAGAGGAGGAGTGTTCACCTCATGGCGTCCAGGAAGCAAAGAGAGGAAGACGAGGGGCTACAAGCCCAATACCCCCTTCAATGGTGCACTCCCAATGTCCTAACTTCCTGCCACTAGGCCCTACCTCTTAAAGGTTCCTCCACCTCCAAATAGCGCCACTGGCTGGAGACTAAGCATTTAACGCATGGGCTTTGGGGAGCCTTCAAGATGCAAACTAGATCATCACTTTTTCCCACTGCAGCTTGGGCAGCGCTTGCCTGAGTCTGGTGAGACAGAACACTCACACAAAGTTATGTGAAATGTGTCTACTCCTTACAGATAGGCAGCAAGGAGCAACAGAAACCTCAAATTCATGACGAGCCAGTCCCCCAAGGTTTAGGAGAGCTATCTAGGGCAGATGAGTCTTGTTGGTATGTGCCACACCTATACCTCAGTTGAAGAACCCTAAAAAGCAGCCCACCCTAGATTCTATGCCCCAGGGTAGCACGGCACTCTAGTTTAAAGCACTGACTTACATCCTGTTTCTAGGCAGGATTGCAACAGAGCCCAGGCTAGTCTTCCTTTTCTCAGGAGATTCTATTCCCAACACATCCTATGTGGGTCCATTGAAGGTCACCTAGAAAAAACTGTCCCAAAGTCAGTAAAGAGAGCTTTGTTCTAAAGAACAAACCCCAGTATAGCAGGACACGAAGCATCCCTGAACCCAGCCAATTCCTTCCCTCTCTCACATTCAAATTTCCAAAATGACATGCAGGTGTCAGTATCATTCCATTGAATCTACTTTGATGGTCAGTACTCTAACAACTCATCTCTTCCTAAAAATATTGGATGTCTTTATTTCTACAGTACACAGAAACTTATACACCCATTCTGAAATTCTCATGTACAACAGGAAGGTTGACTCTCAGAATTGTTAAGTCATGTCCCACAGCTACACAGTGGCGTATCCTAGCCAGAATGCAGATCTCCTAAGTCCTCCTGAATTCCATGAGCATTCCAGAGTGCAATGTTAAATCTGAGAATTACAACTTCTAAAAAGACTCACTTTAAATAATTGCATTTTATTTCACTACGTTTTCAACATGCAAAACAACATTACTTGTTATTGTTCTGTCCTCAATGGATAACTAACCATACTGGTGAAAAGTCATGTGCAGAGCCTGACACAAAGGCACTCAAGTACAGGACCAGTTTCCATTTGAATCCCTCAATTAGAAGCACATGATAGTATTGTCACTTTGGAATGATTCAAGACCTTTCCTGCTATGACTTTTGAAAATCTTCAGAAGAGTCCCATGAAGTTGGTATTATTATCCATTTACATATAAGGCACATGAGACCCTGAGAGATCAGGGAGCTTGTCCAAGATCACATGGATAGTAAGTTACAGATCAGATTTTTAGCCCAAATCCCCTTATCTCCATACACATATACTCTCCACTGTTCTATACTTCCTATTCCTAATAAATATTAGATCTTTTCCCTCATTTTATTTTCCTACCTGAGTTGGTGTTTTGTTTATTCTTTTTAATTTCTTGGTCAGACCAGGAAAAAAAAGAAAAGGAAAAGAATGGTCACTTCTGTGTGTGTCTACAAAATAAAAGTATTTTTAATGAGTAAATGAGTCCCTTGCTGGAGGTCTTTTGTTTTATTAAATAACGTGGCTATTGTATTGCTTAAGAAACCAGCTCTAACTAACCTAATGAACAAAACAGAAATCAAAGCAAGCATATTGGGATGTCTTGTGGAACTTAAGAGAGCGTGGACTAACCGGTCCTCAGAGCTGTAGAACTAGGGGAGCCAAGAACCTCCAACCATATTTGCAGGCCTTCCCTGGCAGGCCTGGGGTTTCTCTTATTGTGACCCCACTACCAACCACTCCTTGTTTCTGTCTCTCATTTCAAGTTTGGATTCTCAGAAACATCAGCATGAACTATCCATTGTGAAACCAATCACTTGGGACCAATAGGTGAGGTCAAGTCAAAATGGCCCCAGTTGACAGTCCACTCCTAGGAAAAACCTGCCCTGTGTCAGAGGAAAGGGTCAGGAGGGCCAAGCTGATGTTCCCATTAGAAAAGGAAAGACCAAAAGTGACAACCTGTTAGCCAAGGAAAATCAGCAAGATATGAAAGACTAGCTATAAATAAGGGTCAATGTACAGAGAATAAGGTATCGAATGACAAAGGATTCACTCTCATCATATTTTCCTCTACGTAAAAACTTCTAAAACTTAAGGGTTAAATTTAAGTATGATCTAATGCCCAAGCTCTCAACCTACTGTTTGAGTGCCTTGTATGTTGGGTCTGAACTGGCTTTTCCGTGCCCTACCCCCACCCTAACTACCCCCCGCAAATTAAGAATTTATCTAAAAAAAAAGAGAAAAAAGCCAAACTGTAAAACAGTGGGCCAGACACCATAAGCCTCAGGAAAAAAAAAAAAAAACAAAAAAAACAGATCTAAAATCCTGGAGAGGTAGACTGATCCCTTGAAATCTCTGAATCATTTTAGAGGGAGCCTATAAATAACCCTGGATGGAAAGGAAGCTAAAAGGTGCCCAATCACTTCTGGTGCATTAGTAGTAAAATCCCCCTCAAAAACACTGATCAATCCACCAATTGATTAAAAGTTCACAGCCCACTTTGGTAGAAAAATCAACATTCAAAGTTATTTTTAGCCATTGGGTCAACTAATCAACCTGTTGTTAACTGCGTTTTTCATTATGATCTAATTGGGCATTATGTAGTCACAGACATAGACCATTCCAAGCTTGTAAGTATGTTCATTAAATTTTCATATTTCCAGGGGCAGAATGTGAGTATTCCTACAAAGCTCATAAACATGACTACTTGGGTTATCCTTCTCCCCCTCAAACCCTACCCCCTGTAGCTATTACTAAACCACTAATGGGAATGTGTAACAGTTGGTGATTACTTTTTGTTTTTAAAAGAATAAATAAATTCAGGTGTCTGTCCTGGAAGCAACAATCTAATTTATACTTGTAGGCCAGTATCACATAGTGCCACACATTTATGCAAAGAACAAGCTGAAACTTGCACTTAACAACTCCAAATGAATTGTCTGGTACCTTTAAAGATAAAATTGGCATGTGAAGGATCCCAAGGGTGGAAGGAAGGAGAAACTACCCACAGATATCCCCCCTCCCTACTGTCCTTTTCATGATAAAGTATCGCCTTTTGTTTGACTCACTAACCTACTAGTGCTACTGTTAAAACAATAAATTTTTGATCTGCCCTTGGCATATATACCCAACCCAGTGGTGCTCTTTCAACAAATAAGGCTCAGAATATTCCTCAAAGTAATTAGATGATTCCCATTTGCAATTCTGATATCACTTCCAAAGCTTCAAAGGGTCCAGGCTACCCTCTTTAGAAATATATATCTTATAATATTCCCAGTATTATCATTTATCATTTATATTGGATGAAGATTACATGCTCACCTCTTGCCCCTCATTCTTTCTCACCCTTACCCAATCTCACTGATCTTCCAAATAGTCTAATTTGTAGAAAGGGGTTTAATTTACAAGAAAAACAATAGATTTGCAAATAACTTATGAATGGAATGCCTAACAAAAGACCCAGTCTCACTAATGAGTTTATATCCTCAGTGGTCGATGGAGAGAGAAAAGTGGTGAGTGAGTGAGACCTCCCCTCCCAACAGCCAGAGCCTGGATGTTTTCCCAGGCTGGACCACTGTCAGAATGAGATCACTCACACAAGTTCACTCATTTTATAAGGATGATGGGTCCCCTGTAGAAAGATCTCTGTCTTTGCCTAGTCAGAATGCTGTAGAAAAGATGACAAACTGTGTAGCTGATAAACAATAGGAATGCATTGCTCATGGTTTTGCAGGCTGGGAAATTCAAGGTCAAAGTGCTGGTGCATTCAGGTTGGGGTGAAGGTCAACTTTCTGGTTCATAGATTGGGCCTTCCAGCTATACCCTCACATGAAGCATCTTTTATCAGGACACTAATCCTATTCATGATGGTTCCACTCCCAAAGGACCCCTCTCCAAAGAGGCCCAAATATTCAAACCCTCATAATCTCTTTCCTTTATTTCCCTGTCCTACGGTCCTGGCTTTTGTATTCTTTCTCCTTCCAGTCCTCTGTCACCACATCTTTGGCTCTTTTTTAAATTTTTTTTTTCCAGTACCTTTGCACCAACTCAATGAGCATGACCACTATGAGACAAAGTCATTGAACTGACTGCAGAACATTGGAAGAGAATCAGATGGCGAGGACCACGCACTTACCTCAGAGATCATTGGGCATTTTTCCTACCATGATATACCTGATAGAGGTACACACATGTCACCTCCTCATTAGTGACACTTGTCTACCACCCACTCCTTAGATCATTTAGGATGCTAGCCACAAATTATGTGCAATTATCTACAGATTATTTCTACAGATTTCTTTATCCCCACCAACCTAGGAAGCATGGTGGTGAAGACCTCCACCACTTGACAAAGTACCGGAGTTTTTGTCTGCTGTGACAAAATACCTGAGATAAATCAATTTAAAGGAGGAAAGGTCTATTTTGGCTCATAGTCCCAGAGGTTTCCATCCATGGGTCACTTGGCCCAGGTGCTCTTAGTTCTGTGGCGAGGTGGAGCATCATGGGGGAAGCGCATGGCAAAGAAAAGCTGCCACATTATGGTGGCCAGGAGAAAAGAGGAAAGGGCCAGGGTCCCAACATACCCTTCAACACATGAACCTTTGGGGACATTGCAGATCCAAATTTTAGGAGTAAACTATGTCCAATATAAATAACAGTAACTTTAAATGAATATTTAAATGAATATTGTGATCATGTTAGTAGGACCAGAGCAGTGAGGGAACAGTGGGGAAAGACAGTAGCAATGCTCTTCAGGAAACCCCTCAAGAAAAGGAATAGGAACCTTGTCTGTGTTAAAGAACAAATATCCTGATGCTTGTTAAGGACAGTAAAGAGGACTTTATCCCAAGAGGGACTACTGCAATGAGACTTTGCACTAGGTGAGAGAAGAAAAGAAGGATGTGTAGCCCAGATGCTGGATGGGAGTCAGCGGATGTAAAATTACGAAGAGAAAACATCAGGCTTAAGGGGAATTCTGATTAAACTGACTACAGGATTCTCGCAAAAGGCAAACCAGGGTGACCAGACATCATCCAGAAGATGGTAGAGGAGAGGAACCTGATCAAATATGGAGGTGACCTGACACCAAGGCTAGGTATTCTCTTTAAATCAGCTTAGAAGGATTCTTGCTTTTGAGGATGAGGCCTAAGGCTTTGTCACAAAAGGAATTAGGGAATTAGTCTGCCAATAATCTCCCCTTTGCACCTAAAGAATCTCTTTCTGAAACTCAGCTCAAAACTTGGAAAGCTTTGTTTTTTGTTTTATGATAAAGCAGATGTGCTAATTTGTTTTGTAATAAGATACAACCAAATAAAAGCATAGGCCGGGCTTGCCTGTGCAGGGAAGCCTATCACCCATGATGCGTTTTAGGTGGATAACCCCGCTCTCACCTGCGGCCCTCCTCACGCCTCCCTTAGAGCATGGCCTTGAAGAGCTGACAACAGGAACTTGACACTGGCAGCCAAGGAGTTAATATGACCATTCCAGAGCCGGCCTCAAAATAGCACACTTAATCAGTCAGCTCTTTTTCCTGCCTCTGCCACATGAACTGATGGTATTGCACACATGTTTCAACTTACTCCAGTCTGTGGCAGCTATTGCAAATGCATCACAATAAAGGGGTTCCTATGAAAATATGTGGAACTATTTAAAGTAACTGCAAACATATGCATTCTGGCTCTTACGTTTTCTCCCATTGTTACCGGAGGCCATGTCTGTCTTCTTTCCCCATTGTTTTCTCTCTTCGGATATACATTACAGATGAATTTTTCTTGCATTTTGATCCCTTCCTCACCTCAAAACTATCAAAATTGTCTTCAGCAGGGCGTATTGAACATAGTAGTGTTTCCCCAAATGTGGCCTTGAGAAGGTCTTTGGTGAGCTGAACATTTTTACAGGTAGAATTCCACTTTAACAAATACCTTCCAAGGTTTCATTTAGAATAATGAGGCTATTTTCCTAGTCCCTGTATTAGCACAGGCTAACATGGTTTTGCTCATGTGGATACTATAAATTGTATTTCAGTATTAAATATATTTAAAATAGATTCATTTATAGGGCATGATCATTTGGAGATTTATGTACTTAACAACAGAAGAGATAAGCTTTAACACAGGGTCTGTGCCTGTGTATTTCAAAATGACAAGAACTTTTGAAATTCTTAAAAAAGTGTTTGTAGTAGCATTTGTCTGATGTTGGTATAGTCTCTTTTCTTTTTTACCTTGTCAATTTCCTCATCACCCATATGTCTTCATGTCTTAGAAAATGAACTCCTTCCCCCTTTTCACCTTTATTTTACTTCATCCTATCTAGTTCAGCACGGGGTAATCATGTGTTTGCTTAGGTAATGAATTTTTTTCTAACTTTGTCTTCTCAGATCAGATCTTATCTTTATCATTTAGGCCCTGGGAAATACATGCTGTTTGGATTTGATGGGAGACAGCCACTGAAGGGAAATAAGGAAACGAAGGGGTTATTGGGGAGCAACATGAAAGTAAAGGAAAGCTCATTTCCATGTAGATATAAAGTATTTAAAGAAGACACATTGACATTGGAAAGACATGCAAATACCCAACATTTATTATTTCATGTACATAAAATGGGAAGTGATTTTCTTGCATGGCAGTTTATATTGAATAGTTTTATAAAAAATTACACATTCATTTTTAAGAATTCCCTTAATCAATTAAATATTAGATTTATAAATCTTAGGAAGGCTTTTCAAAATTATTTGGAATTTTACAAAGGAAGCATAGGAAACCACTCCATAGTGACAAACATGTAAGTCAAGTCTCTCTGTCCATCAGGGAGCAAAGATTGCCTGTAGGAGAAGTTCCACTGTGGGAGGAAGTGGCTAGGCCCTCTGCCACCATCTTGCTCTGTCATCAGCTAGGGGCTTCCCCAGGAAAAACAGGAGTGCAGGGGAAAGCTGTGGCTGATCACCCAGGAGACGCTGGCTGGAGGCCCTTCCACTGACCTCGCTCCTCACAGTTGGCAGCAGCTCCAGTCTTGAAGCAGAATCAGTGGTGCGTGCCACTAGGGATAGGCCCCCAGTGGGATTCTGTTTTACTTCAAATGACAAATAATCAAATACAGCATTTTGTAAAGAAAAGGGAATTTTTTTAATTAATGGAGATAAATATCACATCAGGATACACAAATACATACATTAGAATACTACTGTTTAACTTTCTAACTGTATACACTTTTCCATGTATATGTCTGGCTTTTTAATATTTGTAATCATATTTTCTTAACATAATTATTTAAAATGCCCAAGGCTACAAATCCAATGGACAAGACATGGATTGGCTCAAAATGAGTAAAGAAGAAAAATACAAGTTTTTTATAAATGAATCTCTGCTTTATTTGCAGAGGAGGCTTAATTTCGTGGAGATATAAAAGTATTAAAAAGATACCTTGCCATTGAAAAGACATGCAAATGCCCAACATTTATTATTTCACATACATAGTATGTTGCTGAAGTACTTTTTGGAGGGCAGTTTATCTTGGATAGTTTTGTAGAAATTACATTTTTATTTTTAAGGATTCACCTAAGCAATGAAGTATTGGATTTATAAATCTTAGGAAGATTATAATTTTTGCAAAATTATTTATAATTTTTGCAAAATTATTTGGTACTTTTACAAATTTTTTCCTAATTTGCTTCAGTCTCTCATATATATATATACAAATATATATATATATATATATATATATTTGTAAGTGCTGTGGAAATTGGTGTGCATTAATTATCCAGGGACACCAGTTATTAGAGAACACTTATCATAGTTAATGCTTAACATCTGCATTAATGCTACATGTACCTATTAATTAACCCCCTTTGTATGGAATGCTTATGGTGCATGACATTTTCTAATATTTTCCTCGAGATAATACAAAAGTTAATGAGAATTGCACATGTGCATCAAGAAGAGAATAGTGCCTTTGTCCTAATCTTATTAAGTTTCTCCAGATGTGATAATATTGTCCTGTCTCCAAATGGCTTTTTTTATTATCACTTTAAACTAATACAATTTAAAATTAGAAAACAAAGAAACACAAGCAAAGAACTTCCCGAACTTGCATTTATTTTTTATTTTCTTTAATAATCTTAAATTTCCTATGGGTAAAAGAACGCGATTGCAGAGTCAATACACAGCTGATTATAGATGGAGGGAAATTTTTCTTTATAACCTGAGTTATAAAGCTCAGAGTATTTTCAAGTCCAGAAGAAAACAGGTAATGATTCTATTGAGCATTGCTTTATCTATTTTAAAGCCCCATCAGCTGAGTACCGACTATGTGCCTGTGATATGCTAAACACTTGTACATATTCTGTATCAGTTATTTATTGATTCAACACATATTTTTTAGGTTTCTGGATTAGGCAAAAGGAATACAAGAGTGGGCAAAGCAAGCATTATTTTTTTTCTAGTGCTGAAACCTAGGTTCTTGTGTATGCCAGACAAGCACTCTATCATTGAGCTACAGCCTTGACCCCATATTTATTTTTTGATGGATCTTTTAATCTGATGGGAGAGAATGATAGTATTCCAATAGTTGGTCATCTATACTGTATAACAAACTAGTCCCGAATTTTGTGGCACACAATGAACATATGTTTTCACCCTCAAGGGTCTGCAAGTCAGCCAGGGCTGCTCAACTGCAGACATCATTCATTGTTCCAGGACCAGCAATTGCCATAGCATGTTCTTCTCAAGGCAATGGTGGGGTGTCAGAGAACAAGTCCTGCCAGATGTGCATGCTTCAAGCCTTTGCCTGTGTCATCCACTAACATCCCATTGACCAGATCAAGCCATCACATGACCCAGCTCAGCATAAATGGGGTGGGAAATATATTCTGCCCACAGTGACACAGAGACGGGGGAAATGTATTGAACAATAATTAATAACTGATAGTATCATAGCAGAAGAGTGAGTGCACTTAGGAACTTATAGGAGGGCTGGATCCTACGGGAAGGTCAGGAAGATTTCCTTGAAAACGAGAGAAAGGAGCTGTGAGTTGCACAGGTCGAAAATAACTAGGTGAAGAGAAAGGTGAGGAATCATCCAGACAGGAAAGCAGGGGCTATGATGAAATTTTCAAGGAATGGGAAGGAAATTCCTTTGGGTGTTGTTCAGAGGCTGAGGAGGAAGACTGAAGAGCAAAAAGCTGGAGAAGCAAAGGAAGTGAGATTCCTCAGGGCCTTGCAGACTGTGTCCAGGATTTCACTCTGGGACCAATGGGAAGCTCAGGAAGATTTTAAGCAAGGGAGAGGCATGATCAAATTCAGTTTTGGAAATCACTCTCATTGCAATGACAGGAACAGCCAGGAGAGATGGTAATCAGCATCACTGGCATAGATCAGGACTGGTCCACTGCCTGTTTTATTGGAACATAGCCACACTTACTCATTTGTAGATTCTCTGTGGTGGCTCTTTGCCTCAATGCAGAGTCCAATAGTTGTGATGCCAAGACTGAAACATTTACTATCTGGCTCTTTACAGAAAGTTTGCCAACACCCAGATAAATAAGAGAGCTTTAAGAAGAAATCATAGGGGAGGGGACAGAGGCCTCAGACATAGTGTCATAGGGAAGAGAATGATAGAGAAGGGGATTGGGAATGAGCCAACAAAAGAAACCAAGAATCCTAACTTCCTGTTGGGAGTTTTTAACCCTATTTTACAGACTTAGGAACAATTTTAGAGAGTGTGGTAGACTGCAACATACAATCACAGATTCCTCCCCTTCCTGTATGCATATCCCTTTGTACTGCACAAAAGATGGGGTATACATCTCCACAGCCTAAGTTCTGGGTGGTCCTGTCACTGGACTTGGCCACAAAAAATGTGGCAGAAGTGATCAGAGTTCCAAGTCTCAGTTTCAAGAGGCCTTACAGTTTCCACTTTTGCTCCCTTGACCTGAGACTACCATGAGGAGGCCCAGGCTAGCCTCAAAGATGAGAGTCTCCATGGAGAAGGAGGCCCAGCGACAACCACTGGACATGTGAATGAAGCCAGCTAGGCCTATCCAGATCCCAGAAGAAGTCATCTGACTAAGGAGCCCAGGCGAGCTTAGCAGAAGAACTTCCCCACTAAGTGCAGTTAAAATCACTGACCCACAAAATCATAATGAATAAAGAATTTTTGTTTGAAGTCACTAAGTTTTGGGATGGTTTATGACACACCAAAATGTAACTGAAACAGAGACATTAAGTGACTTTTCTAAGATCATATGACCATACAACTATTATGAAGCCAAGTTAGGATTCAGATCCCTTCTTAAGACTCCAAGTCCCTAGCATTCTATTCATATTTAAACATGGAAAATGGCAACAATCACATGCTACTCTTTGTCTTCCTGGTGATCTGTCTTAAAGCACTGACTTGGCTGATTGTAGAGTTAAGTAATTTGTTGTTATTTGAAGTTGTCTGAAAATGCCTTCTTCTATAAACTAGAATATATAGAATATAAAAATAAGATGCCAGCTTGCCAAGTGTCTGACTTCTCCAATTTATGCATATGCAATAGCTTGTTTTCCCACCCCTTCCTCCCCTCCCCGCCACATCCCCCACCATCTAAAACTTCAGAAAAAATTTTGTATGACCCCCCACCATCAGGGATTCATTCTTCTGATTTATTATATTGTCCTGGCTGCATTGCAAATAATATTCCCAGTATATAAATCTGTCTATGAGTAGTTTCCTGCAAAGTGAGACACAGAATAACTACATCCTAAATAAAACAACTATGGCTGAGACAATCACTGCCCAGATATAGTTTAAGGGCGTTTTAGTCAGTTTTGCATCGCCGTGATCAAAATACCTGACAAGAACAACTTAGAGGAGGGAAAGTCTATTTGGAGCTCATATCTCAGAGGTCTCAGTCCATAGATGGCCAAGTCTTTGCTCTGGACCTAAGGTGAGGCAAGACATTCATGGCCAAAGTGTCCAATGGAATCAACCTTCTCAGTTCATAGCAGATTAGGAAGCAGAGAGAGGATTAGGGGTGGCACAGGGAAGATACACCCTTCCAGTGCACACCCCCAGTGACCCACCTCCTCTAGCTACATCCAACTTGCCTACACTTACCACCAAACTCAAACTAATAGGTAAGAGAGAAGCAGGAACAGTGGGAGTTATAGGAATAGAGTGAAAGAGGATAAAATCAACTTTTTCAAGGACGTGCAGTCAGCTCTCTCCAGAAAACAGGAAGTCAGCCTGGTCACAAGCAGGCAAACCACAAGGACAAAACAAGGACCTCCCCTTTCTCCCCACATGCAAAACAGGCAATAATCAGTAAATACCCACGCAAACTGAGCATTAAAAAATGGACCCATCTGTCCTTCAATGGATGAATGGATAAAGAAATTGTGGTATATGTACACAACAGAATTTTACTCAATCAAAGAAGGATGAAATTATGACATTTGCTGGTAAATGGATGGAACTGGAGAACACTATGTAAGCAAAATAAGCCAATCCCAAAGAACCAAAAGCCAAATGTTTTTCCTGACATGCTGATGCTAATTCACAATGGTGGGAGGTGGGGCATGTGGATAGAGGTACTTCAGATTAGACACAGGGTAGTGAAGGGAGGGGAGGAGGTATGGGGATAGGAATGATAGAATGAATTAGACATTATTACACTATGTTCATACATGATTTCATGACCTGTGTACATCAAGTGCAACCAGAAGAATGAGAAGTTATACTCCATTTATGTATGATGTGTCAAAATGCATTCTGCCATCATGTATAACTAATTAGAACAAATAATTTTTTTTTTAAAAGGAGCCTATAAACATACCACCTCGATTGTTTTCAATTAGGTCCATAGGCCTGACAAAACCAGAAACTGAAGAGGTACAGAGTCAGAATGTGCCAGGAACAAAGGTACAATTCCCACTCTGGAATCAGACCACTGGCTATTGATGCTAACTGTACTTTCCTTTTCAATAAACCTTTGATTTGTGCAGCTAGTGTGTACGTGTGTCTCCTTAGTAACCTTGCCTGATCAGGATGCTTATTCCTTTGATATTCTTGGGCTTCCCATGACAAGTCCATGCAAACTAGGGTGGACTGATTAGATTACAACTCTTGCCATTCAATCATTTTTAATTGGTGCATTATAGTCATACATAATGGTAGAACTCATTGTTACATAATCATACCTACACATAGCATAGTAATATAATTTGGCCAATATCATTCCCCAGTATTTTCTCTTTCCCTCCTTCCTCCCCCTGTTCCCTTTCCTCTATGAATGTCCCTTTGATTTTTATGAGACATCCTCCCCCCACACACATTTCTTTTCCTTTTTTCACTCTAACTTCCATATATGGAAGAAAACAATTATGACTCTTAAACTGAGTTTGACTTATTTTGCCTAAACTATTCTCAAGTTGCATTCATTTTACTGAAAATTATAATTTCATTCTTCTGTATGGTTGAATAAAACTCCACTGTATATGCATATACACACATACACATACACATGCATACATATATATCACATTTTTCATTATTTTTGATATTGGGGATTGAACCCAGGGTTGCTCTACCACTGAGTTAAATCCACAGTCCCCTTTTTATTTTTATTTTGAGATGGTATTACTAAGTTGCTTAGGGGCTTGCTAAATCATTGAAGCTGGCCTCAAACTTGTGATTCTCTACCTCAGCCTTCAGAGTCACTGGGCTTATAGGCAGGCACCCCACGCCCAACTATATCACATTTTCATTATCCATTCATCCACTCATCCATTGCCAAACACCTAGCAAAGATTTTTCTCCCATTCTCTAGCTTCTCTCTTCACATTGTTAATTGTTTTCTTTGTTGTACAGGAACTTTTTTAATTTGATGCCATCCCATTTATTAACTCTTGGCATTTTTTTTCTCCTGAGTTTTAGGGTTTCTATTGAGACATTCACTGCCTGCACCTATTTGTTGAAATGTTTACTCTATGTTTTCTTCCGGGAATTGCATAGTTTCTGGTCTAATTCCTAGGCCTTCTGTTAACTTTAAGTTGACTTTTGTGCAAGGTGGAGATAAGACTCTAATCTGAGTCTTCTACATATAGATAATCACTTTTCCCAGAACCATTTGTTAAAACAAAAAACAAAACATAACAAAATAAAACGTATTTTCTCCAATGTTTGTTTTTGGCACCTGTGTCAAGGTTCAGAAGAGAGTAGATGTGTGTCTTCTATTGTGTATCATTGTTCTATGTGTCTATTTTTATACCAGTACCCTGCAGTTTTTGTTAATGTAGAGCTGTAGTATAACTTGAAGTCAGGTATTGTGATCTTTCCAACATTGCTTTTTTGACTTATATTTGCTTTGTCTGGGTCTCTTTTTCTTTCAAATTAATTTTAGGACAGATTTTTCTAGTCTGTGAAGACTATCATTGGTATTTTGTTCTGTGAAGACTATCATTGGTAATTTGACAGTGTTTGCCCTGAATCTGTATGTTGCTTTTGGTAGTGGGGGTATTTTAACAATATTAATTCTGTCTATCCATGAATATGGGAGGTATTTCCTTCTTGTGTCTTCAATGTTTTTCTTCAATGTTCTATAGTTTTCATTGTAGAGGTCTTTCACCTCCTTGATTAGATTTGCCCCTAGATGTTTGTTTGTTTGTTTGTTTGAGGCTATCATAAATGGAATTATTTTCCTGATTTTTTTCTAAGAAGATTCAGTGTTAGTGTACAGGAAAGCTATTGATTTTTGTATGTGAATTTTGAAAACTGCTACTTTGTTGAATTTATTAGTTCTAGGAGTCTTCTGGTAGAGCTTTATAGATCTTCTAAGTATAAGATTATGTCATCTGCAAACAGTGATAATTTGACTTCTTCCTTTAATATTTTTAAGCCCTTTTATGTCTTTATCTTGCCTAATTGCTTTGGCTAGAATTTCTAGCACTATGTTGAATAGGAACCATGAAAGCGAACATCCCTGTCTTGTTCCAGATTTTAAAGAAAATGCTTTCAGTTTCTCCCCATTCACTATGACAATCCAATCTTTTCACTTCCAAAAATTTCTGCATTGATGCAGGAGCTTTCGGAAGACACCTTATATCCAAACCATGAAAAAAGTTGGTTCACTGGGTGGTGAGATAGTCACTGGGCAATTGAAGGTTAAGAACTCTAACAGGGGGAGGAAGAGAAGAGAGGAGACTTGGAAGAGCTAGCATCTTCCTTCACAGCTAAGTCAAATGTGTAACTATTTAATTCTGAACAGGAAAAAAAATACTTAAAAGAGTTAAGGAAGAGAAAGCAAAATGTTTTCCCTAGCTCATGCAAATCTAGATCCATGCAAAGAATCAATTTTGGTGGAAAAGATGAAGAAGGTTTGGCCTTCACTACACTATGCTCTACCTCTGCATTGGCTATCACTTCACCTCTACGGGCAAACACCATTTATGTCCCTGGAATACTCCTACTCCCCTTTTTTCTCTTGTCTAAGAAAACCCTCTCTCAGGAATGCAGCTCTTAGTTATTTGCATGCTGATAAGTTTAAATAAGTATGTCTTTTTGCTCCAGAGAAATTGTATCTGAAGTCTTCTAATTATTGGGGGCAGAGGGGACGTTGGGTTAAAGGAATTTCTAGGAGCTATGAGCATTTGGGAGAAGTTCTTTCTAGAGTTAAATAAGGTACAAGCTATATTCACACCAGGTTTAGTCTGGATACACATTCACTGCATTTAGGAAGAAAGGGTTCGTTGGAAAAAAGAAACCAGCAAATCTGTTTTCTTGACCCTGTATTCAGGGAAAGATCGGCTTAGAAGAAAGTCATTTGGGCAAGAGGACCAAAATAAAAATAAATGGTGGGTAACAAATGAGACAGATAGTTAGATGGGAGATGCTGAGAAAAAGAGCACCGAGTCTACAGAAAAAGGTACAAACTAATCACAGCAGAAAAGAGATGGAGCTAAAAGTGATTTAGAAAATCGAAATGAAGTGAAGATCATGAAAAACAGAGAGACTGGGTCAAGAGAGATTGAATCACACCCACCAGAATGGCTAAAATAAAAAAAAAAAAAACTAATCACATCAAATTTGTTGGCCTGAATAGGGAGCTAATGTCACTTTCATACATTGCTGAGAGTGGCAAAGGATACAACCACTTTGAAAAGCTATTTGGCAGTTTCCCTAAGGTTAAACATTCATCTACCCTATGACCCAGCAATTCCTCTGCTAAGTATTTATCCAAGAGAAATGAAAACATATGTCCTCAAAAAATACTTATGTAAGAATGTTTATAAGAGTCATATTTGTAATAGCCAAAAATTGGAGACAGCCCAAATGTCTTTCAACAGGAGAGTGGAATAAACAAATTGTGGCATATTCATACTATGGTCCTCAGCAATAAAAAGAACAAACTACTAATACATAAAATAACATTAATAAATAGTAAAAATATTATGTTAAACCAAGTGTTGGCAAAATAGAGACACAGGTCCAATCTAGCCCACCATCTACTTTGTAAATAAAGCATTACTGGAAGATGGCCACACCCATTTATTTCCATATTATCTGTGGTTACCTTGGCGCTGTAACAGTAGAGTTGAGAATTGAGACGGAGACTAAATTAACTGCAAAGCCAAAAATATTTACTATTGGGTCCTTTACAGAAAAAGTTTGCCAATTTCTGTTAAGGGAAAAAGCCAAGCACAAATATATACTATATGATTTCATTTACATGAAATACAAGAATAGACCAAAACTAACCTATGGTGACTAGGGGGGTGCATTAGTCAGTGTTTTCCAGAGAAATAGAACCAATAGGATATATTTAGATATCTAAGAGATCTATTATGGGAATTGGCTCAGGAAGTTTGACAATATGCCAACTATAAACTGGAGAACCAAGGAAGAGACTAAAGGCCCGAAAATCAACAGGCTACCAGTACAGTCCCAGAATCCACAAGCCTAAGAAACAAAAAATGCTAATATACCAGGTCAAGGAGACATGGAGAGAATTTGCCCTTCCTCAGTCTTTTTGTTCTCTTTGGACCTTCAACAGATTTTCTGCTGCTTGTACAGTGGAAGTGAATTGTTTTTCCTCAGTCTAACAATTCAAATGCTAACCTCTTCTGGAAACACTCTCACAGGCACACCCATAAATAATGGGATATCTGGGCATCCCTTAGCTCAGTCAAGTTGGCACCTAAAATGAACCATCACAAAGAAAGAGGGAGAATTAAGTGGAAAGGGGCACAGAACTTTCTGGAGTGGTGGAAAAGTCCTGAATCTAGTTCCAGGTAGTGACCATATGTGTGCGCATGATTATCAAAGCTCATCACACCCAACACTCAGGTAGGGGAATTTTATGAATAAAGAGGTACGTATTGGAAAAATATTTGTAGTCACTTAGCCTTATTTTAGGAAAAAAAATAAGTATATAAGAATAATTTGTTTAAGACTAAGAAACTGAATTTGAAAATCCAGGAGAAGACTGGGTTATAAAAATAATTACATACCCATTAAAAAAATAAAATAAAAACCTTGACATAGTAACAAAAGCATCTAATAGGAAATCAGGGGATCTAGGAGTCCTGATTTCCAGAACCAGAATTTCCGCTAATGAACAAAACTTGTGGAGGCAATGACCTTCTCAAGGCTTCATGTGTTCCTCTCCAACCTACAAGTGTTGGACTAGTCAGTCACGGGGGTCCCTCTCAACTCCTTCCTTCTGTGTTTTATGGTTCACAGAAGATCAGATGCTGCTTTCCCATACCATTGCTACCAACTCCCCCAAGCAGTCTTTGCCTGAAATATCCAGCTAGTCGTGGCAGCTCTCCATTTCACTTTGCCAGTCTGATATTTAACCTTTCGTGACAGGTGGTAATAATCTAGAAAGGACTCTTTAAATAGGACTCTCATGCAAAATAAGGTTTGATCAAGTTGGATTAATGGAGACACACTGTCTTTTTACACCATTACCACACACAGTTTAAGAAGATGTACTATTTCCACCTTCTTTCCTTGATGCAAGCCATAGAAAGAAGGCAAGTTTCAAGAGAGCTTACCCCCTGCAATTATGCTGTGGAATAGGCAAGTGTGGCTCCGTCACATGGGGCAGTTTAAGGCAAAGACATTGCAAAGGGGACCTGTGCTGGCAATGTGCCATTCCTTTCAGCCCCCCTGACCCCCCAACCCCCACACACACACCAAACACAAAACCGATGCTGTGGGACCACACCTGGGCCAGTTGGCATCAATGTACATAACTTTCTCTGGCTTATTGAGTCTATAAATCAATTTAAGGCATACTGTACCTCATCTTGGTTTGTTTTTTAGGTACAAGCTATATTTAAAACTGCTGAGATCTGTTTTTATGGAATTCAGAATCAATTTTGTATAAGTGACATATTTTTCCCTCACCAAATAGATCATTTTCAACAACAGTAAAGAAGCCCACACCTTATTTCTCCACTGTATTCACTTTCTCCAGTCACTCACCCCAACAAATAGACCTCAATAAGCCATGTGGTGGGTTAGACATTGTCCCTGTCACACACTGGCAAAATGTCTTATTGATAACATCATGCAGCATGGAGCATGGTAACTAAGAAAGTACCTGGGCTTTGGTTTTGCTTCTAGGAAGTTCATAGAAAGTGATATCACTTCTTCTATTCCCCTGGCTAATTCCTTTCCAGCCTGGTAGCCAGGTCTTTGTTGATGATAAGTTCTCTGTTTACACCATAGAGAAGACAGAGATTTTTTTTTTTTTTTTTTGTATTTCTGAGTTTACAAACATGATATCAAGTATGTGAAAAGTCTAGACCAGGGTTTATAAGTTCTCAGACCTGTAAAGACTAAAAAGATAACATAAATGAGCAAAGTGACCTGGTACAGTATGACAACTGATATTGGCCTAAGAGATGAGAACACAACAGGAAAAGGTAGGAAGTATACAGATGTTGGGAACAAATGTCAGTCATTTTTCAGTGTAAACTGGGTATTTCCAGAAGGAATAAAGAGTCTACTTTTCCTGATCTGCTGAATTTTCAATAAAACCTAAATACATTCAAATAAAATCTTTGTAAATACAGCAATTAATTCAGATTTGAAACTCTGCACATGATGTCACTGTGCACACCAAGGGAAAAACAAGAGGCTGGGAGGTTGAATTTGGACCAAAGGGCTAGTTTTGCATCCTGATCTAGGTGCACTGAGAGGATTAAGTAACCATCCAAGAAAGGAAGAGTGGTGATGAGAGAAATAGAACATCCTGAGCGTGTGTGGGGAGCTTCTCTGAGATTGCAAAGGAGATGGGGAGCATGCAATTTAGTGAAGTATCGAGACCACGAGGCAGTGCACCTGCAGTGCCCAGCTCTAAGATAGGAAAAGGTACATTGCTGAATGAAAATATTAGTACCAAGTGCTGTGTGTTAGGAGCATCAGCAAAGGTTTCTGTGACTGAGCACAGCATGGAAGAAATGGAGTTTTCCACAGAGGCCCCTGCCTTTGAATAGACATATGGGCTTGACCAAGGAGCCACCTCAGAGGCAAGCCTTGAAGAATGACCTTTCCTACTTTTCTGTACCATATAAGCCCAAGTTTCTCATGAAACCTAAAAAGCAAAGAGGTAGTTCCCAATTATTGACTTCTCACAAATCCCCAGAAGTAGAGAATCGAGGTAAACTTAATTCAATGTAGAAAGCTAAAAAAATTAGTATTTCTTGTTCCCCAATCCTTTGTAAACAACTCAAACACCAACAATTAGTTATAATGCAGTGGGTTAAAGAAGTGATTACATCTTTCTGGGTGGATCAAGGAAGTCCTTTTATTTCAGTTTGGATCCCAACCCTCTCCTATGAGGTGCTTCCAGTAGGAAGGGACCCTCCAAAGAACAACAAAGAACAAAGGAAAAAAAGACAGAGGTGTGAAACTTTTACCTGGAACATTTTCTTTCCAATTTTATTGGATGCTATGTTAGTTTCCTTTTGCTACTATAGTAAATTACTACAAGTTTAATGGTTGAAAACAACACAAATTTATTATCCTATAGTTTTGATAGTAAAAATCTAAAATAGGTCTCTTGACCTGCTTTTGCATCACAGTGACCAAAAGACCTGACAAGAACAGTGTAGAGGAAAAGTTTATTTTAGCTCATGATTTCAGAAGTTCAGTCCATGGTCAGTCAACTCCATAGCTATGGGCCCAAGGTGAGTCAGAACATCATGGCAGAAGGATATGAAAGAGGAAAGTAGCTCAGGATGTGACAGCCAGGAAGCAGAGAGAATGCCACTTACCTGGGACAAAATATATACCCCAAATGCCTGCCTCAATGACCCACATCCTCCAGTCACTCCCCCCTGCCCACAGTTACCACTCGGTTTATCCATATTAATGAACTAAACCAATATTAGGTTATAGCTCTGACAATATAATCATTTCACCTCTGAACATTCTTGTCTGTATCACACATGAGCTTTTGGGGGACACCTCACACATATTTAAATCATACCACAGGGCTAAAACCAAAGTGTCTTGGGGCTGGAGATGTGACTCAACAGTAGAGTGCTTGGTCCCAGGTTTAATCTACAGTACCACAAAAAATCACCAAAGTGTCTTAGGGTTGGGTTCCTTTCTGAACGCTCTATAGGAAATCCACTTTACAGACTTTTTCTAGAGACTGTCCATATTCCTTCATTCATAGCTTCTGTCCATCTTCTGAGTCCACAGTTGCACCACCAGGACCTCTTCTTTCATTGTCATTTCTTCTCTGATTCCTGCTATCACTTATGAGGACACTTGTCATTACACAGGACCTACCCAGACAATCCAGGATAATCTCCCTCTTTTGAGGTCAGCTGATGAGCAACCTTAATTCCATCACTGACCTTAATTTCCCCTTGCCATGTAACATAAAATACACACTTCCCAAGAATTTAAACATCTTTGGGGACCCATTGTTCTTCCTACATAGACACCTTGTTTGCCAAGATAACAGATCTCTTTTCACTACCACCTCAATTGAAAATCTACTCATTTTCTGATGTGCAAACTCACTCTGCAGCAACCTGATACACAAGATGGCAATACAGAGGGAAAAAGAAAGTATTATTGAGAGCAGTAGAGGCACAGAACCAATGCTTTCCAAGTCAGTAAGAGGCAGTGCCTCTTTAAGATCCATGGCTAAACTGGTGATCAAGGTAGGTCCAGCACACTGTGTGACTCATCTGTGACAAGTAGCAGGCTTTGATCAGAGAACTGACAGACATAAGCAGGAAAACTGATTACTACAAACAGAATGAAGTCTCTGAAATGGACGGGACACTGCTTAACCTCCTGAGCCAGTCCAATTAAAAGTCAGATTATCCTCAAAACAACAGCCTAAATGAAAAAAACAGCCCAACTTCTGATGCACAAGAATTCTAGAATTAATAACTTTTCTGTACAAACAGTAATAAATGCTGGCAAGGTTGTGTGGGAAAAGGTACACTCAGACATTGCTGATGGGACTGCAGACTAGTACAACCACTCTGGAAAGCAGTATGGAGATTCCTCAAAACAATAGGGATGGAACCACCATATGACCCATCTATCCCACTCCTTGCTATTTTCCCATAAGATCCCAAATCAGCATACGATAGCAATATAACCACCTCAATATTATTGGCACAATTCATAATACTTATATTATGGATTCAACTCAGGTGCCCATCAACAGATGACTGATTAAGAAACTGTAGTGTATATATATATATATATATATATATATATATACACACACATATATATATATATATACACACACAATGGAGTTCTACTCAGCTATAAAAAAGAATGAAATTATGGTATTTGCCAGGAAATGAATGGAAATGAAGAGTATTGTGCTAAGTGAAATAAGTCAAACTCAAACTCAAAGGTCAAATGTTTTCTTTCATATGTGGAAGCTAGAGCAAAATAGGAAAGGGGAAGGAAAGAAAGACCAAAATAACATAAAGGGAATATCAGCAATGTAGACGAAGGCAATCAAGAGGCAGAGTACAGGGAAGGGTCAGGGGAGGTAATGTAGAATGAATTCTTAAGAACTCATGCTATGGCCAGGCGTGGTGGTGCACACCTGTAATCCCAGCAACTCTGCAGGTTGAGGTGAAGGACTGCAAATTCGAGTCCAGCTTCAGCAATTTATGGTGAGACCCTAAGTTACTTACCAAGACTGTGTCACAAAATAAAAAACAAAAAATGACTGGGGATGTGGCTCAGTGCTTAAGCACCCCTGAGTTCAATCCCTGGTACCAAGAAAAAGAAAGAAAGACAAAGAAAAGGAAAGAAAAGAAATCATGTTACATGCAAATATAAACATACCACAGGTAATTTTACCTTTATGCATAAGTAAAAAGAACCAATCAAACATAGATAGATAGATGAGCAAAAGGAAGTCCAGTACAGCAGAGGAAAGAGAGTGGGAGAAGAGAGGGAAGGATAGGAAGAAATGGGGGGTCATGAACTGAAATCAAATTCTGTGCATGTATAAGTTTGTCAGAATGAACCCAAGTCCTACGTATAAAGCTCTCATTTTTTAAAAAAGAAACCTTTCTGTATACTTCAAAGTTTGCAATATTTCCCTCCAAAATTAATACCCTAAGGAAGCATACCATTGCTTCTAGTAAAGCCACACGTGCATGTCTTTGCCTTCAATTGAAAATAGATCCAATCAAAATGATAGCATCAGTCATCTTCTTCTTGTTGGCTATGCTCATCAGCTTCTAATGTCCTCAGAGGAATGCTGGATTTATGAGAGCAAATGAGATGCTGTTACTAAGTCTACATATGAAATACTCACAGTGCAGAGAGGGCCATATGCAAGACCCAGGACACACGACCAAAGATCTTGGATCTGACATCCATATTTAGAACTCCCCACCCAGAATCATTTCTTCCCTTTTTAAAGTTACCTATGTGCCAAGATCTACATTAAAGATAAAACTGACACTTAACCAGACCGTACACAAAATGTAGCAAACAATAGCAGTAGATAGCACCTTGATATATATGATATCATAGTGTGGTTATAAACTGTTGACAACTGTACATTATTGTTTAAAATATGAATAATGCTGAATGGAAAAACAATGAAAGTAGAATAAATGAATAACTACAGTAGAAATGTCAGAATCTGGGTCTGATCTCTCACAGTATGAGGTCACTAAGGAGGAAAAGTATTAAAATGGGGTTTTGGTGACAGAAAAGTTGGTAATCACTGCTCAACCCCAATCATCTCATTGTTTTGATCCAGGCCATGTTTCAGTGAGATTCAAGTGTTAGTTAACAGGTAGAAAATCCAAGAGATGAGTTCAGCATACCTCTCTTCGTTTATTCTCTGCAATTTTTTTTTTCATTTTTTGCCTAAAAAAGAGTGTGAGCATCGGGTAGTTGCTTTCTCAAGCTCTACAACATATTAAGACAACTAGCATAGAAGTGTCCCAGATCCCAGCACCACTGGCTTGTAACCCCTCAAATGATGAGCCACATGCAAGAGTGGTCAAAATTAATAGCCAGTTCATACAAAAACTGGCCTTGCCTGACCCTCTGGGTCCAGTTCACCTAGCAGATACATTTCCCAATGTGAAAGATTAGTGCCTGGAAATAACTGGACTGGATTCCCCACAGCTTCTAGTGTCACTGGTGAGAGAAGAGTTACAGATTTATTGCTGGACAATAGTGAAATGAAGTCATTGTTTGGTCATCATTTCAAGCCAACATAGAGTCTACTGCTTTTTTTCTTTCCTCATAAAAGTCTCTTGACACTTTTCCTCCTTCTTCAGGCAACCATTATCTGCACTATAAATAATGAGGTCAAGAAATAAATTCTTATGCAGTAAAGGTAGTCTCCCCAACTATTCACCATTTCATGATAACATTTGCTTTTTAATTCTTTTCTGTTGGAAAAATGCCTTTATTTGTAAATTGCTGCTTAGCAACATTCTTTGTAAATACTCATATCTCACTTGGAACACCTATCACTTGGTTCTGAAAGTCCTTAAATTCCCTGGGGCTTATGTAGCATTCTCAACACATGGACAAAAGTAGAAGAAAATACACAAGAACATTGAATCATTCCCATTTTCTAACCAAAAGAAAAATTGAATAAATATAAAAATATCCCTCCAGGAAACTGATGTGATATTGAGGGAAAAAATATCAAATGAAGCTGGTAACTATGGTGCACTATAATCCCAGTGGATTGGGAAGCTGAAGCAGGAGGATTGCAAGTTCAAAGCCAACCTCAGCAAAAGCAAGACAGACACTAAGCAACTCAGTGAGACTCTATCTCTAAATAAAATACAGAATAAGGCTGGGGATGTGACTCAGTGGTCAAGTGCCCCACAGTTCAATCCCAGTACCCCCTCCAAAATATATATATATGAAATAAAGATCTGGGGCCAGGTGCAGTGGCACACACCTATGACCCTGCTACTGGAGAGGCTGAGACAGGAGGATCATGGGTTCAAGGCCTGCCTGGGTAACTCATTGAGACCCTATCTTAAAATAAGGAATACAAAGGTCTGGGATACAGCTCAGCGGTAGAGCTGGCAGAGCACCCTGGGGTTCAAGCTCAATACTGAAAAAAAAAAATGATCTGGGGAGATAAAAAGTAGTTTGTCTATCTACAAACTATTGGAGAAAAGATATGATTTACTCTTTCAGGTCTTTTCATTTCCTCTATTCTTAATCATCTATATGCCAAGTGTCTGCATTGAAAGCAAAATTAATACAAAGTTTACTCAACAGTGGAGTTCCAAAGCTCCCTTGTTGAAACTTTACTGACCTTGCCTGTGACAGTTCTCATTCTGCTGTACCCACACTAGAGTGTTGTGAACAAAAAGCTACTCAAAACAAAAGAGCACATGAAAATATGGCATTCTACAAAAATAAGGCAAAACATGCATAATAGCCAGCCTCCACGATAGCCCTGTGAAAGCCCCATGCATATCACATCAGGTACATCTGTGTGACCAAGGGAACATGGCAGAAGAGATGGTGTGTCTCTTCTAAGATTAGATTCCAAGTGGCACTGCAGTGTCTTAGTTGCCTTCCTATTCTCTGTGTGCCTTAGAACATTCCAGCTTCCATGTCTTGAAGACACTCAAACAGCTCCACAGGAAAAAACATGTTTCAAGGAACTGAGACCTCCAACCACTAGCCATGTGAGTGAGCCATCTTGGAAGTGGGTCCCCCTGACTCAGTTAACCCATACTCTGAGCCAAAGCCACCCCATCAAACTACTTCTGGATTCAAAACCTTCAGAAACTGAGAGATTACAAAAGTTCGTTGTTTTCAGTCACTGAATTTTGGTGTGATTTGTTATGTAGCAACAGCTAATGTAACATGTTTAAATGAAACATTTGAGAAATCTGGACAATAAAATCCCTATGATGTTACATTTATTCTTTAGGGGAAAAAAACATCCTGAAGATAAACCATTTCAGGGCATGGGAAGGATGCAAAATGTATCATTTGACCACATTGTATTCAGTTTTCAAATCACTTTTATTTACCCAATTATCAAACACCTTGTATATTCCAGTATTAAAGTAAAATGATAAAATATAAAGGCACCTCAATGTCTTCAAAATGCTCAAACCAAAAGTCCCAAACTCTGTAGCATGTTGTTTTTCTTCTCACAACTCATTTGCATTTTACTTAAACTAAATGAATATCTATTCAAGCTTTATATTTTCCATTTGATCTTTTTTAAAAAGAAAAATTTCTTTTTAGATGTTGATAGACCCTCATTTTTTGTTCATTTATTTATATGTGGTGCTGAGAATTGAACCCACTGCCTCACACATGCTAGGCAAGTGCTCTACCACTGAGTCATAACGCCAGCCCCTTCATTTGATCTTTAAGATTCATTCTCCTTTCTCCATCTTATTTTGTGTCTCAGGATGCAGACTTCTGAGGAATGAATCTACAGACACCTGTGCCTTCTCTTGTTTTCAGCCATTAGAGGAACATACAGGGGATCAGAGAGCAGAAAGAGATGAAGATGTTTATATCATTGTCTCCTTTTCTACCAGGACCAGTAGAGAAGGTTCCCACAACTCTGCGTCCATCAACCTCACTTTTAACCTATGCTAAATAGTCAAAAATGGGTCTGTTAGCGTCAGCAATAGTAATTTTCTTTGCTATGGTTAGTCCTGAGGTGCTTCACCATACCTCAATCAGTGAAGAAAACTCTGATCACACTTTTTTAAATAAAATTTTTGCAAACTATCATTTGAATGTATCAAGTATTCCCTGCCAAGGCCAATCTGTAAAGAATGTGAGATTTCTATACAGGTCAGAATTTTCACATTCATCTTTAAAAATCTGAATAATCTGGTAATACTGTGTCCGTATTCCCAAGCAGCTGCCATCTGTGCCTTTGGATAGGCCATGACCTCTCAAGTTGCTCACCCATCTCTACCACTGACCATTGTGTGACCTACTTGGTCAACTTCCACATATTTATATGATCTACTTTTTTATGATCTATGCTCATCTGAGTTTGTGAACTCAAGTTAAATCCATGGCAGGGACAACAGTGTCAAACACAAATCACTGTTATATAGCATGGAATGCTGGTTCCAAGAAGTAATTCAGATGATAAGGACAATAACATTTAAGTGATGGGACATTCGTTTCTGAGTAAGAGAAGTTTCACAGGGGAGCTGGATGAACCTTGATGCCTGTCTTTGAAGAAAAGCACCACATTTGAAGCATTATGAGTTATGTGGGCTGACTAAGAAGCCTAGTCATTATGTACATGACTTCTTGCATGGGAAAATAAATATTCTAGGATCCAAACAATTGATTGAACAATAAAAGTTTGAGAATATAATCCATTTATTAAATTAGTGACTTCTTTACAAGTAACTTTAAGTATCAAAATAAGTATCTTTCAAAGATAGATATTATTTCAAGTTTTAAAAAGTCTGGGATTCCTAAACTTGACCCAAAAGCTTTTAACAGTAAAACATTAAGCTCTGGAAGAAAAAAAATGATGTTAATTTTCACCAACATGATTTAACATCATTATGAATGAACTAATCGATGCAATTAAACAATAGAAATAAATGAACCATAAGTATGAGAAAGAAAGAATTGATACTGTCATTATTCATAGATGATATGTGTTTATAAGACAGAAACTCCAAGAGAATTAACCTCAAACTACTGAAAACAATAGTAGATTTAGTAAGGTAAGAAGTTACAAAATTATTTTTAAACCAATCACTTATCTGTATATTCATTAATTCAGAAAATATTTTCCAAATACCTGTTATTTGCCATGTGCCATTTTAGGCACTGAAGATGCAGAAATAAATGAACCAGATTACTAAAAAAAAAGTTCCTGCTCTTCTATTAGAATAGAAGTAGAGCTTCTATTCTAGTATGAAAGCCAGTAGAATTGGGATTGCAGTGTTATATGAGGAGATCAGTGAAGGCTTCGTCGAAAACCTGGCACTGTGTAACCATATCAAGTGAATGATGAAGAAAGTCACGGTTGTCTGCTGAATCAGGGAACCAGGCAGAAGGTCCAGCAAGAAGCCCTGAGGTGTGTTGAATTCTGGGTGTTTAGAAAGGAAAATTCCATGCAAGATACAAAAACAAAAAGATAAAATACACAAGAATAAAAAATAAGGGGGTAAGAGCTATGCCACCGACGTTAATACTGCATTAAGAAATAGAAGAAGAATTAAGGAAATAGACAGTGTGTCCCTCAGGGTTCAATAAAGGAAGCAGGGTCACTAGGAGTGCTATGAAATAAGGGATTGGTCATAGGGTGAGACCCTGCTCGTTTGTGGAAGCAACTGGGGAAATAAAGGCCCCAAATCAGAAGAAGAAAAAAAAAAGTCACTTACTAGCTGCCAGGAAGCACTAGCCCAGTTGGAAAATCAGAGCTTCTGGGGGAATTGAGAAGGAAGGCCCAGACCACTGCTGAAAGCAGTGCCACACCAGAAGCCAGCAGTCAACCCACAGAAGGCTACCACTTCACATAGCCATCGCCTCCATGAGGCCACAGCCATATACTTAGTGGTGCGACTGGGGCTGCTCTTGGTCTGCAATGACAGTCAGGAAGATGAGTGGGACAGCGGGGAAGAGCTGGAGCCCACTCGCACCTTGGTATCAGCCACTCATCACCTCCAGCCATGACCACCTTTAGAAATAGGGCTTCTGCTACAACTCTGCCTTCCAAGGCTCACACAGATCTCCCTTTGCACCAACTCCAACCTGGAATAACACAAGCAGAGAGATTCCAGGAAACAGCGGTATTTAAATTTCTACAGAAAGATAACCTGTGCTCTTAAAAGAAAAACACTCCATGTTGTAAAGATGCCAATGGCTCCTGAACTAATCTATAAACTCAATGCAATCCCCAGTGCCAAATTCAGGGAGAGGAGAGGCTTTCACCAATGAATGTATTAATAAAATTCAACTGGGAAAATTAAAATGTGAGAATAGCTAGGAAATTTTTCAAAAAGAAAAAGGGATATCTGACTAAAAAAAGATATTAAAATATATAACAAAGCTACAAATATTAAATCTGTTCGGCATAGAAGGAGAACCATATCAATGCAAAAGAAAAAAGAAAAGAAACAGACCTAAAAACATCTGGGACTTTTAAAATAAAGTGGTATTTCAATTTGGTAATGAAAAGGGGGATTATTTTTAATGGTATTGAAATATGTTTGAGAGGGGAAAGTCTAGGACCAAAAACCTTGAAGCCAAAAAAAGAAAATAAAGATAAAAATTAGTTCAAGAAAGTTTGAAGCTTTTTCATAGGAAAAATATATATAATGAGCAAAGTTGAAAGACCACAACAAATATTGGAAAGCATGCATTCACTACATTTAAAGCTCAGGGCTAAATTATTTCTTTAAAAAAAAAACTCATACCAAAAAGAAAGATGAGGAGGAAAAAGAAGATAACAAGAAAGAGCAGAGAAGAGGGAGGGGGAGGAGAGGGGGGAAGAAGAAGAGGAGGCAGAGGAGGAGGGGGAGAAGGAGAAGAGATTTTAAAAAGAAAAATATCAGCAAAACAATAGAAAAATGGAGACAGATATAAAAAGTTTACAAGAACATGTAAATGGCTAATAAATAATTTGAAAAAATATTCATCCTTATTAATAATGAAAGAAAAGCATGTTAACACAATAATGAAATGTCACTTTTTCCCAGTTCAATGAGCAAACTTGAGAGAGCTGGATGGCGCTAAGTCTTGCCAAGGGTGGAGAAAGGCACCCCCATGCCCAGTCTCTCGGATCACACTGATCTCTTGTTCATGTGACCCCTTGGGTTGGTTTCTCTGACCTTTACTCCAAGTATGGATTCCTTCCTTTTCAATCCAATGAGGAGCTAGAACAGAATGATGGTAGACAAAACTCTCTGCATGGTTGAGGAAGAATGCAAATAGAGTTTGAAGAGGGAATTTGCTGCTACAGAGAGTAGTGACTCCTGACTTGAGCCCATCCTAAGTTTCCATCATAGTCTTACTCTTAAATGTCTTCCATGAGACAGAGCCAGCTGAGCCTCCAACCCAACCCAAAATCTCTGACTCTCTCTTTCATCCTGAGCTCTATAAAGGAACTTCGGTCTCAGTCACAAGAGAGACTTCCTTACCCTAGTCTGAGAAAATTTCATGCCCCAAGACAGCAAACAGTGGGAAGAGTAATTTCCTTCAGTAAATAAAAATACAATCATCCCTAGTATAGAATCTGTTGAAGGTTTCATGTAAGCATTACTAATAGTCCAACAAAATTTATAGTTAGGAAAAATTCTTTAACTCTTCAGGCACATAACTGTCCATCTCAAAATACATTTGATCCATAGTACAAAATTCAACACTTAAAATCTCCAATTACAACATCTGAAGATCCGTAGTGACTTCAAGTTATTGAACTGGAATATTTGCCTCCCACTCATTCTAATGATGAAGCCAAATCAAAGTTCTCCAAGGGTGAACTAGTAACTCCATCACCTCCAGTAACCAAAAATGGAGGACTCTCCAAAGGGCAGTTCTCTCAATAAAAGAGAATTTAAAATTCCATCTTCATCCAACATTCAGTTTCACACATGTTCAAATTTTCTGCACTGTGCATACAGTACTTCTTCTATATTTAGAGCAAATTAATGAATGTCCTTTAAAATAATCCTTAAGTCATTTGGGTCAGAGGACAAAGCATATCTCTGTAAGTATAACCATTTTGAAAAACTAACCATGCTCTGCAGAATCAATTGTGAATGAATTGGGACATGATTAGGGTTTATCTTGGGCTCACCTGCTGCCCTGTGGGTCTCCTTGGCCATTCCTTCAGAAGCATCTTTTTCTGGATCTAACTACCCACTACGCTATTAAGCTAACTCAGGCATAACCCACTGCCCTCCCTACTGAACTAATAACAAGCTGTCTTCTACTCACGAGTTGTGATATAAATCAGAAAAATAAAAAATCGCAGTAAAACTCTCCAAAGGCCTCTTTCTTGTAACACAAGGAGCTTCAGACATTGCATATCAGAAAAGACATTTGGGACACTTAGTCAATTTGTTAAGTTCTCTCTTTCCCCTCACCCTCCTTCTTCTTCTTCTGTTGCTACAGATAGAAATAAAGGAGAGTATTCTGCTTTTATTAAGAATTCAAGAGCAAAGCAGAAAAAAAAAAAAAAGAAAGCACAGAGAATCTCACTTTTGAAAAACTGCTTCATTGATATTGCGAACCAGGCAATCAGGACAACTACAAAGAAAATCTCACAACACAGAAATGAGGACCCACAGCTGGCAATTAGGAAGCTTAAGGTGAGCTTTGTGACACATTTTTATAAATCTTCTCAAGTAAACTATTTCAACTCATATCATCTTTTATTTTCCCTGTTTTTTTTCCCCACATGAGAATTTTTCCACCTCCATATGTTTTCAAAATAAAGAACTCTTTCCTTCAGTCATCAACAGATACACCCTGCTGAGAACTGCAGATGGAACACAATCTGCTCAGCTTAACTGAAGCTGGACCTCCTTCATAAGATTTCCGACACTACTTTATTTACCTTCATAAACACCATCTCTTGCCCACAATTCAAAGAAAAGTACACACACACAGAGTAGTCTTCCTGTAGAGTTTTCTCTTTAATGATCTAGAAAAGAAATTTTATGTGAGGATATAAAAGAGAGTAAAATATTTGGCAAAAGTTTGAAAGCATGTGATAATAGCTTCAAAGATTCAGAAGATTAGATTAGGAAGTTGGCCGAATGTTTGAAGAATAAAGCAGTACATTAATTAAGAAAATTGGGTTTGATTTAGGAGCGACTTCTGCACTAAACATGCCTATGCAGCTGTGCTGTTAGGTACAATTTTGTCTTCTTTATAATGTCTTTGAATCCACTTGGCCTCTTTTTAGTTACTTTGACAGGTAACCTCAAAAGTGACCCCAAGGATCTCTGCATCTTGGTTTTTCCCGAGTGGTCTTTTCTTTCTTTCTTTCTTCTTCTTCTTTTTTTTTTGCTTCTAATCAATAGAATTGGGTGACACTGGGGAGATGTCACCTCCATGATTAGGTTGTATAAGGCTGTGACTTGCTTCTTACTTACAAAATATCTGGTAGCAGTCCTTGATTAAGCGACCAGCCATGTCAGAGGGATCCACATTGCAAAAATTGAAGGTGACTACTAGCCAACAGCCAGCTAGGTACTGAAGAACTAAAGTCCAACAGCTCTTAAGCAACTGAATTCCGCCAACAACCACATGAATGAGCTTGGCAGTGGATCCTTGGGCAGCTGAGTTTTCAGGCAAGTCCCCAGCAGTAAGCCCTTGATGGTAGCCTGGTGCAAGACCACAAAGCAGGGGACCCAGCTAAGCCACGCCCAGATTCTTGACCCCAAGAACCTATGAAGTAATAAATGTGTTGCTTTAAGCCATTAAGTTTTGGGGTAATTTGTTCTGGAGTCAAAACATGCCACCCCAAAATATGGCACATTGATATACTAAGTATTTTAAACCAAAGGAGTTTGAGAAGGAAAGAAGAAGGTTTCTCTTACCTCACCATTCTCTCCTGACACAGACTATGGAAGAGTCTGATCGTCCTCTAAAGCAGATCATAAGACCCTTGTTCCAGAGAAGCCTTCCCTATACTCAGAGAAAGGAAGACACAGAGATGCAAAGAATCCAAACTACAGGACTTGCTAAGTTTCCCCCATTGATTGCCCTCAGTTCACACATAACTTTTTGTCCTCCAATATAGTTTTGCACAACTATCCATAAAAATACACAGATTTCCCTAGTTCTTTGACTCTTCATTTTTGTAAAACATATGAAATAAATTTGTGTGCTTTCCTCTTATTAATTTGTTCATCTGTCTTTTGTTATATGGGTGTCAGCCATGAACCTTGCAATGGGTGAGAAAACAAATCTCTTCTTCCCTGTGTTACACACTAAAAAATAACTGATACAAGTACTTATGTCTCTTTTTGGAAATGTCCATAGTATCTGCTATTTTCTACAGATATTCATTTGTGTATGCTTATAAAATGGTTTATCAAAATTCTTCCTCACACAGTATTTTTACACTTTAGTTTTATCTATAAGAAGACTCAGGGGCTGGGGAGATAACTCAGTTGGTAGAGAGCTTGCCTTGCAAGCACAAGACTCTGGGTTCAATCCCTAGCACTGAAAAAAAAAAAAAAAAAGGCTCAGTAGAAATAATAATGAACCAGAAGAATCAGTCTGAGAATTATGATCCAGAGTAAGGGTATTCATACTTCAGAATGCCAGTGGGAATGATTAAGTTACTTTAGGGAAGAGTTTCTACCCAATTTTACTGGATTTAATACCTCTTACTTCATGTTTTAATATGTGAAAAATTACAGTTACAACTTCTTTTAACTTTAAATAATGTCCCATTTAAAATGAAACCCTCTGAGCAGTAACTGAAGTATGTTGTTACCAATTTACATCTGTATCTGAGTGTATGGGTCAGTTGTTTATTTTCAGACTTCTCTGAAAGCAGATATTTATAGGAAGAGGGGACTTAATCCCTCAGGAGATAGAATAACTACGAGGCTATAAACTAAGAAAACAATTTCAAAATCTAGCGCTACCTGATTCAGCACCAAGAGAAGTGACACTCAGGAGAGATATAAAAACTCATGGCCTCCTTTTTCCCAATTCTGCCTCATCTTTTACTATACTTCTCCTACACAACTGAATCAGATTGACAGACATTATGGAATCGGGCCTAGAAACTCATGCTCTTTGATTTTATAAATGAACAGTATAACCAGGTATACTGAGGGAAGAATTTCGACTTGGGGTCCATTTTGCTGTGGACATTCTCATCTGGAGCTTTACTAACACCCCTGCAGTCCAGAGGAGCTTGGAAGTGGGACAGGGGTTGTTTGTGCACAACAGGGACTAAGCCACAGTGATGAGTATCTCAGGCACCTCATTACTGGTCCCTGCATTCACAATGTCCGGGCCCCTTAGTCACCACTGACAGATGTGACAAACTAAACCTTGGAAGGGAGACGCAGACTCTTGTTCCCTTTCATCTTGGAAGGACCCCAGGCTCCATAAACAAATGTTGCCTCCCTACTTCAGCAAACTTCAAGCTCTGTTTATCAATAGTTTCTAGAAGTCATTATTTAAGTTCCTCTTCACTGAACACCCCAGAACATAAATAAGCAATACAATACAATAAGTACTAATGTATATAATACAATACAATAAGTATTATGGCATCTTTAGACACTAGGTACAGAAGTACAATAGTAATGATGGGCAAAATTTAGTAAGAACTTTGCATATTATAATGTGCCTGCCATTCAGCTATGCACTTTATGTATTCCATTGATTTTAATACAAATCCCAGTTCTATGTGAGGAGTGTGACTAGGATTCCCATTTTACAAACAAAACTTCAAGCTCAGGATAAATAGCTTGCAGAGTGTCACAGGTTTTGTTCAGGGGAAGCAAACCCTGAGATGGAGATTAGCACCCAGTGGTTTATTAGGAATGAGAGCACCCTTGGGATGGATCCCTGAGGACCCAGGAAGCAGGATGGGGAAGAAGGAGAGCTGAGCTCTAATGCAGACTCAGCAAAGGCCTCAGCTGTCCTGGGGCACTCTGAAGCCAGGATGGCTCTTCAGAATTGTCTGAGTTGAGGGGGAGTGAGTCTTCAGTCAGTGGGATGTGGGCAACCCCAGGAAGATGACAGGCCCTGGAGCAAGGCTGCTGTCTTCAGCTGGGGCAAATCCTGACAGTGGATTGGCAGCCGAGAGCTTTCTGCCACTCCCAACAGCTGAGAAAATAAATCTTTCATTCCTGCAGCAGGATCTGGGCGGTGCATCACAGCATCCACCACACAGAGCTAAGTACAGTTTAAGTCTGTTGCTCTGGGATGCTAAAGAATTGTTAGGAAGAAAATTGTTCTCTTTTGTCTAGAACAGCCTCTTTGGTTATAAAAGGAGTGGCCCCTGTGTGCTTACATGATTGAAAGAGATGCAAAACAAAGAAACAGTGAATTGTTCCATATTATAAAGAAGCAGGACCTTGGGATTGTCCCCTGACAACTTGGGAGCTGGCAAAGGACCTAGAGACTCAGGAAAGAGAAAAGATAAGCCCCAAGAACCCAGCAGCAGGTGATAGCAGGGGGTATGGATTGCCTGGAAGAGGCTCCAACATGGGCTCAGCCAAGAATACAGAAAGCCAAATATTCAATATTTTAGGTTGTTCATTATTCTAATGTACTTTTTGCAATGCCCCTTCTGCTCTCCTGACAAATTCATCCACACAATATATTTTTGTTGGTGGTGTTTTGGAACCATAGAAGGTATCTCATGCCTATGGAGAAGCAGGGAGGCAACTTGGATTCAAAAAGCAGGCTGTTAAAAATTTTTAAATTAAAATTAAAAACAGGCTGTTGTAAGACTCCCTGAGCGCTACTGGAAATGTTGGGAAAGTCATTGAAACTCAGACTCTGTAGAATGGGAAGCCACCCACTTATTTGGCTATTAAAGGAAAGGGTTTGCCTCAGAAACTGAAGAGCATTGGGATACCCAGTTTATATATTAGCAAAAGTAAAAGCATAAACTTTGCTTGGAAAAAATCAATGAAATGCTTCAGAAAGGAAAAAGACAAATGAGCTGGATATTAGAGGATGAATAGGAGCTTTATAGGTGGACAGAGATAGAGTAGGTAAGATAAAAATGCATTCTAGGCCAAGGAAACAACATGTCTAAAGACCTCGGGTATAACAGAAAATGCCCAAAATCTTCAGAAAATCTGGAGCTCAGGGTACCAAACTAAGAAAGGGATTGGAGCAACGGAAAACAGATAATTCCAGGATTTGTATGCCATGCAACAGAACTTGGATTTCGTTGTGGAAGATCCTGCTTCTCAACTTATATTTGTCAACCCACTGGAGAACATGTGGTGGGCCAGGACTTATGGAAATCTTTCTGTAACATAAATTTTACATAAAGATTTGTGGGAAAGGACACTCTTTTTAGATTAAAATAAACATGGCAGTGTTGAAGTAGAAAACAAAATTTGCATGATTCTTTTAAATCAAAAACAAGGTTTCAAGTACATTTCCTAATTGATTCAGGCAGTTCTTGCCACATTCTTTGCCCTCTGCTATGAAACAGGAAAGCAGGTGCTGAGAAGTTTTGAGCAGGAGAATAGGGTGTTCAGTAATGTGTTTAGTTTTGCCATCTCATGTTTTTAAATTTCATATCTATCTCCCCAAGTTGTGTTATAGTTCATAACACTGGAAAAGAAGAAAAAGAGAGTGTGTGATAAGGACAGGAAAATGATGAACAGAGTACATGAGCTTCTTTTGGCTGCCCTCAGTGGTCTTCATGGGATGTCCCTCCCTTCATGAAGTTTAGAATAATCTATCCTTAGTTTGCTTGGTCCCCAACTCTTCTGCCTAAGGATATGGGTTTTATGAGGTCAATATTTCATCCATGGTTGAGCAGATCCTACAGAACCAAGTCACCCTAACTAAACCAAAAGATGTTTTACCTATCTATCGACAATATGTATTCATCTGCTTGGGTTGCCATAAGAAAATACCATAAACTGGATGGCTTAAATAATAGAAATTTTTATCTTCTTAGAGTTCTAAAGGCTGGAAGTTCAAGATGAGAATCTCAGCATGGTCACTTTTGGAGAGGACTGTCTTCCTGGATTGCAGATGGCCACCTTCTCATTATATCTTCATATGACTTTTCTTTGGTGTGTGAATTTGGAGACCTCAATGTCTTTCTCTTGCTTGTGCTTGCTTGCTTTCTCTCTTATGAAACCATGGATCCTCATCATGAGAGCTCTATGTTCCTAATCTAATTCTAATTATTCCCCAAGTTGGAGGTTAAAACTTCAAAATATGAATTTGAGGGGTGGAGGACATAACACAATAAATCCAATGTCAAGGAGGAATGTCAGAAACTCTTGCATCTTTTCTCTAAATGTGGGAAGAGTTATCCAAATGGAGACATAAAAAACGTATTTCTTTCTCTCAGAACAAGGATTGTTAATATTCTAACTATTATTCTTAGGCAATGTATACCCACAGTCACATTGTCTTCTCTTATGTCTACAAATTTGATCAGAAGAAAAATATATAGCATACAAATTCCTGCCTGACTTGCCTTTATTTAAAAAATCTTAATCCCTAAAATTATTTTAGAAAAAAATGACTGGTTGGCTTCAATTCTAATGAATTCTGGAATGAGGACCATTGCAGACTTGCAGTGGGTGAAGCCTAATGGAAGTACAAAATCAACAGACAGCAATCATTTCTTCAGAGAAAGTCTTAGAGAAAATCAGGAGTCCCCTTTTTTCTGGAGCTGTGGCTCAGGAATTCCTTGCAAAGGCTCAGCTCTTGGTTCTAGGCATCTTTTCTGTTGTTAACGTATAAACTCCAGCAGGTCATACTAGATCAGCACTTTAAATACTTACTTTACTGGAACGCCTATCAACAAATCATTGAAAGCACCATGAGTATCAGTTTGGGTGTTGCTTTTGAAAGGGCATATAAAAGCTTATGCCACCCTTCAGTCCATTTCCATTTCCTATGTCCTGAAATTTTTCTCCTACAATAATTGAAGAATCAAATTATACTCTAGGGCAGGCACAGAAGAGATCACTAATTTTGCAGAACTTGACATACCATGGTTCCCCTGTCCTTGAGAAAACACATTATTCATTCACACATTTGTATGCTAAATACAGAATCACAATCAAGAGAATTGGATAATTAGATCATTTATGGCAGTGAAGATGACTCTGTGCTTCATCAAGTGGCTTACCTTTCTAGGAATGCTAGTGTTTTAGTCAGCCTTTTTGCAACTGGGACCAAAAGACTTGACTAGAAAAACTTAAGAGGAGGAAATTATTTTGGTTCACAGTTTCAGAGGTCTCAGTCCATGGTTTGCTGACTCCATATCTCTAGGCCTGAGGTGAGGCAGAACATCATGGCGGAAGGGCATGGAAAAGGAAAACAACTCAAAAATGACAATCAGAAAGCCCAGAGAGTGCTCTGCTCACAACAGACAAAATATAAACCCCAAGGTCACAGCCCAGTAACCTACCTCCTTCAGTCATACCCTACCTGTCAATAATTACCACCTAGTTAATCCATAGCAGTGGATAAATTCACTAATTATGTTACAACTCTCATAATCTAATCATTTCACTTCTGAAAGTTCTTACTTTGTCTTACACATGAGCTTTGGGGGGACACCTCATATCTAAACCTTAACAGCTAGATACAATGAGCCTCTTCCAGAATTTTCTGGAGAAACATTAACACTCCCCACTCTTGGCCTTCTCTTTCTAAATGGCATGGAGACGAGCCCCTTCTGTTATAAAATTTCTTCAGGGAAATTAAAATGAGTTAGATCTAATGTTCATTCATATTAACTGCATTATAATATCTGTAGTGAGATCTGGGGAATTCTATTGCCTTATGCACATGAGGGTGCCATTTTCTGCCCTTTCCTTCAAGTTCTGGAGTCTTGGGATCCTTATGGAATAATAAGGTTTGTGAACATAATGAAGGCCATACTTTTGACTAAGGCTGTTTTGCAGAATAGATAAAAGTACACAAAACTTAAATCTCTCAATAATTTAATACCTGGTGATTCACTGATACTTGATGGGTGATAGGACAGAATTGTCTTTTAGATAAGACCTTATACTAAAATCCTTCAATAATTAAATCCCCTTGGCTGATGCCCAAGCTCTTCCTGACACTGAGCAAAGAAAAGAGCTTTGACTGAGGTCCCAGAAGGCTTTACTCTGAAATACCTTTGTCCTTCCACACAATTAACAGTTCCGTGGAAAGGCACTGGAAGACCTATCAGAGTGCCCCTTGACACTGAGAGATCTAACAAAATTTTTTTTTACCTTTTCCTCTAAAATCTACTGTGATCAAAGAAGACTTAAGGGCGTCGAGAAGAAAAACAAGCTAACACAATTTGTATTGAATTTTGAAAAAGCTTTCCCTGAAGCCATGGGTAACTGGATAAGAAAACACTAAACAAGTCCCTTCGGGGATATTACATGATGGTATTCAATTTTATATCCTGCCTCCTGCATTGGGGATTTCTTCAAGATATGGACAGGCTCTGAGACAGACTTGTATAAATAGAAGCATTGCTCAATGATGAGATTACCCTTGGCTAAAGGCAAAATTGCTTCTAAATGGATCATGGCATTCAAAAAACAGAAGATTTCTTGTTTCACTTCTGTAAGAAAACGTAAGTATTTTAAAGTTACCCATAATGCTCCAAAGAGTCATGTATGAAATTATATTGGATAGAAAAGCAAATTGGGGTGATGAACACACTCAATTTACCTTTTTGACAGAAACACCAAATTTCCTCCTCACGCTTCACTCTCACTCCCCTACCCTGACCTCAGGGCGACACAAGGAATTGTATTAGAATGGATAGTTTTGATTTCTTGCTGCAACAGAGGCGGAAGAGAAATTTCACACGATTCAAGTTTCCTTCACCAGTGAGTAAGGCTACCATGGAACTCTAAAATCAGAACTCCCTCTGTTACCAGGCTATATACTTAATTAAGGTCTGAACTGTCAATGTTCAATATGCTAATTATATGCTTAAGAACACTGATTATAATTTTTAATCTATCACTCTGCTGGATGTGGCACCTTCTGGATATGTAATTACATAGCCAAGGAATCTTAAAATACTCTCAGGTTGCCTTTTCCCAGTCAAGTCACATCATTCATGTAGTTAACATAACTTTTGGCTGCATAACCACAAAAACATATTGGGACTTCTTCCCTATCTATGCCAGAAATACTCAGACACATCTCCAGTTCTTCATCTGAAATAGTCATCTCTTGGTTTTTTTCCTCTCATCTAAGGAATTCTTCTTTTCCTTTAAGACAGAATAATGTCCCCAGAGACTTCAGAGCCATAAAACGAGTTCCTCCTCTAGTGAGAACAGAAGGGAAGACTGGTCTGAAAAGACCAGAGTATCTTATCTCTAGTCTAGATTGTGACTCCCGTAAATTCTAGGATACCGATTCTACCAGCATAAATGTAAAAATGATGCTCAACAGGTTCTACACTTCTTTTGCATCCCTTTCCCTGGTTTTGTGTGTATATATATATGTATATGTACATATACATATTAAGCAAGCCAAGACTCATATATTCATATTAACCATTTCATATCACCTCTCTTTCAGGGACCAGCAATACAGCTTTCACTGGAACAGACCCCACTGAGATGCAGGGCCTGGTGAGTCTAGAGAGATGGAGTGTGAAGTGAACTGAGAACTCAGTCATTACCTCTGCCCCACTCAGAGGCTTCGATCCCCCAGTGAACATTCCACCAAGGGAAGCAACATTCTTCTCAAGAAGGCACCAAGGAAGACCAGGCAGGGATCTGTACAGCAGCTGGTGGGAGCAATGAAAGCAGCCAGACTCTCCTCCAGGTTTTCATGCCCTTCTGCCGAGCCTGCTGGCAGCCAACTGAAACTTCAGAGAGATTAGGGATCAGTCAGCCATCAGCTGCCTCACTGGACACATTAGCGGGAGGAAGCAAGGACTCACATTGGTACACCTGTGACCCAACTTGGAACTCCCAGAAACTCTTTGAGAAGGGAAGTGGGGTAAGAAGGCTTCTGAATAAAGAGCTCAAAAGGGACAGGAGCCCTTTGGATGGGACACTGAATGGAAAGTGGTAACATTGTTCCTCAGAAGGCTGAAGCCTAGAACACTTGAGTTTCACAAATAATCACAAACAGTGCGAATGGGGCTATAACAGAGCTAGAGCTCAAACCCCTGGGAAAATAGAAGAAAGAAATAAGATGAGGAGAACAAGGATTTGAGGAATTGAGGTAAGGCATGAGAGAAAGTGAGACTCAAGATAGGACAAGAAAAATAAATAGGAGTGGCTTATCAGACTGATGAGGAGGAAGGAGGTTCCAAGAAAAGACAGCAACTTATGCAAAGGCCCAGAGGAACAAAGCCACAAATTAAATGTGGAGGAAGGAAAGCTGGTCGGTGTAGCTGGAGCAGGGATGGCAGAGCAGAGGGAGCGGGGCACTGATAGCCATTTTGTAGACCCTGGGCTTTTCTGTAAGACATGAGAAGGCACTAGCAGTTTTAAGCAGTGACTCGGCCTTTGAGGTTTGCATCTGGGAAAGATTGCAATGGCAGCAGTTGTGGAGAGATTGGAGGAAGACAAGGCTGGAGTTGGAGAGTTTGCTTAGCTGCCCAGGGAAGGGAGGAAGGTGGTCTTTTGCTAAGGCAGTGATAGTGTTTAAGTCAACTCTTTTGCTGCTGTGACTAAAAGACCTGACCAGAACTACGGTAGAGGAGGAAAAGTTTATTTTATGGCTCACAGCTTCAGAGATCTCTGTCCATAGACCACAAGCTCCATTCCTCAGGTTGAGGTGAGACAGAGCAAAACAGTGTGGCAAAGGGAAGCAGCTCACATGATGATCAGAAAGCAGAGAGAGACTCCACTAGCCAGATACAAAATATATACCCCAAAGCTACACCCCAATGCCCACCTCCTCCAGCCATACCCTACCACTTCAGTTACCACTCAGTTAATCCCTATCAGGGGATTAATTTGCTGATTGGGTTGACTTTCATAACCCAATCATTTCTCCTCTAAACCTTTTTGCATTGTCTCACACATGAGCTTCTGGGGAATACCTCACATCCAAACTATAACAGATAGGAGGGAGAAGAGGGTGCTTCTAAAGAGGAAAACTTTCTCCAAAAAGGAGTAATCAAAACATATTACCTCACAATAGTACTTGATGATTTCCCAACTGTATCCAGCTCAATTACAGCTAGATCTAGCTCTTCATACAAAACCACCCACCAAGACCAGGTGCCAGTGGTGATTTACATCTAGAAAAAGGAATGGGCTCCACTTCAACAGAAGAATGGATAAAGAAAAAGTGGTATATGTACACAGTACAGTATTACTCAGCCATTAAGAAAAATGAAATTATGGCATTTCCTGGTAAATGGATGGAACTGTAGGCTATCATGCTAAATGAAATAAGCCAGATTCAGAAAGCCAAATTCTAATGTTTTCTCTGATATGCAGAAACCAGTTCAAAATAAGAGTGGAAAAAAGAGAGAGAGAAATAAAGGGGAAAGGATGTGTGGGGGGGATTCAATCAAATTAAAATAAAGTTCTGTGGAGTAGATAAAGGGGATTGAGGGAAGGGAGAAGGATGGTTAAGGAAAGAAGAGTGGAATGAATCTGACCTAACTTTCCTATTTACACATCTGATTATACCACAGTGAATCTCACCACCATGTATATCTGCAAGACACTAACAAAAGAAAAAGAAAAAAACTAAAAGTAAATAGCAGAAAGATCAGCAGAGGGAAGGGAACGGGGAAGACAGGAGAGAGGAGGGAAAGGGATTCAATTAGAGCAAATTATATTCCATGCTTTTACAATTATGCCAATGAATCCTAATGTTATGTATAACTAAAAGGAACCAATAAAAAAGAAAAAATAAAATAAAAAATGAAAATACTCCCTTGAAGTATTTTGCAAAATTGGTTACTTTTACATTCAGTCAGCTATTAATTTAAAATAAAAGTTTAAAAAAAGAACAGGATGGGGTTCAGCTGGTTAACTCCAAGGTAGGAAGTTCCCTCCCAGGGAGCCCCTACATGCCCAGGCCAGTCTTCTGCCCACTCTATGACCTGCCTGCCACTAATGAGCTTACAGTTTTGCAAAGTTGATAGCCATCCTCAGAGAAGGCTGCATGTGATTTGAGGAAATCCAACTGGCAAAGAGCCAAGTGAAGGGAAGAGTTCTTGAGGAAACAATTATTCTTTCTGATGATCAGAAAATACTACACTGAGAGTCATTTTAAAAACAGTTGTATAACCACATTACATGAGAGTTCTACTTTTATTCTCAATTTTAATTTTTTACAAAATATTTTTAAAATTCACTTTTAATAAAGAGTACCTACTTTTATCCATAGATGTGATTTGGAGAATTATGATTACATTGTTCTATCCCTAAGATCATCTGGTAGATAAATAAAATATAAATTAATGCCTTAAATTGTGAAGGGGAATTTACATACCTATGTCTCTTTGGGACAGAAAATATTAAAATAGTTAAATACATTAATTAGTGTTCTATCTACTTAAAATCAGCATACACTACACAGTAATGCAATAGTTCTGTGTTCAGCCAGTTAAAGGAGTGTGTTTTACACGATAAACATCCAGACACAACATGCCAAAGAGGAGCAAACAGGAAAGATTTTTATATGAACACATAATCTTTGAAGAAGAAAATCCCCTACTCCCTTGGCTGTAACCAAAAAGAAAAAGTAGAGGGGCACTTTCTTCAAAGGAGACTTCCAGGTGACTGTTCTAATGTGGTTAGCAGCAGCTCATTAAACCCTGCAGGGTTACCCGACCAGAGCTGTGCTAACTAGTAAAATGTTTCCTTATCTGCAGTGTGAGATCCACAAACATGTCATTAGTGAAAGAAAAGCAAGAGAAACTGTTCAGATCCAGTTGGTAGATAGTATCTGTAAGCAGCTGGTTCCTGAGGAACTGCAACATGGATACAAGACAAATCCTTTCCCAAAAACTGGTCAAATTCTTTTATCTTGACAATCACAAAATACAAAAGAGAATTCTTGATCCCCTGAACAAATCCGTTCTTCCTCTAGTCTCGCTCAACTTTATAGGCATTGTCTTGATCCACTCTTGCACTCATTTCTGTACGTAAGCCCTTGTCTTCAATTTTAGTTGATTACCAAGACTTAAATTCATCTGGTAACATCTGGTAACATCTGGTAACACCAAACCACTCCTACCACTCTAGTTCAAAACTCCAGGTCGGCACATCAGCTGAGGGTCTCTCTCTTCCACTCTGAACCTTCAAAACACACAATGAATGTGCACATTCAAATTGCCACAAGGACTAAGAAGAAGAAGCACATGCACAGGAAAGAATGATCAAGTTCATATTCATATATATATATATATATATATATATTTTTTTTTTTTTTTTTTTTTTGGTGGTGCTGGGGATTGAACCCAGGGGCTTGTGCATGCTAGGCAAGCACTCTACCAACTGAGCTATATATCCCCAGGCCCCTCAGAGTTTATTTTGACGGTCCAGGAAAAACTGGATATTTTAGTTCAATTACCTTCTATATGAAGTGGGAGTTAGGGACCAGAGCATTCCAGGCAAGAGATCAGTATGAAGAGATCCCCATGAGGTGGGAAATTGGTATGTCTGTGGAATCAGAGGTGGCTTCTCTGCAGAGCAGTGCATGCAGGGAATAGCACAGTCGCTTAAATAATCTTTGAATGTAAATCAGAAATAAGAAAATGTTCGGAGGCATCCCTGTGTTCCTAAGATGAAACCCACGCACTAGCATGTTGGCCCCAGGCCCTTCTGCAACTGCCCTCACACCTCCCTCTCTCCATCTTGAGTTTTTAACCTGTATAATCAGGATAATATGAATTGCCATATAGTTGAAGATGCTCTCCTTTTTTTTTCCTTACAACCTCATTGTACATTCCAATTTTTCTGAGGTTATAATCAGGAAAGAACATTAAGAAAACGCCTATCTTGCAAAGTTGTTGAGAACTACAACTTACAATTTAGACACTGTATTATCTATGCTGAGTGACAGACCATCCCCCAAACTTGATGACTTAAAATGACATTAATTATTTCTCTGTGGTTCTGGAACTCAGGAGTGGCACTGCAGGGAGGTCTGGCTCAGGACTCTCATGAGGTTTCAGTCAGAGGTCCCCAGGGCTGCGATCATCTAGAGTCACCAACCTGGGGCTAGAGGACAGACTTCCCAGGTAACACTCATGTGGTTGGCAGGTTGGTGTGGGCCATTGTTTGAGGCCCTCAGCTCCTCCTCAGTGGAGCTACTTGAATATCCTCAGAGATTGGTGGTCAGCCTCCCCCAGGGCAAGGAATTGAAGACACCAAGGAAAAAAGCTGCAATACATTTTCTGACCCAGCCTTAGAAGTCACCCATGGTCGCTTCCACCCTGTTCTATTGGTCATGTAGAGTCAGCTTTGACTCACTGGTGGAAGGAACCACATGGAGGCCTGCACACTAAGAGGCATGGATCATCCAGGACACTTGAGAGGCTAATCACCATGATCGGGAACGCCCACTCTTTCACTTTTCTCCTTACGTGATACCCATAAACCCTCACTGCTGCGTAGAGTATTTGCCGTTGCTAACTGTGGTATGTTTGTTTTTTTTTCTTTGTAGTACCAGGCCCTTGTTACACTGCCTCTGGTAGAACAAAATGTGTGACTCTTGTATATTTTCGAAGATGTCAATCACTGTCATTTCCTTTAGATAATGATTTCTTGTTTAGTTTGCTTAACTTACTTTATCTAACTTTCAGCCTGCCCCCATCTCTGCTCACATTAGAACATAACAATTAGAATAAATTCATTATTCAATGATGGTGATGAGCATGATGACTCCTCTGGGGTCACTACTAACTGATTTCAATCCAGACAAAGGTAATTTAACAAATAGTATCTCTGTACCTGCTGTTCTGATGAGGAAGATGAAGGTGGGGTGCATATGCATCAGAGAGAAAGGCAAACTACACCCTAGAAGCCTAATGTCTAGTCCCACATCCAGTGATATGAAATAGCTTGAAGTGTCTGAGTGCTCTATGTCTTATTTACCTGCTTACTAAATAAGAATGACAAGAATCGTCCTCACCTTGCAAGCACAAACGGGAGTGCCTGACAGATAAACCCCACAAAATACACAGATGGCCTCAGGGGATGGGATGCACACCTGGGACAGAGGAGAGAGGTGTTCTCACTGTAGGCTGTGTATGTCTTGTAGATTTTTAGCTATTGAAAAAAAAAATTCCGTTAAAATGATAGAAACAACTCATCTGTTCATCATCGGTGACCAGCTAGACGCACGATGCTCCGTCCAGATGATGGAGTCCTATTCAGCTACAAATGGAAGGAGGGATAGAAATATACACTGTTTACTGCTATGAAATGATCTCCAGGGTATATTGCTAAGTGAAGAAGCAAAATGTAGAAAAGTGTGCTTAAGTAAAAGTATTCCTGTTTAAGAATGAAAATGTGTAGAAATATATGCCTGTGTACACTCACACTTTAATGAGAAAGCAATGGAAGGATGCCATAGTATTTTAAAATCAATGGCTTTAAATAATAATTTAAAACACCTATGGGATAGGGAGAGCACAGGGTGAAGGTGACAAAGGTAGAAACTAGACTTCTTTGAATATTTAAAGATTTGACTTTGAAACCATGTAAAGATTTTGCATTATTACAATAAAATTTAAATTTACAAAGTAACCCCTGAAACTTTAAAGTGACATGGAACAAATGAAACTGTGTGTCCCATTGGTGGCACAACCACCTCGTACAGAACTCTTTCAAGTGACTTCAAAACAGACATTTCCCCAGGTGTCCTGGAGCCAGCTAGCTGGCCATGTGCATCTCTGCTGCATCCAGTGAGGGTGAGATAGTAGCCTGAGACAGCCACAGTGGGGGATTTACATCATGGAAATGAGCAGAGGCTGCAAAACCAATTTTTGTTTACCTTGGTTTTATTGTGATCCATGTTTGTTTTGGGAGGGTTGATTGTTAAACTTTTACCAGAACACCACTGTATTTAAGTGTATGTACCGAAGGACCAAAATAATTACAAAACAAAATTACACAAATTAGCGTCAATAATCATGGTGCTGGCAGAGTGTGGGAGATGTTACTCTGAGATTGTTTTGTGCATAGTATGGGATAAACAAATGAGTAATTATGTCACTATTATTAAGAACTGGGATTTTTGGAGAGTGAGAGGAAGAAGAAAAATATATGAGGTTAAATTAAAACCCAAGTGCTGAATTCCACTTGGAAGTACCAATCTGAATATATGATGGATTTTATTTCATTTAACATAATCATGGAGATGAAATCAGCAAAATTCCAACTGTGGAAACTCTGGGACAAGCAGCACAGTATACTCAGCAAAAACAACAAATCACACACACACAAAAAATGTAAGAACTAGAAGAAGGTATCTGTTGATTATAAGACTTAGAAAATATTTGACCAATCTCATTCTATAACATTTTTCAGATCCTGAGTCGTTTTTTAAAAATCAAATGGGGTAAGAAGAGAAAGCATGTGGATGAGGGAGCCTTCCAAACACAAGAAAAGAAACATGAAGACTAGGTAGAGATCGGACATTATGAAATTTCTGTCAAATTTTTAGGATGGTGTTGTGTATCATTGTGGGTATTGTGACTATGTTTTAATAGCATACACTGTGTCTTCTATAAATACATCCTGAAATATTTACATATGAACTACATTAATGATATAACATGTTTAGGATTTGCTTCAAAATAAACAGGGGTGGAGGAAATAAGAGCTATCCAGTCTGAGCGCAGTGGCACATGCCTGTAATCCCAGCCTCATGGAGACTGAGGCAGAAGGATCTCAAGTTGAAAGCAAAAGTGAGTTGCTGAGCAACTCAGAGAGACCCTGACTCTAAATAAAATACAAAATAGAGCTGGAGATGTGGCTCACTGTCTCAGTGCCCCTGAGTTCAATTCCTTGTACCCGACACCACCCCAAAAAAGAGTTATCCCAAAAATAGAATTGGTCATAAGTTGATCATTTTTGAAACTTAATGGTCATTGCCTGGACAGTCAACATATTATCTGCGTGCTTTTGAATGAATACATTGGAAATTTTTCTAACAAAATTTTGTTAAAGATTAGTATTCCTAACCCTATGTCTGCTAGATTTTTGTCTTCCCCAAGTTTTTTTAAAAGTGAAATTCTTTATTTAGTTTCTGTAGGTGTCTTTTTATTATGATTGTCTACTAAAAAGTATTTAGTAAGCGTCCCATGTGTGGGCCTCAATTTAACAAAATTTACAAATCACCAAGTGTAGACATAAAACCATACTAAATAACTTTGGAAAAAATTAACTTAATAGAGTTGTTTTATAAGCCAGAAGACCTTGGCAGTTTTTAATGAAATGCTTAATTAGGAACCACAAACAGTTCCGAAACAATAAGCAATCAGAACGTCTTAAAAAGTCGCAAGCTTTTAAAAGTTATTGCTGCTGTATAACATTATATAGGTCCACGTGGGAAGATTCGTAAAAACATCTGGAGTCCAAGTCCATCTGCTCCAGGTGAGCAAACAAAGCCTCCATAAAGCCATGGAAGACAAATCAAGTCCATTGACCAGAGGGGCACTTTTATGAATAGACCATTAGGAGGAGCAATAGACGGCAATTCTATCCCCTGCACATTTCTCAAGAAGAGGAAGTCAGATGGAAGTACAATGGGCATCAGCCAAAAGCATCCCCGTTGCCTTCAGTGCGAAATATCCTCTCCTGATTCAGACAGACAGCAAATATTTAACAAGGAGAGAAGCAGGTGCAGTATTTGAGCAAGCGGAACTGGCTCCTCACAGTTTTGAGCCCTCAGTGGGACACTTGGGTCAGTGACCTCCAGACACAGTCAGAGCTTTTGATCTCTATAAAAAGTAGGTGGTATTTTAAGAGGGGATCCATTCCTGGCCCCAAGTCCCAGAGTTCCAACCACATAAAACCACATACCATGGCAAGTCTGTGGTGAGAAACCGCAGCCATTAGTCAAAGTAACACAAGAAAACCCTGCAGAGGGTCCTGAAGTCAAGTATCAGTGAGACCAGCAAGGTGCTGACTTTTTGAGCTCCTAGTTAGTGTCCTTAAAGCTACAAGTCACTGAAGGAGCACAGTTTTCCAAGTGACTCCAGCTAGTGCCCTTGGAAACACGTCCGCCCATCTGTCTCTGCCAGAAGCACACTCTGCTGTTGCTAACTGCAGACCTCCTAAAACAGAGTGGCAAGTGTAACAAAGGACTCTGCATTGGTAACCAGCCCCTGTCTGGAATTTATACTCTCTCAAATGCGAGAACCACTGCACTAGGCCAGGGCTGATCCATGAATGGTATCAACCATCTCAAAATCCCACCCACAAAAACAAATGCTTATTCTTTCCTTCATGTAAAGTGTATGTCAATTTATTTTTTTCCTAATCCCCTCTCACATCTACAGAGGTTGTGAGATTCTACTTCCAATCCTCTGACTGTACAGTTTTCTATTCTTCAGGTCATTTAAACAAAGAGTTTGTGTTAAAAATATATATATATTAGCTTTATGAGGTCAGGGAATGGATGAAAATTTCAACAAATGAATTTGGGGGGACAGAAACATTTAGACCATAGCATACTGTATCTTAAGGAAAGCCTTTTTAAATATGCTGAACAAAAATTGAGTACAAGTGGTTATCCATCTGTCTAAGAGCATCAAGTCATGGAACCATTACTGAGAATCTGCCCCATACAGACACCACGCTGGCAGGCACTGGGCTAATGCTATTCAAACAGATCAAACCTAACAGTCACCTGACTATGACAGACAGGGAGGGACCCTGCACACTAAAAGGGTCTTTGAACAGGGGAATGGAGAGAATTATTGAGCCAGGAGAAAGACAAGCTGAATGTGACATTCATTCTGTGGTTCCCACGGGGAGGACAATCAACACAGAATAATCAGTCCCTAAAATCACTTATCTTTAGGACACAGAGAAGTCTATGGATGATTCTGGGTCAAGGTCTCTCTCTATCTGTAGAGTCTTGTAGAAACCCAGCTTTTAAATCAGCAGCAGTTGGAAAAAGAGACCATGGAGTGGATTTAAAAGAAGTCTCTCCTCATCAGTTCTCAACTGGCAGGTTTTTCTTGACTTTCCAAAAACCGACTGAACTGTACTTCTCTTAATCAGGAACTATTCGGTGTCTGCGATGTGACCTTCCTCTTGCTCCCACCAGTCAATGTGATCAGGGAGCACCCGGAGATGCCAGCAAGGCCTGCTGAAGTACCAGTGTCTCGCTTTCCACCTTCCCTCCACCCTCTCCTGGAAACTCTATTCTAAGTCTCTCCAGGCAGAGGGAGGAAGCTCACATGGTTGACAATCACTAACATGATTGAGGTTTTATTTTGATGTATTACCTCTCGAAGTGCTGTGTGCTGCTCAAGAGAGGAAGCCGCGGAATGACCTGAACAACACTCCTTCTCACCTCTTGCCCACGTTCCCAGCATCCCTTTTCTTCCTTCCCATTCATCACGGTTGAAGATATTACAAAATTCACCTGCTTATTTTGCTTATAGTTCCCATGTTTCTTCTCCCACTGATGGTAAGGTATGAGGTCAGGAATATTTATTTTGTTCACCCATCTGTGCCAATGCCTAGAAATGTGCTTGACACATAGAGGGCATGTCATAAATAGTTGTTATTAAATGAATGTTATTGAGGGTTGGGAAGTATAGTTTATAAGCCCAGTTGTTAATGAAGGATCAGTAAAAGGGAACAGGGGACCTTCTTTCTGCTGGACATTCTCAGGCATTCATACTTATAAGTACAGCGCTGCCCAGTCCTCACAGAACTTCTGCAACAGGGACCTTTAACCAAGAAGTTCCAGGCTCAGTTCTAAAACCTACCCTGGGTAGCATCCAGCAGGAGGGCTAAAACAGACCTTCTCCCCAGGACTCCTGGTTAAATGTTGCCCCGTCACGGACTTGTATCCTCCGCGCTTGTCACCACCACTCCGTCCCCAGTTCCTTACTCAAGTCTTGTGGGCTTTCAGAAACTAAAAGCAGCTCTTCATCAGGAAGCGACTGGGAACCTTTTACCTAAGACTTTGCAGTCCACCCCAGACAGGGCTCATCAGTCTATCACCATCTGTGGTAAAGGTAGATAAATCAAACGTGGGCCTGAGCTATTAAAACTGCATTTAAAACAATATATATGAGCAAATGTAGCCCATGAGACAAGAGCAGTGTTGCTGGAAAAATCATTGGCTCAGAACGAGAGACTGGGTTTGGCCCCCGCATCTCACCAGGACTTCATCAGCCCAATCACTCAAATCCTGCTTGTCTCTTAAAATCTAAAAACAGTAGCATTGGCACTTGGTGTCTTCCTGTTTTCTGAGATGGAAAAATGCCAGAAAAGCATACACCAGGTCATTCACTGCACTCACGGCTAGGGGACAAGTTTGCACAGGAAAGCAGCAGAATGCCATTAAATTCATGCACTTTTTAATTTTATAAATTTGTTAAAGTAAACATGTATTACTTTTGTGATTTAAAAGAAATCAATCATGAGTCTTTTTTGTCAAGAGTTCTGAACTTTATTCAAAAGTCAGCTTCTCAGGCAGATGTGCCATGACTACATGGAAATTCTCAGTGTGAAACAATTCCAACTTGCTCCAGTGGGAAACATGGAAAAACAGGAACCTCATCCACCTGGTAGACACCAGTGCCACATGTCCCAGGAGCCAGAGTTTTACCTCTTGACTGGGGATCCACATCTGAGATCCTCTTGTGTTTTAGCCTCTAAGGAACAACTGTCCATTCCACGTACAGTGTCCTCTGCACGTCCGTCTGCTCCAGACCAGGTTACTCCCTGGCTATTTCAAATGATTCCTTGTTTACAGGATGCCCAGAATCCACTAAGCAAACTGCTTGAAACCGTCAAGTTCTATTCCAATGGGATACAGCCAAGGGATTTATGAGAAGTCTCGTCTGGAGACAAGAGGAAAATATTGGGTAATTAGAGCAGGTTCTTCCAGAGACCAACTGTGGTGTAACTAGACGTCCGCTCTGAGGCAAGCCAGAGACTGGGTCATCTTACCTGGACTCGACAGAACCACAGTGGGCTCCATTCACAAAACCACACCCCACGGCCCAGAGCTGGAGAGACTCAGTGCCAAGGGCACCTTTTCCAGCATGTGGCGACTCAGACATATAACCAGAAAGTCTACATTTCCTCGTGGTCAGTGTCTGTCACTGAGGATGAAGCAAGGCTGGCATTGCACAATGACTTTCAGAGCTGGAAGGGACTATGGGGTGTATTCAGAAAGCGATTGCTAACCAGGTTTCCCAGAGCCCCAGGGGTCAGAGGCAGCAGCTCAGGCGACAAAGGTGAAGCCAAGGGTACTCTGCCTTCTGGTTTCATCAAGAATGGTTTACCGATTATCCATTTTATATTTGGCTTCCTTGTCAATGCCAGACAACCTTGTGGTCCAATTTCTGCATGGAGTCACATTCAAAGGAACAGCTGTCCATCAAAAAAATATAATCAAAAGCAATTCAAATCTATACTCAGTCTCTAAACAAAAAGCTCAAAGGGTGGAGTATATGTTTAACGCACACCGAGTTATCTTTAAAATCCATTACTTCCAATCTCTGCCATTCTCAATATCCTTCACACAGATGACAGCTGCTTCCTGAAAGCTCACTCTCCTTCCTACTCTCACAGCCAGACCAAAAACTTTCCGTGACATCCAGCTGTGTGGCTCATCCACCTCTCTGACCTCTCTTCTCTGGCTCAGTCCATTATGCAGCTCGACTTAGCCTCTCTGGCTTCATTAGTTGTTTTTCTTTTCTCTCCATTTGTTGGCCCTAAGTTTGTCCCACACAGGACAGCCCAGACACTGATGCAGTGAATATGCATCCTTAGGAGACAGGGAAAATAGAGAAATTCTGTGAATCTAAAATTGTAGGACACCATTAACCTAGTCCATCCTAAATGACGCCTCTTAGAAAATTCTAACTGGTATTCATCCTGCTGCTACATACCCAGTAACAAGTCCATCGGTTTGCAAAGTGATGTGCATACATTTTGGCCAGGTTTCATTTATGAAAGTTTTTCCTTAGCCAAATTTTTCATGCAGTGGTTTGAGGTCTGGCCAAAATCCTTCTGCTTAGAAATATTCCTCTCCATCAACCAGCAGAAATGTCTCAAAGTCTGAAATCCCCACACTGTGTTCTCAAAGCCCAGTTAAAAATAAATATATTCTGTAAAACAGGTAAACCCTTGAGTCACTAACATCGGTCTTGCTCTTTTTGAATTTGTTTCTCAAATTAGCTAGCCAGACAACCAGAGATACTTTGAGACATTGGGTTGGGAGTAAAGAAGGAAAAAGTTCAAAAGTATGACGTGACTAGAAAGAAAGGCCCAAAGAGAATATCCAGCAAAGGAGGGTCTGGGAAGTAGGAATGGGCGCCGAATCCAAAGATGGACACTGTTAAAGACCCACTGCACAGCACCAAAACTCAGAGTAACAGACCCACCAGATATGACCATCCTGGAAGTCTCAAGTGGCCACTACCAGCAGACACATGGAGCCATATGTACTTTGGGTGTGGCATCGTCTCCTAAAGGTACCTGCTCAGCGAATGCTCCAGACCCAGCAAACCCACCTCTTCTCCCTTTCTGACAACCTCACCTGGGGCTTATCACCTGCTTCCAAATACCCTACATGCCCACCAATCCATTATCCTGCTGTCTTCTGCTCCAAACTTCAGTCTCTCCAAGGCTGCACTTCTGCTACCCTCTTCTCTCCTGGTGAGAAGAAAAATGTTTCCTGTTCCAGCTCAGTCTGCTCTCAAGGCCCAAAAGCTCTCGCTCTCCAAAACCTGCCAGGAACTTTTTTTCTTCTCCCACTTATGTTTAATTGTTCATCGGCTACACCTTGTGTCCCCAGTCTCTGGAAACTTGCTATTGAACAGTTTTACTCAGGGATACCTTTCCTGCCTGACATCACAAAATCACACCAGATCCTTTAATTCTTGGGGGCTCTCTAAATGCTATTAAATGAGTGAAAAGGTGACTGAATAAATGAATGAATGCATGCTTTTTCTCAGCTTACAGGAGGTTTTGTGAAATCTGACCACATACAGATTCTCCTGAGAGATGTGTTCAATAGAAACAGCAGATATTTTGTGAGGTTGATGTCCATTATGTATCGATCCTGGAGCACCATCCAACTCCAATAGCAGAGGACATTCCTTGCTTTTGTGGAATCCACGCCCTTCCCTTTCTTCTGACTTTCCTCTGGGATTGTCACTCGAGGCACCTGGCCCTCTCCTGATGAAAAGATGGGCTCATGGTCCAGTCAGAATCCAGACCTCTCTCCCCCAGGAATTTTTATCTTGACCTGAGAGACCCAAGAATGGAAATAACTGGAGCAAATTCCTCCAGAAGGCTGTGCGCTGCGGAGACTGGCAAGTTGTTTAAGAGGCAGCCTGCCCAAGATTGAACATGGTGCTACCATTCATTATCCACGTGACCCTGCAACTAGAGCTTCTTCCTCACATGTATTTAAATCTTGCGAGTCTAGGAGCAATTTAGCAATCAGAGGTCATTTTTACCATTAGCAATGTTGCCTAGCATCACGGTTGACACAGCATCATAACTGGTTTCCAGAGTCATAGTTGGGCAATTAACCAAAGATCAGATTGTCCTGTTGCAGGAGAATTAGGTTTGGTTAACTCACCCACAGGATAACAATGGTACCTAACTTACAGCATGTTAAGGAGATGAATTTGTGCATGCCAGGGCCTTAGGACAGGGATTCAACATCATAGATAGTCCAAATGCTGGCTATTGTTATTGTAGATTTCTGGAGTTACCCACGTTTTCACTTTTATCCAAGATCTGATAATTCCATTATTTCTTCGATTATCTGAGCTACCGCTAAATATGCCAGTAAATTGAACTTTGGCCTAAGCTGAACAGAATATCTTTCCATTACAGCTTATGAATTCTGATTACTTTGTAGCAGCCAGAGGAAGAGGAACCTGTCTGTACCAGACAGTCTAATCCAGTCTGACTCTTGGGCTTCTCCTAAATCTAAAATTACCGTATGAGAGTCTGAAACTTCCAATGTCCAACTGGCCCAGAGTGAGAAGGGACCTGTAGTTGATGTGGCCTCCAGCCCAGAGCCTAAGATGTCTGTGCCTCAAAAAAGAAGTTATGTTCCTCTACTAACCTTTCTCTGGATATTAGGCCACTGTGTTTATTAGTGACTTAGAGACAGAATGTGGCCAGTGTGTACATGTTTATGTAGAGAGTTGTCCCAGAGTGGGTACAGCATTAAAACATCTCAGTAAGAAGCAGAGAGTGAGGACGTAGGTAAACAAGACAGGGACATTATCCCTGCATCATCTGTGGCCAGAGCAAAGACTTCAAGCCAAAGAGGAGCAAGATACAGGGACTCTGTATGCATGATCATTTCCTTTTCTGGCCATTTGGCAAATAGGAATGATGGTATCAGCAAATTTTGTCCCCTTGATTTCACTAAGGTAACTGGTGTCAAAACAGTGTGACTCATTTTAAGGCATTTCTCCTCCTGTCTCCTTTTTATGGTCTTGGCGTCTGGTTTTTTTAATTGATTGTTCCCTCCACCACGTCCACCTCCCCCCTTACCTCCAGCGCCCTGGGTCAGGTCTGGTTTCCACCTTCCTGCTCTGGCGGTCCTACTAACAAGTGGAGTAAGAAGCCAAGGAAGCTTTCCAGTTCTGATCTGGTGGGTGACCGTGCCTGTACTTCTTGCTAAGGGAAGTTTCCATGCCTGCTCTCTGGGTCTAAGGAAGCTTGCCTGAGAAGACAACTTTCTTAGAAAACATGAGAGGATAAATATGAACACAAAAAGCAAATCAAGGTCTTGATGCAAGCTGATCGCCCCTGCCACCTTCCCCTTCAGAATAAGACCAGTAAGGTGTAACACACCTGTGCTCATTTGGGGCTCAAGCTTCTTCATGCTGCCTTCCTGGTAGAGATGAGTGCTTCCCAAATGTCAGCCATTTTCTTCATACATGACTACTGCCAATGCTGCCAGTCACCTATTTCACTCCAAAACTATTCCCATCCATTTTTAACATAAACACCTGTTTTAGCTTCCCTGGATTCAAGATATCCATGTGATCATGAGCTTAATGTACTATTTTGGTTGTTCCCTTAAAACATATAGAACTCATACACTGTACCAGGTCTCACTCCAAGTCCTTAATGAACACTAACTCACGGAGTCCTTATAGCAACCCTGTGAGATAGAGCTGCTATTATTCCTGTTTGATAGATTAGGAAACTGAAGCTTAGATGAATGAGGAAATCATCACATAGAAAGTGGTAGAACTGGAATCCAGGTAAGATACCTCCTGAACTCGAGTTTAACCTGAGTTAACCTGAGTTAGCCACTATGCTATTCTGCCTATCCCCTTTCTAAATTAAATTGAAAGAAAAACTTCGATGTTTTCATCCCCATTTATATATCACTTAAAATCATCTCATGCCCTCCCAGTGAGTCTGCACCATGGAAACACCAGCTGAGGGGAAGCAGCTCTGGACTTAGAGGACAATTCTACTTCCTTTTCTACTACATGGTACTAGTTGTGTGGTCTTGAGCAAGTTTTTTGACTAACTTAAGCCTCAGTGTCCCCACATGTTGATGATAGACAATAATTCCTGTGTCTTTCACAGGTGGCAAAAGACCCAGGAAATCGAAACACTGAAAGTGCTTTGGAAAATGTCACTCCCCAAGACAACACCATCCCCTCTGATGATGACTAAGTGCCTAAGATTAGGGAGCAGCCTGCCCACATTTTCATCACAAGTGGGAGCCCTTGCTGCTCGGAAAAAAAAAAAATCTCTCCAATAAAAAATAGATCCTTACATTCTAGAGGTTGTTGCTGCCACCACCAATCCAAAATAAATGACTTCATGAAGTGAGGTCTGCTTATGTTATTCCACGACCTGATGACTTCCTGTGTATAACATTCAAATGTGAGCATCCCAGCCAAAGCCCTATAAAGCCGTTTCCCCACACTTTACACTTTGCTGTGCTAAACATCTGCTTTTTTTGGCCACCTGGGTTGATGAGTTTCACTTTGCACCACGGTGAGGTCCAGGCGTCAAGTGAGGACCCAGACAGTTTCTTTCCTCCATCCCTCTAGAGGGCCTGGGTTTATAGCTTCATTTCCCCTGCAGGAGCTCGTGGTGAGGAAACCAGTACAGCTGGGCTTCATTACACTCAATCAACATCCATGACATTTTTTTTAAGGTAGCTGGCAGGGTCGAAGGTTGCATTCTCAAATTTTCAGTCATGCTGAAGCTCTGGCCATCTGGAAAGACTGATATGTATATACAGTCAGCCCTCCATGTCCACAGATTCTGCATCCAGGGATCAAACCAACCACAGATCAAAAGTAGTTGGAAAAGGATTTGAATTTGTACTAAACATGTGCAGATCTTTTTTTCCCTTGTCATTATTCTCCAAGCCATACAATATAGCAACTATTCACAAAGTCCTTACATCTCATTAGTTATTAGGACGAATCTAGAGATGGCTTCAAGTTTGCTGGAGAATGTGCATAAGTTATATGCAAATACTATGCCACTTTATATAAAGGACTTGAGAATCACAGCTTTCTGGTAACCATGGGGGTCCTGGAACCAATCCCCTACAAATACCAAGGGATGACTATAAACCTTGGTGAGGGATGCTTGGCTTTTCCTTCTTTGGGAGTTTCTACAGACTGAAAAATTCCTTGAGTTCTCACCCTGTGAGTAACAAGTTTTCTAGACTGATCCAATGATTGTGGGGAAGGATCTAAGCTCAGTTCATTTCTGATTCTCTTCATTATTCATATATGAGAAAAAGTAACGTGATGCCTATAGGGTGCTTTTATATCTTTGCAGGGACAGTAATCAATAAACAATTAGTGAAATCTTCATATCCCAGATGCCTTTTGGGGGTCTTTGATATGATCCCAATAACCCTTGAGTATTAAAAGATTTCTTTTAAGCCCTATTCCCGTTTTCCCCTTAGAGAAAACATCTCGTAAGAGATAACTTTACCCAATAACCATAATTGCTAAAGAAGAGGCAAGATAACAAGAGAAGAACCTGCTTCTCTTAAAGAGGAAACATCTCCTAACTTTACATGCTTTATCTCTGCACCCCTGTAGGCCAAACCAGAGTCTCCTAACATGAAAAGAAACCAATTCTCTTCCTAAAATGCATTTTGGATTTTGGAGACCAGACCTTATTAGGGAAAGGATTCAAAACATGTTACTGCTGCACCAATACACTGAGATCCCAATGATATTTAATAACATGGGATCTTTGTGCCTTGGTACTACCCCAGAAGATGGTGGTAATAGTGGTAAATGGACCAACAGCACGGCTTACATTCTTTCTTTTGAAAGGGGGTTTGTGCCCAGCATGCTGTCTGATGTGTCTCCGACTTACAGTTAGGCCCTTCAGTAGTTTTCCTGAGCCACCCCGGCTGCCTATTAAATAAGCATGGAAGCATGAATCAATTTTTTTTTTTTTTTAATAATCCTGTTCTACTACAAGGAAAAATAGTCATCTAACTGCTTGGGATTTTCTCTTCAATGATCCCTTTATTCCAGGGACATTTTAAAAACTGTATTTTAAAGATTGGTTTAAAAATGTTGCCTGTCCCTCTTTTCCTCTCCTGGCATCCCTTACTTTTTTTACTGAGTTCTATGTCCCCAAACTTAGGGGATCAAACATCTTCCTGTGCTCAAACCTATAGATGCAGATTCGCTGTTATTTCCTAGAGGTGGCCGTTCCAGGCCCTGTGTTATACACTTCCACATGCACTATCCCATTTGCTGCTCCAAACTGTAATATAATCAGATTATCCCCATTTTATAAAAAGTAAATCCCAGACATGTGGGGGTGAGAAGCCTAGTGGGGGCCGATGCAGGACTTACACCTGGGTCTACATGGCTGGTACCCTCTGTTAAGTGAATTCCCTCAACTCCTCTTCCCTCTGCTCTGAGCTATCCCGGTTGGAATCATAATTTCCACTCACATCTTTCTCAGCATCCCACTGCCTCCTCACCCCCACATGGAAGCCCAGCTTCTCCAGTCTCCACCACAAAACTTCTTCCCTGCATCTTGTGTTTTCTCTTTTCTACTGACTTCCTCCTTCTCATTTCCTATCACAACCAAATTCTTAAAAAGCCAACTACATTCACCCCATTGCTCAATTCCAATCTGTTCCTCATTCCCTTGAAACTGACCCCCAAAGGAGAGCTGCAGCTCACTGCTGATCTATCCCTTTGTTTTTACAAAGTACTGATCAGGTCTGGACCTCAGGCAAACACTCATAAGCTTATGTTCATGTACCTGTGGATAACAAAGGGAGATATATAGTCACATTTTCATCCACAAATATTTCAAAGCACCTTACTAAACATTTTCTCCAGGCCTTTTGTCTTCCCTTTAATTGTTAAACAAGTAGAGTTATTGGAAGACAGAAATAAAACATCTTGTTTTCAGTAGTGGGATGGGACTCTCACACAATCAAATTGGAATCAAATATAAAATTGAATTCAAGCCTTTTATACCAAAGAGATTCAACTGCACACACTGTCTAGATACTGAAGTTCCCACAACTTCAGAGAACAGAAACAGTAAGAGGGAACCATACAATCTAGGTAACAAAACTTCTTTTTTGAAAAATGACTGATAGTACATTTAAGACCCTCTTCCTACAGATGAGAGAGAGATAGAAAGAAAAAATGGTTCTTTGCTCTCTCAGAAACCTGGGTTAAGGGTGTTGGCAGGAATCTAAGGGGAAAAAAATCTGATACACTGCAGTTAAGAGTGTGAAGAATATGGGACCTCAAAATATGCCATTGTGGCATATGGATTATTTTGAGCTGAAGGCAAATGAGAACCAACAGACACAGGAAAAGCATTTTATATCCCCCATCTGCCCAAAAATTGAGTATAAATGTGTTAGTCAAATTTCTGTCACTGTGACAAAATACTTTAAAAAAATCAACTTCAAGAGGAAAAGATTTATTTGGATTCCTGGTTTCAAAGTTTTCTATCCATGCTCAGTTGTCTCCGTTGCTATAGGCCTCTGGTGGAGCAGAGTTGCTCATGCATACACTTGTGACTGTCAGGAAGCAGACAGAGAGGGTGGGGGAGGTGGGAATCCAGAGACAAAATACACCCCTCCAAAGCAGGCCACAGTGACCTACCTCTTCCAACTAGACCCACCTCCTGAAGTTGCCACCAAGTTCCAACAGCATCACCACCTTCAACATCTGAGCCTCTGAGGGACATTCCAGATCCAAACTAGAACAATAAATTTCCCTACTGTAAAATAAATTTGCATTTATGAATAAATTTCCGCTTGTAAAAATGTGTCCTTACACCAGAGACAACTCTTCTCACTTGAGAGAATCTTATCTGTGTAACAACACAAACCATATTTACTACACATTCCCTCCCTGTCCTTCACATTCTTATGCACTAAATTAAAGTGCAATACTGTGCAAGGGTATGAGAAGAAAGTTGTTTATATATATGTGTGCATACATTAAACACACACACACACACACACACATTTAAAGTGCATGCACTCTTTGACCCAGCAATTCTACTCATTTGGAACTGATCCCACAGATTTATTCATATCTATGCACAAAGAAATGTATGTTAAAATATTCATTGTGACACCAAAAACTGAGGCAACTAAACATCATATGAAATGATATCCAATATGTGGAAAAGCAAACTGTAGAAGAGTATTATGATACACCAAATTTATTGAGGTTTGGAAATACACACCCCCACATACTTACAAATATGTGTGTGAAGAAAAAATAGTAGGATTCATTCCCCCCCACACACCCCCCGACACACACACATACACACACACACATTTGGATTTGAAAAGACTGTCTCTAGCAGCTTATACTAGACAATAACTCTCAGTCACTAGAAGAATTAGGGGATGGAGGATTGGGTGGGAAGAAAACTTACTTTCCTTCTATATTTTTATGCACAATTTAAGGTTTTGCCCTGTAGAAGCATATGGGAGAAAAAAATAATTTTCTTCCCATCCTCCAAATTTCTCAGCCAGAACTCCCTGTAACAAAAGACAGATAAACAAGAGAAAACCAAACAGAAATCTAATAAGATGTATACCTCCTATGTATATGGGAGGAGCTCAGGGAAATCTCAAGAACAAATCTCGAGATTAGATCTCAAAGAATGGTCTTGGTAAAATATCATTCTCCCCTGATACAAAACCAGGGTGTGGGGAAAGGTCTAGTTATGGGAAAGTGTTCAGAAAAAGTACAAACAAGAACAAACTTTGTTATACATATTTAATTCTATGCTTTCTCCATTGGTAACAGTCTGTACTGATTTAGCTAGCTCTCTCTCCCAGGTGTAGAGAGGGAGACACCCTTAAAAGCAGGGATTTCCTTTATAGATATAAATTTCCCTTACAGAAAGACAAGTTCTAGTCTATTTTTATAGTGTCTCCTATGTCTACAGTTTCCCAAGATGACCAGTTCAAAATAATCCTTAAGCCAAAGAGGTACATTTTAGGGTGGCGTATTTTGGTCTGCTACAGTCATATTTGGGGATGATGAATCCTGAGTACATCACAGTGTCTTAGCAAATAATTTGAAACAAAAATAATTTTTTAAAGATTGGAGAAATTTGCATACCTGTTTCCCATTTAAAAATTTTGCTGTAAGGTCTGAGAGTTGCCCGTGAGCCCACTAAATTGAATATTCCAGTCACTAATCCAGGAGGAAAGAGTCTCTCTCTTCTTCCACTGGTTTTAAGTTTACTCTTTTCAGAATTTAAAATGAAGTGTTACCTTAAAGAAGACACAAATTACTTAATCCACACCCAAAAGCCAGTTTCATTAGCTCACATTTATACCTCTTAAATCATACCACAATCATTCATCATATCTGGATGATGTTGTGAGGGACAATCTCTCTACTCCCTGAAATATTTTCCTGTCCTACAGGTTCTGGTTCTCAGAATATGAGCAATGACCGTCTCCAGCCATGGTGCACTCTGTTCCTGTTTGTGGGCAGAAGCAGGCATCCTGAAGTTGGTAGCACTAGGTCAATATTATTCAATCATTTTGACTCTCCAATCACCTTCTTTATTCCTGACACCAGACTGAAGTTTATGGCACCACAGAAAATCTAGCCCTGCCATTTCTTCCCACTCAGAATACCTTCTTTTCTCTCCTCCCTCAGGAGCTTCTCTGACCTGGCATCCTGTCAACAACTCCACCGCACACACCTGAGGCAAGGAGGGAAATTCCAGAGACCTTGACACCACCCCCCACCGCTGCCCATCAACTAGGAAGCACCCACAAGATAGCCACTAGCATTCTGGGACCTCAGGCAGTTCCGATCCTTGTAATAACTGTCCCTGGAAGGTGATTTTATAGCAGCCACTGTTGTCAAGTGCAAATAAATTTTTAATAATAAGAATAACAGCAGCAGACTGTTAGTCTGGTTCTTCTGGAACAGTCATCCAGGGATATTTCAGCCTTATAGTTCTATCAGTCCAAGCAAAAGCTGATGTTTCTACCTCACTGGGGAACACTTTAGCCCTTAATCTCTTTTACAAGCTACAGAGGACTTGAGGACCAAAAGACGGTGGGGCCAGGTAGCCTGTGAATAGTGACCACTGAGGAATTGAGGCCCTTCTCTGGGTCTCTGTTTTACTCACTAGTTTTTCTTTCCAACCTTCCTGTAGGTGTGGTAAATCTGAATACATAAATTCTCAGAAACTATCACTCTCGTTTTCTCTAATGCCCAACAATGTTAGAAGGCGAAGAGGCTTTCAATAATTCGCTCTCCCTTCTCAACTTCAGCTTTTGACATTGACCAAGAAAAGGAGACTTGCCTCATCTGCCCTCCTCAATCTTGCTCACACACCGTGGAGACTCACCTAGCGGAGGAGAAATACCTCCAGGCACATGGGGTGAATTTATGTCTTTACACACCAAATACAGGGACATTCCTGAATCCTCACACAGTTTGAAAGAGAAGTAAAGCCTGAATTGATTTTAGCCTGATTTTTTTCCAAGGAGCAGGGACTTATAAATCACTCCATGTATCACACTCTGCCCTTCTCCCCTGATTCTGTAATCACTTTCTTAGTAACGTGGGAGATCTAAACTAGACATTCATATCTACTGGGAGGCCTCACTGAGTTATTTATTTAATTCAGCTGGGAATTGGGGGTGTCATGTTCCATTAATTCACCAACAACCTATTTTAAATTAATGATTCTGGGTCAACTTCTTTTTGAGATATTGGACTTGATGTAAATAACAATGCGATAAGAAGTAATTCTCCATTCTGGCTGAATTTTGCCATTATGTTAACTATTCCCATAAGAAAAAAAAAAAAATTCTCCAGTGCTCACAAGCTTCACAAACATATTTTTGTGTCTGTTGACTCAGAAAGGAGATCAAGTCTATAGTTTCATGTTCATACTCCAAATTAACAGCAGGAAGATTCTAAATCAATCCAAAAACCCCAGCTCTTTTGAATTTAAGCTAAAATTATGAAAATTGGTTATAATCACAAATTATATCTAGCTTTTAAACTATCTCTAATGCACAGGTGTAATTTAGCAACACATGGAGTGTTTAAAAGTCTTACTGGTTTGAAGAGGTTTGTATCTTCTTCCTTCCTTTTCTTCACACCAAATCATTTGAGTCCTAGGACTATTATTCATCATGGATTTTCCAAAATTCAAACATAAGGAGAAAATACAAAGCTCTCCACCAATATCTATCTGTCTATTGAAAGAGAGGTGGAAATGAGTAAGCAGACAGAGCTGTGTGATTCAAAGCAATGACTTGTGCTAAATACCCCATAAAAAGGCAAATTCTCAAGGACCACTTTTCAGCCTCAAGCCCGAAGTCGATTTTGTGCATGACCCCATGATTTTGTATCCTGATCCTATGACTCAGAAATACTGAACCAATTCAGGCATTTTTGGTTTTCTAGCTAAAAATGTCTCCATCTTCCAAGATGCAGATTTCTTTCCTATTTTAACCATTCAACTTTGAATAACTTCTTTTAGTTTAAAATATGAGGTCAACAAAAAAGCAATCAGGACTGAATTTTCAGATGTCTTTTTTCCATCTTAGTGAGAATGCTCTGATGAACATATTAAAAGATAAATTTAATCACATTAACAAGTTTAAAGTTTATTTGAGTAGACAGCAATTCATGAATTGAGCAGCTCCACACCGCAGGTGGTTGGCGCTCTGTCAACAGGGTCTAAGGAGAATGCTTTCACAGGTGAACTACGAAGAAATGCGAAGAAAGTATTCCAATGGCTAAAGTGAAGCAGTAGTCTTATTTGTATTATCCCAGTGGAAAAGTCCTAGCTAGAAATTAGTTGGTGGTTCTGATTAGTTAAGCTTAAATTTTGTTTTCTCGGAATAAGACCATTTACACTGAATTGGGTTTCAATTTGCTTAATTCTAAGTCATTTCAATCTCATGGCCTCATATTTAATCATTTGAACAAAAGGAAAAGCATGCTTTTGCTATAGGTCTTTGAGTCCCCTCCTCAAATGGTGTCACTTTCATATAGAAAGTCCTCTCCTGCCCCGCCTTGTCCAAGTCCTTCCCACTCTGAAGATCACATTCAGAACTATGCAGAGGACACCACTTTTTGCCCTAACACGGAGTCAAGAACCAACTTCAGATGAGATCTTGAAAAATTGTGGGAGAGTGATGTACTTTTCTGCTCTCAAAAGTGCTCTTAATGGCAGCCTCTTAAGATTTTCACATATGCTCAGCATAGTTCAAGGAAGGGCAGAGGCTAAATGAAGTGAAACTTGGCCCTCACTGCCATCTCCGAGGCCGTGGACCTGTACCACGCTATGGCTGCAGAGTCGCCTCCTTTCCTCCCTTTCCTCCCTTTCCTCCTCATCCTAAATGCTACCCACATGCTTCATCCTGGCTTGTTAAAGTTGTTTGAAGAGGAAGTTGCAAGTCACTTTTCCTCCTGAAAGCACAGTCTGTTGTCCCCAAAGAAAGTATTACTACTAGACAATCAAACGTATGCAGGCAAAGGCTTTCTTCTTTTGAAAAAAAAAAAAAAAAAAGGTATAAAGACTCAAATGGACCAAGAAAATTACAAGGGTCTTCAATGGAAAGCTAGGCATTGTCTGATGATGCTCATCAGGGTTATTTGATTCGAGGAGGCCTCTGTGCCCTTCATCGAGGTTGAGCTATTTTACAACTTTGTAAATTATAGAAAACTGATAGCAATGCAAATGATTCTTGTCTATAAGCATGAAAATGAATATGTTCCTCTGAAAACACAGTGGGTTTCTTCCTCCACTGAGGAATGCGCTGGTTTTGCATCTATTTGTAAATCTATTGCAGCATTACTTGCTGGTTCTTTGACTTCTCCATTAAACCAGTTATAATATCTTATGGTTCCCTCGTTAATCATAGATTTAAATAAAATCTATAACATGTGCATTTTATATCTGAGATTCATGCGTAGGCTCTGTTTTGGGGGATTATCCTTCAACACAACAAATTCAGAAAGCAAATCGAAGTATCCTTTACTTTCTGCATTGAGGAACCCGAAGAGAGGACCTCAGCTGGGCTGTCGGGAGCCCCTCCCCCCATCCTTGTCCCCTCCTCACCTTTCCTTCTGTCTACACCTCAATTCTTGGCATTTGCACTTACTACAGATTCTCAGCCAGCCAGTTCCATCTGAAAGGAAGAAAGAAAAATGCATATTCCTCAGTTCCCTCAGCATATAACAGCTATGAGTAAAATAAATCTTTCTGTCACTAGTATTGATGACCCATCGGACAAAACTCCAGTGTGTTATATTAATTCCAATAGTGAAATATCCCCTTGAAGAAAGGGGAGGAAGGGGTGAGGAATTTTTTTTTTTTTTTTTTTTTTTGCCACTCTGTATTGCCTTTCTTCTCTTATTAAAACTACATTTGCTAATTTGTCTTTTCATTAATGAGGATGATTTCTACTGACCTGTTGTACTCTTAGTCATCCAATCTCTTTCAAGGCTTAAACCCTGTTCAATTTACTAATTGAGCATTTACTATCTGGCAGGCCTTGTTGTATTTGCTGGGAATTCATAGATTTCAAAGGGCTCACAATTTTGAGGGCATCAGCTTCACCGAAGTGAATGGTTAGAATTCAGTGTAGCCATGAACACAGAATAAACCTGTACCTCTTCAGGACTACTGTCACGAAAAGGATGTCCAGCCTACAGCTGGCTAGCACAACCCAAGGCCACACAGAGCACTCGCCCCAGGGTCCTTGATTTCTTTGCCACTAAGTTTGCATAAACTCAACTGCAGACTGGAATCCATTCTAATACAACATAGTGGAGATCAGGCATCTCAGATGGCTTGTTACCAAGTTCCTACTCACAACCCAGAAAATGTCTATTCTTATTTTGGCTTTCTAGGTGACAATTTGTGCAATGACAGAGTTTTAAAAGTATCTTGATGAGCATTTAAATGCTTGGGACACTCTGCACTCAGTTGATATTGCACAGGGGTCGGGGGCTGGTCTGTTTGGGGGTGCCTTTCTAAGGTGAAATGGGCCATCCATTTCCCTGACCTCCAAGAGGCAGCCAGAGATTGTCATGTTTTATGAGTAATTTTTTAAGTGCATGCTAGACCTCCCTCCCTTTTCAGCTGCTCAGGCTTCGCTAAGCTTTTAAACTTTCTATTTTATTACAGTACAAACAACTCTACAAGCAGGCCTCCTGCTTCTCCCCCCAGGCTATGTGGAATTATTCATACCCAAGGTCTGCAGAGAAACACGGGCATGAAGGAAAAACAGAGAAAGGAGTGAAAACAAATTAGCAATCCAAACAGCCCTCTCCCAGCCTGTCACTGGAAGGCCTTTGGTGTCTCTTTCCAGAGTCAAGGGGCTTCCAAGCTGAGGATTAAAGGATACATTTTCAGGGCTCAGAGAACAGACACTGTGAAATGTCTATTCACCCAAGACAGCAGGACCAGCTATGCATATGCAGCCCGGAGGTGGGCCTTACACACTCTATGGTCTCCAACATGCTGCTGTGGGTGCTGGGTCTTCTGCATCTCGGGACCCAGAAGGCTCAGATTTTCCTTCATGTTTTGGGGTGAAGGGAGGGGAAAGAACAATAACCCGTAAGCTATCTTTGGGAGTGTCATAAATCTTAATTTAAAATAGTGGTTCTCAACCAAGGTGATTTTGCTCCACAAGGAAACATTTGCTAATGTCTGAAGATATTTTTGATTCTCACAACTGGAGGTGGGATTTACTATTGGCATCTGGTGGGGAGTGAGTAAGGCAGATGCTGCTAAGTATCCCACGGCTCATAGGTCAGTCCTCACAGCAAAGGGTTATCTGCTCCACAATGTCCACAGTACTGAGGTTAAGAAACCCTCCCTCACAGAGATTAAGCAGTAAAAGCAGAATTTTGAGAAAGCCTCTCTCTAGTTCTCTCTCTCTCAGAAACACACACACACACACACACACACACACACACACACAACCCTGGCTGACTTCATGGGCATGAAAACTGGGCAGTTTCACAGGGCCCCACACTCTGAAGAGTCCCTATACTTGATAGGATCCTCTGCTGCTCCCATCTTGACATCCCCAATCATTTTGAACAAGAGGTCCCATATTTTCCTTTTGCCCTCGCTCTGCCAATCATGCAGCTGCTCCTGTGTGCAGATGCACATTCCAGGGAGATGGTCAGGCCCTGAGCTCACCACCGCACTGGCTCCCTTTGGCCCTGGGTGTTGCACTTCGCCACAGCAGGACATGTTCTTCTGTGTTTGAAACCTCTTTTTGGGTTGTCAGAACTGAAGCGGGAAAGCGTACCGTGCCACGGATTTCAAAGTGCCTGTAGATTTTCTTCTTGTCCATCAAACTGTCTAGAAGCTCTGCACAGGGCACCAAGTGGCAGTCAGTGGTTCGTGCAACATAAACACACATCTTCTCAAAGGCTCCAGAAAAAAGCCACAGAGGCATTAGACGGTTTTCTTTGCTGCCTGGGCAGTAGGGCTCTGCTCCACTGACCCTGGCAGAGATGATAAAAAAGAATCCTGGGCAAGGATCTAATAGCTGTAATCAAATAAATTCCACTTTCACATCCATCCTCTTCTTTTTCTTTATAACTTTATTTTTCCTTTGTATGTATTTATTTATTTATTTATTTTGGTAGTGAGAATTGAACCCCTGGGTGCTCTACCACTGAGCTCCCTTTTATTTTTTATTTTGAGACACGGTCTCACTAAGTTGCCCAGGCTGACCCCAGAATTGTGCTTCTCCTGCCTCAGCCTCCCAAGTCACTGACCACATGCTCTTCTTGCAAGTCTTGTTTTCATACAATATCCTGTATTATTAACAAACTTTAAATATGCTTAAAATCTCCTATGAAAACCCCAGCAAGGTAGGAACTGCCACTGGGCTTCAGGTGAGGCACTTTTAATCTACTACCATCCACGTGCAACCGTTTATTGAGCAATCGTGAAGGAAGGTAAGAGCCTCATCTGCAAGTGGTCTTGTTGACTCTTCCAAGTGGATCCTTTAAACTGTGCTGTTTGTGGGGGCACCCAGACCCCTAAGTGGGCCCGCAGAAGCACACAGACGTCCTGCACCTATCTGTGATGCTTACGTGAGAAAACAAGAAGAAATTCAGTCTCTAAGTCCTGTTATACACACAAACGAGAAACCCAGAGTAAAAACTCCAAGGCTCCTTCCTAAGGAGCTGCATCAACGAGTCTCTGCTGCCATCTTCTGATGAGCCATCTGCCACACAAGGCCATTAGCATCAGCCACTGGGGAATCTCCCTGAGCAGTTTAGAGCTATACTTACAAAGTAAATGGCTTCTGAAAAAAATATTAAAGCACAAATCACACTCGCTGCCACATTAGTAAACAGCCAAGAGCATCAATAATAATTTCCGAGTATGCAGGCGGTTCTACTTAAAACAGTGGGTCCGATGGAGCAGAATTCATCCCTGTAGTCTTGCGAGCAGGCAGCCTGGACAAAGCAGTGGGGTTTTTGGGGGGCCTAGGCAAGGACTGGGAAAGGCCCGTGCGGCTGGGAGGAGGTCACCAGGTTCTGATCCTAACAGCACGAGTTCTTCAGACATGTTTCTTTATTCCTGTGAGTGGGGGAGAGCTAAAAGCAGTGAGCCTATTTTTCCAGGAAACGAAATATATGGTCAATGTACTTTTTTTTTTTCTTTTTAGTTATGTATGACAGTAGAGTGTATTTTGATATATCATACATATGTGGAGTATAACTTCCCACTCTTTTAGTTATACATGAAGTTACACTGTTTGTGTATTCATATATGAACATAGGAAAGTTATGTCTGATCCATTTTACTGTCTTTTCCATTCCTACCTCCCAGCCCCCTCTCCTCTAATCTGGTGAATCTCCACTTCTACCTCTCCTCCACCTATTGTGGGTCAGCATCTACATATCAGAGAGAACATTCAGCCTTTGGTTTTTGGGGGGATTGGCTTATTTCACTTAGCATGATTGTCTCCATTTCCATCCATTTACCAGCAAATGCTATAATTTCATTCTTCTTTAAGCTGAGTAATATTCCATTGTGTATCTATACCACATTTTCTTTATCCATTCATCTATTGAAGGGCACCTTGGTTGGTTCCACAGCTTGTGTGTTTTGAATTGAGCTGCTATGACCATTAATGTTACCATGTCACTATAGTATGCTAATTTTAAATCCTTTGGGTATAGGCTGAGGAGTGGGATAACTGGGTCAAATGGTGGTTCCATTCCAAGTTTTCTGAGCAATCTCCATACTGCTTTCCAGAGTGGTCGCACCAATTTGCAGTCTCACCAGCAATGTATGAGCATACATTTTGCCACATCCTTGCCAATATTTATTGTCACTTGTATTCTTGATACTTGCCATTCTGACTGGAATGAAATGAAATCTGTGTAGTTTTAATTTATATTTCTCTAATTGCTAGTGATGTTGAGCATTTTTCATATATTTGTGGTCAATGTGCTTTCTTGAGCATCACCTGAGACACACTCAGTTCTCCCTCTCCTTTGTTCATAATAGTGAAACCAGATTCGCAACAATAATGGCGATGGTAACGACAGAGATTCCACAAGGGCAGGGACTGTCACGCTGTTCTCTGCTACATTCTCATACCTGGAACAGCAGCTCATAGGAGGTGCTCAAAACCTATGCTTAGCCAGGTGCCACAGTGCAAGTCCTGGCTGCTCAGGAGGTTAGGCAGGAGAATCACTTGAGTTCACTAGTTCAAGACCAGCCTGTGCATTGTAGCAAGAGCCATCTCAAAAACAAAACAAAGAAGTAAATGCTTAACAAAGGAACAGTCATAGCTAGTACTTGTTGATGGTTTATTTTACACTGGGTCTCTTACAGTTCTCATTTAATCTTTTATAATAACCTGTGAGGTACCTGTTATTGCCCTTGTGTTATTGATGGAGAAGATGCTTAGCAGACTTGGCTATTTATTAATACAGGTTAAGCATCCCTGACCTGAAAAATCTAAAATCTAAGATGTTCCATAATCCAAAACTTTTTGAGTTTTAACATGATGCTACTAATGGCAAATTCTACACCTAACTTCATGTGACAGGTCACAGTCAAAACACAGGTGTGCTAAATATATACAAAATTACATCAGACTATGTGCACAAAGTGTATATGAAACATAAATGAATTTTTAAATTTAGATTTGGGTCTCATCCCCAAGATGTATATGCAAATATTCCAAAATCCAAATAAATCTGAAATCTGTAACACTTATTTTTTTCAGTACTGGGGATTGAACCCAAGGTTTCCTGCGTGCTAGATAATCATTTTGCCTCCAAGCTACATCTCCTGCCCTTTTTTTCTTTTTTCTTTTTTTCCTGACCTTTTTTAAAAAAAGAATTTGAGACAGAGTCTTGCTAAATTACCGAGGTTAACCTCAAACTTCTGATCCTCCTGCCTCAGCCTCTGGCTAGTGGGATTATAGCTGTGAGTCACCTAGTCCAGGTGAAATCTGTAACACTTCTGGTCCCAAGCCTTCCACACAAGAGATACTCAACCTGTAATATAAACATCAGTTATGAAGAAATTACTATGTCCAGGATGGTGCTGAGCATGATCCTAACAGCTCAACGAGGTAAAAACCACTGGGTATTACCATTGTACAGAAGAGGACCCAAAGGGGTAAGCAATTTTCCCAAGTGGAGAGCTGGCATTGCAACCCAGGACTCCCTCCCTGGCTCAGTTCCTCCCACATCACATCTCCTGCCTCTCATGACATATGTCAGGTCTCTCCCTGCCTCTAGAAAGTCCCCATGAGAATAGCAACCTTGTGAGCCAAGTCCCACAGGCAATGTCCACCAATGGGACATCTGCAAGACATTTCCTTCCCAAAATATTAAGCAGCCTGGATGTAGGACAGAGAGAGACATGAGGTGGAGGCCAGAGGATTCAGGTTGGTCTTCCAGTGGAACAGGGTCTCCTATGTATGACAGAGGTCGAAAACAGTAGGCTTAGAGGAGAAAGCATCGCCCCTGGGCAGCAGTGTGACTCCTCCACATGTCCCGTAAATATCCCAAACTCCCCAGATTCAAACAAAACTCATAGACAGGCAAAAAATTGCATGCAAGTGTTCATAGAAGTATCGCTCATAAGACCAAAAACACTGCTCAGGACTGAGAGTTTGTGTTCCCCCAAAATCGCTAGGCAAGCTCTAACTCCCTATTTGGAGATGCAACCTTTGGGAGGTAATTAGGTCCTAAGGGTGGAGCCCTTATGGATGGGGCGAGTGCCTTTATACTTTATGAGATGAGGCAGAGGAAAGATGATCTCTCTCTCTCTCTGTCACACACACACACACACACACACACACACACACACACACACACCCTACAGAGAGAGATATCACCACACCACTGACTGCCTTGGGTTTGGAACAGGAGGGCACAGATATGAAAAATGAGGGAGAGTGACAACTGAAGGGTACAGGATTTCTTTTGAAGAAATAAAAGTATTCTAAAATTGTACAGCGACACAGACACATCAATGTTTACAGCAGCTCAACTCATAATAGCAAAGCTATGGAACCTACCAAGGTGCCCTTCAACAGATGAATGGATAAAGAAACTGTGGTGTATATACACAATGGAATATTACTCAGTCATAAAATAGAATGACTTTATGACTTTCCCTGGTAAATGGATCGAACTGGCGATTATCATGCTAAGTGAAATAAGCCAATCCCCAAAAAACAATGGTTGAATGTCCTCTTTGATATGAAGATGCTAACACACAATGGGGGAGGGGGCTAACATGAACATTTATTTTTTAATGAAAAATTGAGTTGACTAGATTAGACAAAGGGGAATGAAGGGAAGGGAGGGGGATAGGAATAGGAAAGACAGTAGAATTTATCAGACATAACTTTTCTATGTTCATATATAAAAAAATACATGACCAGTATAACTCTACATCATGTATAACCACAGGAATGGGATCCTAATTAGGACAAGTTATACCTATGTATGTATGATATGTCAAAATACACTCTATTGTCGTGTATATCTGAAAAAAACAAATTCATAAAAGTATTCTAAAATTGATTGTATAACTCTGTGGTTATACTAAAAATCACTAAATTGCATACTTCAAATAGATAAATTGTTCATATACTTCAAATAGATAAATTGTTTAGCATATGAATTCTACCTCAATAAAACTGTTACCAAAAAAAAAAAGCCCCTCTATATTCTATGTTCAGAAACAAAAATTATTCTTTAATTATTGGGTTGGAGGGGTCCTTTAAAGCATACAGCCTCTGGTCCCAGTCACCTTGGTCTCAGCAACTGACAACACACCCTTTCACAGCTGGCAAGTCGGAGTGAGCCTTGATTTCTCCCTGCCCCGTACCACCCCCAAATCCAAATCTGTCTCTAACTCTTGCCAATGACATCTGCAGAATATAACTCAGACTTCGCCCGCACTGCCCCCATCCTCTTACTCCTAACTGATCTTGCTTCTGTTCTTGCCAGCCTCAACTCTACTCCCAAGGAACTCAAGAGTTCCTGTTTAAAAGTGTAAATCAGCTGCCGCTCTCCTGGCACTGCCCTTCAGTGTGTGCCCATTACCAGGAGGGACGACTGCTGTCCCTTGTGTCCCTCAGTGGTGCCAAATGCTCCATCTCCTCCAGGTCTTTCTCTCACTGTTTTCTCCGCCTGGGCACTCTTGCTTCAAATCTTTGCATGACTGGCTGTCATCAATGCTTTAGGTCTCAACTCAAATGTCCTTTCTCAAAGACGCCCCCGACTGCGCTGTGCAGGGGGGTCTTGCTCAGTTCCACTTTCTCCCATCCCAGAGTTCATCTTTATAGCACTTAGTATGATTTGCCTTGTTTAATCGACAACTCTTGTCTTGCTTGCCTTAACCATATATATATATGGTTTCATACACACACACGTATACACTTTTTTTTTTTTTTTTTGGTCAGTACCAGGGGTTTTCAGCCTGCAGTCTTTTTTTTTTTTTTTTTTTTTTTTTTTTTTGAGATAGGGTCTCACCAAATTACCCAAGCTAACCTCAAACCCTTGATTCTCCTGCTTCAGCCTCCCAGGCAACTGAGATTATAGGCCAGAGCCTCCATACCCAACAGGAACATTTATTTTTTAATGAAAAAGTGAGTGAAAGTCCACAGAAATTCCTACACTTTAATTTTGGTTAGAGAAAGAGCCAGCAAAGGACACTAAAAAAGAACCAGGTTCCTGAAAATTTTCCCTGGTAGATAAATTCATGATCATGGGGAAAACATTACAAGATCTCAGTGAACCTGAGAAAGACCTTTGTGTATTTACTGAACTAATACAATAACAACAGCATAAAAAACAAAGATACTATAGGTAACATTTTATAGAACTTAAATGCATACTCTAAGTTATAAGTATAATTAATTTTCACATTTATTAGATTATTTTGAATTCAACATTTTGGGGTTTGCCTCACATGTACTTCCAAAGAGATGGTTATGAATTTGCTTTACTTTTTGTGCAGGTAATATGAGTTAAAGAGGCATTTTTCTTTTGGGTGTGGTGCTCCATCCAAAAGTTGGATGGTTTTCTAAAATTAAATGCCTAAGTCCTTGAGTCACTTTTCCCAAGTCATGACTCAAAGAGGAAGTCGATTCATGTACACGCTCCAAAATTTTTTACTTTTGCAGAAAAAGAGAACAGAGTATTATAGAGTCAATTATGTGGGCATCTCCATAAGAAAGTATCCACACTTCAGTTACATGAGCTTCAGGAAGTGAACAGCTGGAGGAATGAGTCTGTGGGTCAGATGTCCTGCAGGATGCAGACCTACAACTGCCCACACCCTCGTCTGTCATGCCTGCCCCTTGCTGTCTCTGACTCAGGGGGCCTGGAGGGAGACCCGAGGAAGTATACATCTTCAACTCCAAAAGGATTCCGACGTGATGTCAGAGTCGAAAAACTCCTTGTGGCCTAGACACTATGGAAAGTTCATGTCACAGGGAAATAGCAGTGACCAGGATTTGGTGCTATCTTGTCTTGAATGAGGAGCACAGGACTGGAGACATGGATTCCATTGCAATATGATAAATACTGTGAACACTCTACTATGGAGCCGAGAGATGAAGCTGTTTCCAAGTCTGAGTCCTGTTAGTACTGGAAAGATCAGGGTGTTTTGAGACTCAAATGGAGCAAAAGTTCTTGATTTTATTTCTAATTCCCTCCATTTCCAAGTCACCTGTAGTGGTCTGACTTTGGGGAGAGGCAAACACTTGAGCCCCCATTAACAGTTCGTTGGGCTCTGAAACTTATCCTAACTGGTCTGTGTTTCATCTGTGTTTTGGTTTGTGAAAATAATGAAAAACTACAAGAACCTGACAAATTTTATAAAACGACTACATCTTATGTGAAGAGAGACCAACTTTTCGTGATTTTCTGTGACCTGGGTGGTGGGATTGCCCGGATCTCCAACAGAGCCGATCAAGAACTTTAATGAGTAAGGAATGGTAAATAATTTTGAAGATAGAAGGCAATTAACTCTTGAGAGCAGGAGTTAGCGTAGTTCTGGATTAAAAATATTCAGGTTCTGTGAATCTAGTGAGATGACTGGGGAAATTTCAACCCAGGGCCTCAGCATGTGCTTAGGAAAGTCCTTTCCCTCTGAGCTACACCCCCAGCCCTCCAAGGGAAATTCTTACCAGGTATTTCCAGATTGGAAACACAAGCTAGAGAGGACCTTGTTCTGTCTCTGTCATTTACAACATTCTGTTGCATGCCAGTTTATGCTTCCAAGGGATTTCAAATGTATTCTGGTGGTTTTGAATTCCTTTGTAGAATAAACTACCCAAATATACACAAATTTACAATATACACATCTATTATAAATCTAACTATATCTAAATCTAACAATGGGTTGTCTTCTTTTTAGAAGATTTCTACAAATGTGTTTCAAAAGCTTCGAAAATACATATATATGCAGAACTGGTCCTCAAAAGAGAGCATAGCTTTTAGATATGCATAGCTCTCAGATCTGATAGAAATCAAGATGAATAATACTGTCACGGAAACACATTTGGAAATAAAAATGTATATCAATACTGTACTAGTAGCTGTACAATTTGGGCAAATGCTTAATCTCTAATCCGCAAATTTACGATATATAAAACCCTCCTGAGAGGAAAGTAAGTAGATGTTAAAGCAAAATTTGGTACTTCTTAAAGGATAGGTATAGAGAGTTGACTAGTCTTTCAACTTTCATGTTAAACTTTTGCCAAAGTAAAAATATTTTTTAAATAGTGAAAAGCTAGCAATGACACAAGGCAGCATTAAGTCTATCTCGTACTATAGCATTCAAACAAATTCCCAAAACAGTTTGGCATGCTGCAGAACTACAGGAACAAGTAGGCCTGAACCCACTTGATTCCTCTCAGACAAACTCAGAGGTACAAAAACGATCTTATTTACAAAGTTCAAGTTCAAGTCGACTTTCTCCTTTAGGATATACTCAGCCAAAGGTTTTCATTTTTCCATCTTTTGCCAATTGTCAAATGTTCTTCTAAAAAAGATAAATTTTGAAATTTATTAAAAAATTAACTTCTAAGTCAATCAATAATTGAGAGAAAAATAGACAGAATATTGTATATTGACAAGGTTTTTACAAAACTGCCTGTCCTGAGCTGAGGTGTAGCTCAGTGGTGAAGTGCTTGCCTAGAATGTGATATAGTGATACACAACCCTGACCAGAAGATGTTCTGTGCTGATGAGACAGAGAATCTTGGTGCTGAGCGGCCGCAGAATGAGTCAACAGCGGCACCTAGTGTTCAGTCAGAATCTTGCACAGCTCCTCCACTAAGCTAAGGGGGATCTGTTACTATAAGATGCACATCGGTTACATTTGTCAGCTGACTGAGATCCTGCAGATGTACTGGAGCTTTTATGCTGCTGCTTCTACAGATGTGCTGCTGTTTCTACATATGTCAGCAGGAAAAGGATGCATATTGCTGTACAGAATGGAAAATCATTCAGCTTCTGAGTGCATCTCCACCATCGTAGGACTGTGTTGTGTGCCTAGGAGTCCCTGAGGAAAAGGAGTTCTCCACCATTGTTTCAGAGCCTTCTTTAGAAGTAAACTGAGTCAACTGTGTAAATTTGGGGAAATAATCCCAGATTTGTACTAACTTTTCCCCAGAGACCTTAACTTCATAGTGGATAGTGAATTCTGGGGAAACGATTAAATTGGCTACAATCTATGAATGAAGATGATTTTGGGTCTATGCATGCCAGAGATTTTCCCATTTTTTCCCTCTAATAGTAGAATCCCTTAGGAGAATATGAAATATCATTTGGAATGACAATGTTACAAAGAATAGATAAACGCAGATAAGGTAGAGCTTTTCTATTTAAAGGAGGTCTAGTAGAGGGAAAACTAGGTCTCCGGGTACTCAGCCTTTCTTGTCCCTTCTCATCTCGCTCCCCCTTAGCCCTCCAACCTCACCCCATTATCCCAGTCCCCAGACACCCCCAGCTTCTGAGGCTTTTCTGCAGAGCTCCAAGACCTCCCAACACAATTTGATCAGCTTTCTTTAGTGACAACTAATAGGCATCCACAAGGTACTTTAACGGTTGCAAAAAAATGTAATTTAGCTAACAGAGCGCTACAAACAGAAAGAGGCTGAGCAGTATAGTAGTTGGAAAAACAAGCTTCCCTTGTCTTCTATACCCACAAAGGAGTTCCACCTTCCTCCTCACCTCTTTGTTGATGGTACCACATCTCTGGATGAGTATGCTATCAGAATCCTTGAAGAAAGTTCCTTCATCATTATTCTAGGAGGTTTCAGGACCTCCTGGTTCCTCCTAAAGGATACCCACCTGTCCACCCAGTGGTGCAAGTAACTAGAGACAGAGCCAGAAAATTCTGAAGATTTACTGCATCAATGGTCACACCCTAAGGACAATTTTCTAGGTACAACATCCTCCTAAAGCCTCTTCCTTCAGACTTCCCTGTAATCTATTCCTAAAATTGGCATCTTGGCATTTTGTCTGTAATTGTTCATTTACACATTCTTTCATTCACTAAGAGAGCATAATTGAGTATCTTCCAAACTACCCTAACCAAAAGACCAGCATTTTTATGGTTGGAAATTACGAGTTTCTCTAGATTATGAAAATAATCAATCTTATAAACAAATAAAAACTAGAAGTCATTCCTTATGGTTGGAATATCATTTCTATGGTTTATCAGAAAGCAAAGCGAAGACAGTTTTTCTCCGTCACCCTCAGTTGGTAAATTGTGTGACATGTATTATCATTCTCAAAGTCTATTAATAGCACTCAGCACAGCAATTGCTGCAGACTGACTTTCCTCTCAATTCTTTCTCTTGGAATTCTCAACCTCAGCACTATTGACATTTTGGGGTGCCCAATTCTTTGTTGTGGGGGCCAGGCCTATGCATTGTAGAATGTTTGGCAGTATCTCTGACCTCTACTCACTAGAGGCCAATTGTTCCCCTAAAAACCTTTCCCCAACCCCCCAACTTCAACACTGAAAAATGTCGCCAGACTTGGTCAGATATCCCCAGAAAAGCCCAAACTCTTATAAATTAGACAATCTTATTCCTCCTATTTTACAGTTGAGGACAAAACGTTTACAAAAATTCCCCAAGTTTTATACAACTAAACTCATTTGAGTCCAGTCATCTAGCTCCAGAAACTATGCTCTCGACCACTCTAAGGTATCCTTTTCTAAATTCCTAGCCCATTTTTTGACAAGACCAACTGAACTCTCAAAAGAGGCTGGCAATTTCCAGGATACCATTGCTATCCTGTGAGAACTTGCTGCCTCTTCCAGAGGCCTGTAATCAAAAAAGAAAAACAAGAGTTAAATCAAGTCTCTTTCAACCTTGTTTTTCTGTGTGAAACTTTCTATCTCAGGAAAGGTCCCCTTAGAGGTTACTATAAAGCTTAAAGGGCAATCACAAAACAAAATTTCTCCAGCCTCACCCCAGCTCATTGTGGATTTCCACCTCTCCACCTTAACACTCCTTCTAAAAGTTTTGGGTTCCTGATTTACACCTGGACCACAGCTGGAGCCACTATTTTTTCTCTAAAAGATTCCTGACATGAATAGAATGGCGATACACAGCCATTCATTACTTGAATTATAATATATGAGGATCAAATTGTATTGCAAAATGTAGCAATGACATGCGGCACCGGGGAAGCCCACAGTGAAGAGGAAAGAAAACTAGAGATGAAAGTCGTAGGTGGTTCACCACGTCATGGTCACTTGTGTGATGTTGGAGAAGGAATCTCAACTCAGTGTCCACACTAGCAAAACGAGAAGTTTAGAGGAGATGACTTCTAAGACCCATGTGAGCCCTGGAATTTTGACTACATAACCTCAAAACCAGGAATTAGTCTTGGACCCCATCACAGTGTTATGACTTGTCTTTGTAAACTCAAAATAATTCATAAATGGTAATCCAGTAACTCATTAAAAATGTAAATGTAAAACTTGAGTAGTCTTAATCTTGAGAATTGTATCCCACAACATGAATTAAAGAGACTCAGCTGGCATCAAAGGCTATTGAAAGAGACCTCTGAGTCCATTTTGCCTGGTATGAAGGCGGCCACGTGAGATAGTGAGAAGCACAGAGGCAGGTTGAGGACTATTAGAGGAAAGGAAGCCCCATAGAACAGATGTTGTAAATGTGAAGCAGGTGTTGATGCTAATTTATACCTAGCTGTTGCATAGATTGACATTGTTAAAATATCAAAGTAGGGGTTCACTCTGCCCCACAGGGGACAAAGCAAACATAGGCAAATCACAAAAGAAAGGAAAGTGGTAAACAAGCATATGGGATGACATTCAACCCAATAAACAGAGGTGCAAATTAAATCAACAAGGAGGAAGCGTTCTTTCCTTTGCCCGTGTTTTTACTACTGTATATTCCAATGACGAAAAAGATATGAAATTTTATTTTTATAAGTAATAGCATAAATCATTACAAGCCTTTTGGAGAGCATTTGATGATGTACATAAATAATAATTTAAATATTCATTCCCTTTGTTTCTGTGATTCCACCAAGAACACAGGACAAAACCATGCTCAGGAAAGATGTTCACTACAGAGAAAACTTGGAAGTGACCTCTGAATGTCTAAAAATAGATGCAAGATTGTCTACTCAATTAAATATGCACCTTGGTAAAAATGGTATTCTCTGAGGCTACTTGGTAATGAAATGTTTGCAACCTGTGAAACTGTGCTAAGCTATCCTACTCATGTATAATCTTTGGTTTATATAATGTTTTCAAAATTTTAGTTTAGCTGTCAACATTTCAATGAAAACTTACACAAATATAATGTTTATTTTATTATACTCAAAAATAGGAACACTGGCAAAAAAAAAAAAAAAACTGGGACCTTTTGTATTAGAACAATCACTTGCAGCCAAGAAGTGACCATTCCATTAGGGTGGGGAACACACAACCCCTTGGATCCACAGGACCTATCCAGTGGCTCCCTAGGGGCATTTGAGTTCATAAACTCTGGTCAAAATTTTAAAATCAGGATATAAAATAATACACACAAGTTTCAAATACTCCCACGAAAAGAACGAAATCTCCCAAACTTCTATGAATTATCCCTTAGAATTCTAGTATTATTGTTGGGGGTTTTTTTCTTAAAATTTTCTTAATTACTCGTATATTTTTAAAATGGGTTAGCAATTGACCTAACCTGATGTGACCTTTCAGCAAATGTCCAGGCATTTAGTAAACCCCAGTGATCTTCAGCAACTGCAGAGGAAGGGAAGGCCATGTATGTCCTCCTCTGTAATCTTGTCATCAGGTAGCAGAGTGCAATGAAAGGAAGTCAAAGTCCAAATTCTTCTACACATATAACACTAATTAATCAGAAATTATACATTTGCTACCTGCAATCCCAGAGAAGTTGTCCATCCTGTTCTCAGGCACATAATGTTGAAATAAAAGTTGTACTAAAACCTGAGTGAAAGTTTGATTCTGCAGCAGGCAAAACAATATTCTGATAACAAGATCTGACAACATACTGACAGATCTGTGAAGCAGACAGAAAGAACAAATGGACTCTGGGAAGATTCTTAACATCATCTTCAGGAAAAGATGATGGAGACCAGTCTTTCTAGTTATCCCTGTCTTGACTAACACTCATTTTGAAAATTAAAAATATGCCTAACATATTTTATGCAACTTAATGCACTTTCTGGTGTACATTTTGACAAAGATAATTGAAATGATTAAACCACAGCTTTGGAAAGCAAATTCCTGATTAGCATGCTTCAAAGGCTAACTACGTGTCTCTTGGTTATATGATAAAGTTCTGTTACACGTATGCATATTTTTCACAACTAATTCTAAAGAATTTTTAAAGCAAATTGCCACCTAACGACTAGAGTTGTCTGTTTTTGAAGAAGTAATGAACTATAGGTTTATGATTTCTCTGTTTTAAATGTCACAATTTTAATTTATAATACTGTTCTCTCTAAATATTTAGAACATAGATGAAAAGTGTTACCAAATAAACCTCACTTTGCTCTTGAGCAATCCAAGAATCAGATCCAAGCCAAGACTGAGTTCTCCACACAATGTTTCTCAGGTGTCCATTTGTAGTGTGTCAAACAGAAAATAGGAGTACTTTAGAATCTAATAATACTTTTTGAAGCATTGTAAATAGAATGTTCAAAGTGGCTGGCCATTTTCATTCTGTATGTGACAGTCACTTGGAAATTATGAAACTATATCTCTTGTAATTCAATATAAGCCAATTTAAACATTTTCATATGGTATTAGTAATAGGGTGATTTGAGGAAATTAGTAAAGATGTGAATCCCATGAAAGGAAGCCAGGTTTGTGCCATGATCCCTCTCTGATCATTGGAAAATAATCCAATAAACGAGTTTCTGCTGTTGTGAATGTTGTCCTTTTCCAAAGCTACTATACGGATCAAGCCTGGGGAAATTTATGCTAAAGTCTTAACTAAAGAAAGGAAACTTTAATGAGGGTCTTTAAAAAACATTTCTCCACTCTTTTAAATAAATTTACAGTACTAAATAATACTGAACCTAAGATAAAACTCGGAAATGAAATCCTAATATAAAAGATAAATACATTTAGAAATGATTCACAATGAAATAATATGTATTTCAATAGAGTAATTACAGTAAAACTGGACTAATTATACTCAAATGAACATAGAATCACAATGAAAATGACAGCTATAAACACAGGCTTCAGTATTATATTGTTGACTCAGACACTGTCACAATCGAGTTCCCTGGGGAAAAGATTCTGAAATGAGGATTGGCATGCAAGATGTTTATTAGCAAATAACCATGGGAAAGAAAGAAGTTTTACTGAGATGTGGTCACAGCAGAGGCCTCTCCAATCTAGTAGGGAGCTCTGGAGCTGGGCTAACCCTTCAGACCCCTGCACCAATGAATAGTCAATAGGTAACAGGATGCCCCAGGGGGCGCAGTAAGCTTGGGCAAGGCAGATGTCGTCAGCTGATGGCAATTTCCAGACAGGAAGTCAACTGAGAGGTCAAACACCAGTACTGTCAGTAGCTGAGGGAATAAACAGGTCAGGCCCCAAGCAGGGGACCTGAGCAGAACCCTACATCCTGTGCCACAGTGCACCCTCTGTGCCACTCAGAGTCACTTGATTTTTTGTAGCTTTTCTTGTGCCAGGCTAGCTCATACGCAGGGTAAAGGCACAGAGTCAAGACCCAGACTCCGGGAGTTGGTTGGAAGCAAGCTTGTGGTGAGCAGCTTGCAAATTCGTTCATTGCGGAAACAGCTATACATTTTACAGGTTTCTTGCCCAATCACAATGTGCCACGGGGGATCAGACCACCAGGTTCCTATATGGGTTCCCTTGGTAACACTGAGTCAATTTCGGGGAGTTGTATCCTTTCCTAGGTGGCCAGAGCAGAACGCTCCTCCCCGCAGGTTTTCCTGTCGGGTCTGAATGTGTGAAGGTTTCCCTTACACACTTGAGATGTTCACTGCTGCCAGCCAAGAACTAGGATTTCTCCCAACAGTTTTTGTTAACCAAATCTAAGGAAGACTCCACCAGGATTCTGGTGTGTTTACTCTTCCAAAAAAAAAAAAAAAATGGCATGAAGCAAGCTAGTAGGACAACCTACAGTCAAGGTTTGTCTCATCTCTCTCTTCTAGATTCCTGGCAGTACTCTTCAAAACTGTCACGGTCACTGAAAGCAAGGAGAGCCTAAGAAACTTATAGCCAAGAGACGTCTAAGGGAACGAAACAACTAAATGCAATACAGTGTCCTAGATGGGATCCTGAAACAAACACAAAAAATGTTAGATAAAAACTAAGTATGCCTGAATAATACGGACTTTACTTGGCCGCCATCTCCCTGGGATGGAATATTGCTTTTCGTTTACTGTCTCTACCAGGGAGTGGTGTTATGATTTAGATGTGGTGTCCACCGTGTCACATGTGATACAATGCAAGAAGGTTCAGAGAAAAAATGATTGGGTTATGAGAGTCTTAACCCAATCAGTGGTTTAATCCCCTGACAGGGATTAACTGAGTGGTAACTGAAGAGGTAGGGTGTGGCTGGAGGAGGTGGGAAGTGAGGCATGGCTTTGGGTATATGTTTGTATCTGGTGAGTGGACTCTCTCTGCTTCCTGGTCACAATGTGAGCTATTCCCTTTGCCACACTCTTCGGCCATGATGTTCAGCCTCACCTCAAGCTCCAAGGAATGGAGCCTGCTATCTATGGATGGAGACCTCTGAAACCATGAGCCCCTGAATATACCTTTTCTCCTCTACAATTGTGCTGGTCAGGTCTTTTAGTCCCAGCAGTGGAAAAAGTTGACTAAAACAAGTGGACAAGGTTCCACTGGCTTTCCCAGTGAGACAGTTTTTAACCCACAAGACAGGAATGGAGCTTCTGCCAACATCCAAGTATGTTCAGTGCAATTATTTACCTGGAAGTGGGGAGATGACCACTGGGTAGATCTGTGAATCCGGTGGACCTACTGTGAGTAAGACCTGGGAGAAAAGTTCATATATTACCTGAATCCCATTGCCTCCACTCTGAAAGGCAGACTACAGTAATACCCTGAGCAGCAACCTCAAGTTGGACCTTGTGCCTCATGGACCTCTGTGTGCCACCTTCCCTAGGGTACAGCTAGCTGAGTAATTAACCATACTGTCATACACCCTTGCAATGGACTCACAAGTCCTTTTACTGAGTAGTTTCTGGATTTGAAAAATAGCCAAAATCTGAAAACTCGGCAAGAGATCATGTTTTATTGAGGTCCTTGTGTCCTACCTCCTGGTCATCCATCTTTGAGGCCTTTCAGTGGCAAGGCCTAAAAAATATTTTTATTGTTCAGCCATCTAATTTGCCATGTTCTATTAACCATCTCTAAAGCTCTCTGTGGGCCACTCATGAGTATTGTGTCCACGGTGCTCTGACAAGACCCCCATTCTGTCATGCCAGTAGGCCCCCTGCTGTCAGCATCTGGCCCACAGAGCTGCTGTGGAGCTTCTTAGTAACACCGGTGCCCCTCACCAATAGCTTCTTTGGAAAATGTGCCTTCTGGGGCTGGGGTTGTAGCTCAGTGGTGGAGTCCTTGCCTCACCTTGGTGGGGCGGGGGTTCCATCCTCAGTACCACATAAAAATAAATAAATAAAATAAAGGTGTTGTGTCCATCTACAACTAAAAACATTTTTAAAAAGAAAGAGTCAGATTGTGGAACCAACCTAGATGCCCTTCAGTTGATGAATGGATAAAGAAACTGTGGCATATATATACAATGGAATATTACTCCGCAATGAAGAATGATAAAATTATGGCATTTGCAGGCAAATGGATGAAATTGGAGAATATCATGCTAAGTGAGATAAGCCAATCTCAAAAAACTAAAGGACAATGATCTCGCTGATAAGCGGATGAGGACATATAATGGGGGGTGGGAGGGGTTAAGCGTTAGGGTTAGGGTTAGGTTTAGGGTTAGGGATAAGGAGGGTGGTAAGAATGGAGGAAAGAAGGACTGTATAGAGGGAAAAGAGGGGTGGGAGGGGTGGGGGAGAAGGGAGAAAAAATAATGAATCAAACATCATTGCCCTATATAAATTTATGATTACACAAATGGTATGCCTTGACTCCATGTACAAACAGAGAAACAACATGTATCCCATTTGTATACAATAATAAAAAAAAGAAAGAAAGAAAACGTGCCTTCCTTTATTGCGCTGCGCAATTACATTCATGAAATACGCTACCAGGTATTTGATCTGCTGGTTACAGAGATTTTCCCCTGGCATACACTAAAATAAATAGCAATGAATATAAACACTTCCATCCATCTACACTTGAAATCATCCTGCATATACAGATGAACCTCTGACAAACACTAAAGTACTCAACAAGGAGATGATTAAACAGTAGGAAAGCCCTCTAGGCCCTGCACATCTGTGGCCCCTGGTCCTGCTGAGCACACTGTGACTTCTGAAGTGGCCACCTCAGGCACCCCTGAGCCCTTCAACCACATGGCCCTTTCCACTCATTACAGCACAGATCCACCTCTTGACTGGGATTAGAATGACAGGCGGTTCTTAAACCCATCTGCCTCTCAGCTTCTCTGCCCTTTAATTGAAAGAGATTATGGAAAGAATATCTGTTCTTTTTATTTTTCAGAAAAATAACACACATCCAACTTGGAAGTAAACACAGAAGCTTTTTAATTCCTTGAAAAAATTTTCCTGGATAATTTCATGTATTTTAGTAATATAGAGACAATCTTATTCTTATTGGTTTATTACCAAAAATAAAAACTATGATAACAATTTATAACTCCATAGATGCAAATAATCTCATCTATTTTGACATGAAAAAAGGAAGAAAGACAAAACACAAATTCTGATGCAGAGATTAAAACAATACAACATTCTAAGGTCTTTTATTTTATTGCTTCTTTTGCTATCTTCCAGGAGCCTACAGAAGTGAGGAAAATATCTGCAGGCTAATTTTAAACAACATGAGACAGAGTTTAAGTACTAAATTTTTTTTTAAATAAAACATTTAGCTTACTTATTAAACTAGGGAGAATTTTCCTGAAACACATCAGCTAAATTGTCCTATTAACGCATTAATAAATGGAGAACATGAATCCTCTAGGAAATACTTTAAACATAGTGAACACTACCCAAAATGTTAATCAGGATATGAAAAATTTCAAGTCACAATTTCCTGGACTAATACAAGTTAGTTTTTAACCTGAAGTCAGAAGTGCAAAATCTGTAAAAAATAAAAATATTGCCATTGTTCTCAGCAATCTACTGATAAATCCTGTATGTCCCTAAAGGTTTTTCAAAAAATGAACCACAGTCTCTTGGCAAGCTCCTTGCTTAAGTGGCAAGTAACTTTTGAAGCTGTGGACAGAAGCAAGTTCTATTGATAGCACTGCTCCAATCTGAAAATCATCTGCGAAGAAAGCCCAGCAGAGGCCTTGTTCAGGGCATTGCTACCTGCCCACCTGCAGGTCTACCTGGGTGCTCCCTGGGCAGGTGACACTCTTGGCTGACAAGTTGGAAACAGTAAAAACAAAAGAAGGAAGTGAAGGTCACATGCTTCAGTTTACAGGGGCTATCCTGGTTAAATGCCAGGGACAATATGCAATAATGAAGTCACCAGATAACAAAGTTGAGGGTTTTAAGATGCATGTACCTCACGTGAAGACAGAACTCTTTCTTCATCTGTAGCAGCAGGAAGTTCTCTTCAAGGCCATTCTAGTTGAAACCCACCTCTGAGCAGCTGTCCTTGGACTTTCTACCCTCTGATTCATCTATACTTCTGAATAATCAAAACTGATATCCAGAATGATGCCTCGGACACCCTCCAAGGTTCTGCAAGCTTTTCCAAATTGAAGAGAGGTCACATAACGCCTACTATTTGGTGGGCAGGGGGTTAGCCTATGTTTTATTATTGACTATTGAGGGCTCAATGATAGCTCTATTAATCATATTGCTTTATTAACTGGAATATCTCACTCCCTGAATAGGGACTGATGATAAGAGCTTATTGTACAACCAAAACCAAGACTGGGACAAAGGGCTCTTAGAATCTGATTACCAAAATGAACTCTCCCACTGACCAACTCTTCAACTTCCTTTCTAGATGCAAGGTCACCAGGGTGCTTCAATAAAACTGGAACATTTCTTAGAAGTTCTCACAAAAACCTGACATCATTGTAGGGCTCTCTACTTGATGGCAATCTTACACGTGCAAATATCCGACTTTGGTTAGCTGTTGAGTCTCAGCAGAAGGATTCCCATTGAGTCTCCTTTAGGGACTTGGAAATGGAAGGTAGTGTGGTTCTTTCTGGCCATCAGCCAGGCAAGGGACCCCAGGCATTTTGGGGTAAGTTCGACTAGCAATTTTAAAGAACTCTTCTGCAGCATCAAGAGCAATAAGACGGTCCTGCAAAATAAATAAATAAATGAGAGAAAAAAAAAAATGGTTGCCAAGCTGGAAATCAAGCCATGTAAATAGGAAAATCAATCTAACAAAAACAAAACCTGCCCTAGAAATAATAATGAGCACGTAAAACATTTATTCAATTTTTCTCAACAACTTAGAAACACACCTTAACACTTTATTTACATTACCTAAGAAATAATCCACCAAAGTTCTTCCACGTGACTTTTCAATCTTAAATTATTCAATCTCACATCTCTTTGACCTACAAATCATTCAAAAATCTGACTGCACAGCAAGATCAACTGAGAAACAGACTCTTGAACCACACTCAAGCCTCAAGAGCTTTAGGTGTGATCCAGAGAAAACTGAATTTTTAAAGCTGTTCAGGTGACTCTGGTGCCACTGGCCACTGGAAGCCAGTGCATAGGAGGGCAGCATGAGCTCCCACCCCTTCCTGCAGTGGTGGCTGGTGGCGTCAGAATGAAGAGTACATGGAATTCTAGAAAAGGCAAAAATCAAAGCAAGATCAGGGCAGATGCAAAAAGACATCCACTTACCACAACAAACAGGTATCTCTCTGAAAGCTCCCAGCTTCTTGGAAAAATACTGGTCTCTTCAGCCAGTTTCAGCAACATCTCTCGAGCTTTCCTTGTGTTTTTAGAATCACTCATGGTGCTGAGTTTAGTCACTGACAACAAAGAGTCCGCTTCCTTTTGAAAACCTGAGGTAGGAAAATTGACCCTTCAGGTAAAGAAGTCACTAGGAAATGCCTGCCTTGCAATAAGGTCCCTGCACTACAGCAGATAAAAAGGGACCCGAATGCAGACTGTACACAAACATCAGGCAACTGAGCCAGAGGCACTACTCCGTGTGGGCTCCCCAGCTCTGTGTGACTGGCAGAGTCTTTAATTAAAATGCTTTTGCTGTTTCTCCCTATTGGCTTTTCTGTGCTAACTTCTCCCTCAGAGTTAAACTCATCCATCACCCACCGACTGCTTTCTGCCCTCTGTGTAGTTTGAACCCTCGTCCCTGTCCTTTCTACTCCTTGCCTCCGCCCCTGTTCTCTCCTTCTGGTCCCCCTTGCCCTGCCTCACCTCCATACCCCTACTTCTCCGAGCCCAGATTTTCTTCCTCAGGGCAATATGGAGGGCTGGTGAAAATCACTTACCCAAAGGTAGAAAAGGCCCAAAGACTTAAACCTTCAGAGAACAGCTTAATTGCAAAAAGAAGACTATTAATTCAAGACTATTAATGCCTCAACCCAAGGCATTCCCCTAAAGAAACAAGGGCTGTCAGCATAGCATCCCACTTTTGAAAAGTGAAGACATCATGCACCCTCAAAGCAGAAGGTTCGAGGACTTCAAAACTGATGAATTTATTTTGTTAACATTAAAACAGGTTGATTGTATGATGTAGGAGCCATGTTTATTATATCACAACCTGACAGAATACACAAAAACTATTACCTGATATTTACTCTAAAGCCCCAGGGGTTTTTTCCAACCTTGAAACTTTTCTTCCTTCCACTTGTTCTGAAATTCTGTACCAAGTCTTGCTGCCTCTCTTACAAACAGATGTGTCCCAACCTGCCTCATCTGTAAAGCCATTACTAACTGGCCAATCATCTCCACCTAAGTCAATGTACAGTGGGAAAACAGTGGAAAGTACTGTCCATGTGACTCCACTGTCCTGTGCTACCCTGTATGGGGACAGATGGAGTAACACATGGCAGACTATGTCCTCAAGACATGGGCTGCTGAAAACAGAAACATCAGAGGATTAGGCTTGAGGATATGAGAGCAGGATTGGGAAAATAATTAGTATATGGTAGTTTTCATTAGTCAATTACTGGCATTCCTTTTGTAAAATGATGGAAAAACTGAAGAGTAATGATCACAACTGGTTATTTTTACCATTTCACAATTTCTTTCAGACTTACCCAAATCTTCTAAAATGCGTTTCCATCTGTTTCTCACTTCCCTTCGAATCTGCCGCAGGGTATAGATATCATAGTTGAGTTTTTGCCACTCCTGTAAGAAAATTAAAATTCGGTGTTATTTATACCCTCTGGCCTAAACCTCTACCTCATTCCTGAATGTCATGTTGCTGTAACAAATGATCTCCCTCTTGACTAATCTTCAAAGCATGCCTACAAGAAGAGAAAAGGATGGATGAGACAGAGCCAGCAGGAATACCATCAGCTACCATTTCTGCAGAATCTGCTCAGAACAAGGTGATGGGGCACTTCACATAAATATATTACTCTTCACTTTATCTATTCTCTCAGTTTCAGTGATCTCGCCTGCAAAATGGGGTTAACAATGGCAAATATTCCATCTAAGATTGTTGTAACAATTAAAGATATACAAGGCACATTATCTGCATTTGGTAAATGACTAATACAATCCCTGTATTTAAGTCAATTGATAGATGAAGAAATAGAAGCTCAAAGAGTTTAACTAATTCGATGTCATCCTGCTTACAGGTATTAGGATTGGTATTTGAACCCAAGTCTCACTGCAAAGTTCACGAGAAAGCTGACTCTCCCAGAAGCCCCCTTTGTTACCAGAAATGCCTGAACCTGGTAATCCCAAGCATCTTGATTCCTAGTCAATGCTTTCTACATTAAAGCTCAGCACCACTCTTATTTATTTTCCCTTGATAGTATGAATCTTTCAAGAACTCAGTGAGTCATTAACAGGCTATTGTTCTGAAAAGTTCTTTATCAGTCTTGTGTGTTAAGCCTTCACACTGGTCCCAATACAGAGGTTAAATCTTTTAGGAGCATTAGAATCTTCACTGAGCTAAGTATACCTTTAAAATGTCATGGAAATGGAGATTTATTTAAAAAGAACAGTCCTTTTATAGAGTATACCTTTTCCTCTTTCCAATTCCCCACAGACTGGAAAAACATGAGTAATCTCCTCTTCATTAGATGGACCTTTTACATACTTCACTGACCACTCAGCAGAGCGTATTGGAAAAGACCCAGACTTTTGGATGGCAGTTCACTATTTATTTACACTAGGTGGCTTCACTAACTCATCATTAAAGGTCTCTATTGTTTTTCTTGGTTCCTTGGGCCGATGCCTCGGGCCTTGGTCTAAGTGTAGACAAATCTCTATTTTTCAGAGCTGACCACAGGGAAATTCTTAGCAGACTGCCTCTCCGTTGCCTCATCTGCTATACAGCAATCCTGCTACCTGTGCCCTAAGGCTTACTGTGAGGCTTAACTCGTTAATATCAGCCCTTCAAATAAAGAGCAGGGCAAATTCTTCTCCAAATCAGGAGAGATGCAATTTAAAAACAGAAAAAAATCCCCCAAGATCCAGAATGATTTCTACGTAAGAGGAGAATGTCATACGATCCATTATACTTAGCTCATTCCTTGGGATGTTCATAAGAAAAATGTCTCTGCTCTCAGCATCAAGTGGAGTTTTACTTTTCCTAAAAACTGCTTCAACCTTCTGGACATTAAATTTTATAACTGATCCATTTCTACTTTTAGTCAGAAATTTAAAGTCCTTTCATTAAAAAAGATGTAGGATTTAAGAAGCATTTTTTTTTTTAATGACTACTATTTGGGGGCTGCTTTGTATGTCTTTATTATTACCTTTTCCGCTTTTGTTCTCATGTTCCAGTTTGTGCTATGTTCCTATACTTTCATGTAAGTTGCCTTGAATCCTTTTTGATAAAAAGACTATAAAGAAAGCATCATGCTTATCCTCAATAAAACTGACCCTATTTTCTGGACTTAGTGAAAAGTGATCAGAACCTTAGTTACACTTGATTAGAGACCCTCAATCAATCCACAGAGCAGTTTCATGTCCACACACCTTAACACAAGTAACCAGCCACTAGGTGGCTTCACTAACTCGTCATTAAAGGTCTCTATTAGTTTTCCTTGGTTCCTTGGGCCGATGCCTCGGGCCTTGTTCTAAGTGTAGACAAATCTATTTTTCAGAGATCCATTTATCCTTGGATCATCCAGATGCTTCCTTCTGGTTGTTCATCTACCAATTATTTTGCTATTCCTAAATACCCACGCTGAATGCTATACAAATTCATTCAGTGTTAGTGTCTGTTACTCTGACAGATGCAACATATACCTAATTAACAGTACAAGATTTTAAAATCTACTAAGAATGGACCTGTACCTGGTGCATCACTGTATCCCACTCCCCCTCCTGTGGCTCACAGGTGACTTGCACATGATCGGTACTTGTTAAGATCAGTGGAATGAAACTAGGCATTTCATATATGCATACCATTATAGTCTTCTTTTGACAGAATAAATATGAATAAACATATACAGTATCTAGAAGTTCTGAGCAACATATAAAGCCCTAAAATCAGTGGAAGCTTTGGAAGTGTTTTACCTAAGAATTGGCATTTGATAAAATAAATCATAAGAAAAGAATGTGACTTCCTCTTAAACATATGACCCCAACAAATCTAAGAATAGCAAATGAGGAATGGGGATGTACAAAATCTTGCCCAACTATGTTTCTCCATATGTTTTAAAAAAAACAAAACAACAATAAATATAACCTAATTCACCTACTTCCTGGTAGTAGAGAACAAGTCTTTTTTTGTTGAACCAAGGGGGCACTCAATTATTAAGCCACATCCCCAGCCTTTTTTATATTTTATTTAGAGACAGGGTCTCACTAAGTTGCTTGGGGTCTGGCTAAGTTGCTGAGGCTGGCTTTGAACTTGTGATCCTCCTGTCTCAGTCTCCTGAGTTGCTAGGATTACAGGTGGGCACCACCGTGCCTGGCAGAGCAAGTCTTTGGATGTACAATTTTTATATTGTAATGGTTCATCTTTAAAGCTTGGGATAATTTGAAAATAACAATTAAAGATCAGTTAACCATTCTTCATAAGTGAATTCAATTTAATTCCACCAGACAATGAAAGTTAACGTCTTACTTTCTAAAATAATTTGTTTTGCCATAATTTCTGAAATAATATATTACAGTCAATGTGGTCCTGTGGCCCTTGATTTTAACGACTAAATTAACAAAGGTGTAGCAAAAGAAATGATACAGAGTTAACTGCACAAAAGACCTGGGAACCAAGTCAAATTGAAAAACATGTCATTAAAGATTAATAACTGAAGACCTTTATAGCTGAATTCTTGGGGTTTTTCTCCTCTCTTGTTTCGGCCAAATCAGATTAGAGCTGCTAGATAACAAGGTTGAGGCAACAACATGAAAGGCAGCGCAACCTCGATCTCATGCCACCATCAACAGCTAGTTCTCCTCTAGCTCGGATCCCCAGGAGCCCTGACCTTGAGCCCTGCTGGAAGTTCCTCAAATCGATTTCTTGAGCACAAAATTAAAATGCTTGATCTCTCTATTTCCCCCACCCCCAGGCCCTGGTAATTCCCATTCTACTCTCTGCTTCTATGACTTGACCTTTCCGATTCCATATATAAGTGAGACCATGCTGTGTTTGTCTGTCTGTGTCTGGCTAATTTCACCTAGTCCAGCAACTTCTAAGTCCATCCATATGACAGGATTTTCTTCTTTTTAAGATGGAGTAACATTTCAGTTGTGTGCATGTATTCATCCGTTGATGAATACTGACTGCTTGTGTATCCTGGCTATTGTGTGTTACATTGCAATGATATTGTGCTGATACACAGCCTGGAGACAACAGTTAATAACACTGTTTTGTTTACTTGAAATTTGAAACAATAGCAGATTTTACATGCTCTCACCCCCCCACACACACACAATAACAATTATGGTTAGTGATGGATATGCTAATTAATGTGACTGTGGTAATCATTATACAAGGTATAAAGACAGCAAATCATCACACTGCACTTCCTGAATACATACAATTTTCACTTGTCAACTAAGTATTTTAAGAAACAACATTTGATTCTTAAATATACTATCTTACTGTGAGGTTGTAGATAACTGGGACAATTAACAAATGATTTTTATTTCCTGTTAAAAAGGTGATCTAATGATAACTATGTGAAGTAATAAAAATGTTAATTAGCTTGATTGGGCCATTCCACAATGTACACATATTTCAAAACATCATGTTGTGTGTAATAAACATCCAATTTTTATTTATCAATTAAAGATAACTTTAAAAATATGATTTATACATTTTTAAAATGTGCTTTAATAATAAGTTATATATTTTAAATCATCTTAAACTCTTAGGACCAACTTCAAAAGAGAACAATTTATTTTTAGGTATAAAAATAATGTAAGCACATAGAAATAAATATTCAGAGAAAAGACTGACATAAAATAAAAGTGCAAGTTTCCTTTCGCATTCTCTTTTTCTAATCTTATTCCTTAGAGGTAGTTATGTTTGAACATTTTGTCTTTTTTTGGTGGTGGTCTATTCTACAGTTTCAAATAATAGGCTTACACTTCCAATTTCTTTTTTCTTTTTCTTTTTTTTTTTTGGAACTAGGGATTGAACTCAGGGTACTCTACCACTGAGCCACATCCCCAGCCCTTTTTTGTATTTTATTTAGGGACAGGGTCTCACTGAGTTGCTTAGTGCCCTGCCATTGCTGGGGCTGGGCTGGCTTTGAACTCTCAATCCTCCTGCCTCAGCCTCCCAAGCCGCTGGAATTTTAGGCACATGCTACCATGCCTGGTTACACTTCCAATTTCTTGTATATTATCCTTTAAACTTCTTTGGTGAGACTGTCCCATATGACCAAAGAGTAATTTGCTCTTCCTTTGCTTCAGTTCATTCTCCCTCTCTCTCTTTCTCTCTCTTTCTGTGTGTGTGTGTGTGTGTGTGTGTGTGTGTGTGTGTGGTTTCCGTCTCTGTCTCTGTCTCTCTCAACAGCAGTTTAGACCAATCAGGATTCACCCCACAAAAGCTGGGTCCCAGTAGGAAGGAAGAAGGAGGGTATATATACTGGGGATGCTGATGTGTCTGTCAGAGTAGAAATATGATGTTTGCTTCCCCAACATCTATTTTCTCCTTCATTCCGATTTTTCTCTGGAGAGCAATTGTGTCTGCACCTCTAAGTAAACTCTGATGGATTGATGTCAATAAATTCAGCTTTAGCTATATGTGAGTGTTGGCTTAAACACTAATCAGTGCTTAGGAAAGCTTGCAGTGAGATAAGGAGGTCACCAAAAGAATGTGGTAATGAAGGAAATGGAGAGAGAGCTGTCATTTCTCTTACCTCCAATCTTTTTCATTTTTTTATTCTTTTTTTTTTTTTTTTTTTTTTTTTTTTGGTACTGGGGATTGGCACAGGGGTGCTTAACCCCTGAGCATACCCCAGCCCTTTTTATTCTTTACTTTGAGACAGGATCTCATTAAGTTGCTGCTGCTGACCTCATACTTGTGATCCTCCTGCCTCAGCCTCCCCAGGCACTGAAATTACAGGCATGCACCACCATGTCCGACCTTAACTCCAATCTTTACATGAGGATCTAAACAGAGTGACCCTGGTGGTAAAGTAACAGATGTACTCATAAGACATCTGAGCAAATCCACCTGTGCAATGGGCATGCACCTATCCAATATATTCCCTGTTTATAGGCACGGTGTGGCCCTTCATTGTATATTGGTCCCTGCTGTCACTGAGGAGTGAATGGCTAATAAAATATCCGAAACCTCTCTGTTGAGTCCTCCAAGTTCTTCCTTTCTACTCGGGGTGTTTGCAGCCCTGGGGTTGAACAACTAACATAATTGGCAGGATCCCAAAGAGAAAGGTGCTGAGTTGACTCCGGAGTTGGGAAAGTCCATGGAATCTGCAGAGGGAATCCTGGGCTGGTCTCAATGTGGCTGGAGGTGGCTTCCCTATTGGAGGGATGAGCGGGGGTTGGGGGGGGATGCAAGTATTGGAAGCAGCACCCGAAGAAGTAATTGTGGGAAAGCAAAAGGAAACAAAGAATGCCAGGTCGTGGTGGCAAGACTCCTGCTGTGTGCACTAAAGTCGGTCACAGACAGGAGCTAGCTACTCAGCTTAGGAAGAGTTAAAACTAGAAGAGGCGCCTTGGAGCAGGGTGACTGTAAGGATCTGCTGTTGAAGCACTGAGAACTTGCAGATGCGTGCCTGCAGGTCACAGCATGCTGTTATGCTACACTCAGGAGACATTATGGGCCCAGAACCTGAATCAGGGCAGATGTGGGAGCCACTTGGGGAATCCACTGGTTCCAGGACTCAGAAGCTGAGGTGGAACATGAAGATATTACAGAGGCGAACCCAAAGTTCAAGACCCAGAAGCAGTGGCCTGTGGGGGCTGATTCAGATGTTTCTGGCTCCAGACAGATGTCTACATATCACCACGAGAACCTACACCCCTGCTGAACTGGGATCCAAGCTCAAGCAGAAAACAAAAGAAAGTGTGCCTGCGTCGCTGCTCCACTTGTGGGACACTGGAGCAGACTGGATAACGGTAAACCGTGTAGAATTGTCTGAAGTGGCTTCAGTAACTGCTCACCCTACTTTACCTCAGCAGCTTCAGGCCAGTACCACTGATGCAAGTGTGGGGTCATTACTAGCTTGTCTGCTTCTCACCACTAGACAATATCTGGCCAGAGTCAGGAGACATTCCTATGCCCAGAAGCCCCCCGGACTCTATGGAAGAACTACAGAGCTATTTGCGGGAACTGGGAATGAAACATGTTATCATGTGCAGCCTTGCCAGGACAGGACAGCATGGCTTACTAGTAGAATGAGGGATGTAGTGTTGCACACAGCCCCTCCGTCCACTTGCAGAGCCCTGGTGTCAATATTATCCCCGTTAGTAGGGCAGCCCCTCCAGCAAGCAGCAGATGGGGGGAGACAGATTGCAGCAGAAAACAGGAGTCTGTAAAACCCCGCCAAAGCCAGAAGAACCTCTCTGAGTGTCCCGTAAACAGATGCACACGGACCATAAACAGATGCACACGGACTTAATGGCTGTAGGAGGAGGTGAAAAGAAAACAGAGAAATAACCTAATGCCTCCCTGGTACTGTTACGGAAGCAATTGCCAAGGGACAAGAGGTTTCAGCCATTGGTACTCGTTAGGAAAGAAAATGGGAGGTGATCAGAAAGGTGGAATGGACTCCTACTCCAAAAAGGGACCAAGAAGGGCTGGGGAGATAGCTCAGTTAGTAGAGTGCTTGCCTTGCAAGCATAAGGCCCTGGGTTCAATCCCCAGCACTGCAAAAAGGGACCAAGATAAGCCTCTCCTACTAGGAGATATAAGGAAAGCAGAGCCTCAGCTTCCCCAGGGAACTTTGAGTCCTGGTGAGGGATGACTAGGGAAAAGGTCAAAGTTCAGGGGTTGGAGCCATGTCTCTGGATGGGAGGTCAAGTAAGGAATTGGCAATATACTGGTCTTCAAAAAGTGTTCAGAGAACCAGCACTGGCGGACACAGGAGCCGAGCACACACTAGGACATGTACAATACTGACAAATTCTCAGGCAGATGAATGGCTTCTGATGGATACAGAGGAAAAACAGTGAAAAATCCAACTGCAACATTGACATTGCAGCTTGGACACCTGCCAGCTCTTCCCTGACCCAGTGTTCATAGCTCCTGTTCCTAAATACATAATCAATGTTGACATCTTGTGGGGTAAATGTCTACAAATTACCATAAGGGAGCTCTGGATGCCAGGAGATTGAACATGTCACCTGCGAAGCCAATATTAAGAGGACATGCTAAGCACCCCCTGTTGACTTCCCTGTGCCCAGAAGAATTGTTGCCGCCAAACAGTATCAGCTCCTGGAGGGCTGTCAAGAGATAATGGAGATGATATGCAGATTGGCTAAAGTAAACCTAATTTGTTCAATCCAGAGTCCTTTTCTCCTGTGGCCCATGAGAAAGCAGGATGGAACGTGGTAGACTGACAGTGGATTACAGGGAATTAAAGAAGTGACCCTTCCACTTTATACAGCCCCTCCCAGTATTGCCACAAGGCCAGAGGAACTCAGCACTCCACTGGGAACGTGTCACTGTGTCCTCGGGCTTTATTGTAGATGGAGTCCTGGAGAGTCAAATCCCCCTTGCCTTCACGTGAGATGTTCATGTTACCTCCAGGTTTCTCCATCACCCCATCGTGTGTCACAGGATGGTAACAAACCTGGTGGACCTCTGCTTGTACACTTGTTTACAGAATGATCAGATCCAGTTCTCTCTCAATCTCACCAAGGCTCCCCAGCTCTTCCGACTCGTTTGCAAGGGAGAGGGTGGGTTGTAAACCCTGACAAAGTGCAGGGCCCTGGCTTATGGGTGAAATTCCTGGGTGCTGTTTGGTCAGACAGGACAAAGGTTTTAGACCTCAGGTGAGACAAAGTTCAGCTGTTTCCACTTCCCAACACAGCAAAGCAAATACATCAATTTATGGGCTAAGGGGTTACTGAAGGGCTTTCATCCCTCATCTGGCTCAGTTATTATGACCCCTATGTAATCTGTATAGGAGGGGTTCAACCTGGGACTGGACTGACCTTTTAATCAGCACAAATGAACAATAAAACAGGCACAAGCCCTTTAAATATTAGATGTATTGAAAACTGCTGAGCTTACCATCCATGTCACTCCAGATGGCTTTGGATGGGGCTTATGGCAGTGAATTAAGAGACATAAGACTGCCACTGAATTTGGGCCACAATTATGGAAGGGGGCGGAGGAATGTTCTAGCCTGTTGGCAAGACAACTGGGTGCCACGTACGCTGTTCTTCTCACTTTGAAGCCCATCCCCAAGGAAGCACCAGTCAAGGCCACACAACTAGTGAAGATAAGATGGCTGGAGAAGACCCAGCAGAGCAAACTGCCACTTGGCTACAGCCCAGATTAAAGTGTGCAGGACAAAAGACTCCGTGGGCAGCTGTGGCACACGGGACTGCCCATAAAGAGGTCTGGTGTGCTGCCTGCTCTCAGCGCTACCCACAACAACCTGATGCCACTGAGAGGCGTATCGAGTGAGGTGACGTCCCTCTTCAGCGATGGTGGCTGGACTACATGAGCCCTCCCCCATTATCAGAAGGGGCCAACTATGCATTGGCTTGTGTGGACACGGGTACAGGCTGATGCAAGCCTCCCCCAGCAGAAGAGCCAATCAGGGACCAATCCGAGTGCCATGGATGGCACACGGCAGGTGACTGAGAGTGACCAAGGAACCCATTTCACAAGCAGTGTCATACAGCAGTGGACTCAAGACCACTGCAGTGGACACATTATGGATTTTCCACCTGCCATTTGATCCAACAGGAGCTGGACTACTTGAAAGACTGAACGGCCTGCTGGAACAGGCCTCCCGGACGCAGGGGTGGGCTGCTCATCAGCCTGCCGCACTGAGGACACTAAATGAGAAACCCAGACGTCAGCCTCCTGCAGCACCCTGCAGCTGCTAACACCGAAGGCCACCAGCGTTGAGGTTACAGATAAAAGACACTTCTACTGAACATTTTTTTAAACCAGCCTGGGACACAAGTAACAATTTATGCTGCCGGCTCCTCAAGACGTCACATCAGAGATGAAGAGCATTAGTAGGTCATGGACTGTACAAGTAAGACCCTGGTGGTCTGCCTTACTGACCCCTTGGGGAGGGAGAATGCCTCAGTTTACAAGTAAGCCTACTGTGTTAGGAACCTGACCCTCACAAGTACACGTGATATGACCCTCAGGTGTTGTCATCCAAAAACACTGTGTATCAGTTTATGGCAGCGATACATTCCCAAGGTGACTTATTCTTCTGTACCCCTGAAGTACACAGGAATGGCATGATACACTTGCCCAGGGAGGCCGACTGCACAGGCGACTATGACAAGAAAGCATAGCCTGTATACCGCCTCATGGAGCCAATTAGCCTTATTGGTGCCTATTAAACACTTGTCTCATTTGCCACAGGTTAGCGACAAGTAGCCTATTTCTGGACTGGGAAATGGAAGTTGCACATCATACCAAACTGTTGGATCTGCTCAGAATTCCCCGTGACTGCAGCACAAAAACTTCCTGGGTAGTCCGCCCTGCAGATGAGATGGACTGGACTTGGATAAAACAACTGGGCTAAAACACAGAAGCTCTTAGGCTTTAACCCAAGTGTCTAAACAAATTAATGCTATCTTAATTACCTTAACAGGCTCGCTGATAAGATTCTTGCTCTTTGTACTGCTGTCGTAAGACATGGACGCAGTGTGATTCCCAGAGTCCTGTCCTGAGGGCTTCGAGAGACATGGGTGGTTTGAGATTGAGAGGGACAGAAAGGTGTTGGGTTAAATACTAACTGACTAGGAAATACTAGGAAAGCTTGCAGTGAGATAAGAAAGTCTCTAAAGAACATGAGAAGAAAGAAATGGAGGGGAAGTTGGCCACTTCCCTCATCTCCAAACTTTAGGTGAAGATCTAAACAGCGTGACCCTGGTTGTAAGGTAAAAGATGTACTCAAAAGACATCTGAGGACATCCACCTGTACAGTGGGCGAGCAGCCTACCTCATATATTCCCCTCAACCCCGAAGAGTAAGTGAATAATGCAATGTCCCAAATCTCTCCACTGAGTTCTCCTTTGCATTGGGTCGTTTGCAGCCCTGGGTTTGAACAATGAGAATCATCCAGGGAGCATCTTAAAATACCATGCACAGGTTACACCTCCAAGACCAATGACATCAGAATTTCTTGAAGTTAAAGCAGGTTTGAAATTCGATGACAAGCCAATAGGCATATCCTATTGGTTCAGGGAGGGGCACATCACCACCCAACTCAAGCCCAGGAGATGCAGGGAAATCCACAAAGCCTCTGGAGCAATCGGGAACAGTGTTCCCTCTGCCCCTGGATGCCACGGGCACAAAATCTGGAACTGCTCCAACACTTCAACTACCCTGAGAAGGAAGGAACTAACACTTAGAGGAAGACAGAGTGAAAGACAGGATAGAGCTGACGGATGTCCTGAAGTCTGAATCAAATCTCCCCTGAAGTCAGTCCTACTTCTGGATTCTGGAACTCTCTCTAATATGAGCCAATTCCCTTTAGAGTTGGACAACTGAAACTCTTTTTCTGGTCATTGCATCTGAAAAGAATCATGTTACAAAGCCCACTCACTGAGTGTACAAACAAAAAAAGAAAACATAGATACTACGAAAAAGATTGATCCCATATTTTGCCAGCTCTCGCCCTTGGCAAAAAAGAACTTACAGCATGCAGACCTACTTGGCTGGGGACTGATAGGGCTTACAGAGGACGCAGTAGCAAGGGTTCTGCTTCCTGCATCCCAATCCTTCTGTCCTGCAGCGCCTCCTCCACCAACGACACAGATACAATAGCAGCCCTGGTCTGTGTCCAGGAATGTCTTTCAGTCCTCCCCTAAACTTTGTCCAGCGAAGGAGAGCCCCTCCCTTCTTGCAAACGGTTGTTATAACAGGGGAGAGAGCTGGCTGGTTTCTAACTGTCGTTTCTTCTCAAGATCCGGGGGACAGGGGCCCAACCACTCCTGGCTTAACCACTCAGCACCCTTCTGAAGACATGCTGACACTTTATGAATAGACCACCTATTTCCAGAGCCCATCTGCCTTAAAAGAAAAGGATGATTATGAAATACTGCTTCCTCAAATTTTACCTTATGCATTTATTTTACCTAATGCATTTATTCTTTCTTTATGCTAAATAATACTATCATCCAATTCACAATTCAAAAAGTACTAAAGGCTCTGTCCCCCAGTCACCAGCACCCTCTCTTCAGGTAATTATCAATTTCTCCATCATTTTTTTTTCCTCATAAATGGTAGGATATGCTAGGCTTGGTGGTGCACTCCTATACTCCCAGAAGCTCAGGAGGCCGAGGCAGAAGGACTGGGAGTTCAAACCAGCCTCAGCAACTTAGCGAGGCCCTAAGCAACTTGGTGAGACTCTGTCTCTAAATAAAATATAAAAAAAGGTTGGGGATGTGGCTCAGTGGTTAAGCACCCCTGGGTTCACTCTCTGGTGCCAAAATATATAAATAAATAAATAAATAAATGGGGTACTATACTCTGCACTTTTCACTTAACAAAATATTACAGTTATTATTCTGCATCAGAATACAAGATTTTGGTTTCTCTTTTAACTAGACCATCAGGCATAGAAAGAAAACAGAATTATAGTAAACACACTTGTTTTATAGACAATAGATCCCTCTCAGATTTCAATATTTTTCAAAATGTGCCTTGAATCTAAAATTGTTCTTGAAGAATTAATGCTTCCTACTCATTCTTGTCAACATCACCATCAACGAGAATTAAATTTCCACAGGTACCATGCACTATACACAAACGACCCTTTTGGAATTTCCACTGCAACTCAAACACCACCAACATGAAAGGAACTCACCACATAAATGTGACTGTAACGCCAAACTACGAAATTAAGCACATCTAAATCAAGGAGGTATGTGTCATATAGGACCCAAATACTGTCACTGGCAAGTGGCAGCTTCATGGTAAAATGAATTATTTGAACAAGATGACTATTATCTGTTTCTTTGTGGTTTTCGCCAGTTCCCGTCATCTTATGCTACTGTCTACTTCTAATGAGGCAGGACTGACTCTTCAAAAGATGGAGAAATCATATTGACTGCTTCTCCAATTTAGGTTCCTTTCATCTTTTAGGTAGTGGGAGACATCAGAGGAGCAGGAGAAAGACATGTAATATGTGGTCAGTATCTGGATTTCAACAAGCATTTAATAAATTCTCTCACGTTCACCTTTCACAGAGAAATATGAAACGGATAATGGAGACTAGCGTCATCTTGCAGACGCTGAGGAGTACTCTAAAGTGTTGAGGTCGGTCTAAAGAAGTGCTTCTAGTATGCACCGTGGGGTTCAGTTTCAGAGCCAGGTCATCATTTTGCAATGAAGTGGTAAGGTCAAAGATCACAAAAGTAGAAAGGACTCCTAATGCATGGAATAAAGAATCACAACTTAAAAGCAAACAAGGAGGGCTTTTCAAAATTTATTAGGAATCAACAAAAATACACCCTATTCCTCAGTGGAAAAAACTCAGCACAGAAAGTGCCAGAGGCAGGGACAAGCCTACACAGCATTTTGTGTGAAAGAAAGCCAAGGGTCTGAATAAACCAGAAGCTCCAATCCACCCAAAGGTGGTGTTCAGTCTGTATTTATTAGGCACCTTTTCTGTGCCAAGAGCAGCCCTGGGCTTACCAAAAAATGAGTAGCACATAGAGACTTCCCTAAGGAAGAAAATGTAGCCAAAAATGAATGGAACATTCTAGTGTATTTATAGAAGCATTGCTCTGAAAGTAAGTAGCAATCCATGTCCTCAACAGAGAACTCCGGGGGAGCCACCTGGAGAGGGAGGCTGCCCAACGGTCCTGTGGCCAGGAGGAAACAACCAAGAGGGCCAACTGCTGGGAAACTGTGTCTCAGTGGCTTCCCTGACAGACCTGGGACCTAGAGAGCTTTGGGGACATGGTAAACGTCCTTCAGACTTAAACAGTTTCTATGTGGAAGAAGGATTCCTTTTCTTCTTTCTGAATAGCTTCAAAATGCAGAACGCCACGCCACGGTTTCACTCCCTCACATGACAGGCGTGAGCCCCTCAGCAGGCACATCGGAACAATCGCCCCAATGCCAAGTCCAAGAGAAAAAGGATTTGTGAGGAACCAGTTCACTTCTCTTAACATGCCAGCAGGCTTCCCCGACGCCAGCAGCCACAGCGCCCTTCCCGTATCCCTTGGCTTCCTCTTCCAGTCCATTTTCCACCCGCAACCCACACACACTGCTAAACAGCTGCAAGGGAAACCTGGGCCTGCCGTTCTCACTGCCTCCACTTCCCCTCATCCTAGCACTCCGCTGCCTGCCTTCTTCAGGACCTGCTCCCCACCCTGCCCACCTGCTGGTGACCGAATCTGATGTCTCATGGTCCTTTACAAAGGACCATGCCTTCCCTAAAGCACGGGAAGGTCGTTCTCTTCGTAGCATGCCTCTCTAGGATTCTATGGGGAAGAGGAGTGAGCATGCATGGTAGACCCCCCTTATCTGTCATTTCGGTTTCAGTTATCCATGGTCAACTGCAATCCAAAAATATTGAAGAGAACATTCCAGAAATAAACACTTTATAAGGTTTACCTTGTGTGCCATTCCAAGTAGGGTGTTGAAATCTCTCAGTGTCTCATTCCATCCCATCTGGGACACACATCATCCCTTCATCCAGTGCATTACCCATGCTGTATACATCACCTGCCTCTTAGTCACTCGGGAGCTATCTTACTTATCACAACGACTATAGAGGTACTGATTGTGTGTTCAAGTAACCCTTATTTTACTTAGTAAGGGGCCAAGAGTAGTGATGCTGACCATACAAATGTGCCAAAGAGAAGCCATAAAGTGCTTTCTTTAACATGAAAAGGCAAAAGTTAATAGGGAAAGAAAAAAAAGTTTTATTCATTTTTAAATTTTGCAGTGCTGGGAATAAAACCCAGGGTGTTGTGCATGCTAGGCAAGGGCCCTACTTGTGAGCTACACGCCCAACCCTGGGAAAAAATCATAAACTGAAGTTGCTGAGATTACTTGTTGGAGTAAAATACAAAAAGAGGTCCATGCTATTTGTAGTTTCAGGTATCCACTGGGGATCTTGGATTGCCTCCTGCAGGAAGGGGAACAACTATACTAAACGCCATTCAGGGTTGTAGACACTGGATCCTCCACCACCCCCTTAGATGGCTACTTTTATCTCTATTCTAGAGGAAAGGTTCAGTGTCTTGCCTAGGGTTGAAGTCGGGAGTAGTAGGTTTGGGATATGTTGCCTCTAAAGTACATCCTCCATACTCTTTGTCCTCTCTTCCCTTTGCTGGTTCCTCTTTCTTTGTCCCTTTCTTCATGTGGTTCTTGCCCAACGTTCTGTCTTAGGCCTCTTCTTATCTCTATCTCCCTGGATAAAGTCCCTAGTGCCTCAACTTCCATCATCACTACTTCTGTCTGTGGCTTCCAGGTCTTTTCAGTGTTGACTCAAGCCTCAACTTCAGGTCTCAATTTCCACCTCTGTGCTGGACTTTGGAGTGTGGACAGACTGCTGACATGTGGATAAGCCCAATGAGACTCCTCTACCATTCGATCCCAAGAAAGCACCTCCCCTCTGTTCTAGACTTTCAAACTTCTGCTCACTCCCTCTACTCCCACCTTCCCACTCCAAAGCAGTCTCCTAAGCTTGCTGATTCCCCCTGTTACAAGATTCCTCTCTTTTCATTTCCATTGCGTTAGCCTTACTTGGCCTGAATGGCTTCAAAAACCAGTCCCTCTGCTTCCAGAAACTAAATTCTTCAATCTCCTCCCAAACACACAAGTCATTTCTCTTTCCAAAGACTTCAGAGGTTCTCCACTACTTAATGAATAAAATTTTAAATCCAAACAGGCTGTCCATGATTTTCCCTGTCCAGCCTTGTTCCTGATGACACCCCGCCCCCCCCCAGTATGCCCCTGACCTTGGGGACCACCACTCTGTTCTACAGTGCACCTTGGACCCCCATGCCTTCAACCAGGTGCCCTTCATATTCTCATTCCGCTGCATCTAAATTCTATTCACCCTTCAAGGCTCAGCTCAAATGCTACCTCTTTCAACTTCCAGTTGAAACTAACTGCTTCTTCCACTGAATTTCCTCAGCCCCTTTATGAACAGTTGCAGACTCACTGTCGAGACAGTGTGTCACTTAGGAGTTTGTAATGTCTCCTTCGCTGTTCGACACTAGAACCTGGATTCACTCATGTCCTACTCAGTGCTGAAACACAGTGGGTCCTCCAGTGGGTTTGCTGAATCTGCCTGCACATGAAGAGGCATCAAAAAGCCAAGTTCTGCGGGTCAATGAATCCACAAAACAGAGCTAAATCTTACCACAAAAAGCCATGCGGGCTACAATCCCTGCCTATTCTGACGTGGCTGGTTTATATAATAAGGTATTTTTGATTCCCATACTTTTGGAAAACAATAAATTCAAGAAAGGTGAAGTCAAACAAAATGATCCATTAATCTCTTCACTTTGTACCTGATCAGGTGTTTGACAGTTGGTAAGTACTTCTCAGACAAGTCTCCTTCAACAAACTAATACTGAAGCTGTGCCACGCAGCAGGCCCTGTCCCAGGCTACACACATCATAAGATCTCAGGAGATGGGTTTGTGGATCCCTTTTCGTGCCCTGCTAAGTGAAACTAAATGAGGTTACATAATTCACCTAAGATCCTACAACTACCATTATGTGGGGAAACAAAAATTTAAATTCACATCTGTCTGACTCCAAAACCCATGGTGCTGGCAGTACAGTAAGATGCCACTCAATTAGGTCCAAATTCAGCACTATATTGTCCTTCTCTGACACCAATGTGAAAACAGAGATGCGAAGAGACAAATGGAACATACCGTGCAGATATTTTCCCAAAATAGTCTCTGGGGTGGCCACTCAGGTCCAGGAGACAGATGGGCATCCCTCCTCTATTCTCATTGCCCGGCAGCAGGAGAAAGGTCAATGAAACCAGATCCCAAGCAACCTAGTGCAAGGGACAGGCTTGGGAGACCTGGTGGGGAAGCAGGCTTGAGAGCTGATTTTTGCAGAGGAAGCTCAGAGTTTCCTTTAAACACACCAGGGCCTGGGCAGGAGGGGCATCATCTTTCTGTACTGTAAAAGCCTGTTCTCTCCATCCATCAGACATGGTGTGCAAATGAGAAAGATAGGATTATATTTCACTATTCCTAGACAGCAGGTCTACTCAGTAGCTATCTGCTCCACCCAAATGGCACAAACTCAAATGACAGAGGAGAGGAACCTAGGGTATTAGAGGATAAGCTTGAGACCTGATGAACCTTAGAGGAGGGGGCGACAGGGAGTGGAGGCCGGGAGGGGCCCATGCCCAGGGACCTGGTAATAGGTCTGTGGGGACTCCAGGACTTGGCCCCCAAGAAGTTCCCGACATTCAGCTTTATTGCTTCAACCTGGATCTCACGGCCCTGGGGCACTCACTGGAAGAAAGGAAGCTGTATCTCTTGGTAACCAGAGCTGACAGAAATGAGCCTTTTCAGTTGTTTAGGGTCAAATTCTGATGTGGGTTTTAGAGAATGGGCAAGAGATAGCCCTGGAAGATCATGAAGGGTTGTTAGGAAATGAGACCCATTATTCCTGCCACACAGTATGCCCATCACTGAAATGTTGAGTTATGTAAAAGGGAGAAATATTATTCAGGAGGTGTCCAAGTCTCATCAGACCCACCTTCAGTGAAATGAGAACCAGCTTCTGGATGATAGAATTGCATCTGGCGAAATCGAGGGAAAACCTGGATAAGCCTCTAGCTTCGCTTGCTTTCGGTTACTGGCTTTATCACCAATTTTAGAGGTTACCTATAACAAACACCTCTGACATAAGGGTCATGATGATAACAACTGCCAGAGTTGTTTTTCAGGAATCTGGAGGTAGCTTAAACCACCTGAAACCGGTTAGGCCTACACAAAGGTCCAAGGGGTGACCTTTCAAAGTCAGAAGGCCAAAACTCCATCTTTAGAAGGGGTTCATGTCAACATTTTCTGAACATGAAGAGCCACAAAGTCTGATTACACATGCATAGACCACCAATTATTTCACTACTCAGACCACCCTGCTTCTTTAATCCCATAAATACCCCTAAACCATATATATCCTTGGGGAGGTTGGTTTGAAGCTCACTCTCCTGACTCCACAAGATTATACACCTCCTGAATAATATTTTTCCCTTTTACATAACTCAACATTTCAGTGATGGGCATACTGTGTGGCAGGAATAATGGGTCTCATTTCCTAACAACCCTTCATGATCTTCCAGGGCTATCTCTTGCCCATTCTCTAAAACCCAGTAAAGCAACATCTCAGTGAAGTTCACAAGGTCCCTAGGTCTGGGATGCTGCTCTAACCACCAGGCTCTGAGGCCCACCCAGATGTTCTAATATTTCCAAGATTAATAAAGTGAAACTTTGGGGCAGTTCATTTCTACATGCCAGGCAGAGCCTCAAACCCCAAATATCGTTCTGAAGTTACTGCTTGGACACCTTAGCACAGCCCATCCCTGTCCCGGGTGCTAACACAGTCTACTGCCCACTTGAGGGCTCACCTGTTTCCAGCCAAAATTAAAGTGAGAGCTTTGACCTAGAACAGGTCAACTGCTCCTGCTGAGTAATGCTTTCCCGCCCTTCTTGTTTATTTTTATTCCACAGCTCTGCTGGAGTTCTGGAAACAGAAGGCAGTCAGAGGCCTCTGACCTAATTCTTTATCTGGTTTTAATCAGATTAAGCCACAGGATAGCTTGCAGCTTGGGCTGCTACCACCAGCAAAGCCATGGGAAGGGGCTGCTAAGCATGAGAGCTGGTAAGTGTGGTCTACTTTGGGGAGTTGCAGACTTCTGCAGGGTTACAAGGGCCAAGCTCAGGAAGTGATTTGACTGACGCTGCCAGTCAGGAGAACTGGAGCCTGGGGTTTTCCATGTGATGCTATTATTACCAACCCACTCTTTGGAACCATCTCAGAGTTCTGGAGCTCCAGTCACTGCAGGGAAAAAGGACAATGAGTTGCTGTCAGCAAAGGCAAAGGATAATATGACTGAATTCCTGCTCATGGTGAGGTAAAGAGGTCTGAAATTTCTAGCAAGGTAGAAACAGCTAATTCGTACAATTACCTTAAATTAGCACCAACAAGAAAGGCTGCTTCTTCGAAAAACAGACCTAAGTTTAGATTTATCAATGGATCATATGAATCCATTGTCAAACATCTGGCTACCCCTCAGTGTCTAGACCTGTGCTATCCAATACACTGGTCACGTGCAGCTTTACCTGCACATTCCACACAGTGGCAACAGAGCTAAGGCTAGTCTGAACTGACATGCTATCAACATAAAATACACAATGGACTTCTGAAGGCAAATAAGAAGAATGCAAATCTCCCATTAAGAGTTTTTATATTGATTGCATGCTGGATATCATGGGTTCAATAATATATATTATTAAATTTAATTTCAGGCTACATTTTTACAGTTGGCCCTCCCTATCTGCATGTTCTGCATCCAAGGGTTCAACTTTTAAGTATGGTTCAAAAATATCCACCCCCCAAGTGGGAGGGGTGGAGGGGATGTAAAAAATAACATAATGAATCAAACATCATTACCCTATGTAAATGTATGATTACGCAAATGGTATGCCTTTACTCCATGTACAAACAGAAACAACATGTATCCCATTTGTTTACAATTAAAATAAATTAGAATTAAAAAAGAAGAAGAAAAAAATATCCCCCCCCCAAAAAAAAGAAAGAAAAAGAAAACTACATTTCTTGTCATTATTCCCTAAATAGTACAGTAGAGCAACCACTTACATAGCATTTACATTGCATTGCCTTGCAAGAGATCCAGAAATGATCTTAAGTATACAGGAGAAGAAGCTTGGGCTATATGCTTGGTATCTGCAGATATCAAACTCTGAAGATACTCAAGTGCCTTACATTAAATTGTGCAGTGTTTGCAAATAATCTTGAGTATTTGGGGATTCCTCTTACAAAGCCTAAAGTACAATGTGACATCACATGCCTGAAGCCAAAATAACCTTTTAAACTGAAACTGTCCTGGAATTTTCTGGAAATTCACTGGTTAACATCTGTTGGTCATTATCCCACTCTTTCTTGGCTCTTACAGACTCCTGAATGACTCCTGGCCAAACCAATTAGCAAGTTGCTTGTGAGTTCCACAGCCATGTCTAGCTTTCCAGATCTTGGACAAGAGTCAGTCATAGGCCTGCTTCTCCTCATCAACATGGTAGGCTTCAATTAATTCAAACAAAGTCCTTAAAACGATTCCTGTGGATTTAAATTCCCAGAATGTGGAGGGAAGAGTGGTATGGCTATCATCAAAGACAAGTTACATTTTAATGTAAATTACAATTTATGTTTTTAACTTAAACAAATCTTACAATAATAGATCATTGTATAGTCACTGTTTTTTTAAAAGAAAAAAATCCTGAGTAAATAAAAAATGTTTCACACCCATAAATGAAAATGTTAGAAGATTCTCAGTTTCTAAAGATCTCTTCTTCCAACATATCAGTGGACATAGGAAGTCCTCCTCAAAGAAGCTGCCTGTGTATTTTTTGCATGAAAAATTAAATCCACACAATCATTTAGGTTAAGTCTACCAAGTACCAAACAAAAGACAAAGCTCGAGTGTCCTTAAGTAGAGGTCAGCAAACCACTTCTGTAAAGAGCCAGGTAATAAATATTTTCAGTGGCTGTCACAGCTACTCAACTCTGTCACCAAAGCCCAAACACCTCACAGACAATATGTAAACAAATGGGCATGACCATATGCCAATAAAACTTTATTTATAAAAACAGTTGGCCAACAGGATTTGGTCAGTTTGTCGTGAATGTGAAGGGAGCTGCAGTATGCAGGAAATCAAATCCACCTGTTTTACTCTAAAAATGCCTCCAACTTCCATTCCAGGCCCAAGGCATGCATCTTGCTCAAAGGGCATGAACTAATCAGTGCTGACCGACTAATAACTGGCAAATTAATTTTTTTTTTTACTAAAACATAATTTGATGTAGCTGACAGATATCTGATATTCTTCCCAGATTTTACCACGTCAGATAAAAAGTTCACATAAAACAAAGGTGAAAATGCCCGGGGTGGGGGGCAGAAAAAGGAGAAAAGGATGAATGGACCAGGCAGAGGCTCCACTTGCTTCCCTTCCTGGGGGTTTTAATAGCCCTACCCTCCACTTTCAGTAGTTAGAAAAAGAGTCAAAAGGGATTGGAAGCAGCTGAAACAAGAGAACAAGAAAAGACCTTTTGAAACTAGGGCAGAGGAGCAGGTAGAGTGAGCGGGATGAAGGAGAGTCAGTGTTCCAAAGATCTGCCAGCCACAAGGACATCAATTCCCAAAGGCCCTGCCTTACCTAACCTTCTGACAGGAAATAGTTCAGGGCATGTCCAGCCCCTTGGCCACACTTCATGTCTACTCAAAGAGGTGTCAGATGCCGACAGCCAACTCATGCCATGCTTCACCCCTCTAGTCAATCCAGTCCATGAGCCACAATAATTCATTTGGGACAAGAAAAAATCTGGCTTGTCCAATGCCTCGGCCTCCACCTTCAAGACCCTGTCTCCATCCCAGGATCCCAAGTCACTGACATTATTTCCAAGGCAATGAATCTGCTCCAACTCCAATTCAGGAAAGCAAAAACCTCAGCAATATTCTCCATAGATGTATCTGGAATTCCAGCAACAAGTACTGGCTTCTGCTCATAAAATCTCTGCTCCCACTTGTATTTCACCAATTATTATGAATTTGGGTTCAGTTTCCTCTTTGAAAATTGCAAAGCAGGTTAAATTCATCAGCCATTCACACCCTCACAGGATTCTGGTCTTCTCCTAAAGTATGCTTTTCTTTTTTAAAATTCTCAGTTGAATTGAGCCTAACAGAAAAAATACCCATTTAACGAGGTGGAAGGATGGGAGAAAAAGATTTTTAGGGTGGAGATCTTGTGGAAAGAACCAGGCTTGGTAAGGAGCCCACCCAAGCGGGAGAGCCTGATGGTAACAAGACAAGAGCCCTGGAGGCTGCACAATCAGGAGAGGACCCCCTCCAGAGTTAAGAGTGGGTCCGGAATGGCAGGGGGATGGCTGTGCATGCAAAGGACACCCCTTTTTTGTTGTTTTTATTTTTTATTCTTTTTAGATACGCATGGCAGTAGAGTGTGTTTTGACATATTATACACACAGGGAGTATAACTTATTCTACTTAGGATTCCATTCTTGTGGTCGTACATGATGTGGAGTTTCACTGGTTGCATATTCCTATATGAAATAGGAAAGTTAGGACGCCCCCTTTGCTGGTGCACAAATACAACTTAGGGTAGCTCAGTCCTACTCCTACTCAGCCTATTTCATTCCAACGTGTCTCCCATTCCCTCTAAACTGCTGTCTAGAGAGTGCAAAGAAGTGATGGCTCATGAGTGTGTGCCGCACTGGCCCTCCTTCAAAAAAACTCTGAATGCTCACCAACGTTAGACAGGTAACAGTGTATGCAGTGCGAGAGGACAAAGTCATTTTTGAACTTATTTTTGCAGACTGCCAAGGCTGGATTGAAAAAGGACACCTTGACCATTCCCTGGTGGCAGCCATCTCTCCTTCTGACAAGCTGCTCCCATCCTCACTCCTTAGCTTGCCTCAGAGTCCCCCAAATTTTAAGTGATTGCTAGGAAAGAGACCAGAGGCAATGAATAGAAGGCCATGTCCCTGAAGCAGGACCGGGCTTATCCACAAACCAAACTGCAGTGGATCTGTATCTCTACCACTTCGGCCTGTTTACAGAACTTTCGATAAACCCCCAAGGCTGGTGAATATAATGTTAATAATAATAATAATTATTATTATTATTTTAAACAGGCTAGGACAGATAGAAGTATATTCTTTGTAAAACTGAACAGAAATGTTTTTGTTATGCTGTGAAAGACTAACTCCTGACACACACCCCTCAGATGACTTGCCCGGTATCTAGGCCTGGTTGATTGCCAAGGAACCTGGATCTTCTGGTTCTAGGTCAAAAAATGAGATTGCACAGCTGGTAACCTGTGGCCCAGCGTGGTTCCCGCATGCCATGCAGCCTCCCACAGCACAACACATTATTTAGGGAAGAAGGAACTAAGTTCATTTTGACAGGTCCAAGAAAAATTGCGCCAAGATGAGTGCTTTAATAACAATAATGACAACAGCAAACTGGTAAAGGAGCTTGGGTGTGACTTTACCTCACCTAATTTGTAATTAAACACGACAATTAGTTCAAGAGGGTGTGCTCCAGTTGGCATTCATTAGCTGTGTGGCCTGCCTCTTGAATTGCAAAACCATAAAATGCCACAACTCACCTGTGGGCTGTGAATGGCATGCTCAGGTGTAACAATTACAGACGAATAGGTATGCAGGAGCCTGGCACCCAAATGGAAGGGTTGTTTCATGTCAAGAGAAATAAGATTGTATTCTCCTTCCAGAACACTCTGGGAATTTCAGTCTGTGAAGCTGCAGATCTGGGCCCCATTAGGAGAGGGAAGGTGCTCCCGTTTCCCCCACAGGCTCAATCAAAGCCAGGGAGCAAGGTGAGCTGTTCTTATGGAGTACTCCACAGAACCCTCCTGCCACCCACAGGTGAGCCTTGCTGGAAACAGGAAGTCCCAGTGCACCAGCAGCAATAGCTCTCCAGGGCTCCGTGCAGTTAAGCGCCATTTTCATTTATTCTAAGAGGGGCAAGACCAACCAAAGGAAGGCATGGGGGCGGGGACTCTGTAAGGGTGGAGTGGTGAAGAATCCAACAAAGCTCTGCTGCAGGGCAAGAGAGCTCCAGAGTCGAACCCTGACATACAGGAAGACCCTTCGAACACTGAGAAGACAAATGCTGACCCAAGGCAGCACTTTCTGCCTCAGTCTCTGGCAGGATTCCTCAAAGCCTGTTCCAGCTCCTCCTAAACCCACAGTTCTCCCCCTACCCTCACCCCTTGGGCCAGCACCCCACAGAAAAACAAAACAATTTAGAAAGACCCAGGGACAAAGCCACAAGCTGTGAAATACTAGGGAGAGAATTTTATTTTAAATAAAATATATATGTATGCAAAATAATGTAGCTGAATTGTTTTCAAACGTACAGCAAGCTATAAAGTTACAGGAATGTAAAAGTGTCCTTCTGTCCATCAACTTCTCAAAAGTTTATAGGTAAGTTTCCCCAAGTCTTATTTATCCTGTATATTAGCATCTTTATGTTTTCCCATGAGTGGGATTAGAGTACGCATATCCACCTAGCGACAGATCATAAGCACCTTTCCAGGTTGGTACCTGTAAGTCCTGTCTCATTACTTGTCAAGCTTTAAAGCATTCATTAGGCTAACTATTTATTATATATTTAACCAGACTTTCATCAGATAGGTTTATTTCCAGATTTTTACTTTTCAAAACAATACTGCAAAGAAAATGTAACTTTATTTAACAGCATACAAATATCCACAGAATAGACTGATAACAGCAAAACCGCTGGATGAGCTGACTTAATTTAGATCCAATGTTCAAGCTACTCTACCTTCCACTGGTGAATCAGTCTCAATGACTGATGTGGAAACAAAGGAGCTATTCTGATCACAAGGTATACCATTCTGGGTTAACCACTGCCCATGAGCTCAGCCAAGAGGAAAATGTAGATCTTTACTCCATGCTGCCACAGCCCATTCCAGCAGAGATTCCTCAAAGCTTAACAGTCTCACACGTTTCTGTGTCCTCAGTCAGCTTTATATATTAAATAACTAATCAAGAGAATGAATGAGCCTTCGACTGGAAAAATGTAACTCTCTATGACCAAGTTATTTGGGGAGAGAGTTAAAAGTTCCCATAGAAAACCTGGGATGTCAGAACCTCATTTCCTTGCTGAGACTTGGTAGTGCATGAGGTTTAATTTGCAGCAATCCCTGTTATTTCACTAGAACTACAATTTCGAAAGGTACCATCTATTCTGTCTCATGCCTACTGCCTTCCATTCCTGATCTGATGGGAATCTGCCTCCCCTCTTCAGGTTGAGCTTTGACTTGAAATACCCCCATTGCTCTCAGCCCAAATTCATCCCATATGACAATAATCTGAATTTTCCTTGATCCTATCTTCTGCTGTCTGTCTTCTCAAATCCCTGCTGGTGTCCAGAGTCAAAGGTTCTGTTCATCGGGAGATGATGTTCAGAAATCGCCATCAACCACCATCAAGGGACAGGAAGTCCTAACCAAATGATGGCAACTCCTCTGCCCTAGAGATGGAAGCACCAGGCCACACCATCTTAAGGACAAGGGTAGTAGCTATAGTATTCACAAAGCACTTAGAGCAGCACCTGGAATGCAGTAAGTGCTCCATAAATGCATTCTTCTTATCAGAGTCCTTCTCACCAAGCTACCTTCTTGTATGGTCCCTGGCTTCCCTCACAGATTTTATTATAGAGAGAGGTGGCACTGACCTGTTAAGTCCTTGGCTCCCTGGGTGATTATATGGACTTGGGTTTACATGGCAGTCTCTTGAGAATTTGGGTAGTGTTAGTAAAACCCACTGTGATGGTTAGTTTTACATGTCAACTTGGCTAGGCCATAATATTCAAATATTTGGGTCAAATAACCTAGATGTTTCAGTGAAGGTGTGTTTCGAACGAGATTGACATGCAAATCAGAGGACTATAAGTAAAGCAAATAATCTTCCATGAAGTGGATGGGCCTCATCCAGTCAGCTGAAGGCCTTAGTAGGACAAGAACTGGCCTCTCCCAAACAAGAAGGAATTCTGCCAGCGCACCACCTTTGGACTCAAACCGCAGCTCTTCCTTGAGTGTCCAGCCTGACAGCCTACCCTATCAGAATTAAATTTACCAAAACTCCACAGTCAAGTGAGTCATTTCTCCACTTGTGTATCTACGTATGTACGTATTTACCCATGTACGTGTGTGTGTTTTCTACACCATGTATGTATCTATATCAATCTACCTATGCTGTTGGTTCCATTTGTCCAGAAAACCCTGACTAAGACACCAAGTTAAAAAAAACTCCAGTCCTGGAAAAATCCAGTTCACAGACCTGCAAAGCTGATCACCAGATGTCAGGCTGAAGGCACACCATCCATGGTACTACAAGCCTGTGAGCGTGGCATGAACGACCACCCTGTCTCCCTCACCAACACGTCTATCATATCCACCTAAGAATAGTCACAAAACTAGAAACAGGTCCCCACCAGGATGAAAGGAGACACTCTAACTTAAGCAATGTCAATCAACTAGTTCTCCTATCAAGTTGAGGTGAGGGATATACAAAAAAAAAAAAAAAAAAAAAATACAGAAAAAAATTTCCTAACTCATTAACACAAAATTAGCATAAAATCTAAAACATACTAGACTTTGGGATGTATGAGGAAGTGACAACACTCTAATTCCAAATCGTACTTGCCTGATTTAACAATAGACACATAATTTTTAACAAAAGGAACTGATTGATAGACACATCAGAAAGAATTTGAGCTTCTGTCCTATATTTGAGAATAACTGAGATATCTTTCAAATAGCAATCTCATGCTGGCATTCTCTTAAAGGAAGAGGGAAATAAATTGAATGGTGTCTTACATTTTTTCTATAAAGTTCTATTGCCTATAAGCATATCAGGAACATATTGATTGTTCCTGCTCATGTTTAAAATAAAGGACAAAAGAAATTATTCATTCTTGTCGCTGCCCGCAGCAACAATTGCGTGGGTATTTATTGGAGGTGGACTGGAAATAAACTACTTCTATTCCTGGGCTGCTTCCTGGCTTGCTTGTTTGTTCCCTAGCTTACTGAGGAAGAGAAGCTTGCTTGATTTTAGAGAAAGAGAGGCTTTGAGAGAAAGATAGGCTTTGCTTATAGAGAAAGTTTTAGAGAAAGAGAGGCTTCTACGCTTATCAGAGATCTGTTTCTTCTTAGAGTTCTGCTGCTTCTTCTTAGAGGTGTGTCCTGCATCCTATGAACTAAAGGGTGCAACCTAGAGGTGTGTTCTCAGTTTTCCGATCTACGATCTGCCTTCTGCCGCTGCCTACTGCTTCTTACTGCTGCTTCTGCTTACTGCTGCTCCTGCTTCTTCTCTCTGCTAGCTGCTGCTTTTCGCCTTCTGCCTACTGCCCACTTATATTTCCTCCAGGAGACGGAGGGCAGGGCCACGCTAGTTGAGATCAGGTGAGGAGCCAGCTGCCCTATCACGGCAAAGGTTAAAACGAGCAGGCCCGAGCAGGAGCACTCGGGAACACCTGTGCATGCGTTGGGTGCGTGGACTTAATTGAATACGGCCAATGATAAATCACCTGGGTGTGCTTATGTTAATCAACCTCCTCACTGCCCATGTGATCAAAACAACCTCCGGCTGGCCGCCAGGCGCCATCCCAGTGCAGTCCACATGGCACAGCCCCCAACACATTCTCAGTTTAAGTCAACAGAACCTCATAATTTTATTTCTCTACTAAATAGTCACAATACTGAATCCAAGTAAAAAGCTCATTTCTGCTTGGACACCATTAAGAAAGATCATTTAGACTCTCTGGGTCTCTTTCTCTCTCTCTCTCTCTCTCTCTCTCTCTCTCTCTCTCTCTCTCTCTCTCTCTCTATGTCCGCTGTGAGAAGCCACACGTGATGTATGCAGGAGGCATCCTGACACACGACAGGCAGGTTCCTCTGATGGTTCAGACATTAGGGAAAACCAAAGCCAACACTTAACAGGTGACTAGGGTTCACCTTGCTATTAATCCCTAGTGTTTCAAATTTATAAGTAGTCAACTGCAAATTTTTAAAAACTAGAACTTGAGAGGCAGTTTCATGATTTCAATTTCTTCACAGGCCCAGTTGGTTTATGCATTATAAAAAAAAATAATTGAAAGAGCTAAATCCCATCAGAATATTCTCCTGTGCTGCCTGCCAATACACAGGTGGCCTCCCTTCTGGAAATGTCGACCACTGCAAGCACAGTGACAGAGGTGTGGGGATCTGTTACAGGAACTGCGAAGTACAGGTCTGCAGAAGGCCGGCCAGCTTCCTGCCCTTTCCCACAGGCAGTTCTAGAGGATTCCAACCTGTCCAAGCTATTTCCCTGACCTGTCAGTACTCACAAGTACGCCTTCTACTAGCTTTCACATATTCTTAGGGGGCATCTTAGAAGGAGGTCAATGAAGACATTCTCAAGAACAGTAAAAGGGGGCTTGGTCACCACATCCTGATATAAATGCCCAACACAATGGAATTCAGGTACAGAATGCTCCCAGTTTTCTGTCCTTTCCACGTCTTTTCTCTGGCCAAGCAGATTGAGGGAGGTTCTGCTAGACAGCGTCCTTGTTGTGGATTTACATCCCTAACACGGACATTGAGTGACTGTGACTGGCTTACAGTTTCAACTCTACCCACCCTACACAGATGTAAAAACTGGAGCCATCAGTTGTTTCACTGATCAATTTTTAAGAAAGATGATTGAAATAAAAGTTGGTGAGAGAACAGAGAAACTGGAAAGTAAAATGGTGCAGCCACTGTGCAAAATAGCATGGCGGCCCTCAAAACATTAAAGACAGAATTACCACATGAATCCTCTTCAAGGTATATGCCCCAAAAAACTGGAAGAACAGACTCAGACATATGTACACCTGTGTTCACGACAGCATGACTAATAAAGTCAAAAGGCAGGAGCAACCAAGATGCCCACCAGTGGATGAACAAACAAACAAAATGAGTATCATTCAGCTTTTCGAAGGAAGGAAATTCTGACACTTGCCACAGCAAGTGAATCTTGGATGAATCTCGAAGACATCATGCTAAGTGAAGTGAGTTGGTTGCAAAAAGACAAATGTTGTATGACCCCACTTATATAATACAATCAAATTCACAGAAATATAAAGTAGAAAAGGTAGTTGCCAGTGGCCAGAGAGAGAAGTTATCAAACTTACTATTGTTTAATAAATATGGAGAAAGATGGGAAAGATGATAGATTAAATGATGAAGCTGGAAAAGATTAAAAAAAATTCTGGAGATAGAGGGACAGTTGACAATTTGATAAACTACTTAATGCCACTGTGAATAAAAATACTTACTACAACTACACTGTACATGTAAAATGGATAAAATGGGAAATTTCATGTTATGTACATTTCACCACAGTATAAAAAAGAAATGTGCTCTTATGACCCAGCTTGTCCTAATTTAAATTTTTGACCTAGCACAGTTGATAACAGCACCACCCCTTTTCTCCTCATTGAAGCTGTACAACTTTGTCCCAAACTGGACAATAGATAGTATATTCACCCTAGGGTTAACTAATGATCCAGTGTCATCTAGCTAGAATGTGACAAAGTACAACTCTTACCCCCAAATCTGTCTGATCCCAAAACCCATGTTCTTTACCACTGCATATCCTACTAATGATACCCCCCTGCAAACATCAAGTTTGCCAAAATTTGTCATCTCAACTCTGTTGGTTTACATGGAGTACTGACATGCTACCTACTTCATAAGAAATAATATATATTTTAAAGAGGTCTGGGTGAGCAAACAATAGAAAGAAACATCAGAGACAGATAAACAGAATGTTTTCTGGTGAAATGCAATGGATTTTACTATCCAGAATGGTGCCACAGCACGGAGGCATGGAACATGCAGAGCCCACACAGGCTGACACTAAACATCACAGTCAGTGACTCCGTGATTTGGTAGGTACAGAGTAATGGTCAACAACACACAGACTCAAGCGTCTACTTGAAGCAGGAAGTTAACATCCACTTGGTGACCTTGGTTTTGATCAAAAAAGTAACTTTTTGATCAAAGCTTTTTCTAAACACACTAGAAATGACCAGAGTAATGTTTCTGGTCCTACAGGTTTTGTGGTCAGACAAACCTGATCTGGGATCCCAATTTTCCCACTTGCTTCCTCCAACGACATTGTACAGATGACTCAGTCTCTCATTTTACCTGCTGAAATGCCTCCTTGCTAGAGCTTCCATGAGGACTCAGTACTTGCCTATAGAGCATGCAGCATAATACCCAATGAACATCATAACCTAGAAGACAAAGGGCGAGATCCCTAGACTCTCTAATCTTAAGAAGCTCTTTTATCCTTCCCATCACAATGCCCTAAACCCAAATAATCACTAACAAAATAAAGAATAGGTGCATTCAATAATCTAGATAACTTGGACTCCAAAGAAAGAGGTCCTTGGAGGAACCCTGAATTATCTAGAGAACTCCTTCGATATTTCATTGCTATTTTGCTCCTCCATGTTTAGTGTGAACTTACAGCCCTGTCTCCAAAGGTAGCCAATGTCTGCACATTCGTAGAGAACTCAGGTGGCCTGAAAGAGTGGATCTAGTCCCGTTCTGGAGACCTGCTGAGACAGAGCAATGCACAGTTGACCCAAAATATCCTAGTCCCTGAGTGCTTCGGAGTTCCGTGGCTTCATGATCAGTTCAGCCCTTTCTCCCCATTTCTCACATTCTCCCTCCAAATATCCCAACCAACTCTGCTTAGTGGCTTCTTTTCATTAGGAATATGAAAGGTCGAGTGTATCATTCGGGCACTGGAAACAGCCTCTGGGAAAGCTCAGTGCTATTTTAAAGATGCTAGAGGAACAGTTTACATTGCCTGGGAACACAGTGGCCATCAGGCTGATGACAGGAAGATCACACACACTGTAAACCAGCAGGGTTTTCTTTTGCAATGTAAAAAACAAACAAGCACACACAAAAATGATTATTTAGCTGTTCACCCAGCAGATGTGGTTTCCATGGGATCACTCCAGCCATCAAGCATCTGGTGATCATTGACTCTGCTGCTGTGTAAACACTGCCTCACTCAGTGACAAGGAGACAGGCACTCCTCATGAGAACTACATTCATCTTCGAATGCAGAATTACTTAAAAGCTTTAAAAATGACCACAGAATTTCTATCACCCATTATGCCTAATAAATGAACCCAAACAGCACTTTAAAGAATGATCTGATGGCAGGTATTTTCTTCATCAAAGGTATAAAAGCTAGACTGAATGGTATAAAAGCACTCAGTGGTAGAGTGCCTGCCTGGCATGTACCAGGCTCTGTGTTCCAGACTGAGCACTAAAAACAAAACAAAACAAAAAAGGTTAAAAGCAGTTGTGTACAAAAGCCTAAGGGAACTGTTACCAAACTATGCACAGGGACACAAATGGCACAGAACCAAAGCACAGAAAGCAGGGACATTAGCAGAAAGAAACACCCACCCTGGAGCCAACCATGCAGGACACTCAAGGAATAGGTCTTAACCAGCTGCAATTGACACGGAAAAGCAGAACCCAGGAAATGGGTGGTAGACAAGACCACCTCCTAAAACGTTCACCAGCCTCAAGTCAACCATGGGAAATGCCTCAACAAGTTAGACTGAGGCTTCAGGAAGACTTCGTTAATGAATTTTGAAGTCTATTATTACTTCATTACAGATTGTATCTGTCCTCTCACGATTTCCATCATTATAGTCATTATATATTTTGTCTCTGGATTCACCAAGCCCAGGTTCAAATCCTGGTTTCAAACTTAGCAGCCATGTGGATCTGGATAAAGTGCCCCAAATGGAAATCATGATGGTACCTACTTCACCAAGCTGTCATCAAGGGGCATTGCTAGCCTCTGCAAACAACCAAGAACAGTGCCTGGCACTGTGTTCATTATCATTAATATCTTGAGGACAGGATCAGTGAGTATACAAATAGATAAATCAGGGGTATTGATAGATCACTGGCAATTATTGACATCCCTAGAACAGTGTGCTATGTAAAGTACAACTAGTTTAATGAGAAAGAACATAAGGATAATGATTTAGTAACATGATTTTGAGACTGTTTAGTATTTCTTAGTCAAACACAAAGTATTTTATGGTATCATTCAAAAACCAGAGCAACAATCTCCCACTACTTGGAGGGCTGCCAATGCATCATTTCTTCTGCTGAAAGTCTGTTTTCCATCAGCTCTTGAAGGCTTGTGTAAATGGAAGTGGAGTCTAGATTTACATGTTACTTTTTTACATTTTTTGACACTGCAAGTTACTTTAAGTTCATGCCTTTTCTTCATCATTTGCTTTCCTATATATGTTCTCTTCTGACTATTTTTCAATTTGGAACACTGTAAATTCCACCTTAAGTATTCTCTATCCACTTCAGACTTGATGGGGGGAATGTAAATAGCACACACACTGGTGTATAATCATTTTTTATTACTCAGAAAACTGCAAATATGAACCTTCCTAGGTCTTTCATGCTGTTGCCACTCAAGGAAAAATATTTTGTCAGTTTCCTTAATACCTTGCTTGAGGCTTCTAAACTATAATATGCAAAAAATATGTAGGGTTACTTGTTTCTTCAGAGATATAATTTTACTTTCTTTCAAAACCCAAATCCTCTGCTTTATTAAAATCTAAACCTATGCTATCATGTGTGAAAAAGAAAATAAGCAATGATTAAAAAAATATGGAACTTATTCAAACTTAACCCCCCCGCCCCACAAGCTTCCTCCTTCATTTGCTAAATCAATTTCAATTATACTGGATAAAAAAAGTAAGTGGTAATAGTCCTCACTTTACATGTGCTTATGTATCAGTAGTCCATTAACAAATTTTGTTAAGTTGACATTTTTTTAATAGAAATCATTTTAAAATCTGACCATTTTATATGAACATTTGGATTTTTCAGCTTCTCTTCGAAAAAAAAATTTTCCCCAGAACCCAGGGCCTTATGCATGCTACGCAAGAGCTCTACCACTGAGCTACATCCCCAGCTCTCAACTTCTCTTTAAAAATCAAACATTGCAACATTTGTGGGTCCGCAATCCCAGCATGGCACATAGCTCTCTAGAGTTTGGCAACTACTCCCCATTATTGCAATGTAGTTTCCAAAGTCATTCAATATGGTGGGCCAGGGGTGGGAGGGTGCTCACTTCACTCACTGTACTACCTCTCTCTGGAAGGATCTGATGTTGCAAACTCTGTTCTACACTGTGAAGTGTTTTTCCTGGTTTCCTCCAAGAAGGAAGTACTCTAACATTTTAATGCATGCTGTGGCCCAGCAATCTATTCCTGAAAAAAACTATGGAAGATGATCCAAATTTCTATGGATGTCCTCAGCAGCATGCTTCAATCACAAAAAACAAAAACAAAAACAAAAAACTGAATTAACCTAACTATCAATAGGGACTGTTTGAATAAAGATGATAAATCCTTGCAAAAGATACCAGAGTCCCCAAAAGCAGTAGGTAAATCTAAGCTACTAAAATAGAAATGAGTCCAAAATATATGAAGTAGAAAAAAGCAAAGTACAGAATGGTATATAATAAATGATTCAATCAGTAAGGAAAATGAATAGATATATTAATATATGCTTGCATTTTAAACTTTTAGAAGAAAATATAAATAACTTTTTATTAACTGTATTATTTTATACTTAAAAAAGCAGATGTACTCTGAACAGGGATACTTCATATCATATTATGTATAATTGTCATCATATCTTTATGTTATTTGATTGCTTATCTTGGCAACAGAGTCCCTCTAGAGCCAAGTTTGACTTCATTTCTTCAGCAGGAAGGAAGTCTCCTGGATGACCCTTCACACCAGGTCCCAGAGCCAGCATGGAAAACACACATGGGGCCATTTTGGAATCTGTGCTTACTGAGAGCCCTCTGTGGTTCATGCAGTCTCCTCTCCTATCTTTTCAAAAGTGGAGACAAATAGAGCCGAGGGACTAGAGCTCCTCCACGGAGAGCTGTCAGGCTCGCTCCAAGCATACCTTGTAGTCTGCTTCACACTTGCATGGGACCCTGTGTGTGCGTGCCTGGGTGTCATGCACTATTTCCCTAATGCCATTACTACTTTAGGTAGGATCAAAGAAGAAGAGGAAGAGAGGAGAACCCGTCCCCTACTCAATAGCAAAACCCCTAACTGGCAGACCCAGTAGACTAGGATTTGCTCTTTCCATTAAGGGGAAACAAGTTCACGTGTTTCCTTCACATGCTCAGGAACAGTAGCCAGCGCAGACTGTTCTTGGCAGCAGCAGCCTCTGTGACCTGCTTTCAGTGTTACCAGCCAAGAAGGAGAATCTGCTGGGGACGGGAAGCCAGAAACAGCACCGTGCTGGGCCACTAATGGATATTACACATCAACAGCCACTGCAGGGCTCTCCAGCCCACCCTTCCCTAGCCCTCCAGAACCAGAGGCAACTGTCAGCCTTCCCCCATCCCACCCATGACCTCTAAAGGCATCCAAGGCACACCAGAATAAAGGACCAGAACACATGGCATTTCCAAAAGTTATGATCTCCTGCTAAAATAAATTTTTTGAGAAATAAAATAGCAATAATTAGCAAAAATAAAGAAACCTAGATAAAGAACAGAAGACTCCCACAGGCCCTACCACCACTACACACCCAGAGTTTTTCTTCAAAGCCAGACCCTGGGTGCTAATTCATGCACTAGCATGCATTTAACACCGGTGTCCACTCACAGCTGACAGACCCAGAAGTCAGAAAACAGGTTGCTCTATTTGGAAAATGAGTTTATATAATAGTCCACATAGTACTCAAATGGCACTTTTGAAAGAAAGGAGAAAAAGACCATAAACAGCCTTGCTGTTTTACCCTAGAGTCCCTCCTTGAACACCCTGTAGCTACCATACCAGTAACTGTGATTCAGAGTCCTCAGGGGTAGTTTCAAGCCTTATCACAAAAACCATTCTAAATATGGCACATTCACTGCTGTCAAAGAAACACGAACAATTTAAGAAGCTTTAAACAGAAAAAGAAAAAAACATTCATTCAAGCCCCACTAATTCAGAATTAGTTATAATGCAAAGCACCTTTCAAATTTCAGTCTCAATCATCTACCTTGTTAAACAACCGGAAAGATTATGGACTATTTAAGATATTTAAGACAATCTATCTCCCTGCTCTTCAGCAGCACTTTCCTGCATGTAATTTGTACCGTTAAGGTAATAATTAGAAAAGAGTCTTATCTGTGGTATCAAGCAGGTTTATCAAGACCGGCTATAATTAGCAACTAGTGGTAACGTATGACACTAAAATACCTGCCCTTCATTTCAAATAGCTCATTGGTAAGGTGAGCTTGATGATATGTACCTGTAGTCCCATCTAGCTGGGAGGCTGAGGCAGGAGGATCATTTTAGCCTAGGCATTTGAGACCAGCAAGGGCAACACAGCAAGACTTCATCTCACAAACAAAAACAAAAACATAACAAAACTCATCCTTTGTTCTTTATTTCCAAGTGGGTATTCTTGTAATTTTCCATTTGTGGTCGTCTGGAGTCATCTGCACACAGTGAGATGTCAACGGTGCTTACCTCTGAGTCTTTGGCCTGCTGATTACGAATGACTATCAAATTGTACAGGATTCTGTCGTCATCTGCCTCTGTGTGGGACACATCATGAGGCAGGCTCCACAAATTCTTCTCGTCATCCCTCGCCAGAGTTGCTCCAAATGAAGAATATGGATTATTACCACTGTGGTATAAAAAAAAGAGGGGGATGTAAATTTCGTTTTATGTATATAAAATATAGTATATGTCACATGCATGTAACATGCAATACAAATAAAAATACATATTATATAACATGGAGTGTAATACGTAAATGTGTAACAAAAATGTCTAAATTAGCTCTAATAATTAAGCACAACACCATCCAAAGAAACAAAAAAAAAAAAATCACTTTAAAAAAAGTGGAGGATGGGGCTGGGTTATAGCTCAGTGATAGAGTGCTTGTCTACCATGTGCAAGGACCTGGGTTTGAACCCCAGTAGCACAAAGAGAAAATGTGAAAGCAATTAACTAAGAGATGAACTTTCTCCTGGCTCTGAGTCCAAGGAAGCATAATAAACTTAGAGCTCAAGTTATATATAATAACCAACCAAATCCTTACATGAGAACAGTATGCAAAAGTATGTATATTCAAATGCTCTCAATAAGCAATGCAAAATGCAGACTAGGAATTTCAACAGCCCCATTTGGTACATTTGTTTCATGATTTTTCCCTTATAAGGTGGCGTGTGTGTTTGAGATTGGAGATGGAACATGATATCTAAGGCATGCCCATTCATAGCTCCAGTTAACTTCCGTGGGACAGGACAGGTAGGGTCACCCTGGGGTCATTCACTTCAACTAATAATATGCATGACACACTGATTACAGGTTAATCACTGGGCTGAATGAAATTGTGAGCAAACAGACAAGTGTCCTGTGCGTAGGCCTCACTAGAGTCAAGTATGGGAAATACATTAATAAATGATTACAACTATATAATTAAAAACTGTGATAAGTTCTTGGAACTATTCAGGGAGCCATGAGGGCACATGTCAGATGCTCACAGGAGACCCTGGGGGAGGTGGGCATCAGGTAGGCACTGTGAAGAGGGGATGCTTGAGTTGTAAGGTGACAGATAAGAAGAGAGGGAAAGCAAAGGTGTTCAAAGGTTCAGGGTGGAAATTGTGGGGTATGTGTTAGAAGAAAGGGGGCATGGGCCAGAGAATGAACAGGAAGCTGGGGCAGGCGCCAGGCAGACATGGCATTGAAGGTCACGTTTCCAACATTCTTCCATTGTGGTCTTCATTCCTAAGGCCTGGAAGAGGTTTAAACAGGACTGTGGTGTGACTAAACAGTCACAGATCTTTAAGAGATCTTTCCAGGTAAAGTGTGGGGAATGTTTGCAGGGCCTCAGGAGAGGATTAGGCAAATTCATCAAGATGCAGTTGAGGTAACGCAGGTGAGAGGAGCCAGGTACTGGGATCAGAAAGAAGGGTGCATGTGCACTACTCAGGACTGTGAAGGTGGGATTCAGGGGACTTGGAGGACTGCTCGGAGGGGTGGGGACGAGTCAGTGGCCACGCCAAGCTCTGGCTTATCCCCTGGAGGGCGAGTGACTCCGTGCTCTGAGGCAGACCCTAGAATGCCCCTGGCCAGGGACTGGTAAGCACACCTGCAGGGTGACACAAGGGAATGACAAATGAGGACAGGAGATACCCAGGTAAGCAGGTAGGACGGGGATGAAGGCTAAAGTTAAGATGTGATGTGCTCAGAAGTTAGCATGAAGGAAATTCTCAATAGAAAGAAGCACCAATCACCAGACTGGGGCTCAGCAGCAGGAACCGCCCAGAAGGGAGCAGCTCCCGGGCTAGTGATGGATGCAAATTAGGCTGCCCAGAGTTGGGGAAGACAACCAGCGCACTCGAGGGAAAACTAAAGCAAAAGACCAGGACAGGATGTTGGAGCCAAGGCCAGTCGGAAGCCTTGAACCTGAGCTAGCACAGAGCGTAGGGCCTGGGTGCCACGCAGTGCTCCTGAAATCCCTCTGGCAGTTGGTCAGAAGTTTAGAATCTGAGACTGGACAGAGTGATCAGCATTATGGGGCAAGGAGCAGTTTATGAGGAGTCAGACACAGTTCAACCACACTGTTCTCAGACTGCTCCCTTCTCACTTAGGCTGACAAGCGGCCCTCAGACAAACACAGAGCCACAGCTCACCTCTTAAGAAGGATGAGCCAAGGCAAACGAAGGCAAGGGTGGCTTGTGCTTGTACATATGAGTTTTAATGAGCATGTTGAGTCCATCTGCTTGGTTATTCATTTGTTCAAAAACAAAGAACAGATACCTGCTTGGTACCAGGCACTGGGCTGGGAACTTTGTGCACTCAAAAATAAATAGGACACTGATTCTGCCCTTAATGTGACAGTGCTGATCTAGGCTTTGTTCTGTGATCTGTGACAAGTTATCAAAGGAAGGTTGAGCCTCACTGGGACTGGCCTGTGATCACTTTGGCCGAAGCAGGAATAAGGAGATGGCTGAACTGGCTGTCACAACTGACTGTCACAGGATGGTAGGTGGAGTTTTCAGACCATGTGCTCTGAGGTCTTCGTGGGGTCCCTCGGGATCACCACAAGGCAAGAGCACAGGAAGAGTTGGGCAGGGACAGAAAGAAGCCCACAAGCCAACCACAACCAGAGTGGCCACTCTCTTGGCATCTTCTTCATTACAAGGAAGATCCTGGAGGTGTAAGAAAGGTGGTGTTTTATTGCTCAACAAATAAATACATGATTTAAATGTTCTGAAATGATTTAAATGTTCTGAAATTGTGGTTGAGATGCAAATAAACGTGGAGAGAGGGGAAATGAGGCTGAAGGTTGCAGCCCGGGGGCAGCACAGAGGTTAGGTGAGACGAGGTCTTCAGCTGGAACTCATGGGCGGAAGCCAACTCTGATCCTGTCGAGATCTGGGTGCAGAGGGAGCTGGACACAGACCTAACTGTGCTCACCACAGACGCCACAGAATCAGAGGAGGGGTGGGAATGAGGAAAGACCACAAGGGAAGGGGTGTCCAGAGGGAATGTGGAGAGCCAAAGGTGACAGATGGTGGGGCACAGGAGGGGTAGCAGCACCATGGGGGTCCCAAGTCCAATTTCCTTTGCCTAACCAACTCTTGCAGCAGATGATGTACCACACGGCATTACCCCTAAAGCCCCTGCCCTGGGGTTCCGCACTCCATTCCCACGACATGCAACCATCTGAGGCAGGAGAGGTGGGAGGCATTATCTCAGTTGTTTGACTTCTCCAGAAGCAGGTGACGGTCCTCCCTGCATGAGCTCCCCAAAGGGGGTCACCTAGCAACCAGCTGTACCACTCCATATCCAAAAGTTATGACTGGGATGCACCCACAAGGAAGGAGCTTCCATGACAACCCCACATGTGGATGCTCCGGGTACAAACCAGCAAATTCCCCAGGGGCTTCTCCCAGGGCAGCGCTAATCTCAAGTCATGCAGGCCTGGTGGGCAGCTTCCAACCCGGGCTGCACTCACAGCCATGAACACACCTGTGGGCAAAGAAACCCTAGTTTCCTAGTCTTCCACTTTTACTCCACATTGGTTTCATTTCAAAAATCCTCGTCTCCACACAAGGTGATGAGGTCCTCAAGGGCAGGGACTGTGTTCACTGCTTCCGTGCCACACATCACCTGCAGAGTGGTTGCTTTAAAAAGTACTTGTTGAATGGAACCAGCTGCACCAGAATCCCAGGCTGCTGAAGGGAACCTTGGACTTAACTCATTGTTATCACCTTTTTAAACATCCCTAAAGGGGGAGGTGAGAAATTAGCATACCCTGGAACAATCAGTAAAGGTAACAGTTGACTGTGAATAATCAAGTCGCCTTTTGCTTTAGGAAGCCATGATTTCTTTTCCTGTTTTGGGGTGGTTGAGGGTGCCTCATTGGCCAGTACCCCCTCGTCATGATCAACTTCCCACCCCGTCTCTTTTTCTCCTCTCTCTAGCTGCCTCTGTCTTTCCTCTCTCTTCTTTCCTGCTCTTTCTTCTGTTTCTCTTTCCTCTCTAGCTGTCTTTGTCTCTCCTCTGGCTGTCTCTAATCTCTCTCTCTCTCTCTCTCTCTCTCTCTCTCTCTCTCTCTCACACACACACATACACACACACACACACACACTGGCTGTCTCTAATCTCTCTCTCTCCCTCTCTTTCTTTCTCTCTCTCTCTCTCTCTCTCTCTCTCTCTCTCTCTCTCTCACACACACACACACACACACACACACACACACACGAGACTCCACTCATCCTTGATCTATGGCTGTCTCTAATCTCCCCCCCTTTCTTTCTCTCTCTCTCTCTCTCTTACACACACACACACACACACACACTAGCTGTCTCTAATCTCTCTCTCTCTCTCTCTCTTACACACACACACACACACACACACACACACACACACACACGGGACTCCACTCATCCTTGATCTATGAGGCGCTGGGGCTCTAAAGGAAGGTCAACAGAGATCTCCTGAGAAGTGCTCACGTCTCCAGCAGGCAAAGACCTCCTGGGTTGTCCTCACATCTAGCCCTGCCCTAAGCAGAAGCAGTGCTCCCCTGGTTCCCCTGAGGAGCCTCTGACTCTGCCTAGTCACTGATACTCAGGGGACAGGCAGAACAGGAAAGAGACCCAGCAGCTGCTGCCCTGCTTGAGCGGTGCCTCTGCAGTGCTGCCCATCCCCAGCTCCGACGCCCTCCTGAGCCTGCTGGTCCTGCAGAGCCACCTCTTCTGCTCTGCCTGCCCTGCTGGTTCCTCTATCCCACTTTCTGCCACCTTCTTCAGTAGTGACAAGCTAGGCTTCTTTCAAAGGTCCTGAGGTCTGCACCCGAGCAGCCCCGGGAGGCCACAGGGCAGGGCGGGAGGGGGCTTCAGTCCCAGGCTTGGCTTTCTCTCCCTCCACAATATCGTGATTTCTAAAAGCTTCTGAAAGAAGGGACAGCACTGCCTGCCCCTGGCCACCATCTGCTGATGATGAATATTTTATAACTTCAGATCATTTCAGAGGCTGCTCTGATGTCACATCCGAAACAGAAACTGCCTTCACTCCCAAAAGGCAGGACGAGGAAAGTCTCGGATTTCACCCTGATCCCACCCAAGGGCATGAGACCCAACCCTTCTGGAGCCTTCTGTCAATGGGGTCTAGGGTAAAAAGGAGGGAGAATTAGAAGGGCTCGGTTCTGTCCCAGGGGACAAGTACTAAAGGCCAGGTCAGTTATGGACCAAGCAAGTCTGGGATTCCTCACCAGTCCGGGGCTCACAGCCCGGTCGCCCACACCAGCAGCACAGCAGCAGGAAGGCCTTACTGCTCTTCCCAAGGGCTGTGTGTCAGCCACCACTGGTGTAAGACCAGAGCTGGAAAAGGTGCAGAGGTCCAAGCTCCAGTGTCCAGGAAGACAGATCTCAAGGGGCTCCACCCCCTTCTCCACTGAGTCCTGGTCCCATTCCCTCTAGAAATGGGGTCCTGGCTTCCAACCTTCCCTATCCACACCTCCCTGAGAAGGGGGAGCAACTGACAAGATTCTTTCCCTCCTCCTCCTCTTCCTTCCTTCTACCTGCCCCCCCACCACCAACCACATCATGCCTGTCCCTGCCTCTCTCTCTCTCTTCCTCTTCCTATTCCCACCTTTCCCATTCATTCTTTTATCTTTTCTTTACTGTTTCCAGGACAGGGATTTTGGCTCTTTTTTTTTTCTTTTTTTTACCCACTTGATTCAATGCTTAAACATCCTTTAATGCCAAGTTTAAACTCGCTACAGTTATCTGGCTCCTGGCACCCCTCTGAGGAGCTCCCCACCCCGGGCTTCCCACCCTCACGGCTGCAGCAGAGCTGTGACTGTGTTCCTACACGTGCACCCTGATTTCAAAGCCAACAAGAACGTTGTGAGCAGGCAGGGCAAATGCTGCTTCTCTTTCCTCCAGCTAAGGAAGTGCTGGGGCTCAGGAAGATGAGCTCCAGGCGAGGCCAGCATCCGCACAAGGAAGATTCTGGAATCCAAGCCTGAACCTCCAGCTCAGACCTCTCTCCCAAATTTCACACTTCCCTAGTCCAGATGGAGGCTTAGCAGACGGCACAAGCCCGAGGAGGTGTGAACAGAGCACCCTATCTTCCCACCAGACCTGACCACTTCCCACTGGCATGGCAACTCCATCCTAACCACTGATCAGGCCAAGACCCATGCAGTCATCCTGACCCCTCATCCCTACATCCAATCCATCAGAAAAGCCTATTCGCTCCTCCTTCACTAAGTGTCCACCTCTAGTAGGACGCCCCGAGCCAAGGCTTCTCAAGGCAGGCATGGGAATTTCCACAGTAGTTTTTTAGTTTTTTTCACATGGACATCTACTTCTTTCTATCATTGCCTCCCACCTGCTCTATTCGTTGGCCAAAGTGATCCCTTTTACATAATTCAGATCATGTCATCCCTCTGCTCAAAACCTCCCAGAGGCTTCCATTTAACTTACAGTATAAGCCCAAATCCTATAATGGTCCACAGACTTGACCAGATTCCAAGCACTCTGACCTCTTTGCTGTTCCCTGAAGCCATAGGTCACACGCCTACCTCAGGGCCCTTGCACTGGTGGATCCATCTGCCCACACCATTTTCTTCAAGATGCTTCCATACCTCCTTTCTTCCCACGTGAAACATCTCCTCCATGAGGCAGGCCCTGATTAATCTACTTCAACCTGCAAACATGTTTCCCTTCCCGTCTGCACCTTTTCTTTTTCCTACACCCTCATCTCCTAGTTTACTTATTATGCTTATTGTTTATTGTGCTCCTTCCCTACCACCACTAGAATAAAGCCCCATGAGGACAGGAATTTTTTTTTTTTTTTTTTTTTTTTTTTGCTCAGCGATATATTTCAAGTGCTTAAAACAGCACCTGGTACAAAGGAGGCCCTCAACAAATATTTGCAGAGTGAGTAAACTTGTTTCCTGAGTTCACAGGACTCTAACGATACGGCTAGATCTGTGAGTTCTAGCTGGCAGACAAACTCTTCGCATTGTTGACTGATTACATTTATGAAAGTCAGGCTTGTAGTCTTGTGGGAGGAAGCAGATGATACGCGCATATGTTGGTGTCAGATGATGGCCAGGACTATGAAGAAATACACGATGAATAAGGTTCAGATACCGGGGATGGGCACTGTTTTAAAGGGGATGGTCAAGGAAGAACTTTCTGATAAAATGACTTTAAGAAGAGATCTGAATAAAGGGAGAGAGTTGTCCACGCAGGTAACCAGAAGAATATTCTCGGCAGAGAGGGTCAAGAGCCCTGTCCCAGGGCTATGTTTGGTATATCTAAAGAACTAGGAGGAGTCCAGCACGGCTGAGGGAGGAACAATTTCACTGTATGTTCTGATTTTAAAATCTAAACCACACTTAAGAACCCCAACAGGAAACCACCCCCGAAGTCCACAAATAGAAAAAGTGAACTTAATGGAATATACTAGAAAGCCAGAACTATGAAGTAAGCTCTCCACAACAGCTCTGATGAATTGCACAAAGTTGAGCACCCAAGGTCAGGTGTACGGGCACATACATGGTTCCATCCATTTATGCAAAGTTTAAAAGCAGACCACACTAAAGTTCCTCTCTAAGGTGCAAACTGAGGTGGTAAAACTGCAAAGAAAAGTAAGGAAACGACTGTCACAAAAGTCTAGATCTGATCAGGGAAGAGATACGGGGCTGGAAAGGGCTATCTCTTGCCCTGGGTGGTGGGCACAGAAGCAGGCACTTTATAGTTGTGCTTTGCACATTGTACATAATTTTGTGTGTCTTTTTCACTTTTGTTTTGTCTGTGACACATACACACAAACATAAATTTTTTAAAAAGCCTAAATTAAAACTAAGTAAGAGGCAATTCAGGACACCGTCAACTAATGCAAGGCATACACTCTCTTTGGACACACAGTCTCACCAAAATTATTTGCTAAAAGGGCATTCTGAAAGAATAATAAAGTACACAGCATATAACTGTCACAAAACAAATATTTATTAGGCAAACTAAAAAAGACTTCAGTCTCCAACAGAGTAAACTATTTTAAGCATGAATTACTTTTTAAACAAAGGTGTGCTGATACATTCACTTCAAGGTATCTAGAAACTTCCAAGAAACCTAGATCACATGACATATAAAAGAAAGGTCATCTTCAGGGAACTTCCAATGACACTAAGACTGACTAAGGCAAGGCAGAAAAGGAGAAGAGGGAACCTGTGGGTTGCCAGGGGAAAAACCTTTACAAGTCATCTTATGGATGGAGAGCGGCTGACTTACCATACAGCTCTGCCCTCCCACTTACAGGGCTGAGCCACCCTATGACTCGCCCCAGCCCTCCCCTATCTTTCAAGGAGGAAAAAGTGGCAGGCTTGGAATGGGAGTCCCGGTGCCTAGAGTCCTTTGTGTCTTTGCAGGCACTTCCTGTGAATCACGTCTGGCCCAGGGCTGCACGTTGCAGGTTTCTGCAGGAAGCTGGGCATGAGATGCATTGAATCTTCTCAATCTGCTCAGGCCTGGCTTTGAGAAACCATGGCATGGCGGGGGAGGGGGAGGATCAGGCCATCTGGGCTGATCCTGAGAGACCTCACTGGGCACTTATACACCTGCCAACACTTTTCCTTCCGAGGTTGGAAGACAATTTGATCACTCAAGGTGGGTCCACACTGTACAAGAAAAGCTCTCCCCATATCAGATTGCTGTACTTCTACAGTTGGTGGTAACTCTTTTTTAAATGCTGCCAGCCTTCCCCTTCCCCCACAATGCCCTTGCACTGGCACCTGGTCTCTGGCCTCAAAACAGGAAAAGAGCCTGCCTGGGGTTCTGGACAGCAGGCTGTCATAATCCAGGGAAAGTGTCGTACTCCAAACAGTCGCTAGCAAAACCAGCACAGTGACACACCTCCCCGCATAGGGCCCTGCTCCTTCTATGACACCAAACTATAAAAGGATATAAATCCCAATTCAGCCATGTGTGCCTCTGAGCAAGTTACTGAAGCTCTGTGCCTCAGTTTCTTCAATGTCAAGTGGAAATCACAGACGTAATTACAGTCAATCCTCATGATCCACAGATTCCACATTCGCCAATTCTCCCATTCACTAAAATTTACCTGTCACCCTAAAACCAGCACCAACGAGGGTTCCAAGGTCATTCGTGGACACGTGCAGTGAAAAACAAAGCTGGGCATTCACTGAGGGTAACGTTCCGCCTTCTTGTTTCAGCTCTCGTGCCAGAAACATGTGTCCTTTTGTGATAATCAGTGGTACATTTTGCATTTTTGTACCTTTTGTTGATTTCACTGTTTATAGAGTTTTCCCCACGTGCTAAAATACCTGTGTTAGATAAGCTTCAATCAGACATACCGTGGCTGGGCATGAGTTCAGTTTTAACGAACTGACAATATATATTAACTACAATGACCTTGAGAAGAAACATCAAACAAGACTGTGTTAGGACGGGTCGGTGAATCGGCTCACAGGTACCCAGCTCTCTCTGGACTTCACCGAGGAGCTGCCGTTCAGGATTCACACATTCAGCGTCAAGGTGGCTTCACAGAGCAGAACCACCACAAGTAACAAGACCCAGCAGCACCTCACTGTCAAGCACTCAGGACAGTGTCTCCTATACCGTGAGCACACTGTGCAGGACCAGAGGAGCCAGGACAGGGAAGGTGAAGCTCAGGTCGCCTCTTCCTCCACCTGCCCGCTCCCTCCCCTGCATCCTGCAGCAGGGTGACTCACACTGTGCCATTCAGGAAAATTCAATTCCTTCTTAGAGCAACCCCTTCTGTGGACACAAAATCATCATCTAGCTCGAGCTGAGACTGTCTACTGCTTTTCCCTAATGGGAATTCTGGCCCTGCAGAAAAATAAAACCCTGGCCTCTGTTCTCGGTTCATTGAGCACAGATGTGTGCATCGTGGGCATTGACGGGGGCAGGGAGTGAAATATTTGGAAGCTCAGAGCCACCAATGGTTAAAAACTCAACCATCACTGTTAATCCTTTCTATTTCCATTTCGTCTTTTGATTTTGAACAACCAGATAGTGATGATGACACTTGTAGTTACGGACAGTCAATAAATATAAGAGAATAAGCATTATACACTCCCCACCCCCACAAGTTCAAAGTAACCCTTGTGCAGATGCTTTGGTCCATGCTGCGGGCACTGCGGCAGCTCCCTTACATTCCCTTCCAGCTTCCTCAGGCCTCCCGTGCCTGTACTGAATGCTGTGTGACGGCTAGGCCTATGGCATCAGGGGACATGGGCTTCCTTCTGCTTAAAGTTGTCTGAAGCTGAGCCTCCAGGGCCTAGTTCAAGTAGACTTTTCTATGATGAGGGCATGCCTTCATCACGGATGGAAGAAAGCCAGGCCACAAAAGTGAAATAAAAACAATGCTTTGAGCCCACACATTTTCCCCAAAGTAGTTAGTAATGGGTTGAAGAGTGTTCCCCAAAAGGATATGACCAAGTGCTAATTCCAAGAACCTGTGAACACGACCTTATTTGGATATGGGCTTTGGAGAGGTAATTAAGGATCTTGGGATGAGATCATCCTGAATTTTAGGGTGGAGGCTCAATCCACTGATTGGTATCCTCAAACGTGAAAAGAGAGGGAGATCTGAGACTCAGGAGGAGCACGTGGAGGAAGAGGTCAAGATCGCAGTGATGCTGCCACAAGCCAAGCGCCAGCAGGAGCCCCCAGAAGCTGGAGTCGGCAAGAAACATTCACAACACGTACAGCCTTCCGAGGGATGGCGGCCCCGTCCACGCCTTGACTTGTGACTCACTGACTTGCAGAACTGTGAAAGGATGTTTCCGCTGTTTTGAGCTACCGAGTTTGAGGTGATTTACTGTGGCAGCACCAGGAAACTGATAATCCATACCCCACATTCCTCTTCATTGGTAACATGAAATCTTGAACCAGAAGACATTTTACAGACACATGATCCCTGAGGCAGCCATTCCAGAACAACCAACTGGTATGATCACCCCTATGCTCACAGCAAACTGGTTTGCCATCGTCACTGTTTTGATCACATTTACCCTACTTCAGAAATGTGGTCAGTGCAGGGAAGAGTGGCATAGTGGCATACAGGACCTCGAGCCTTATGATGGTTGATAAGACGAATCTCCCAGGATTCAGGTCTTTCATGACTGCAATCTCACTGAAGGCGAGAAAACGGCAGGTGTGTGACACACAGGTGGATGGGACCTTTGGTTTTCTTGGGTCAGGGTCAGGCCATGAGTCCTTTCTCCAGGCCTGGATGTGTTCTTAAGTTTCCTTGCATTAGAAAAAATGTCCACTAAGGGGCTGCAGGCATAGTTCAGTGGCACAGCACTTGCTTAACATGTGCAAGGCCCTGGGTTCGATCCCCAGTACCATGAAAAATAAAAACGATAAATTTTGGTTTTGAAAATATAAAGAAATGCCTACTCAACTATCCACTGGTAAGGCAGCCCTGGGCAGCTAGAAAACGGACACATGATCAGGCTGAACTCTTCAGGGACTTCAGGTTCCTTCCCAGTTCCACAGACACAGTCTGAATGGGTCCTGAGAATGTCAGTTAACACAAGTCCACAGAAGAAGGATCAAGCCTGGAAGGGCCCTTCCAGATCAAAATTAAAGATAGATCTCCCCATTTTTATGGAAGAAATGAAGGTTCAAGGAATTTAAGAGCTGGTTAGTAGCTCGGACTAGGGCTCTAGTGTCCCACCCCACACGTGACTTGCTTCACAGGATCAGGCTACTCCGACATCTAAACAGTAATGAAGAATGTAGAAAAATGGAAGGAGGAAGGAGCCAAAGTGGACAGGGGCTAAGGCAGTTATATTCAATAAGTTCTAGGAAATAAATTTTATGCTACTTTTGGAAAATATGTGGTAGTTTTCTGAATTTTCTCTACTGCCGCAGCATGGGCTTTGAAGCCAGAGAGACATGGATTCAACCACCAGCTCTCTAACTAATTAATGTTGACTTTGAACTTATTACTTAAATTCTCTGAGCCCTGGTTTCCTCATTTATAAGTGGAGATAACAAACAACCAACTCATTTGATCCAAGTGACGGTTAAATGACAATGTATGCAAAAAAAACTCACTCACGCCAGAACCTGCATGCAGTATGCACCACATACATAAAGTTTAAGAATGGTAACAAGTTCAGTTCAGAGGCCACCTCTGGAGGTAGGAGGAAGATGAAGTTATGGGGGATCCTGGTGGGGACAGGGACTTCAACTCCCCCATATCAATATTTTCTTTTCTAAGGTGGGTGACGGGTTTATGGGTTTCTTTCACTATTATTCCTAACATTTTGTTTTTAATAATTATTTTAAATGTACACACAGCAAGCAATCAATAAATGAACATTATTATTATTATTATTATTATTATTAATCAAAAAGTACTTTCTCAGTTCTTGCTTCACGATGGCACGCTGTGCTGGGCATAACAGGAGATACTAAGGTGAGTAAGATTCAGCCTCTAGCTGGGCACGGTGGCGCACGCCTGTAATTCCAGCAGCTCAGGAGGCTAAGACAGGAGGATCCTAAATTCAAAGCCAGCCTCAGCAATGACGAGGCATTAAGCAACTCAGTAAGACCCTGTCTCTAAATAAAATTAAAAAATAGGGCTGGAGATGTGGCTCAGTAGCTGAGTGCTCCTGATTTCCATCCCTGGTACCTCCCCAATCCCCCCAAAAAATATTCAGCCTCTAATTTGGGTGAAGGCCTTCAGTCTCACCAGGTGACAGTACCCACCTTATGACTGTGATACCTAGCAGAACACAATAAGGGACCCAAGGGGCTAAAAGAAAGAAAAGAGACAGCAGAACTTCTTAAGAGACTTTCTGAGTTTTCATCAGAAAGTTAGCAATGAAAATAGGCCTCAAGCAGCAAGGCAGAGTGATAAGAAATAGAAGAAAACAAAAAGTGTTCCCAACACCAACAACTACTGCCCTGGGAAAAGCACCAGGTGGGACACCAGCTAGAATAGGCTGATCGCAGTCAAAGAGACAGAGACCGCCAAATCAGAGAAGCTGAGGAGGAAGAAATGTGAAAGAAGAGATGAGAGGTCAGCACAGAGCTATTCCACATCACTGAGAAAAGAACACCCACTTCCTTTCTTTTAGCATTCAAGGGAGTCATGTTCATGTAATACAGGAGAGAAACCAGACAGACTTCAGGGGCTGGAGATACAGCTCAGCTGGTAGAGCGCGCTAGCCTAGCAGGCACAAGGCCCTGGGTTCAATCGCCAACACCACCAAAAACAAACAAACAAAAAAAACGAAATCAGAGAAACCAGATTTCAAGAGTACAATAACTACTCAAATAAATGGATTCTACCTAAATAGGCTTACCCCACAAAGGCCAGCAGCCCCTTAATCCATCTCAAGCATAGACTTTTAGGGCTGTGTTTCTTGAAGGCTGTCCCCAGACCACGTACTGCCAACCCACTGGGTATGCTTACTAAAATGCAGAATCCCAGGTCCCACCCCAGACCTGTAAGTCACAATGTAAAGGATGGATCCCAGAAGCTACATCTTTAGCAAGTTTACCATGAAATTCTAGAAAAAGAAAAAGAATAACAGTGGTGAAGAAGGAGTTAGGGGGTACAGTTGACTACTCTTGAAAGACCCCTGTGTGTGATACAAAGGAGGGCCAAGAACGGCAGTGGAAGGTCATGGTGATATCAAGATGTGCTGTTAGGGGAGCCCTCAAAGTATTTCTAGAGAAAGGGAGAAAAAAACAAGCCAGTGGGTGAGAGAAACAGATGCACTTCAGAGAAGGTACAAACTTCCTCCATAGCTGCAAGGTTCCAGAAAAAGCAAAAGGATGGAGGTAAAAAACGCAAGTGGCAGAGTCAGACAGGCAAAGGAACCTAGTCTAAGAGCTGTTGTTCCTGAACAAACAAGAGTCCCTGGTGTGTTCTGAGAAGGACTGGAGGTGACTGTGCATGCAGATGACAAACACTGTCTCCCCTGAGAGCACCTCTTCCAGGCACTGCTGCCCAGGGGAGTAAAATCAAACCTGAAGCCATTCTTGTAGACAGTGAAAGATTGAGTTAGGGAGGAAAAGATGTCTTTACAAACCTTCTTTTTATAAATGAAAAAAAAAAGTCATAAAGAATGAAGTTCTCAATAAAATAATAATTCAGACCATCTGGCCACATGACTTCACCACATCAATATTTCAAAGCAGTCTCTTTGGGAAACAATATGAGAGTTCCTCAAAAATTAAACATACATTTACCATATGACGCAGCAATTCCACTCTTAGGGCTTTACCCCAGGGAATTGAAACCACGTCTACACAGAACCTATACATGAATGTTCACAGCAGCATTATCCATAACTGCCAAAAAGTGGAAACTGTCCATCAACAGATGATCAGATAAACAATATGTGATATATTCAAACAATGGAATATTATTCAGCAGTAAAAAGAAATGAAGAGCTGATATGTGCTACAAAGGGATCAACCCTGAAACCACTCTACTACATAAAAGCCAGGCACAGATGGCCACATGTTGGATGATTCCAAGAAATGTCCAAAATAGGCAAATCCAGAGTGCCAGAAAGCAGATGAATGGTTGCTAGGTGAGGTGCAGGAGGAGGGGAAGTGACTGTTAAAAGATCCAGGGGTTCTTCTGTGAGTAATGAAAATGCACCGGAATTAGACAGAGGTGACGTTTGCACAATTTTGTGTATGTACTAAAAATATACACTGAGTTGAACACTTAAAAGAGATTAAACACAAACTAAAAAAAAAAAAAAAAAGGAATCTGAAAGCAGACCTTCAGATGACTTGTGTAGAAAGAACGTGAGCCACCCATCCATACACACATACCACTGTTCCACTCGACCACTGACAAGCAGCTCTTCTGAAATCGTGCCAGAAGGACCCGAAACCACATGAGACCAGTCCACTCATATTCACGTGCTCAGAATAACAATAATAATTAATAATAACTAAAATTTATTGAGAGTTTATGATGTGTCAGACACTATATTAAGCATTCGACATGTATTATCCTCTTTCATTGCTCACTGCAATCCTTTGAGGTATGTACTATTATCATCCCATTTTACAGATGAGGAAATTGAGGCACAATGGGTTTAACCTATGCCAACTCGTCCAGTTGGGTGACTCATCCTGAGCAATCTGATTCATTATGACCATGCTATGCTGCTTCATCTGACACTGTCTTCTTAAAAATCACCTGCAAAATTCACTGACTGACATCGCTGGATGTAAGCCAAGACAGGAGATCTAGATTTTTTAAATGACCAAAACTATTAACCAAAATAGCAATCCTACAGGGAACATCAGAAATACCCAAGGCTCTGACAATGACACTCAGGTGAAAGCTATATTTCATATTAACTAAGAGCACTGACAATATAATCCAAGCATGAAATTCTAGATTGTTACCCGCTACCTTTTAAACTAGGAGTAGATGACATAGTTTCTCCCTGGAAGTAACAGCAACAAAAGTAATAAAAAATACCTCGCATTGTACACATGGCTGTGTGTGTATATAATACACATGACATATATGTGGGCTCACTAGTCAGGGAGGAGCAGATGACAGATTCTAAGTTGTAAATCACAGGAAAGGAAGATGAATGTAATGTAATCAGAGGCGACAGCTTGAGGAGGCCTTGAAAAATCACATCTAGAAAGGGGCAGCAAGGCAAAAGGTCACCACTTGGGGCAAGCTTGGAGGGAACAAGAGTGGACTGTTCTTATAGTGGCAAGAAGTACAGTGTGTTTAATGTACTGGAAAATAAGAGCAGACAGGCAGGAAGGGGTTATGTAAGATCTTCAAAGTCCAGGGAAGTGTTTTGACTTGATTGAGTAAAAGAAGGTAAGTCATGCTTTAGAAAGAGTTGTGAAAGCATTATTATATTATCTGCATACTTCATATGAAATAAACTCTGACTTGAGTGTTTGCTCACCCAACCCTTATAAACTGTTTCCTAATTTCATTTTAAACATTCTCTTTCTGTCGTATCTACCCCAGAGGCATGACCTAGTGGAAGCTTAATTTCAGTCAACTCAAGACACAAAATCAAGGCTTAAAAATCACAGCCCTGAACAAAACTATTTTGTAGGGTTTCTTCACAGAGCCTCTTAAAACATAACTAATGGCCATTAAATTTCTTCACATTTCATAGCTTAATCTATAATGAATTAACATCCCAGTGAATACGGTGTCCCTGACACAACATGCATTTTTTTTTTCATGTGAAAAACATTTCCTGGGGCTCGGTCACTAAAATGGTGACACAGAAATCCATAGTTGCATACTGCACTGTAATAGACCTATCAAAGGCCCCATCGCATATTTTACAGGACTTTATGGAAACTTCTCCCGTACCGTCCTGCCCAAGCACTACATCTGAATTCTTGGCACTTTCCTCAAGTATCCACTTGGTCTCAGTTGCCTCCAAGGATTTGGGTTTCCTGGTCAAAAAAACAAAAATTGTACCCAAAGAACCCGTGAGTCTAAACAAGGGGCTGAGTTTGTGCCTCAGGGCGACCTTGCAGCAAGCCCCTTCCCACCCCAGTTGAGTGCCGCACACAGGTATCCACAGCCCGGGTGCCCGGCGGCGGCCAGGTGAGTCCGGAACCCGGGCAAGCGGCGCACCCACCTGACCAGGGGCTCCTTCTCGGGCAGGTTGGGCTCCTCCAGACACTTGCATGGGCAGCAGCAGCACGCAGTCCGCAGCCAGTCCCTCAGCCCCATGGAGAGCGAGGGTCCCCTCTGGCGCCAGAGTCTCGGAACAAGTCGCCGCAGCGAGCGATCGCGGCCGGGGCGCACGCCACCCGGCCGGCGTCCAGGTGCGGGGACAGTGGCGGCCGGAGCGTGCGCATCACGCCGCGGCCGGGACGCGCACGAGGGCGGAGGTGCCCCACCGACCAGAGACTGCCGGCCGCGCGCCTCTCGCCGCTGGCGTCTTGTTGGGGGCGTGTGTTGGGTCGAGCTTTTTAACCCCCCTTTACTTTTAATTCCCCGGGTGCAAATTGGGGCGCATGCGTCCCCGAGGCGCCCCGCTGCTGCCCTCTAAGGAGGCAGCCGGGACTCCAGCCAGCCGGCGGAATCCGAGCTCAGCCACAGGCTGGCAGCAGGTGGGAGGAGGGCAGCGAGGGGAAAGCCCTGGAGCCACCGCGCACGAGGTCCGTGGAACCTATTCATACTTTTTATTGGCTTCACTGCGGGAGGAAATGCAAGTCTCCACCCTCCCGCTTCAAAGCAGAGTTGAAGGCATATTTGAACATGTCAGCCCCACACAGCACGAGGTAGCCAAAGACTGGAAGGATGCAGTAGGGAGGTGTTTTGTTTTTCAAGTGATATATTGACAACATAGGATTTTTTACATGTTTTCAAAACTCCAGTCCTTCAACAGCCCCTGAAGAAAAGTGCGGGAGGGGTTCCTTTATACCTTAAGTTATGTACAGATGCATCCTTTATGCTTGTATAAACTTGTTTATATGTACACATATTCTTTTTTATCCAGTTACATATTCCACATATTTCTGTCCCTGACTTCACTCGGGATGTCATGGGGACTTATCAGCGGGTGTGTATCTTTATGTCAATTTAACAGTTGCATGTAATACAGTCTTATTGTAATATAGTCTGAATGCCTATATGTTATTTAAATAGACCCCTACTCATGGACATTTGGATTAATTCCAGCGTTTTGCTATAAAGATAAAACTGCAGTGAACATCCTTGAACTAATGCATTTGGACACATTCTTAAAAATATCTATTGAATACATGTTTGGCAGTTGAATTGCTGGGTCCTAAGTAAGATGCCTTTGTAATTTTGATGAATCTTGCCAAACTGCTCTCCAATTAATAATCCCAGTTTACACTCTGACACACAAAAGAATTTCCCTATATTCCCTGCTCCCTCCAATACAAGGCACAAGCTTACTTTTGTCTTTGCCATTTTGAACAAATCTTTAGTGAGCATCTGTTATGTGCCAGGGGTATGTTTTAGAAGGTGGGGATACAGCAATGTACAAAGTAAACAAAAAGCCCTACTCTCATGGAGTAAACATTTTAGAGGGAGTTATACAAATGAAACAAGTAAATTATTTAGTATGGAATAAGATGGTATGCACTGTGGATTAAAATAAAGCAGGAAGGGGTAAGAAGTGCTGAGCAGAGGGTGTGTGTGTGTGTGTGTGTGTGTGTGTGTGTGTGTGCGCGCGCGCGCGCGCGCACGCGCCCGGGCTGAAGGCAGGAAGTGAGGGAGGGACTGGTGCCTGCAATTTTAAATGGAGCGGTCAGAGAAGGCCTCCTTGAGGCTGTGATAGTGGCTTAGACCAGGGTAGTAGCAGTATTGATGGTAAGAGATGGTTGAATTCTGAATGGAATGTGAAGGTAAAACCAAAAAGATTTGCTAACAGACATTAAGTAGACTGTGCAAAAGAGATAGGAGTCCAAGGTTTAGGGTTTACAAACCCTGAAGGGTGAATTGCCATCATCTGAGACAGGAGTATGGGAGGAGCAAAGTTGGAGAGCAAAGGAGGAGGGGTGAGAGTTCATTTTCAACAGTGTCAATGCTTATGGCTGGTGTATTATTTTTAAAAGTGCATTGCCACACATAGGTTTGTCTTGTTCTGGTGACAGTATGAACCTGTAAGGACTTGCCAAGTGCATATTCATTGAGAGGCTCCTGAAGGATTAGAAAAATATAGAAGGTCCTTATTGTTTCTGACTGGGTTGCAGAGACAGGATAAGAACCCATCATGAAATGTTAGTAGAATGTAACAGAGTATCCACTGTCACCAGACTGCACCAGACTCAGGTATTAAGCCCAGCACCAAATCATTCATCACTTGTAATGTGATTAGGGTCTGAGAATTGTTCTAGAAAACAAACGTCCTACTGCCTGGATAATCCCCTTGGCAGAAACAACTGTGTTCTGAAATTGGATTTTGGATTTCAAGTCAATCTTCCTAGGTTCAAGTAGACAGTGGTTAAAGGGTACTGCTGAAGTGTGAATTCAACTAGGAAGAAGATAGACTCCAGGGTCTGACAGATGCTATTAATTGGTAAAGTTGGATTTGTTCAGAATGGAGAAATTAGAGAAGCATTCACCTCCTTTTACTAACTTTGATTTTTAGATAAGTCAATTTTTCTAAACCTCAATTTTCTACTCTGTGAAAATGGAGAGGACAGAACTGGCTCTCTTAGACACAGTTATGAGACTCAAATGAGATCTTTTAAAATCCCTAAAGCCTGTAGAAATATCAGAATTCAACAGAACTGATCGAACTAAATCAACTAGGACTGTCGGGGAAAATGGTCCCACACTAGTTGGATTGCATATGCTGATATTTCCTTTCATATTTGACCTCAGCCATGTGTGGACATCTTTTATGTGGTCTGTTTCTGATAGGCTATTCCCAGAAAGCCATATCGTCAGGTCTATTTAATGAACTTGATCAAGCGGTTAATGCCCTACTATGAATCAGGTCCAGTGTGTGCCTCCTCTAACAATTATTAATATTTTTCTTTCTAAATCAGTTTGACTTTTAAAACTTATTAATGAAACATTTCTCCAGAATAGTGAAATATTACAGTTCATGTTCCCTTTGACCACTATCTACAATCTTGATCTCCTTTCCGCCCTCCCCAGGGAAACTCTTATTGACAGTATGCTACACCCCTTTTTCTGGACACACATTTACATATGTGCCCAACATGGTGCACTCCATTGTGTGTGCTGTTATTATTAGCAATGTGCTTTTTTGTTTTGCTTTGTTTGGGTTTGGTTTTAATACAAATGGTATGTATGCCTCTCTCTCCAAGCCTTTTTTGCTTAATTAAATGTCTTAGAGATCTGTTCTTGTTAGTGTACATTACCCTACCCGGTTCTTTTTTAACTTGTGTGCATATTTATTAGTTTTTTTTTAAGTATTATAGTATCAGTGTTATTCATAGTATTCATCTTCCCAAAAGTATTTAACTTTTTTTTCCTTTTTTGAAAAATTAGGCTATGGATAGGAATATCAGGGCTGCCAAACTCTCCAGCTTCAGCTGTAGGTAACTGAGACCATGCCTTGGCAACCCCGCTCTCTGCTTCAGACATCATTCATAGGGGAACACTGAGCTTCCCTTTTTTCAGAGTGCTACTAGTTTGTTGCTTCTGCCCAAGTTGACACCAACACCACCGATCATACACAGCAGCATCTGACATTTACCAAGAGCCCTTGGCACCTGATGTTGGGGGAGTGGGCAGTCCCCTGGGGCAACCAGTGACTCACAGAAACCATCAGCTGCTTGTTTTCAAGGCAGAACTAGGAAATAGGCAGGTCCCAATTTTCAGATTTCTCTATGGCAGAGAAAATTCTAGAGTCTGTTTTGAGAACAACTAGTGTACTTTGGTGCCCCCCCAACCCACCCACTTTAAAGAATTTATCGACAACTTCTAAGAGTTGGAGAGAAATGCATATGCAAGGAGGAAAAAATTAGAAAACAAAACTATTTAAGCTCCATTGTCACACCATAGATATATTCCACCAAAAAGCTCTGTTTGGAGCAACAGAGCATAGCAGATGTCATTCAGTTATTCATCCAACAAATGTTTATTGAGGCAGGTACTGGGGATACAATGGCCTGTAGGTTCCATTCATGAAAGTGGGGATTTTGTTTTGTTTTTCTCAATAACCCCACCACCTAGAAAAGTGCAGAGCCACAGTAGACACTCAGGAAGGAGAAAGAGATGCCAGAGGGCAACATCCAGAACAGTGCAGGTGCTTAATAAATGTGTCTCATAAATGTAAGGAAATAGAAAAAGACTTACTCAGTGTTTACATGGAAAGTTATACTTAATTTCCTAAGTGTTCATATCCAAATCCAGCAAAGAAAAGATAAAGAGCACTTTCCCACAGAAAACAAATTCTTCTAAACAAGTCAGAATTCTGAATCAACCTCAGCAGCATCACTCACCCCAAATCACCCCAAACCAACATGGCTCACTTCCGAAAAGTCACACTGGGGAGTGTGGCAGGACTGGATGTCACCAAAGTACAAGCCAATGAAGGATCCCCATAGGGTGTCTGGTTTCTGCTTCTACAAATCCCTCACCTCTCCTTTTGGTAACAGCACTTTGCTTTCCTTTGAAAAACACTTCCCAATTCCACGAGTTGGGCGTGACAATGACAATGACGATACTCCACCCCATCGCTTCCCCACTACAAGGGCTGGGCTGTGACCACATAGGCCAAACCCTCCTTCCACAATTTGTATCTTAAAGTCCAGGACCCAAAGATGAGAAATGGCTGGAGTCGAGACATGAATTATTATAGGGATAGTACCCTGACAAGCAGGCCCAAGGCCATTGCTGTGTAGATGCCTGGCGTATTCCTTTCACGTTTTCCAGCATCAAGTCTTTCTAACTGCTAGTTTTCCCATTATGCTATGGGTTACTCCCTAACTGTCAATCAATATTTTTGATGTTGTCATTTTACTTAAGTTAACCAAGGACAAATTTGTTGCTTTCAGGACTAACCCCACATACAAAGTGGGTGCAGAGGCAGGAGAAAGGTCACTGGGACAGAGAGTTAATTCTGAAAGACCAGTTTTCCTGTTTAGGTGTTGTCCAGCACACTGCAATTGGGTTTAGTTCAGTGAGACTTTTATTTCTGTTTCTCTCCTTGGCTTCTCCACTCTGAAGAGAAATAGGCAATATCCACCATCTGAACATCCTCAGTGCCCATGTTAGGCAGCAGTTAGATTTGAGCAATAGAACGGTAAGTGTTAACTTGCAGGGGATAAGGAAATGTTCTACTTGCTGGACTGATTGATAACTAACTTCCTATACTACACAGAACATACGGCTCTTGTGCCATGGGAGATAGGCAACTTCAAATGCAATATCCAGACAGAGAAACTATATATCAGGAAGAAATATGAATGAATACAGTAAAAAAAAAAAAAAAAAAAAAAAAAAAAAAAAAAAAATCTCCCCGAGGTCAATAAAGATGACCACCTTTTACCCGTCTGAGTGACCAATAGTTGCCTTTGCCTTATTATAATATCAAATACATGTCACTTTAATGGCAGTTTTGCTATCCCCACCAGGTTTCTATTGGATACCTATGGGTAACAAGCATGTACTCACACTGTACTCTAGTTGTATAACTAGAGTAGCTATAAATCAAGGAAGTAGGTGAGAAATAAATTACTTAGTAGGTGAGGTATATTCATCATTCCCATTTAAAATCAGATATTTTGTAGACAACAAATGAACATAATTTCAGTCCTTTCTCAAGGGATAGTCCTCTTTTACTTTCACTTCTCTTGGCTTATGTGAGAGCATACTTTCCCTTCCCTTTTTTCACTATGTGTTAGTCAACAGTTCATTGCTGTGACCAAAAGACTAGACAAGAACAACTTAAGAGGAGGAAAAGTTTACTTTGGCTCACAGTTTCAGAGATTCAGTCCATGGTGGGCCAACTCTACTGCTCTCGGCCCAAGATAAGGCAGAATGTCATGGTGGAAAAATGTAGGGCAGGAAAGCAGCTCAGGACAAGACAACCAGGAACTTGAGTGCAAGGAGCCAGAGATAATATAATCCCCCAGGGGACACCCCCAGTGACCTACTTCCTCCAGCCATATCCTCCCTGCCTATGGTTACCACCCATTCATCCATTTAAATTATTCATCCATCAAAGGACTAATCCACTGATTGGGTTACAACTCTCATAATCTAATCATTTCACCTCTGGACATTCTTGTATTGTTTCACACATGTACTTTCCAGATCTGCAGTACATCCAAACATAATGCACTCTCACTTTGCCTAATAAAACTGTCTTCTTCTAAACCTCTGCCTCTTGCCTGAATTTTTCCCATGTGAAGAACACAAGGACAAAGGAAATTTCCATTTGTAATTCCAGTAACACTGTCACTCTGTGGTTTCCTATAATGCAAAATACTATCTAAAATTTCAAACCATTTTTATTCAGTGCTATCTGCAGGTCAATTTCACTTCCCTCATTCCCCCAAACATGTACTCTGAAGAAACTTCAATAATCATAGTCTTTCCTTATTCTTCAGTTTCAAGTAACAAACATTTCTGTTCTCTATAAAATCCAGTAGTCTTTTCCTAGACAAATTTATACTCAGATATAATTTGGCTTTTAGAAGGATGCCTTTGGAAAGAACAAAGCACATGAGAGGTAGGCTGGGGGCAGAGGCCCTGGAGCAAACCAGGAGGTTTCTCATCAAGAAAGCTTGATTCTTCTGCTACCACTAAGGGAAACTAATCCTGTTGTGTGTTGCTCTATCTGATACCCTTTTGTCTAGACTTTTATGACCTTTATCCTCTGGGTCTTAAACAGCTGCTAATGTGAATGATAAAAACATCACTTAGTTTAAATGTAAAGGGAAATTTACTTTCTCAAGGAACTGGAAAATCCAGAAGCAATGCCGACATAAAACATAATTGGATCTAGGCCTTTCAAAGATAAAGGGTTGGTCTCCCTTCACCTGGGCTCTGAGTTGGTGGCACTCTCAGGTTTCCAGGAGCCTTACACATCTTCTCTATTAGTAATTGCAGCACAAAGAAAACACCTCCTTCCAATCAGTAAATAATTGTCCTGAAATGGAACAGACTGCTCTTTTCCAAGGGAGAGAATGCATCCACCTCACAGACTCTCGCACACCTTGGCAGTCCTCAAGTGAGGAGGAACTGGAGAGACAGGAAAAGTAAGCTTCTTGGACTCATACCAGGAAAAGGATAGTTTCCTAAGGGAAATCAACTGTAGGCACAAAAATGGGAATGGGAATGGCAAGGCAAAAGCAGCATGAAGCCACTATGTTCTTTACCTTGTCTAACTGTGTACTCTGTCTACTATCCTCCTTCTCTAACCAAGGCTACAAATGCTCCCATAGCTTCTGGTGCATGGTTCAGACATGACTATGTGTGTCCAGGGAGCTCCTGCCAACTGGAGTGGACACAAAGAACCCCACGAGGAATAGCCAGACATAGTCCTGTCAAGCTAAAAACCCTGCAACACAGATTGCAGGAGCTTTCCACAGGAGCCCTCAGGATCCACTGCATCCCCTATAAAGTCAGATAGTTAATCAATGAGTTCAGCAACTTCCATTCCCAAAACCAAAGAGAAGGAGAGAATTATTTCACTGAATAGGAGCAACTCTCCAAGGAGGCTGTTGGCAGAAGCAGTTTCTCAGAGGTGATGATCCTAAACGCCTGCATTAGAATCCCTAATGTTGACTGGATGCTCACTGAAATCGATTCCTCCATTCTTCTTAAAATCTCCTGAATTGTCAGCTCTGGAGAATGGGCCCCAGAATCTGCAATTTTCAGACTCCCAAGCAGGGCCAGAAGGAGGGTGAAATAGATGAGAGGACTAGTGCAACATTTAAGGAGGCACTCACACAAGGCACCCCTGGAAGTATGTGCCCCCTTAAATGTCGCTCAAGGTCCCTCACTCCCCTCCCCTTCCTCCATCCTGATGTTGCTCCAGGAGCTTGAGAACTGTAAAGTACATCAGGTTTGACAGCCAGGTAAGAATATAGACTTTGGCATTACAGTGCCTCCAGGAGGCTATAGTCAGCACTTGGGACAGTTTCATAAGAAATGGGAAGCTCTCCACAACTATACTAATGAACTACTCATATTTTAGTCAGATCCCACCCCATCCCCTACATAGCCTACTGTAGCCATCTGAAACAATTCAACTCAAATGTGTGCTGAGTGTCAACTTTGTAAGCCTGGCACTATGCCCAACCTCTTGTGGAATGCAAGATAAAAAATAAAATACTCATCTTCAGAAAAAAACTACCCTGAGTAAAAATAGGAAAATTATGAAACTCAAATATTCTCTATTTGTGCCTGAAGGCACCCATCCTTTTAATCCCTCAGTGTGCCCTCCCTTACCTAACCCCTGTCTTTTCCATCTTTCACTTTACGGCCACATCCAGCTCTACTCCCATGGCTAACTACACTGCTACATCCAACACTCTTCCCACTGGAATCATATCTCATAACCAACTATACTCTTTATGTCTAACTCTGCTGTGTAGCTAACCACCAGCTATAACCAACACTGCAGATTCTCAGAACAGTCTCAATAATCAGCCCAAGATCTGGATTCAGAGATATTGCCACCTCTGTAAGACCAGCTCCTTAGAACACCCTGTATTCCATGCTCTGGAAGGTCTGGCCACATTACAGCTGACTAAAATGGAGCATAAGCCTGAATCTACCTATCATGGCATACCTTTTCCTAATCAATTAAACTCTGATAATTAAACATTTATTAAGCACCTTCTGGTTGAAAGATGACATGAAGTTACAACAGAGGAGAAAACACACCTCAAGAATTATAACAGAGCATCAATCACATTTACTCAGAGAGACCCCCCCCCCCAGACTGACTTTGACATTAAAGCCAGGATCCTACCAATTTGACTACTGAGAGATGACCACATGCATGCCTGTGGATTTTTAGTTTCCTGTTCCTTTATATTAATTATTTCCCCATAACACCTGCAGAATTACAAAAATAGGCCAGAACCCTGCCTTTCTTTTGTGCACCTTCTATATAAGTGAAGGTAGCAGGTCCCTCCCATCAAGTTATAAAAACCATTGGCTGATTCTCCGTGCTGCCACCTGGTGGCCTTTAGTTATAAATAAATTGCAGTTTTCTGGGAGATGGGGCTAAGAATCTGAAATGGGTTTATTTTATTCAGTTTTTAAAATTTCTTTTTAGTTTTAGATGGACACAGTATCTCCACTTTATTTATTCATTTTTATGTGGTGCTGAGACTCAAACCCAGTGCCTCTTGCGTATGCTAGGTAAGCACTCTACCACAGAGTCACAACCCCAGCCCTATTTTATTCATTTTTATTCACTCCACAGATGCAAAGTTGCTGAGGCTCAATGCTTATGTGGACTCCAATCTTAAAGGGACACAATAATATTTAGGTGGCAGGCTTAAACTGACTCTATGCTAAACTCTAAGCCTTCAGGACCCTGCTAAGTGGAACAAAGTCCTTTTTTTCTTTTAGCTACCATGTACCAACCATCATTGATGTATTACTATTTCATTTGATCTGATTAAGCATAAGTATTTGACTTGTTATCCTGAAAACCATGTGAAAGTGCTTAGACTATCACATATATTCCTTAAATTATGTGAAGGAAAGAATTTCAAGAAACAAAATTGGTGAACTTTGTTTTAAAATTTGTTTATTTATTCTGCTTTTTACCTATTTAAAAAAATGTCTTGCCAACAGCTTGATAACATTGTGGGACACAGTTCCCCAGAGAAAAGACTCTTTTGTTTGGTGAAATGTGCTGACAAGTCATTTGGGCCACCTAAAAAAATTCCCTCCAGGGAGGGCCAGGAGAGAGAAAAAGAACACTGTGGTCATGCACTGCAGAATGCAGGTTGACCATACATGACAGTGGTGCCATAAGATCAGGTCGCCTAGTGCTGTTGTACCCACTTGTTTCTATAATGATGTTCACACAATGACATTTATCAAAAATATATCCTCATTGTCAAGTGATGCGTGAAGGCGTACTGACCTGCACAGTAGAGGAAACACCTGAGCTTCCCTGAGAAATGGTATGAGGAGCAGGGGCTGGTGCAAAAGAGGAGACAGCAGAAGATGAGGCAGGAAGGACAGAGGCTGATTCCCGAAGGGCATCCTCAGCATCCCTGGGGAAGGCAACAGTCAGCCCCTCACAACAGGACAGTACTGCCTACCAGGACTTAGATGGAAAAAGTCTCATTTGCAACAAATTTACACATATTAATGTTTTACTTGACCAAGTAAAGTACCCTCTTCACTGACTTTGCAAAAATCAGTAACATATTTCTAACATCTCTGCATCCCTTCACATGCAGAGCCTCACCAGGCTCTTCTCTCCGTGAGCTCTGTCTCTGAGCTGCCCTCAGTCTTAAAAGGCCTTGCTTCTCAGGCAGGGATTTTAAATGGAGCCACGCACCTTAGCCCCCATGTCTTTCCTAAGGTCTCCCCATAAGAAGACTGGCCCCCTGGTTTTTGTTCCTAGGCTACTTTTACACCACGAATATTCACTCCTCAGTTCGAGGGAGACACATCCCTGTGCAATTCATGCCAAACAAATACAGATTCTTGCCTTTAGAAAATGCACTGTAAAAATGAGGAACTGGAATAGCAGTTTGGCCCAAAATTTGAGGATATTCCTTTTATGCTGGCACCTTGAAAAGGCAAAAGAATCCTTGCAAATGCACTTCTTGATCAGATGGAAGATGGTTTCTGTAGGAAAGTGAGACTTAAAAATAAAAATCTTTAGTTGCCACCCCACAGATATGCAAACAAGGCTGCTATAAAAACTTGGTGGGAAACATTTGAAACTGGGGGAGGAGACCTCTAGTACCCATAGAAAGCCTCCAGTAGCAAAGGAGGGAGGCTCGTAAGCTTAGAGGAGATTCAGGTCTTCATTCCTTTGCTGGAACGGTTCACCATGTACACAATCTATCCATACACACAATCTGGTATCAGGCTGGGGTGGCAGGGAAGTTGATGCCAAGAGAGAGTGCGTGGAATCAACACCCCTGGAAGAGAGGGGTGAAGAGGAAGCAGGACTGGCTTCAGCCAGCCCAATGGGAGATCTGAAGATAGAATGACACTTTAACGCTGTTCTGAGTTGGTGCAAGACAATTGGGCCTTCATAGCCCCATGATAATTGAGCTCTAGATGAGGGCCACCTGGAAAGTAACAATGGGTGTGAGCAGCTACCTGTCCTTGGCTCCGGTTCCGAAGGGGCTGACAGCTAAGGGGTGCCTACGGGCAGACTCCTTCCTTCCTGTGTGGTGCATCCTGGCATTCCCTCCTTGCGACTCCTGGGCCTGGACTCATTCCTGTGGGGGGTTCCAAAAGGTCAGGATTTCCTTCCTCTGGAAATTCCAGGAAGTTTTAATCAGGTTGCTCCAATATGTGATTGAATCCTCCAGGTAATATCACTAAAACTCTCTGCTCTTAGGAAGGTAACATTCTAGAAATAAGGTTCAGGATATTCTGCCCACCAGCAGAGGCAATCTCACCCATATAACAGTAATTAAAAATCTTTCCTCCAAGTACTGATATGTGGTACTATGTGGATGGACTTCAAAAACCTGAGAGTGAGAAAAGACGGACATGAAAGGTTACCAATTGTATGATTCGAGTTATGTGAAATATCTAAAATAGGTAAGTCCAGAGATGATGGAGGGGGAGGGAATGGGGAGCATGGGATTGACGTACATGGGGTTTGGAACTAGATAGAGATGGTGGTGGTACACCACTGTGAATGTACCAACTGCCGCAGGATCGTTCATTTAAACATGGTTAATATTGGGGCTGTGACTGTAGCTCAGTGGTAGAGCGCTTGCCTAGCATGTGTGAGCCACTGGGTTCCATCTTCAGCACCACATAAAAATAAATAAATAAAGTAAAAATGTTGTGTTCATCTACAACTAAAAATTTTTAGAAAAAGAATTTAAAATAAATAAAAATGGTTCGTTTTATGTTATGACAATTTCACCTCAAATAAAATGATGTAAAGCACCCACCCCCAACCTGGGAGCAATCCATTAAAGTAAAATTAACCCTTTATTCTAGATGCCTTAATTTTTGAGTAAAAATTTTGAGTGTGGGAGGCTGACCAGGAGCACATTAGTTATTTGCAGTTCCTGTAGAGCAGAGTCCAGGTCAAGAAGCAATGATTTTACCACCAAATCTATATTCCATTTGCAACCTGGGCCTCATGCCACACTCATGTACCCCCATAGGCTCCTGGATTCTCAGGGTAAACTCTTTGTTCCTTTCTTTTTTTTTTTTTTAATTTATTTATTTATTTTTATTATTATTGTATACAAATGGGATACATGTTGTTTTTCTATTTGTACATGGAGTCAAGGCATACCATTTGTGTAATCATACATTTACATAGGGCAATGATGTTTGATTCATTATTTTTTTTCCCTTTCCCCCCACCCTTCCCACCCCTCTTTTCCCTCTATACAGTCCTTCTTTCCTTCATTCTTACCACATTCCTTATCCCTAACCCTAAACCTAACCCTAACCCTAATGCTAACCCCTCCCACCCCCCATTATATGTCCTCATCCGCTTATCAGCGAGATCATTCGTCCTTTAGTTTTTTGAGATTGGCTTATCTCACTTAGCATGATATTCTCCAATTTCATCCATTTGCCTGCAAATGCCATAGTTTTATCATACTTCATTGCGGAGTAATATTCCATTGTATATATATGCCTCAGTTTCTTTATCCATTCATCAACTGAAGGGCATCTAGGTTGGTTCCACAATCTGGCTATGGTGAATTGAGCAGCAATGAACATTGATGTGGCTGTATCTCTGTAGTATGCTGATTTCTAATAACACATATATAATCAGCTAACTCTTTCCCATGCTGCCCCAACTAAATGACCATTTTTATTTCATAATATTTTTAATTTTGAGAATTTTCAAGCTTGCACAAAGATGGATATAATAGAATTAACCATATAACATAATGTATCTGTCATCTAGCCTAAACAGTTATTACCATGCTGCCAATCTTGTTTCAACTACCCCCTCTTTCTCTGCCATTTTTTGAAAACTGGAGTATTTCAAAGCAAATCCCAGGCATCAGTACTCCTTCTCTAATGAGGAAGGACATTTGCCATGACATTATTATGTCTAACCAAATGAACAATAATTCATTAATACTATCTAAGAATAACCAGTCTGTATTCAAATTCCTTGTCTCAAATAAGTAGTAGGAGCTGGGACTTGAACCCAAGCAGTTGGACACCAGTGAACTTGAAAATCTGTAACTCATAGAAAGAAGAAGATCCATACAGAGCTCTACAGAAACTGATAGAAAAAGGCAAAATAAGGAAGAACAGAATGCAAAGAAATGGTAAACAGAAAGGTTGTTAGTAACTCAGCAAGTGGTAGTCTCAACCAGAAGGGGATTCAAGATGTTTTCTTGTAGGGAATTAACATTCTCCAGGAGGACAAGTTTGGAGGCTGCAGAAGGAAATGGGGCAAATCCTATTAGGTCAAGGAGTAAGGAGACCCCCGGGAATGCAGCACAAACACGGATAGCAATGGGACCTGGTGTGTCCTGACAATCTGACTGCCATCAGGACAAAGTGGAAGAATGTATTCACTTGGCTCAGCCAAGCTCTTCAAAAGTTGGCAGAAACCCATAACTGGCAGGAGGCCTTGGTTACCGTACAAGGTAAATAGTTTTGGTCACATAAGATTCAAATTATCCTTGTAGGTAACTGGAGATTTGGGCTGTCTGAGAACAAGGAACATAGTTACTACCAGTTGATGTAATATGCCTATCTTGGCTACAGTTGGTTTAAATTTTGTAAATAAGGCATTCAGAAAAAAAAAAAAACTTAAAAGAAATGACAGCTCCAGTGGAGGCTTTGCGGTCATGTCTTCGAATCCCAAGAAGGCGAGCCCAGGCAGGCTGTGTTCCACAATTAACCACAAGAGGCATTTTTCAAGCTCATCCCCTAAATAGTACCACTTAAATGGGGTGGGCTGTCTATGGACTGAGACCTCTGAAACTGTGAGCCCCAAAGGAATTTTTCCTTCTCTATGTTGTTCTTGTTGGGTATTATTTTAGTCAACTTTTTTTCAATCACTGACCAAAAGACCTGACAAGAACAATGTAGAGGAGGAAAAGTTTATCTGCTGCTTACGGTTTCAGAGGTCTCAGTCTGTGGATGGCCAACTCCATTGCTCTGGGCCTGAGGTGAAACAGAACATCATGGTGGGAGAGTTTGGCAGAGGAAAGCAACTCAGAACATGGCAATCAGAGAGCAGGAAGCAGAGAGCTCTGCTCACTGGGCACAAAATATAAACCCTAAAAGCATGCCCCCAGTGACCTATCTCCTCTAGTCATAACCTATCTGCCTACAGTTACCACTCATTTAATCCCTATGAGGGATTAATCCACTGAGTAGGTAACAACACTCATAATCACCTCTGAATGTTCTTGCATTGTCTCACACATGAGTTTTTGGGGGATACCTCATATCTAAACCATAAAAGGGATTTTGATCACAGCTATGCAAATGCTAACAAAATAGATTCCCCTCAGTCAGGGCTGCTGCAGGTCTTGCTGCCTCTGAACTGCCAGCCTGACTACAACAGAGACCAGTGCTGAGTCCCAGTGTGGCCCTGTTCCTTAAGAAGACCAATGGGTCACTTAATAGCAAGGTGACAACCGAGTGGGTTAGATTTATTGCTTCTCAGACTTATAAAAAAGACCTGGGTCCTTCAAATGGTTTTCCCTTTGCCAGCTGGCCCTGAGGCTTTGCTAGTAGAGGGCTGGGGAGAGACACTGTGAGAATGATGCAGTGCAGGTGGCTGCCACACCAGGGCCAGCAACACTGGGCTTGCCCCACACCACTCTCAAGTGGTTGTGCAGCCAGGGCTGTGGCTGAGACATTTCCCCATGCAGTTTTCCCTTAGAGGGTAGATTTCTAGTAAGTTCCGTCAGCAGCACACTACAGTGACTTCTCTGTCACCCACTGAGTCACAGCTGTGCTCAACCTACTAGACCTGGGTGTTGGGAGCCGGGAGGGCTGTTCTTTGGTGCTCCATCTCAGCCCTAGTACACTGGCTGGTCCTTGCATCTGCTAGTCTCATATTCTTTAGGTTTCTCTTTACTCCTTTCTAGTCAATCCCACATTATACTAATATCTATTACAATTATTAAATCATTATTTTAAACTAAAATACTACATTATACTAATCTCTATTATAGTGGCTAAATCTTTATTTCAAATTCCAGTGTGATGTGTGTGCCACTCCTCATAGCACTAAGTATTTATTCCAGGTGAGTTTGCCTTCTCAGTTCATGGGATTCAGTACCCCCTCTATTTGGGGGCTTGTAGAAAGCCTCTTCCACGGGCACTGCACCCCACATGACACATCTACCAGGTGACCCACTCCTGGCAAAGGAGATGCAAGAGTGATGCCTAACCATGGACCTACTGATTGTATCATATGTCCCACCATCCACAAGCAGCCAGCTTTGTGGTATATGCAACTTTGACTTCACGAACAAGAGAAACTATAAATTGACAGCCACCACAAGGTTTTATTGCTCCCAAAGAATTTGCCATCAAAAAGCAGTCATTGTATAACTCTAGTGTAATAATCATAACTATATCACAATTTAGATGTATTTTCCCATTATAATTCAATAAAACGAGAATTCATGATCTTTCTAAACATTATTAATTTAAAATTATTTCATTTTTCTAATACCTCTTTTAAAATAAGAATTTAGTCAAGTTTATCTGTTTCTTAAAAAAAAATTAATCACAAACTCTGGGGATGTAGCTCAGTGGTAGAAGGCTTGCCCTGCATGTCTGAAGTCCTGAGTTCAATCCCCAGTAGCACCAAAAAAAAAAAAAAAAAAAAAAATCGGTTAGGAAAAAAAATCACAGATTCAAAGACATGGGTTAGGGCATTGAAATGAACTTATTTCAGGAATAGTTTTTGCTTAGTTATAATTAATAGCATTAAAAAAGAAGCAATTTTTTTTTCCTAAACAAATTATAAGTGCTTATAAAGTACAGATGCACATTCTCAAGATGTTAAGGCACTCAGGAACAAAAGATAGCTGATTGTCCTTGGCTTAGAGTTTGGCTTTCTCCTTATAAGATTTCTTCATCCTCTTGACAAGAGTAAGGTCCCCAACTCCCTCGGGCCAGTTGTCATGATCTGTTAAGTGGAAAACTCCAAGTTAGCAAATGTTAACCTCCTTTGTCCTCTTAATTTCCACTTCTCTTGGTTTCTCTGGGTCATTCATGCAAGAAAACAAAATCCAGAGGCTTTGCAAAAGGACCTGGATTTGAATCCACAGTCTGCCATTCACTAGCATTTTCAAATTTAGGGAACTTACTTTTTCGGAGCCTCAGTCCTATTTTATCTAACAAAATCTTTTAAAAATGGTGAGGGTTAAAGTGACCCCATCTGTACAGAGCTGGTCATACTGTAGACATTCAATAAATAATATCTCCTTAGTAATAATTTTTAAATAATGTTCTAACTTTGCACCAGGTACTGATAATTGCATCCTCCCAACATCCAGTCCTCATCTCCTCTTTGCAAGAGGATCCATTTCCTTTTGAGAATCCAGAAGGGTCTGAGGAGTGACCCTGCCCTGGTTTTGGGGTGAGGGGTCATATGATATAAGTTGTCACTCAGTGATCCCCATCCCCCTGGCTCTGGATGTAGGTTGAAAATGGGCATTTGCTTGAGCTGGTCTGAAACAGAAAGTATCTCAGAATTTGTTTAAGAAATTCTGGAACAAAGTCATTCTCTTCTCCTTGCCCTTTAGCTAGCTGGATGTGAACAAAAAGAGGCAAGAGATCTTAGGAACAATAGGCAACCATCCTATAACCAAGAGAGCCAGACTCGAGAGAAAGCTGACCTTATAGAAGCAAAAACAGAGGAAAGAGGTGGGGAAATTGTCTTTAATAAGATCACTGAGCTAACCTACTCAAGTCTCACCTGCTTTCTTGTTACATAAGCTAACAAATTCCTTTATCTATTAGGCCAACTTGAGTTTTAGCTAAAAGCATCCTGATGCAGGGCTTTAAACATGCATTGTCTAATTTGATCCTCCCAACAGTCCCCTGCAATCAATACTAGGTGTGTCATCGCATTGTAGAAAAGAAAAGGGGGATTACAGAAATTAATTTCCCCCAAATTCAACAGCTGAGACAGGCAGGCAGCGGGAGGTTCCTATCCCAGAGATTCGCATTTTCAAGCTGGCAATCTAAAACCCTGTACTGAAGTCAATACGTGGCACAGCACATACTTAAAAAGTAGATGTAACTACTTCCCTCAAAAATTTAAAGAATATTTTGTATTGATAAGAACAGTATTAGAATTGCAAAAGAAAATCATTTTGTGGGAGAGCTGGAGAAGCAGCCATTTGGAATTTCTTTCCCTCTCTAAAAGAAAACAATGCAACTCACCTGAACAAATACTGACTCAAGGTCTACTGGGGAGGGAAGGGGAAAGGTTCTTGCCTACCCTCACTACTTTAAACACTTTCAAAGCAATAATACATAGCCATACAGGCATTTTTGTCTTTTGTCCTTAAAATCATAGTATCTTACACACGTCACCATACACATTTTTTAGTAAACAATATATATATAAAGGAAGGGACAGTAATAAATAAAATTAAAGTTCTACACTAACCACTTATTGACGTATAAGAGATTCTATGCTTTGACTAGACTGATAGCACAGGAAGCGTAGGTTGAACCTGGGACATTGATAAAAAAATTGAACACAAAGGGGTTATATTAACCACACCTTAATTTGCTAGTAGTCACTTATTCAACTATTTTTAGCAACGGAAAGTCAGGTGTATTTGTATTTTGTACCTTTTTCTGTGTTTTTTGGGTGACTTGTAGTTTTTACCATACTTCTTAACTTCCGTGGATTTGTTTTGTCATTTGCAAAATTAGGATATTAGACTATCATATTTTTCAGAAAACTTCCAACCCCAAAGGTCTCTGATCTAGTCATTAGATATGAGCATGCACATACACACAAACACACAAACACCACATATAAAGATGTTTGTGTGTAATATCAATATTTGCTTACAACTAATAAAAGTACTTCTTTAATATATCAAAAATGATTGAACATAGCAATTTTATATGACTTCACTTAACATATATCCTAAAGAGGGGAAGAACAGCACAATACCACTGGTTTTTCTGTTCAGATATGCAAGCCACTTACAGGAGGAAAAAAGAAGAGTTAAATCTTAAATATATGGCAACCTTTGCTTTCTTTCTGTCGTTCCTTATATAGAAACACTCAGAATATTTTTCAAGGTTCAAATTCAAGGTTCAACTCATGCATACACAAAAACACAAATTTCAAGGTTCAACTCATGCACACACAAAAACTTCTTAAATATTTAAAGTTAAGTTCTATAATAGATACATCTAGGTATTTTCAGCACCTGGGAACATCCCCTCTGAGATGGTATCCTGAAGATAAATAAGCACTTTGCACATTTTGATGTCCTACAGGAGTAAACCTCTGTAATTTAAGTGGCTAACCCCTGAACATGAAAAGGCATACATCTAGTAGCTACTCATTCCCTGGTCGCTCACCTGGTATGTTGTGCGAGTGTGTGTACAGAGACTGGCCCCCGTCCACATTCACCAACTGTCCAGTGATAAAGGAAGCACCAGGAGACAGCAGGAAGCACACAATGGATGAGACCTGGAAATAGAGGTACACACACACACAAAAGCAAAGCCTCTTTCCATCTCTATGGGCTTCACATTCCTGAGTAAACTCATCCCAAACCACATGACTGTAATGTGAATCCTGCATGTGCATGCCACAACCTGACACTACCCAGACAGCTTCCCTTTTCTATGTGAGCATCATTAAAATCAGGTTAGCCATCAGGGTAAAGGTGGAGAGACACAAAGGGGCCTTAAGAGGGTGTCAAGGAGGCCACACAACAAGAAGCCCAAAGTGAACACAGAGCTGAATCTCCACTCCTTCCTGCTTCAAACAGTCCAGTTCCTTCGACCCCTTCCATTTCCCATCACAATCCCCTTTTCTATCACTGCCACATGCCTTTTATATTTTGGTCCCTGAAATAGTCAAGGAGTCTATATAGCAATACATTAGCATTCTGATGTGTTCAGTTCATGGCCCAAAACACAGCAACAGAGATCGCACGAGTTTCTAGAAGAGGGACTTCAGAATCCCACTGCATTCCCTAAAATATTGAGTCAATTGATGAGTTCAGCAACATCTACTCCCAAAACCAAAGATAAAGAGGGAATTTATATCAGTGAGCCTATAGGAAGAACAGTTTCTCAAAGGGTGATGTTCCTAAACACCTGACACTCCTGATTCTCCCTCACTTAAAAGATGGGACCTCATGGATTAACAGGCCAGCCAACAGCCTGGTGTGAAAGTTCTGCCTTCCTACAGACGCAGGACACAATCAGGTCAACACATATTCTTCATCTCACTATAGCTACCATGATCTCTCTTCCCCTCCCTTCCTAACTCTCTGAAGGAATTAGCTATGTCAGCAGCTGTCAAACTGTGATGGGCCCAACCCTGGGTGTTGCTAAGACTTCTGGAGGGAAGTTGCAAGGTTAAAATATTTTAGTTTTACTAAACCCTAATTTGTCTTTTTCACTGTATTGACATTTGAGTTGATGGTATCAAAGCAGTGATGGAAAAGACAGCTGGAGCCTCAGCGTGAATCCGCTGGAAACAATACTGTACCAGTCAGTAGTCATGATACCAGAAGGTCTAGGAGTGGGACATTACAGGAGCAATTTCACTTTGGCATATCCTTGGAAGCAGTTAAAAAATACTAATTCATTAAATATCAACCACTGAGTGCACATCTTTTTACTATTCTGTGTGATGAAATGGAAGGTACCAATACACATAAAGCCCTTCTGCTGTGTAGAGGACAAACCCTCAAGGGAAAAGAACATGCAACTGAATTGAAAACGGAGTCAGTCACTTTTTTCACAAAACCCCATTTTTCCATGATGGAATGACTGGTACTACCATTATTCACACTTGGGTACTGGGTTGGCATTTTTTTCAAAATAAAACAGGGTTATTGATGTAAAGGAAAATACCTGAAAATATTTGTTGTCAATGTTAAAATTCAAGACTTCAAGGGAAAATTTGAATTTCTGTGTACCTGTCACCATGAGCTTTCCAGCTTCCTAATACTTAAAAGACTTTCCTGAAGAGATGGGTGGAGACATTATCAAATGTGATCTTTTGATATTATATAACAAATTGTGTGTCCACAGTTAAGACACATAACTCAGTGAACCAATATTTTCCAAAGGACAAAATCATACCTGAAAAATCCAAAGTGTGAAAAAGAGTTTAATAAAGTACAAGAAGTTCACTGCCATGGTTTCAGACTCTACATTGCAACTAATCTTTAAGAAACTACCATTTGTTGATATAAAAAATAAACCCATAGTTATCTAAAAAGACTATTAAAATGTTCCTTCTTTTCCAACTATACATCTGCCAGAATTCAGATTTTCTTCATATGCTTTAATCAAAACAACAGATTGCATGGATAAATGCAGAAGCAAAAGTGAGAATCCAGCTGTTTACTATTAAGTCAGACATTAAAGAGGTTTGTAAATATGTCAAATAAATGTAAAAAAAAAACTGTTGTTTTGAAAATTATAGCTTTTTTTATTTGAAATGTCCTTTATGTTAACAATGCCTATAATACTATATTTTAATGAATTAATGAATATTTTTTAAATTCTTGGTTTAAATTTCTAACATGGTAAATGTAGATACTATAATTTATGTAAACAAGTGTTCTTGACAAAATAAAAATGTAGTCATATTATTCCCTTGATTAAAATCATTGAAATCTACTCTTAGCTTTCAGAATAAAAATCTAAACATCTCACTCAACATGGCTCATCAAATGTCCAATTTAACAGTATCTTCCAAGCTTTAATATGCAAATCTATTTTAGTGCAGGGATTTCACTACTAGAAACCAACTCCCTCACGCCACAGTGTATGATGTGTCCAAGGATGTGCACTGTAGGCATACTGCAATCACAAAAATATAAAGAGAATCTAAATGTGCAAAAATTGAGTCTGGCAAAATATATTATGGTATATTTCAAGGAATAGCAAAGTATGGAAAAGAACATAAAGCTGGATCTGTTTTTGTAAAATAATTGATAAATGCAGAGAATTAAAGTATGCACATTGAATTTCCAGGAAGAAATTAATGTCCAACATAATAAAAGTTTGATTCTATAAATTAGAACCATGTTGTTTTTGTTTTTGTTTTTCCAAGAGTTTTATGGTTTTTCCTTTAAAGACAAGAGAGGGGGTCTCATTTATTTGTAAATGAACAGCCAGTTGCCCAAGACTTTTGCTAACTGGTTTATACTTTCCTTGCAAATTTGAAATGCTATGTTTATCTATAGGCATGGTTCTGATTTTTAAAAGCCAGTCAGTTTCACTAATTTTAATCTTCTCCAGTTCTAGCACTAGACATTGTAAATAAATATAGCTTTATAGTATGTCTTGATACCTGGAAGGGCAAATTCTCTCATTATCTTTTTCAGAACATGTTTGACAAGTTTTTCATAAATATTTTTCCAAATGAACTTCAGAAACAGTGTGTTAAATTCCAAAAACATATTAAATTATGAATTAATTTAGGGAAACTTGACTTTTAAACAAAATCAATCCCTCCACTGAAGAGTATAATGTGTTTCTATTCATTCTGGTCTTTACTATTCTTCATTAAAAGTTTTTCTCTGTTTTGTTTCATTTAGAGTTAAGTTTACTCCAAGGTATTTTCATTTTGTATTATATTGTGGACAAATACCCTTCCTTTAAAATTATTATTAATTTAAGATTATAATGCTGGCATTTGAGAAAGCTATTGATTTTATGTACTCCAGTTGAACTAACATATGAAATCTCATATGGAATTTCATAAAGCCATAATTATCAGACTCGCTTAGGGTTCTGTGTACAACAAATACCATGTGATAAATATTGCAGCTGAAAAACAATGAAGCAAGGAGAAGAAGCTGTTCTTCATTCACACAGTGCTCATTCCTCAGTAAAGGTTGCTATCAATAGTCAAAGCACAACCAGATATTCCTAAGATCCAGAAAGCACAGGAGAAATGGTTGGTGGCAGTGGGAGAAACAATCTCCATCAGACAACCAGACCACCTAAACAGGACACCATGTGTTATGTATAAACCATAGTCATTCTGATGGATGCTAGAAATACACATTACCTCCTCAGGAACTCCTATTCGTTTAGCTGGGATATTCTGAAATGCACTTTCAAATAAGTTTTGTCCAATATCACCATAGTTATCAGCAGCAGACTTGGAATAGATTACTCCCTATGTTTAAACATAAAAGAGGAACAAATAAAATGTATATAAAATTAAATTTTAATTGTAAAGACATCAAGGCAGCCTAATAATCAATACCAAGAATTACATGACTTAAGTTTACTAGAAAAGTTAGCATTTCTAATATTAATTTTGCTCAATATTGTCAAAGAGGTATGGTCAACCACCGTCCACAAATGCATGGTCCGAGTGCTCATCTGTGACTTCCTCTTCCTTAAAACACAGACAATCCGTGGATTTTTTTTTCAAGGGAGATTGGTTTCCAAAAAGCATAGTTATATAAGAAGGAAGGCATTTAAGTGGGAACAACAGGTCAAGGTACTCTGTCAACTTTATCTTCCAGTAGGTATCTCGACTTCACAAGGAAAGATTAGGCAATAGCTACATGAGTCTAAGAAATACAGCATTTTCCTTTTAAACCAGAGTGAAATAAAGCAACAAAATATTTGAATTCAAATAAATAAACTACAACTTTAATTGTTTAAGAATATTCCATCTATCTTGTACTAGCTTTTCAAGGGCACAAGGCCAGGGCAATTACTTGAAAAACTATATGACACAGGAAAAAGCTATTTGCTCTAGATTCTAACTAGAGGTTAGAGGGAGGAGAGGAAAGATGACATTTCCTCAGTATGAATTACTCTGAAGGATACTAGGGAGATATTTTGGTTTCTAATCAAATGATGTGTAACATTTTATTTAAAGAGGATGGAATATTTTAAAAGTACTAAATTTTAGATATTAAACCTAAAAAAATCTCTGATGGACAAACAGAATTAGCATTGTACTTATCATACTGACATACCATTGAAGATTTTTTTGAAGTCACTATTTCAAGATATCAACATTAGGAATGGTACTATAAATAATTTGTGCTATAAGTATTTGAGTGTATTATGTAAGGTTAGGTAATATACCTGTGGAGGACTAAAGCAATATGAGGTCCTGGCTAGAGCTTGCAATTTTGTTAAAGAGGAAGTTTTCTCTACTAACTTCAATAAGTTGGTTCATACTTAGCTCCCACTGAGTAGCATTGATAATAATAGCTATAGCTATTATATAATTAGATCTGTAGATAATATCCAAAGTATGATAGTGTTTCAGTGGAGAGATTATTGCTATCTTAACAGTGACCAGAAATATCAGAGAAAACGTAGAATTTAAGCCAAGTTATACAAGATGATTGAGATATTCCATCTAATGTCTCTCTTGGAATCTGTGGCCAATATATAATACCAAGGGGGCTTAGCTGTAGCTTCTTTCACAAAAATGAGTTTTTGAAATTGACTATATCTATATTATAAATTTCCCCATCATCTATAGTATGATTCAGAGAAATTTCTCTTGATTTCTAATTATCTTTTTTTTTTCTGATTGATTTTTGAGAGCTCCTTTTCAGAACCCTGACATTCATGTCTCCTAATAATTAATGATAAACCAAAAAAAAAAAAAAACATAATTATCTAGAAAAATTTACTCTTCAAAGCAGTGTTTCTCAACCTTCACTGTGAATATTCATTTTCTAGGATGCTTGATAAAATGCAGATGCCTGGATTCCATGATTTGGAGTAAAGTTTATACATCACTATTGTTTAACATTTTGCAAATAGTTATAAAATATATGAGAATCACTGGCTGAATTTATTTGACAAACTGATTGTCAATCAGACTACTTCTGTAATGCAACTTTGAGATTTTATCTACCTTGTAAGTCAATCTTTTATAGTACACTTGTATATTTATTACCTACATGGTAGCAAGCAACCTGGCTTGCTACAAACATACAACAACACAAATGGAATCAGAAGGGCACAATTTGTTCACAGATTTCATATGGCACATTCACTTACAGGAGCAACACAATTGATCCTCACTCCATTGCTGGCCCATTCCAAAGCTAAGGATTTGGTGAGGTTGTAAACACCTTCCCTTGCAGCTCCACTGTGCCTTTAAGAACAAAAGAAAGCATTACAATGAACTTTTATTGAATATTTTCTTCTTAACTAAAGTTGTCAAGTGACCGATGACCAGGCAGAACTCTAGGCGAACCATCTCGTTATGAGTCTGTATTGTTGAGTCTCTGCTAGACAGAAGGAGAGAACTGGGTACTTCTGTAGTAAGAGAGGCTTATTTTGGTTCATGGTTCTGGAGGTTCAAGTCCAAAATAGGGCAACCCCATTTATTAGGACGTCTGGTAAGGGAGGCACATGGTGCCATTCTTGGAACAAGTATCACATCTCAATCTAGAAAGCAGAAAGAGAGAGAGAGAGAGACTGGGATCCCACAGTTCTTTTTGAGAGCATGCTCTCAATAAGTTAAGGACCTTCCTCTAGGCTTCACCTCTTAAAGGTTAGCAGCACCTCCCAATATCACTGCCATGGGCCAATCCTTTACAATTGGAGCTTTGAAGGACACTCGTCCAAACCATAGCATTAGAAAAGGGTTGAATAAATTATGTGTTCTGCTTTACAGAGTGGCACATTAGATCACCATAAAAATAAGAAGAAAACTCTTTAGATGATGGTGCAAATAAATCTCCAACATATGCTGTGTATTTGAGAATAGCTAGATACAGAATACTGTGTACAGTACAACATGATTTTACTTATCAACAGGGAAAAGAGATGCTCAAAAACTAATATTAGTAATTGCCTGTGTGAATGAGAGATGCCATAAAGAACTGCTTTTATTTCTTCTAAGACCCTAAGGAAGATAAACACATAAGAAAGAGGAGTAGGTAGGAAAAGGAACTACAGTGGCATAATTTGCCTGCATTCTTTATTTTTTTGGGGGTAACATCATCTTAATTCCACTTAAGAACCCCACCCCTTGGTCATTCTCAGTTCATGTCCAAGTGGCGTTGACCCCAGTTCCTCAGTCTTGGGATGACCATGCATAGAAGAGCAACATCATTCCCACAAGATTTGGTTGATGGCTGCACTCCTGACCCAAGTGGGGTTAGTGTTATGGTTTGGATATGAGGTGTCCCCAAGAGCTTCTGTGTTAATGCAGGAATATTCAGAGGTGAAATGATTGGATTGTGAGAGCTAGTCCATCCTAGTTCAAATGAACTAACAGGTGATAACTGGAGGCAAGTGGGGCAGACTGGAGGAAGTGAGTCATTGGAGTTTGCCCCTGGAAGGGGTCATCTTCCCTAAGGCCCCTCCCCCATACCTGCTTCCTGATGAGCAGTGCTCCTCTGCCCACACCTGTTCACCATGTGTTCTGTCTCACTGCTAGTCCAGAGCAGTGGACTAGCTAATCATGGAGTGAACCTCTGAACTGTGAGCCAAAATAAACTTTCTTGCTCTAAGTTTTCTTGTCAGGTCTTTTGGTCACAACAATGAAAAGCAAACTAACAGAGTCAGCTAATGAGAATCCTCTCTGGAACTTGCTGGTGCTGGTATTGTTAGTATGATTTTTTTCAGCACTATTTGGGAAGCACTCTCTCATTGGAGAGTTAGAAAGAGAGGGAGTGTTAACCTCTATCTCCTGCTGGTATCTTTTTTTTTTTTTTTTTTTGGCCACCACATGTGAGAAAAGGCTGCTTGAGAATGAAACAAAGCTAAAAGGAGAGGTAGCTTCCTGCCAACATCATGCCTGAACCTACAGAGTCCCTAGTTCAGGGACCAACATCACATAGGCTGCTAAGCCTGCTCCCAGAGCTTCTGAGACAGCAGATCTGAAGAATGCACAGTGCTGACAAGTTCCAGCTGAGGCTGACACTTCTGTTCCAGAAACCACATTTGGAGAATCACTAATCTAGCTTGAATTATATTTCTATCCCATACAACTGGGATATTATTCAGGAAGGAGTCCTGAATAATACAGAAAGCACATAGGGCATCAGAATTTGCATAGAGGGAAACAAACTATCTACTTGTAGAGTGGCTAATTAAAAGTTTAACTCTTAAAAACTTTTCAGAAAAAAAAAATCTGAGTTTTTGTTAGGAATAACAATTAGCAATTCTGTCTAAAATTAAATAGGTATATTGATTGTATTAGATCTAAGTTAAAGAGATTGGTTAACACAGATTGGTTTCATGTTCCTAACTTAACACGGAAGCTGTCCTCCACCAGTGATGAGCAGTTTAGTAACATTTGGGTTACAGTTGCCACATAAAATGTAGGATATCCACTTAAATATGAACTTCAGAAAAATAAAGAATAACTTTTTAATGCAAGTATTTAGAATACATTTATACAAAAAAAACAGGGCATCCTGGTTTCCCTCCCTTTCTCGGTAAACATGCAACCCCAATCTGAATGGGCATGCTTTTAGAAGTACATTTTAAAACTTCAAATAAAGGAAATACTAAGTATTGTGGTCATAACTCATTGAAGGCATTAATCATCTTGATTGAAGGTATTTTTCCCTACCTACCCACCATCCCCATTCAGGGGACAAAATCCAAAGACATAGGAGGGAAAATTTATAAAAATGCTTACGCGGCTAAAGGAAATCCATTTTTAACAAGGATAATGATGTTTACAATAGATCCTCCATGCTCCTTCATCCAGAGCTTGTAAACTGCAGAAACAAACAACAATCATCTTAAACATGTCCTCTTTCCTGATATCTGTTCTAGCATGCTGCTTACTGGATCTGCTTTCCATTTTAATTTATATTTCTTCTTTTAAAAGCCTGATTACAGGGCTGGGGTTTTAGTTCAGTGGGAGCACTTGCCTTACACATGTGAGGCACTGGGTTCAATCCTCAGCACCACATAAAAATAAAAGGAAAAAAAAGGTATTGTGCCCATCAGCAACTAAAAAAAATTTTTAAAACCTGATTACAGTACAATTTACACATCCTAAAATTCTTCCACTTTATGTATACAGTTTAATAATTTTAAGCAAATATACAAATTATGCAACTATCACCACATTGTTTTGAACATTTAGATCTCCCCAAAACGTTCTTTGTACCTATTTGAAGCCCAATTCATCCTATTTGACCAATTCATCCCAGGTAGATACTCATCTCTTTGTTTTTATAGATCAATAGATTTTGCATTAACCTTTTCTGAACATTTCACATTAATTGAATCATGCAATATGTCATTATCTTTTGCATCTGGCTTCTTTCACTTAAAGTCTGTGAGTTTCATCCACATTGCAATGTGTTAATAGTTCCTTCTTACTATTGAGTAGTGTTCCATGGGTAGATATGCCACATTTATCCATTCATTCATCAGCTGATAAATATTTGGATTGTTTCCACTTTGGTGTGATTATGAATGAAAATCTTTCTGTGGACATGTTTTATTTTCCTTGGATAGAAACCTATGAGTGAAATTACCAGGTCACATGTAACTCTATGTTTAACTTTTTTTAAAACAAACTATTTTCCAAAGGGGTCCACCACTTTACATTCCTACCAGAAATATAGAAGGGTTCTAGTTTTTCTACACTTTCACTGTCTGATTTTTTTTGTTGATACCTATTCTAAGGGGTATGTAGTAGTATGATTTGGATTCCCTAATGACTAATGCTATTGATCTACACATCTATACTTATGTCAGCAGGACAAGGTCCTAAATCAAGAAGTAGATTCAAATAAAGAAGTGTAAGCTCAAAATTGTTTGGGCTATTCTGGATCCTTTACATTTCCATGTGTATTTCAGGATAACTTGTCAATTTCAATAATTGTTTCTAGGGATTTCATTGAATCTGTAAATGTATTGGGAGAGAACTATCATCTTAACAATATTGAATCTTCCAATGCATGAGCCATGGAATGTCTTTACATTGCTTAAATCTTCTTAATTTATCAGCAATATTTTGTAAGTTTTTGACATACAAGTCTTACATTCCTTTTGCTAACTTCATTCTTAAATAATTTATTTTTTGAGGCCCCATTTGATATTAAGGCACTCATTCTATTCATACAAAACAAGGTATTGCTTCAGACTCTCTTTAATAGAAACAGGAATTTTAAGAATTTAAAGATCAGAGAAAATTTGGTACCCAATCCCTTTTAAGGCTTTAGCAAAATAAGAATACTTTGCCATTACTTAGTATTTTCCTGTGAATTCAGACTAACTTTTTAAAATGACAGAAAAAAAAAAACAAAGGTAAAACCCTAGAAAAGAAGCTACAACCTATAATGTATATTAAATTTTAGATCGTTTTTTTCACATTATTTTACATTGCTGAAGTTGGAATGTTTTTACAGTTGATAACATCTTATTAATTAACAGTATTTTCACTTTCTCAATAAATAGATAATAATTTAATTTTCAAAATCATCAATTTGTAACCTCCAAATTAGAAATGGACTCCAACAAGGATCTAAATGGCATTAAAACTCACTGGGTAAAAGGACACAGGAAAACAGTATCTTTACGTGACCTCAAAGATCACTTCTAATTTACACATAGAAAAATTATTTCTCTGCAAACTTCACAGACCTCCAAAGGTAATGCAATAAGAAGTAGATAGGCCATTTATGTTGGGTTCTTTCCAGAAATCTTTAAAATGCATCTAATTACCACAAAGATAGTAATAGAAATTTAGAATATGGGACATTCTATAATCAATGTTGTAAAATAAAAATTAAAAAGAGCCTGTTTTTTTTTGTTTTGGATTAGAGGAAACTAAAGAGTCAAAAGTACAATGTATGGAATTTGCTATGATCCTAGATAAAATAAATGGGGAATACATGTCCGTGGCATGAGGTTTCTGAGCCTCTACAGGTTTCTCTCTCACATGATCTCTTTCATCTCCCTCCATGATCTCTCTCTCCACAAGAACACAGTGATTTTTGCCGATATTGATGACACTCACCTGCTTTGCACATGTAAAAGGTGCCTGTCAGGTTGGTTTCAATCACAGCATGCCATCCCTTTGAACTGATGTCTTCAAAAGGAGACAGGAACTGGCCCTCCTCCATGTTTACCAAGAAACTGATCTTACCATAAATAGCTAAGGTAGACTTGACCAAACTATCCACCTAAAGAAAAACATTTAAAGTTCAATAACCTAACTTGCTACTTGAACTGGTCATTTGTCTAGAAGTGTGACAGAATTTGCACTCTCTCTCCCATGGTGAAAACAACTCTGAGTACTAGGATCAATGAACTTTCAGTTGGCAATGAACAACCCTGAAATTCCTACACCAATGAGCAATTCACCAGTGTCCAATCTCACAGATCATAAAGTTAAAATTGTAATTTTGGCAACAAGATATACCTTAAAGTCTGGATCACCACTAAGTACAGCAGGTCTCAGGCAAATTAATTTGTGACCTATCAATAAGGAATAGTGATGAAATCAGGTCAAAATGAACATTAAGAAATGCCTTAAAGGACAAGAGGCCCTTAACACATCCTTGCTTAGCTACCTGTCTTGCTTTCTTCCATCCCTTTCTCCTGAGGTCACTGGTTCAATAAATATCAGCACAAGAGGTTCTTACAGGTTCTGTTAAAGAGCCCCTTCTGAGATAGCAACCACTGGAAAACCTGAAGCACTTCCAGGATTTGGCATCATTAATGCAAATGATTTATTTGCATGAATATATTATTAGATATATTTGCATTACCTCCTCTTCTTTACGGATGTTGCATTGTATGGGAGTGATCTGAGCCTTGCTGGAGGGAGGTAGGGTAGCTTTCAGTTCATCTGCTGCAGATTTTAGTCTTTCAATCTTCCGGGATGCAATGACCACATTACAACCTTAGGAACAAACAGGCAGAGAACAAATAAATAAGCTTTCATGTGAATTGTTCACATTCCAACAATAATAATGTATAGAAGATATTTTGTGTGCTATGTTCCTGTAAACAACAACAATAAAAAAATAGTCAGAATATCTTTTGTGGACAAGATAGAATAGTAGGGAAACCTGAAATTACTCCTCTAACCTGAAACAAAAAATTGGATAAAATACATGAAATGATGGTTTTCAGGCATTGGAAATCAAGCAGCACTGGACTACAGACAAGCAAATCCGTGAGCCCGATGAATATGGCAGCTCATCACCTGGAGAAGGAGGGACCCATTCAGAGGCCAGAGGTCACTTCAGCAAGAAAAAGTGCTGTCTTGTCACAATTGCCACTTGCCTTTGACTTTCCTTTTAGCTACTGTATCTAATCATGTTCTGCTCAGTAACAGAAAGAGAAGACAAAGTAACTTGAAGACAAAATAAAACTGTTTTCTCTGATATATGTAAGCTAGAGAGAAAAAAAAAAAAAAAGGAAAAGAAAAGAGACCTCATGAACATAGAAGCGGGACCAACAAACTAGAGAAGGGGTGAAGGATGGATGGTAAAGGGGAATAAGGAGGAATGAAACAAACTAAATTATGTGGCGCACATGTACAAATATATCATAATGAATCTCATTGTTATTTATAATGATAATGTACCAATCAAAAAATACTTTGTAAAAAGACTGGCTTGAATTCAACTTGAGTGGTCTTGGGCACTCCCTTGACAGAATCAGGACTTCCCATGTCTAACAGCATCTGTTAATCAGAGAAAAGTTATCCAATTCTGTCTCCTGTAGCCTTCTCTGTTAGCTAGGCCTTTCAGTGTTCTCTCAGCAAAAGAAAAGCCAAAATCACGTGGATGTGAAAGACAACCCACTAATCACCATTTTACTCAAGCTATACTTGCCTCCCAAGACAGTGGTCGTTTTACTGGAAAAGATTGAGATGACATTTTATTTTATGTGCCTAGTTTGGGTTTATAATAACAACTTCCAGGAAATAACCATTATTCTGTCATTTAAAAAAAAAAAGATGAGGAAGTCATAACAAAAATTATTTTATATTCTATCAATGTAAGGAAATTCATTTTCAAAACAACAACAAAAATGTGTAAGTATATGAAATATTTTTTCTAGGGAGATGCTCCATCACTTTATAAGCATCCAAGATTACAATATCACTGTCTTAATGTTTCAGTCTGTGCCATCAAAATAGTCTGCCATCTTACCCCCCAATGACATAGTGTTTCGACCAAAGCAAATTTACTAAAAAGTAAAACTCAAATGCATGAAAATTCACCAAGAGTTCTACAAGGTAAACTAGGATCCTACAAATCTGCTGAGAGAAGCCAAACGTATAAAATGATCACCAATTCTGATTTTCTTATGACTTTTTCAGGAAAGGGGACAGAATTTAGTGTTAGGAGTAGAGTGGGTAGGAATGATAACATGCAACACCAAGGCCAGAATAGGAAATGGTAATTTTCTTTTTTTCCTATTAAAAATGTATATAATTTCATTTCTTTAAACATAACAGTTTGAGCTGGGTGAGGTGGCCCTCACCTGTAATCCCAGCAACTCAGGAGGCTGAGGCAGGAGGATAGCAAGTTCAAAGCCAGCCTCAGCAATGGCAAGGTGCTAAGAAACTCATTGAGACCCTGTCTCTAAATAAAATACAAAGTAATGCTGGGGAGATGACATCCCATATAGAGGCCCACCCAAGAAAAAAAAATATATATATAACAGTTTGTTGTTGTTTTTGTTTTGTTTCTTAGTTCATATCATGCCATATCTTGGAAACACAATTGTTACCAAGGTAATTTACATGTTCATTAAAAAACATTTTTTTTATGAAGAATTGGGAATAAAACCCTTACCCAGAATGCAGGAAGCCCTGTGAATTCAATCCCCAACAACAGAGGAAAATGCTAACGATGTTATAAACTTCCTTCCAGTCTTTTAATTATTTTTCATTATTATTTCAATTTTTCATTGAAATATTTTCTTCATAATCACGCTTTTTCCAATTATATGGTATGCATTTCTCCACATGAAGTGTTCATTTGGGTCAATATAATATTTCGTTGTCATTGATTTAACTATTTCCCTCATAATGGATATTTGGGTTATTTCTAATTTTTCACTACACGAATAATCCAATATCTTTGAATTCAAAGCTTCGCTTGTTCCCATTGTTTCCTTGGAGTAAATTCCTCAGAAAGGAATTAGTAAAGTATAAAGCATGAACATTGTAAATATTTTGAATGTTATTTCTAAATTACCCTCCAGAAAGGTAATAACATATTCTTCTGCCTTTCTCATTCCCTTATCAACACTTCAATTTCACACAAGGTTTTTTGTTTGTTTGGTGGGGGGGGGGGGTGAATTCAGGGGCACTCCACCACTGAGCCACATCCCCAGCCCTATTTTGTATTTTATTTAGAGACAGGGTCTCACGGAGTTGCTTAGCACCTCGCTTTTGCTGAGGCTGGTTTTGAACTCGCGATTCTTCTGCCTCAGCCTCCAAGTGCTGGGATTGCAGACGTACACTACTGCATCCATCTTGCACAAGGTTTTTAAACTGTATTAGAAAAACAATAGTATCTTATTGTTTCACTTTGTATTTTATTACACATAAAGCTGATTATTTTCTCAGATACTTATTTGTAGTTTCTCTTTTGGAATGCTTGTCACATCATTAACCTATTTTTCTATCAATATACTGAATTTTTTGTTTATTTGTAAGGGCTCTTTATATAATAAGACTATAGGTCTTATGTTGTAAATATTTTTCTTTATAATCCTTTGAACTTTATACTGTTTCTTTTTAACTCATTGAAGACTGACTTCTTCAAATACGTAAATTTAGCTGTTTTTCCTGTGTGGGTCTTTCCTTGTATATGTTTACAAGGTCCTTCCTTCATCCAAGTTAAGGTAGATATTTACTATATTAGGGGAGGGGGATTATGAAAGAGATGTGAGAAAATAACACAACAGAAGCCTCTCAATGTGTTGAGCCCTTTTCCAGCTAAATGAACTCTCCCCTTGTTTCATGATCACTGGAATTGGGCAACATTTAGAAGAGGTTAATTTTAAAACAAGTACACAATTCCATAGCATGTACTGTACCCCAGGCACTGTATCTCTGGCTCTAAGCCCTTTTAATATATAACCTAGTGGCTCCAGGTCCAACGCTCCTCCACGATTTCTAAGAACTCAGCTCCCTCCCTTGCGGTTGTATTTTTGCTCACCTCTATGATCCCTTTGCTTTACAATGCTATCCTATCCCAGCCCCGCTAGTTACCCAGACGAGCCTCTGCAGACCCGTGGCTCTAGGTGCCCAGGTCCAGAGACCTGCATGCGTACCCAGGTGCAGAAGTTCCTTCGCGATGGCCTTTCCGAGGCCGGTGGCCCCGCCGGTGACGATGGCCGTTTGGTTCTGCAGCAAGCCGGCCGCCAGGCAGCTGTTGCGCTTTGTCCAAGAGCCCATGGTCCCGGAGCGTCAGAAAGCGGCGCCCGAAGGACTGCGTCAATCTGGTTACCCAGATGTGGGCAGGGCTAAGGGCCCGCGCCCACGTGATCCTCAAGCCCCGCTCGGCCCCGCCCCCCGGCGGCGCTTCGCTTTCTTACCTGCTGGACGGCTCTGCTGCCGCCGCCTCCCGCAGTTCGCATCCTCCACCGGCCTGGGTCCGTGGGCACTTGTGGGTGAGATTCCTTTTTCCTTTCTTTATTTTTTCTTTTCTTTTCTTTTTTTTTTTTTTAATCTTGATGTCACTGGGGAGGAGGAAGAGGGAAACACACACACACACACACACACACACACACACACAAAGCGAGTGTGTGCTGTATTTTGAAAATTCAACCCTCGGGGCCATAGCTTTCATGGTTAATTAAAATTAAATCTCCAGTGCATGGGAAAAGAAAGGCTGCAGCTCGCAGCCCTGGCTGCGCCCTCCAGCGTCAAACATCAGGCTCTTTGGGCTCCACCTGCTGTGTGCCGCTGACTGGGAAGAGGAGAAGGGGGGGCAGGCTTAGCTGAGGGGAAGGAAGTGCATATTCCTGATCCCTTCATCCTCAGGGATGGAGCCCAGGGAAGAAGGGGGAGAGGGGTGGAAGAGGAGGTACGGATACAGTTATCCACTAACCAAGATAATAAATGGTTTAAAAAATAAGCTCAGGCCCACTTCCACCTCATCTCCCGCACCCCACCCAGGAATGAAGGAAAGCAGGCACCGCTAACCAGATTTGAAATCTGATCATATCAGCAGAGCTACATAAGTCAGAAAGGGAATTTTTATTTGATGGTTGCATGCTTCCTGCAAGACTCATCAGTAGGTTATGCTTGAGTTCCTGTCTTCTAGTTCATTCCCAATGCAGAAAGACTGCTGAGGATGGGGGGCATTTCTCACCCGTGTGTTGGTGCTGGGTAACAGGGTTTTATTATTCAGATGCTGCTCCTTATTTTCACCTTCAGAACTTGGCAGATCTATTGAATGTGTCAGGTGCAGTGATCTTCAACCAGGCAAGATGCTTTCTCTAAGTCTGTTGTTAGAGTGCAATATTTTCCCTGCCAGGTATTCAAATCATGTAAAAGCCAGCAGGTGCCATCATTTTGTTGTTGGGCCCATCACTTAAAATTCACCAAGCAAATTGAAAATGGGTCCGGATAAGAATGGAACCAGACATCACTTCCTCCACTGGGTTCCTCCCACCAGCAAGACTGCAGTTCTTGTTGGACAGCCACACTTCCTCCCTGTTCTTCCCTCCCCTTGCCCTTCTGTGACCTCCTTTAGAAACACTTCCCCCTCTATCATTGTTGCTGAAGAATTCCAGTCTATACTCATTAAAGAAGGAAGCTCTTCTGGTTCACATTGACTAGAGAGAGCTGAGTGATGAATCACGTACCCTTCTATTTAAGTCAGTTACGTAGATATGACAAAAATTTTAAAATTACACCATTGACACTTTTTTTTTTTAGAAAGTAAATTTAAATAGGAAAGTCCAAAGTATTGTTGCAGAGAAGTAGAATTCCTGGTGCTTTGATCTCATTGGTAAAGTTTTGTTGTTTGGTTGGTTTATGGTGCTGGGGATTGAACCCAGGGCCTTGCACATGCTGGCAAGTGCTATATCACTGAACTACACCTCCAGGCCCCAAAATATGTTTTTTAAACAGAAAAATAAATATTGACTCAATTCTCAGGGTTATGAAAAACTTCAGAATTCTGAGAAAATTTAGGCTTGCTTTCTTCTGAGTGGGAATACTTTAAATTCCTTTTCAAAGATTTTTTTCTTATTTTACTAGTAGTTTTGACTTATCTCAAAGATAATTTTATTGAAGGTATAATGTATTGTGGTCTGTGACCTGGTCTGGACCTGCCAGGGTGGGTCATTGCATGTACACTGCGGTACAATGAGGGCCTGGCATTGTTGCAGCCTCTGTGTGGTCACTGAGGGGACCGAGAGTGGGAAGCTGACATCTTCCAGTGAAAAGGTGACTGGGAGTCAGTGATGCCTATGAAGATGACAATTCCTCAGCTACATGGAAGTTGCAAGATGAAAAGTGAGAAAGCTCTTTTTCATAATCTAGGTAAGACCTGTGATTGAGATGTGAAGTCTCTTCAAGGGATCTGTTGTTTAAAATAAGGAGGTTTAGTCTCTTTGTTCCTGGGGCCTCAGGGTCTAAAAGTCTGCTACCCACCCCCCCTAAGCCTGTTGGCACAGCAGTTCTGCTTCTTGGAAGCTCTGTTTTCAAATTTTAATTCTGGCACGCATTGGAGCCTTCTCTTCTGAGGACCACCATGCCACACTGCCCTGACCACTCCTTTGACTGAATCAAACACTGCTCTTCCCTGCGCTGCTCCCCATCACCGCCTCCTTTGTCCTAGGGAACTGTGCTCTTTCCACATCCCCTGCTGCCATCTCTCCCCACCCCCATTAGCAATGACTCCCTTCCTCTTCTGTAAATGCTCTTATTGCTCACCCATCTCCTCGCCCTTCCTCTGCCCCATCTGCCTGGTAACTTCATTTTCTTCCCTCTGTAAAGCAGCTGCTATCTCAGATTGACAGGGTTTGTGGGATTCTCAACATGTAGACTCACAGAATCTCAGTGTTGAAGGAATGCCAATGAGGCATCTAGTCCTGCCCGTCTTGAAGCCAAACCACTCCTGAGACAGCTCACATGAGTACGACTCAACCAGTTCACAATATTCAGCTGATATTTATTGAGCACCTGCCATGTGCCAGCTACTACTCTAGGCAGAGATAGAGTGCAGTCAATCAGACATTTTCCTGCCTTTGAACAGTTTATATTCCAGCATGTAGGAATGCTGGAAGGGGGAGTGGAAGGAGTATATGTGCCACAAGAGGTAGGACAACAACCAAGCAAAACAGATCAGAGACTGGAGATCAGGTCTTACAGCTCTTTCAATAGGAAGATGTTTACAGTCCTTGTAACCAACTACCCCTGCTGTTGGGAACTGTTTCTTCTATAGACAGTCAGGAGCTGCTGAACCTGCTTCAGTGTGAGAGCCTTTCAGCACCACATAGGCTATGTAATGATGAGAAAATTACTGCTCACAGGACCAGGAAGGAACAATCTGCTGCTTGACTGTGCTCCACACCGATTTGCAGCAACTGGCTGGAGGCTGGCAGTTTGAAGATGCTGCTCGCCTGCAGTTCCAATCACTTGACACTAGTCCCAGCCAAATTCCTTTCCACCTTTACATCAATGAGACCATCTTTCTGAGAGGGGCTAATGGTAATTTCAGTGGTAAAATGGCAAGAGTTGTATTTCCTAGTTGATAGCACATCTCATGGTGGTAAATTAAGATTAACTAGCATAATCTGGTCATCCCAGATAGCTGATATGTGGTCCTTTGGGGTGACACACACATGTCAGAAAAGAGTTGAAAGAACAGCAGAACTAAAGCAAAGCATTATTCATTTAATAATAAACTAACTTCAGAATAATGAGACTCCACCCTTGCAGCTCCACTGGTTCAGAGTCAATGTGGGAAAAATGCAAAAAGTCAACTCCTAGTTTTCTTAACTCACTGGAGCAGATGCACCCTGATTTGGAAACTGTTGGGCAAAGGTTACTAATTGTCAGCCCATTTGTGTTTTGTTTTGGTTATTTGTGCACATAGTAATTTGCTTAAATTTGATCTAATTACAACAATTAAATCAACTTTTTCCATGAAATTTCAGACCACCCAGTCCAAATGGGCCTGCCTCTCTCTATGAAAGGAGTGGGCTAAACAATACATTTGGTGGGTAGAGAAGAGGGAAACTGAACAGTAACCTCCTGCTTTAGATGAGACTTGAGATCTTGTATTTTCCATAAGCCCTACCATTTGTTATTGTGTCTCTAAGTCTTGGCATCATTACCTTTTACTAGCTTATTTCAGCCATACTTCAACCACATACATTACTGTTATCCTACAGTGAATATGTGAGCAGAGGTTTCAAAAATTCCTGGCTTCTGCACCCACCAAATCCACAAGTTCTGGTGAGTATTTGGATGGGTTTGAAGAACTAATGGATCAGTTCTATTCCAGTGACCAGCTGGCAGCAGAGAGATGTGAGCAGACTCCATGGAAACCATGCCTGGTGGTGAAAGGTTGATGAAGGCACAGTGAACCCCTCTGTGGATTGGACATGGAGATTAGTGCCCGAGTGACTGATTGGATAGGACCTGGCCAGCAGGGACTAATGACCAGACTTCCTCTTGATGACCCTGTTCTATAAAGATACTATAGCTGGGCTTGTTTTATGGTGTTGGGAATTTTAAGATCTTTACTGAATGTATAAGAACTGTTGGTTTCTTTCAACAAATCTTCCTTTTGATACATTGCTAGCCATCTCATTATAAGCAGAAACTAGTATCTTCTACTGGACTGTATTAAATTTTCCTTTGAGTTTATAGTGAATCTTGAGCCAGTATCTGTGTAATATACTTTGTACTGGACAGCCGAGTTTCAGAATTCCTGGCCTATCCAGGAGAATCAAAACTGCTGACCACTCATTATCAGGGATGAAACTAACTAACTCTGAAAATGCATATTAAGTTCTCCCCATGCCCCAGGGCTGACAAATTGGAACACAGCAGATGGACAGAGATGTAAAATAACTTTGGATAATCCTTGTATATTAATTAGGATTTCTGTGTGACTGCCTTAAGAGATCAAAATGATTGTGGATTAGAGCAAGTAGGATTTCTTTTTCATGTATATCAGTCCAAAGAAGGAGGGTTTGTGGTCATTAGGGTAGCTTGTACACCTTCTATCCCATTCCTCTGCTCTTCTAGGGGGTGCATTTGTCTGTGTAGGCTGCAGATGGTTCATTTAGCCCATGTTTCAGTCCTCAAGGAGTTGAAAAGAGGAGAGGGCCATACTGAGAAGTTGCACACTCACATGCACTTAATCCCATTGTCCAGAGATATCAGATGATCACATCAAGCTGCAAGAGTGCTGAGAAATGGCATCTTTACTAGGGAAACCATGTAACCAGCTGAAACCTCCATTCTTAAAGAGGAGAAAATAAATGTAGGGGGAGAACCTAGCAATTCTGTTGTGACTAGCATATAAAGGAGCTTGTTAATATCTCTATTAAATTTCTGTTTGGCCTCAGTCTTTGACAAAATCGGACTGATCCTTAATTGCTACCACTTCAACTAGTCCCTTCAATTTTTTTCTTAAACATCTACTTATTATTCTACTTATATGCTATCACTTCACAGAGCTTATAGTCTAGTAGAGGTGATAGACAATAAACATGTAAAAGTACAAATAAACACAATTGGAGTTATTGATAAGTCTTATGCAGGAAACAGACTTGTGACAAAGAATAAAGAGGGGAGCAAGGTCCTTTTTTGGTTGGGTGTCAAGAAAACCTCAGAAAAGTTGAGATTTGAACAGAAACTTGGAGAAACTAAGGCAATGACCATGTTGTGGAGCAGCATACCAGCCAAGGCAGACTGCATTTAAATAAGCCTCAGGTGGAAAAGGATTTGGTGCTTTGGAGGAATGAGAGGCAGCCAGTGTGATTACACAGGATGGGTGTGAGGGAAGTGCAATATAGGATGATAGGATGGGGAGGGACTGGACCTTGCAGGTCTTTATGTCACATAAAAAGTTTGAATTTCATTTTATAACAGGGGGGAGTCACAGGAGAGAATTTTTTTTGGCGGTAAGCAAGCAGAGAAAACCACCTGCCACCCAGCTAAAACACCCAGTTTTCTGACACACATAATTGTGGGTATGTGACAATGTGTATTGTTTTAAACCCCTAAGTTTGGGGTAATTTGTTACATGGCAACAGTTAACCATATATATTTTACTGAGACATGGCTGATCTCATTAAACTTCACAGAAAAGTGAATAAAAGTACCCAAAAATTCCAGAAAAGAGCTTGTTCTGTAGCTACGATACCAAGTAACTGCCAGTACTTCTTTCAAACCTTTTCAGTCAGAAATCCCCTAAGTGAACATGCTTTGAAGCTAGCTCATCAGTGCCAGCTCCTCTTAACTGAAAGTCACCTGATGGTCTTTCAGAAATGACTTGACTGATGGATTAGTTTCCAAAGGCATCTTCACTGAGTACAATGATTTCAGATTCCATATGTTAAAATCCTAAGCCCCACTGTGATGGCATTAGGAAATGGAATCTTTGGGAGGATATTAATTGATGTTTACTAATTAAAGAGGCCTGAGGAGAGTTACATAGCCTTTCCACCATGGAAAGACACTTAAGAAAGAAATATTTATGAACAGAAAATGGGCCCTCACTAGACATCCAACCTGCTGCTGCCCATCTGGGACTTCCTAGCTTCCAGAACTGTGAGAAGTAAATTTCTGTGTTTATAACCTTCCTAGTCTGAAGATTATAAATAACCTGTATTGTTATAGCAGCCCCTTCTAAGAGGGAATTTGTTGATCCATTGAACAGGCTTAAATGGGTTCAAATAACTGCATTTTACCATGGTTACAAAACAATCCAGTCTTTCCTCATGTGTGGGAAATTTTTGTATTCTCAAAAGATCATGTTCTAATTGTAGGGAAATTGGGAAGCATGTTTCCAGATGAATGGGGGATAGTGTCTGTTTGATGAACTGACACTGGCCAAGCACCTGTTTAAAACGAACTGTGCCCGAAGCAAAGAATGGTGCCCTACAGGTAATTACCAGAAGCTTACCACTTCATGTTTCATATTTTTTTATCAGATTTCCTTTGGTGATTCTGGGGATTGAACCCAGGGTCTCACACATACAAGGGAAGCATTCTAGCACCCCAAACCTTTTAAAAACTTTTAATTTTGATATAAGATATTTCTGAGTTGTCCAAGATGATTTCCAACTTGGCATCTTCCTGCCTCAGCCTCCCAAGTAGCTGAGATTACAGGCATGCATCACCATGCCCAACCCAACCAAATATTCGAATAGCATCTTCAAAAGTCATCTCTCTCCTTGCCTTCAGATAGGACTTCCCCTCACCATAATTTGACAAGATGGTTATATTTGTCTATACACTGCCTAGAGACTCTTCTCTTAGCCCCTATTTCCTGTATTTTTTCCATTCTTTGGCTTAGAAAGATCTTTCTATCTAATATTGTCCTCTCCCATTGTGACCGTCCAAGTCAAGTGTATTAGAACCCTGAACATTTTCCTGTTTATAAAGTCCTTCAACAATGGATATCATCTCTGTGCATGTGTTTACTCTTCCCCACATCTCACAAGAGAACAAGAAATATGAGATTTGCAGTTTGCCTATTCACTGCATTGTTTGGATTTCTTCTCTTCCTCTGAACACATCTTAAAAGAAAGGGATAGGGTACAGAAAGAAGACAAACTTTGTCCCAGCTCTGCAGCTCTGGGATCTGCTTGAGTTCCCACTTCCAAACCCTAGTTTGAAAACAACACACCCAGCACATAGGGAGCGGGGAAGGAAACTATAGCAAAGCAGAAGCTCTAAGTCAAAAACACTGTGGATCAGAGTACAGTTGTACTCCTAATATAGGTATAAAGTGGCTTGATCAGAGGTGATTAATATCATAGGATTACCATAATGCAGCTTCCTCCAATTTTCCTAGAAGGCTTGTGAACTATATTTTTGCATTAAACATAGACACTTAGAGAGTAGAATTTTAAATTGATATAAAATTTTAAAGATGGAAACTTGAAAATATCAACCTTGAAGAGAACCACATCCTCCCAGCCTCTATATTCCCTCTGGATAGATGTTCATTTTTCTGTGTTGGAACTACTTTGGTGATGAGCCCTGGTTGAGATTATTAATGCTCTAGACATACTCCTAGGCGGGTATTTACCTTGGGAAGTCCCTCTGCTCTGATTCTTCCTGCATACACTTTTATGCTCTTAGATACCACAACCAAAATGAATTCCAAAGCCCAATAACTTCCTGGGAAATCATCTGAATTTAAGAATCAGTGCTCCTCAGTCTTCTTCATTTTCTTTGTGTGCCTTAGCTTAAAATGTCAAACTCCAGGTAAGGTTCCTTAATTTTCCTCTAGAAAAATCAAAATCAGCCCAAGGTTATTATGCAAACATTAACAGTGCACCAAGAATACAGCATCTTCTCTAAAAGATGTGACAGATTCTCCTTGCCTTGGTCTACCTGGAGAACAAAGAGAAGATGGAGTGTTTATGGTAGAAGTACATCCTCCCTTCATTCTCCCAGCATGCAATAGGACAGATTTCTACAGTTTTCTGAGGTCTTGAGCCAAGAAGAAGCCAAGATATGGATTTCCTTTACAGAATAGCAAGGTAGAGGCAGATGGTGAAGTTGCACCATTTAGGGATGGCTTGTTCAAAGTTTGCTGTCATTCATTTAAGTATAGTTGTTTGACTCGATAGCTAGAAGTCCAGACTACTGGTCTCAGCCATCTCCATCTATGGTGGGAGCATATTGATTTTAAACCCCCATGTGCCTGTACATCTTCTTCAGTGACTCGTTCTGCACCTCCCAATGGGACTGATTTTTTCGGTAATATTATACATTACACAAATGACAAAAATAATATTGTAATAAAAATTTTATTTGCTATCTGTTCTTATAAGAGTATTTCCACTGGGTTCCCAAAATAGTTACAAGAAGTAAAGAGAGGGGAAGGCTTTTGCCAAGTTGGGGATGATTTCCCAAGGCCTTCTCCATCTTACTCCATTTTCTCCCTGTTGATATCTTTGCTTTCCTATCTTTCAGGTGATATACATCCTTGGGACATCTTTGCATAGCCCTCTCCAGAAAGAAGCTCTGTGATGTGTGGATCGTGACCTTGCTCAAGCAAGTCACACTCTTTATAAGGCACAGCTAGACAATAGGACTGGTATGGAAGAGCCGGCACCATTGGAAGGCCAGGAGCAACCCCCAAGCCCCCACCAGGGCTCTCTGAGGAGGGCTGTGGCTGCTGCCCTGGCCCTGGATGGGGAATCTACAATGGGTCGCAGGAAAAAAAAGAAGAAAGAATCCCGCCCAGAATCTATCATCATCTACCGGTCAGATAATGAGAAAATGGATGAGGAGCCTGAGGAATCAGAAGGTGGAGATCAACCTAAAGAGGAGGAGGGAGATGATTTCCTAGACTATCCCATGGATGATAGTGAGTCTCTCTGGGGCCCCTTGTTGAAAGCCGTAGGAAGGGAACCCAAGAGGCAGATTTCACCTGTCTATATTTCTTCTTGGTGATTCATTTCTCCCAGGGTTGCCATCTTCATTCAGCAAATTGATATATTAGCACCTATAGTTTTTCTATTCTAGGTGAGATGGAGGAGATCCCTATGCTTTTCAGAACTCCTAGTGTAATGGAAAAAGCTGATTTATGCGCAAAAATTAGTAACACAAGCAGACCATGATAATTACTTAATGTATGTATAATAAAGTCAACAAATTGTTGACTTTCATAATAATCAGGAAAATAGAAATTATGACATCAATGAGATAAAATATTCCTTCATTTGTAGGATTGCCAAAAATTTGGTTAAGTATAATAACATCAATATGAGGAAATTACACTTGAAGTAAAAGTGGAAACTGCTTTAATCACTATGTAGGGAATTTGCTGGTTATTTATTTATTTAGTTAGTTTTACATCAGGAAGCAGGGCTTTATTCTGCAACATGGAGGAAACAGGCTTTGCCACCTGCATTTGTTGATATTTATTAAAATTCAAAATTCAAAATATGTGCACCCAATGTCCCAGAAATTCACAGTATATCTTTTATGAAACTTAAGCCCATGTTCTGCCTGTGTGAGAAAACATGTATAAGAATATTTACTGCTACTAATGGAACTGTGGAGTGTCTGCATTAAGAATAACTGTGCAGCAATGGATGGATGAGGTAGATCTGTTTGTGTAGGGGGACAGATATTCAAGACACAGGCTGACAGAATTAGTCAAGCAGCATCCTGGCTCTCATGGAGTTTACCTATTAGTTAAGGAAGACAAATGATGAGTAAGTCAACCAATAAAAGATAATTTCAGGTAGTAGTATGAGTTGCAAAGACAATAAAACCATGATAGGAAGAAAGTCCTGGTGGAGGGTGACAAAGGGAGAGATTGTGTGGTCATGGAGGATCTCTGAAGAAGTGACATTTGAGTAAATCCAAATGACATGAAGGAGCCAGTGAGAAAAGATGTGGGGCAGAGCTTTTGAAGGAGAGGAAACTGCAAGGGCAAAGGCCTTGAGGGCAACATTGGCCCATTTGCAGAATGAAGTTAATTCTGTTTGGGAGTGTAGAGGACAAGGGGAAGGATGTTGAGAAGATGTCAGAAAGTGGGCCAGATAATGTCACCATTGCAGCTCTTGCAGGTCATAGAAAAGGGTTGGAAAGTTGTTATAAGTGCAAGGGAAAGTGAATGGAGGACTTTTAAGCAAGGGACACACATTGTCTCATTCATAGTTTAAGAAGATCACTCTGGCTTGTCTGTAAGGACTCGATTGCAAAGAGTAAGAATGGAAACTGATGGGGGACCAGGGTGTCACTGCAAACACAAGAGTGCTACTGGAGAAGCTTGAAGTACAGTGTTAGTTGAGAGAGTGCTAGAGAAGAGAGACTGGATTCAGAATATAATGTGGTACGTACTGACAGATTGGAGGTAGGACAAAAGAGAAAGAGGGTGATTGGTAATGACTCCTAGGTATTTGACAAAAGCAATGGAGTGATAATTTTATTTGCTGAGATAAAGGAGACTATGAAACCATTAGGTCTGGGGGAACATACAACCCTTCTATCCCAATCATAGCCCCTGCCAGTCCTGGGTCTGCTCTTAGGTGGCTCTCTTCTGTCTTTTCTCCAGCCATGGGGCAAAGTCTTCCCACCAGAGGGCCCAGGGAACACATCTATCTAAGCCCGTAGATAAGCTCAATCCACCCACACATTTTTAGACTACATTTTACATACCAAAGGCCACAGATTTCCCTTCTCAGTATCTCAATCCCCTTTCCAGGTTGGTCAAAGGATGGCTATTTTGTGATTGTACGTGTGTGTGTATGTGTGTGTAATAGACATATGGAGGGTGTGGATATTTTTGTGGGAGGTATATATGTAGTGCATATGTTGTGGGGTACATGGCATGTGTGTGTGGTATGTGGGTGTGTAAACGGGGAGTGTATGTTATGTGTATGTGTGGAATGTGTGTGCATGTTGTGTGGGTATGTGTGGTATAGTGGAGGGTATGGTATGTATATGTGGTGCAGTGTAGGATTGGAGTACTTACAAGACTGGGGTAGGGTGTATAGTGGGTGTGAGTGGTGTGTGTGTGTGTGTGTGTGTGTGTGTGCATGTGTGGTAAGTGTGTGTATACAGCCTGGATATGAGGGCTGGTATGTCCACTGGCATGCGAGAATGTCCACTCTCAAGAAAATGTAAAGTTAGGCATGAAATGGGAAGGGTGGTGGGCTGCCTACGAGCTGATTGTGCACACATACGATCTTTACACAGATTGATGCTCATAAATGGTATTTTCACAGAGCTTGTTAACTGGAAATAGGATCATTAAAGTGTTGTCTATAGTAAAGTTCCTCACTCTACTATATATAACAAAGATCATGCCACCATTGAGGTCCAGAGAAATGGAGAGAGAACTGCCTTAAATTTTATCAGGGCCCAGACACGTGGAGCAAGAGCTCACCATGGAGTGATAATAGCAGTGGCCACACTCCAAGGGAAGTCTACTACTGACTCCCGGACTCGATGCTTTAAAAAGACTCGTACAGGGCCCAGACGCAGGGGATGCACCGTGATGAAAGTCCCCTCAGACCTTGATTCTCACCTCCTTTGTGCCCTACAGGTATGTGGAACATGCCTTTGGACAGTCGTTATGTCACCTTAACAGGGACCATCACCAGAGGGAAGAAGAAGGGTCAAATGGTGGACATTCATGTCACATTGACAGAGAAGGAGCTGCAGGAATTGACCAAGCCCAAAGAGTCATCAATGGAAACAACACCTGAAGGAAGAAAGGCATGCCGGATGGGAGCAGACCGGGGACCCCACGTGGTCCTCTGGACACTGGTCTGCCTGCCCGTGGTCTTTGTCCTCTCTTTTGTTGTCTCTTTCTACTATGGCACTATCACCTGGTACAACATCTTCCTTGTTTACAATGAGGAGAGGACCTTCTGGCACAAGATCTCCTGCTGCCCCTGCCTCATTCTCTTCTATCCAGTGCTCATCATGGCCATGGCCTCTTCCCTGGGCCTCTATGCTGCTGTGGTTCAGCTCTCGTGGTCCTGGGGGGCCTGGTGGCAAGCTGCCCGGGACATGGAGAAAGGTTTCTGTGGCTGGCTGTGCAGTAAGCTGGGTCTGGAGGACTGTTCTCCCTACAGCATTGTGGAACTGCTTGAATCTGACAATATCTCAGGCAATCTCTCCAACAAGGATTCCACCCAGGAAGTAGAAACTTCCACTGTCTAAACTGCCAACAACTTACTTCCTTCTCTGGATGCAGTAACCTATATATCACCTTAAAAATACCTGTAGATTCTTTCTTCAATTTATCCCCTATCCCCTACGATTCTGAAAAATCTTAACCCACACTGATCTTCCCTGCCATCTTGATGGTTCCTGGAAGGCAGACAACAGAAAAGCAACTGTGCCAAAGCAGTCTACACAGTGAATCGACTCTTCTTGATTCCTTTCCCTAAAATGACCACTTGGATAGGGAACTCCACCGTATATCAATCCAGAAGCTTGAAGTTGTTACTGGTGCTGTAACCCCGGAGAATTTGTGACTCAGTGTTACAGGGAGAATAAAGAAGCTCAGGGGTGGCCAAGTCCTCCAAGAAAATACAGAGATGGAATGAAACATTTAAAGAGCTGGGCTACTATGGCATAATAGAAAGCAGTGATTTGTGTGAATCACTTAGGTTTAGATTGGACTGCAAATAATTAAAGCCCTAAAATATCATTATTAGTTTACTTCTTATATAGAAGTCAGGAGGCAAACAATTCCCAGATCCTGTAAAGCCATTGATACCCCAGGTTTCTTCTCTTCCTCTGTCATTAGTAGGACATTGTTTTTACTACCGTTATCCTCAAAGTTCCAGTGTCTTTAGCCATCACATCCATGTTTCTGGCCAAACAGAACAAGGGGCAAAGAAGAGCACACCCTTCCTGATTAAGGAGACTTCCCACAAGTTTCCCTCTCAACATTTTTATATCTCATTGGCCAGACCTTTAGTCACATGACCTCACAATCAAAAGAAGCTGGGAAATGTAGTCTTTTGTCTAGGTAGTTATATTCTTAGCTAAATATTGGTGTTAATGCTAATTTGAGAAAAAAAGGGAAGAATGACTATTTTGGTAGGCAAGAAGGAATCTCCACCTTATAAAAACTATTTAAGTACATTCAGAATCCCAAACTACTAATACAGTTTTATTTATTTATTTATTTATTCTCTCATTTATTTATTTAATTAGGCTTGAATTTTACCCAGAGAATGTATACATAGAGATGAGCTACCTACACTACATTTGTGCTCTACATAGGTATTAACATCTCTTGTATTTTGCAACTAAACTTCTGAAATGTCATGTGGTTTCAGGGTTCTTTTTTTTAAAGCAATAGTAGATAGGATAATACAATTACATAATGGTAGCATAACCCTTCTTCCTGTTGGTGGAGGTGGAACAGGGGTTGGTGATATTTAATCTACTCTATAAAGACTGAGCAGGGAGGGATTGTGCCTGCTAAGTATTTCCCCAGCAGGGATCAGTCTCCCTAAATATGAAGAAGCCAGGTTTAGCTTCTATGGTTTGGCAAAACCTCGCTCAGCCTTACTCTCTCAGATCTTTCTAGTTTAACAACAAACATGATCTTTTCTATGCAGAGAAGCTTGTCTTCCTGGCCTGGGAGTGTAGATTAGATTAATCTGGATGAAAAAAAAAATTCTGAATTTAAAGAAAAATCATTCCTAAAGGTGTCCTAATTTTAAAATATCAAAGCCTAAGAGGTCAGCAGATATTGGAAGTTTGGATCCTTACAAGAAAAGCTGGTGCTCATTTTTGTTCCCATGTGGGAAAGAAGCTGTTGAAAGAACTGCCTTGACCCAAACCAGAGGTGCCAGCCACACTCGCCACAGAAAGTCAGGAACATTTGCTCAATGCATGGTGCTGTACCCCACCTTCAGAAGAACTTTTTTTTTTTTTAACCGTCATTAGTTTGACTAGAGAAAAAAAAATAGTGTCCAGCATTTTTGAAGATAACCTTGGTGCTTTCTGGTGTATTTGCAGAGATATGAAGAATTGAAATGCAGATAAAATAAAAAGTGAAATCTGATTGACATTTACTCACTTTGTTTCTGAGGCTCTCTGAGATAGCTTTGAATGCGCAGTTTGCAGAAAAAGCGCCAGCCTGGTGACTGTCCTATATATATATAGTGATCTCAGTATGAATCTTTCTGTGTTGACTCTCTGTGCCCCATTAATTCATGCGGATTCTATTTAGGTGAACTGTTAACGTAGGTCACACTTTAAGTCCGCATCAGAAAATTACAACTACATTCGTTGCATTTGTCTGTTATGTTGGTTGGGAAAATCAATAGACAAGGACACAAATAGTCATGATTAGGACAAGGGTAAGTGGTCACGGTAGAATGGAAGTATGGGGTGAAAGTGAGACTATTCCCAAAGGACACCTAGGTGAAGCTGACATGGCCTTCACTCTAGTTGGGCTATCACCTATTGGAAGAGAGAGGCTCTATATTAAAGTAATTTCAAAAGGGTTCTGAAGTGCTATGTAAATGCTCAGACTAGAGCAAGGAAAAGTCAACCCAACAGTACTAAAGTAACAGAATGAAACTTTGCTCTCAGTAAACACCTAGAGAACACTACAGAAGAAATTGTGGAGTTAGAGTTCATGTTTGAATAATTCTGTTAGCTCATAGTTACCTAATCTTTGGTAAATATTGAGGAGGAGGAACATAGTTTAAGTTGCTAAGCAGAACATGTCTGACCCAGTATGGTGATCCTGATGCTTCCATGTCATCTTGTCTGTTACCATTAGGTGGCACTCTTTCATTTCAGTTCATATCTGAGGGAACTAAATAAACCCTTGTTCTTATGAAGTGATATTCTAAATCTTAAAAAGAATTAAGTTCAGATGTTTTGAAAGTTTGATTCTGCCATTTTGGAATGGTCACATGGGTTAATTTTTAGTCTTGAAAATGATTAGTAGCTTTGGGGCTTGGTGACCATGCCTATAATCCCAGTGATTTGGGAGGCTGAGGCCAGAGGATCCTATGTTCAAAACCAGCCTCAGCAATTTAGTGAGGTCCTAAGCAACTTAGTGAGACCCTGTCTCAAAATAAAAGGTAAAAATGTCTGGGGGTGTTGCTCAGTGGTTAAGCACCCCTTGATTCAATCCTGGATACCAAAAAAAATTTTTTTTAATTTTAAAAAACCAAGATTAGTGGCCAATATAAAAAGGTTTCTTTTTTCTTGTCTTGATTAATTTCATTATTAACATGAACCTTTTTATGTGGATTTTTAGAAATGGTAGTTGATGGAAGTGGTAGAACCTGGAACCATTACCACTCACATCTATTTTGGGTATAAAATTTTATTTCCTATCTCTCCAGTTAAGATTTTAACTAATTTTCCCAACTGTCTGTATAATCATCATCACACCTCTCTGTCAAAGCACAAAGGCTGCACATATTTGTTTTTTATAATATTCACGAAATCATCATTCATATTTCACTCTTCAGAGTGATGTCAAATTCAAATACTTTCCAGCAACTTAAATAGAAATTTCAAAATAAATAAAACATTTAACTACACTTAAGGGCACACATAGTCTTCAATACAACAATTTTTTTTTAAAAAAATTTCTATTGTTTCAGTTATCTATTGCTGTTATAACACTTAAAATATAGTGGATTAAAATAACAACCTCTCAATTTATTTGCTCAAATTTCTGCCATTTGCACAGAGTTCAGTGGAGATGACTAGTCTCTGCTCAATGTTTCTAATTCTGGGATGGCTTCCTAGGGGGCTGAAGTATTACACCCCAGATAGCCACATTGGCCACCAGGGAGATGCTGGGTGCCATCAAAACGCACCCCTGAGGTTACTGGTGCTCAGTGCTTTTATTAGTCTGCTTTGACTGCCATAAAATGTCATAGACTAGGTGTACAGAAATGTATTTTCTCACAATTCTAGAGGCTAGAAGTTCAAGATCATGTGCCAGCATGGTTAGTTTCCAGTAAGAGATGTCTTCTTGGGTTGTATGTGGCTGCCTTTTCACTAAGTGCTCGTGTGACCTTTTCTTTAAGTGAATGCAGCTGATGGGGAAGGGAAGAGTGGGGGAGGGGAGAACAAGCTCGCCAGTGTCTTTTTTTTTTTTTTTTGTAAGGGCACTAATACCATAATGAGGGCCCTATTCTTATGACTTCATCTAAACATAATCATCTCCCAAAGGCCCCAACTCTAAATATCATGTTAGGAGTTTGGACTTCAGTAAAAGAATTTGAGGGAAACAAACATTTAATCCATAACAATTCTCCTCCATGTGCCTGTTGGGCTTTCATAGTTCAGTGGTTAGTCTTCATACGTGCTGTCTAGCTTTGCCAATGTGCGAAAGCCAAAACTGCCAAGTATTCTGAAGGCTTTGACCCAGCATTGGATCAATGTCACTCCTACCACACTTTACTGGTTAAATCAGGACATGAGGTCAATACACATTGGAAGTGACTAGTTTGGGATGTGAAGGCTGGGAGGCATGGCTCATGGGGACTTCCAAATAAGATTCCGCCATCCCCCCTTTTCCTTTTCTAACCATTTTCTTCATATGCCACAGTGGCTCACATATCTCTCTCTTTTCAACACTTGTAATATTTATACCATTATCACCATTAGTCATAGCCCATCAATGTGTTATCCATCCCTTTACACCCAATTCTATATCATAAAAATCCAAAAGGATTTCGTATTGACAGGTATAAATGGAATTTAAAAAAAAACAAAATTCTTTTGTTTTGTGACATATATACTATTACGTTAATAATGTTTGCTTCCTCACTCTTGATTAATGGAGGCTTTTTGCCAGGGTGAGCAATGCTGAAAATCATATCCATTCTCAGCACCATGGTTGCCCATAGAGATGGCTGAGATGCAAACTAGCAGAGCTACTAGCACCTTTCATTTTCCCCTGGAACTAAGCCTGTACTGGAGTGTGTGGGCAGTGGGGAGAAGAAAGGAGGAGAAAGAGGGAAAGAGAGGAGGGAGAGAAAGAGAAAAAATAAAAAGGAAAGAAAATAGAGACTATATACAAGATGAAATTATGGACATAAAGTCAGCACATTGATGAGTGTCTGTCCAATAATTCTATTTACCAATCACAGTAAAACTTTTAAAAATAATATTCAGTTTTGAAATAACTTTTAAAATTTGAATCAAAAAGAAGAACCTTCTGGGTCATATAAGCACAATCTGAAAGTGTCTGAATCTCTTGGCTCCAACTTGTTCCTAATTTTGTCTTCCTCAAGGACCTTCTCTCTTCATGGATTCTCCCTGTCTTTTCAGCTTTAGTTCCTGCTTTTTCCAGGCCCAGCTTTCAAGAGGGAGAGAATCTTAATGGACTTATTTTCCTAGATTGGGCAGAGGTGTGGAGAGACACTTTGCAGGTTGCTGGACCCTTGGTCAGTCACCTGTAGTTTGTGGGTCTTTTAGTGTAAAAACAGCCTATTTCTGTGGAAGGATTTTCAGAGGGGCATAGGTTGCTGGGTTACAGAATTTCCTTGAAAGAGCTGGTGAGCATATCAAGCACTGCAATCAATGACTGCCATTTTTGTAATATCTCCCTAGACTCAGTTCTAAATTAAACTTCCCCTCCTCCTTTCCAAGGAGGGCCAGACACTGTTTCATGACTCCAGGTGTTTAGACATTCCATTTTCTCTGCAAAAGTCATTGTCCTTTCTACTTTTGTTTGCCTGAAAAACTCCTATTCTTCTCTTAGGAGTTGGTCCTAAGGTCATTGCATCTGTAGAGCCTTTCATTAGCATCCTTTTTAGAAGAAGAAACTAGACTTTTAGGATTGAGAATCGTGTCATATTTAATGGAATCTAACTCCAAAGCAAGGACTGTTACTGTCAATGAGAGCAAAGGGAAGTGAATCTTTTGGAAAACTAGTAAGTACTAACCCAGAACTAGCATTTTTAAGAATCCAAAGTGCACAAATTCCTCAGCAAGGGGCAATGGAAAGAATCTGCGCATGCTCAGAGTTAGGAGCACGGTTTCCCCGCCCCTAGCAGTCACAGCCAAAGCGGCTCGAAGGTTGGAGGCCCGCAAGTCCGCCGGAACTGAGTCGCTGCGCTGCAGGTTTCCGCCCGGAGAGGTGTCCTGCGCTCCCGCGGACCGGCAACATGGCGTGGTCTGGGAATAAGGTAGCGGGAACCTTGGGCTTAGGCCCTACTCATTCCGGGCTTCTGGACAGGGTGATTCCGTAGCAGGAATTGTGGGATCACAGCGGTGCTAAGTAGTGAGGTTAGAGGGAAGATCATGGTGGTGGGCTGGAGCAGGACAGCCCGACCCAGGGAAGCCCTAGGAGGAAAGCTGAGGATTTGGAGTCCTGAGTTTGAGCCTGGCTCGTTCTTCACCCCGCCCCTTTCCCTCCTTCTCTCCCACCACTTCCCTTCCGGCTTCCCTCCTCACTCACCTCCCCTCTCTTTCCCTGAATCCCACTCCACCTCCTACCCTACCTCCTTTGTTGCTGCTGAGTCTGGGTTCTTAAAATGTTTATAAAAATGGAAGTTAGCCGGAATAAGCACCTATCCCACAGACTTGTCAAACTACAAAGAGGGTTTTTGTGAATAAACTAACTTGAAATGTAGTGTTGCATAAGTACCTCTATAATAGTGTAATATCTAGAATTTATTGAAATCTTGCCCATTGTGAGGTAACTTTTATTCTTATCTCATTTAACCTTCACAACCACCCCGTGAAGTGGAAATTGATATTCCCAGTTTGCAATGGGAAAATGGGGAAGAAATAATTGATTATCCCTTGATCATTCTGTCCATTAGTGGTGGAATCCGATTTTGGAACCAGGCTTTTTTTAGAGTCCTGGAGAATCTTGTGTTGCAAATAATCTATGATCCTTGGTGTCCTGAATTAATAACAGAAATTACAATGAATCTTAAAGTGAGTTTTGAGTCACTAGAGGGAGGTGTGTTTCCAGGGATTCATCCATCCATCCGTCCATCCATCCATGTTTACATGTATTTATTCAATACAGATAAATGAGGTAGGAGTTTGAGTAACTCTAGTTCCCTTAACTTCCTGCTGGGAAATGTTGATCAAACAATTGTAAGGTGCTTCCCTCCTTTCTTACTCTTTCAGCTGCCAAAACCTTCCTGCCTCCAATGGAGGAGTTTTTTGTGGCAGATGAACTTGGAGTAAATCCTAACAGCCTGTATTGCTGCAGTGTAGAAATGAAGAGTTGCTATGTTGCTCCATTTCTCTTTCCTGGTTTTCTTAACTGCTTCCAGAAGGGAACTCAAAATACCATGTAGACCATTCTTCCAGACAAGAAGTTCCATATTGTGAAACTCTTTGATGCCATTTTCTGGATATCTGATTTCTGGGAATAGACCTTTAGTCCTTTAGTGTTTTTTATTTTAAAGGTAGCTTTTGTGAACACGTGTTAAATGCAGCAGCATATTTTGTAACTCAAGTTTTTTTTTTAGATTTTTACGCTCAGGGCATTAAAACCATGAGATGTAAATTTTATTGCTTTCAGAGAAATTCTGTAGTTCATTACTACCTTTTCCCCCCCAAATAAATTATCTTTAGTCCAGAAATTTCTTAACATTAGTGCATTATGTTCAATTCTATATAAACTAGGGGAAAATAGTTTTAATTTTCACGTGTTGCCAAAGATATAACTAAATTAAGAAATCATCTGTAACTTCTGATAAGAGCTTATCCAGGATTTCCAAATGCTTCTAGAGTCATGAAAACACTGCTTGAAATCCTGATCAATAAAAAATTCCTTCTAAATGTTATTTTTTCCCTTATGTGAAGTCAAATCAATTTTCCTGTAACTTCCATCTATTGAATCTACTATCTCTCCCACAGACCAGTCATTTTATAACACAGCTGCCAAATATTTGGGAGGACATTCTCATGTTCCCCTTAATTTTCTCATCTGGCTCAAATATCTAGCTTTTCCCTAAATGTTCTTTATGTCACATATTCTCCAGATCCTTCCCTAACCTCATTTCATGTTTAGTTGTAATTAGTCTTCCTCATAAGATGTGATAGCCAGAATTGCTCACACTTTGATTAGTGAAAAGCACAGGTGAAAATAGAAAGAATGTAATCTCTGGAAAAAAAAAAGTTCATTTATTCCAATAGTTTTCCTCCTTCCTTCAGTTAACAGTGAAGTGACATTCCCAAGGATTCGTAGCTCATGAGCAGTAGAGATGGGACTAGAACCTAGGACTCTGTATTGCTTTTTTTACCATAATACTCTTCCTTTCTGGAATTTATTGTGCTGTTGATACAACCTAAAATATCTTGGGGTTGGAGTGAGATGTGTGTGAGGATGTAATGCTAAAGCTGTTTCATATTGTTGACTCTATAATCTACTCTGAACTTGAGTTACTGTTAGTTCAGGTCTCCTATACAGCTTGTATTAGGTTAAATTTTGGTTGCCAAATCTATAGAGTATAGAACATCATATGTATCCCTTTATTTTGATTTTATTACCTTTTTTTGCAGTTCTGGGACTTGAACTTTGGTCCTTACATGCTAGCTAGGCAAACACTCTACCACTGAGCTATATCCCCAGCTCATATATATCCCTTTAACTTTTAGTTTATATTTCTTTAATCCCCTACATATATGATTGCTATCTGATGACTTGGTGCCTTCGCTTAAGTGGTTCCCTCTGTCTATAACTTCCTTGTTCTTATGACTGACTCCTCATTCTTTTAAGACTCACCCGAGAGTCAAACTGAAGAAGTTTTTTCTGCCTCTTAACCCTCCTCTGTTCCATCTACCAGTCTTGGGTAGATGTATCTTATGTGTCTCTTTTGATGCTCACTATAAACCTCTTTTATGTAATGTTTATTAATTTATTTTTATTTTATTTTATTTTATTTATTTTGGCGGGACTGGAGATCGAACCCAGGGCCTTATGCTTGCAAGGCAAAACACTCTACCAACTGAGCTATTTCCCCAACCCCATTTTTTTTTGTGTTTGTTTATTAATTTATTAACATGTATTTATTTGTATCTGTGCTTTCTAGTAGAGTACACTTGGTGTCTTACTCTTCATTTCAGGTCTCCAGTTTATAAACTGATTGAAATTGTTGGGGTGTATCATCCTAACACATGGAATGAAGCAGTCAGTTATTGTCATAGAAGTGCTTCATGACGAATTGCCCCATTCAGGAACTTAAAAGCATCTACACTTATGCTTGTCATTTTGCAGATCAGCTGCAGTTGTATGTATATATTGGGATCAGCTGGGCTGAACTTAACTGTAGCCTGCAGATTGATTTCGATCCACCCACCTTGGATTTTTTCTGGGATCAAGCCAAAGGAGTTTCAGCTTCCTGAAGCATTCCTCTCTCTTGGAAGTTACTTTCTAACTTTTAGAGAGTATTAGAACTACTTAAGGATTCTCTAAAATGAAACTATATGTCTTACATTCATTCTCTATATAGAATATAACCCCTCTCTACATCATGCTTTGCCTAGATACCAGGTCAGTTTCTGTAGGTGCAATAAGCAAGGAACCTTAGAATCTTTTCTTATAACTGTTATATTCTCACATTCTTTGGGACTTTGTTTCTAGGCAGCTGTTGTGCTGTGTATGGATGTGGGCTTTGCTATGAGTAACTCCTATCCTGGTGAAGAATCTCCTTTTGAACAAGCAAAGAAGGTGATAACCATGTTTATCCAACGACAGGTGAGTTTCAAATTGACCTTGAGCTTGTAACTACATTGCCTCCACCTACTAATGCAAGATAACAACCTTATAATATCCAGCATCTATGTTTAGACGATTCTGGGTGATTTCCTACCTATACACATAAAGGTTCTTTTATCACTAGAGCCTGCTAATTTTTCTTTCCCTTCTGCTGGCCTCTTAACTGGATATTAACAGTTTTTATCAGAAACAAAAGGCAGTATAAAGTAGTGTTGAAAAACACACCCTCTAGGGCCAGGCAACCTGGCTTTGAATCCTTGCACTGCCATGTCATTTACTAACCACATGAAACTGACAAAGTTCTTTGACTTCTTTGTACCTCGTCCAGTTATCTCTTGCTTTGTAACTAACTACCCCAATTTTTTTTTTTTTTATATTGAGAATTGAAATCAGGGGTTCTTTACCACAGAGTTACATCCCCAATATTTTATAATCCCTGGTTATGTAGGATGATTTTGTGGACTCCATTATTTTCTCTTAAGGCTTATCCAATTGCTTTTTGTTGGAGGCTGGGGTGGGTATCATCTGAAGGCTTGACTGGGCTGGATGTCTAAGGTGGCACACTCACATGTCTGGAAAATGATGCCTTATGGCAACTGTGAACTCAGTTGGTGCATCTGCATGTACCTCTGTATGTAACTTCGCTGTGTAGTTTGGGATGCTCATAGTGTAGTAGCTGGGTTTTTTTTTTTTTTTTTTTTTTTTTACCAGGAATTGAACTCAGGGGCACTTGACCACTGAGCCACATCACCAGCCCTATTTTATTTGTTATTTGGAGACAGGGTCTCACTGAGTTGTTTAGTGCCTCACTTTTGTTGAGGCTGGCTTTGAACTGTCGATCCTCCTGCCTCAGCCTCCCGAACTGCTGGTTTAAGGGGCACCAGCACACCCAGTTAGCAGATGGTTTTTAAGAAGTAGTGTCCAAGAGCAAGTATTCATTTCAAGAGACTCTACCTGTGTGTCTTCTTATGACCTGGCTTTAGAAATCCCAGAAAGCCATTTTCATTATGTTCTATTAATCAAACAAGTCACCAAGGTCAACTCATATTAAAGGGTGGAGAATTATACTTATTTTAATAAGGAATAGCCTGAAAATACAGGGAACAAGGGAATGAATAGTGACCATCTTAAAGACTGTCTACCACAGTGCCTGGTGTGAAAAGTGAGAAAAGTAACAATACTTCCCACATAGACCTGTTTTGAGGAATAAAAGAATCAATGTAGGTAAAGTGCTTATTGTTAACACTGTGAAATTATTAGCTCTTATTATTTTTGCTCCTTCTACTTGGTATGACTACCATGTTTGTTAAGAGAACTTGCACCATTCAGTGGGTATTGTACCTCCTCCTGGACACCTCTGCTATTTTTTTCTGGGTGTTGCCCCTTGAATGAGACACTGCTGCTTCCCACCTGTCATTTTAGATTTTCATAAATTCTGATGACTAGAGTCCTTGATGTGTCAAGAGAGCACTATAACCCTGTCCTTGGTTATAGATGTATTGGTAGTATTCAAGTAGTACTGCTGTGCCTTCTGGGGATTGAACCTAAGCTCTCATGCATGCTAATAAGTATATGTCCCTTACCACAGAGCTACACCCTCAGTTCCTAGAGGGTTGTTTTTTGTTTTGTTTTGTTTTCTGTTTGTTTGTTTGTTTTAAGAGAAGCAGTCTAAGTAAATCTGAAAGGTTGAGAGACAAAACCATATGGGTACTGTACCAGTTCCATACCTCCTTCCAAATTTCCTCCCCTTCCATGACTGAAGTTTTGTCATTGGAGCACGATTATCTTAGCTTTAGGTGAATTCTTGTCTGGGAGGCAGATACCTGTCTAGGCCATGTGCTAGATACTTTTGAACCTAAGTGGCAGAGAACTTTGCTTCATGTACAATTGGCAATTATAGTTGGAGTTGTTTGGGGGAATTTAGCAGGCAAAACAATAATGAAAATGATAGAATTAATTTAATGCTCTGCATTAATGTAAAAGGCTTAAGTTAACATTTCGGTGGGGATGGGGCTACCTTTTATACGAGATCCTGTTTTTCATTTCATTGTGAAATATTTCATGAAAGAGGAAAATGCAGAGTACCATAATCAAACCAACTTTCCCATTGTCTTATACTATGCAATCCTAATGCTTTACCATATTTTTCTTTCTTTCTTATTTTCTTATAAAACAAAATACCTTATATTACAGATATAATCGAAGCCCTTTCCTAGTGCTTTTTCTTTTTCTTCTGTTCCTTTCCATAGAATTTTGTGCATATTTTATACTATTGAACATAAGTGTGTATTCATAAATAATAATGTTGTATGAAGCTGTCAGAAGTGTATGTAAATTATTTTATATGGCACATATAATTTTACAGTTATTTTTTTCTCAGCCTTATTTTTTGAGATTTATTCACATCAATAAAATGTTGCACAAATTCATTCATTTTTACTGATATAATCCTTCATTGTGTAAGTATTTTGCAATGTATTTTTGTGTTCTGTTGGTAGATAGGATGTTTGCATTTTTGCCTTATTATAAACCATCCTGAAGTGCAAACTTTCTTGTCCCCTGACTTCTTATGTAACATGTGCAAGAATTTCTCTAGCATATATATTCCTGTCAGTGAAATTGCTGGGATATAGAATATGAACTTGAAAAAAATTTTTTTCATCCTCTGGAACATCCTTACCTTGGACAGACATTCTAGAAAGACAGACTACAATCTTTTCAAAGTATCCATGATTAATTTACACTAAGAATTAGATTCTAGGTGCAGAGAGTGCATCAAGATGGCAGCCCCCACAGATCTGGAGTTGAAGAAGGCCTTCACAGAGCTTCAAGCCAAAGTTATTGACACTCAGCAGAAGGTGAAGCTTGCAGACACACAGATTGAAGCTAAACAGAATGAAAAAGCATGCGCATCTTACTGATACAGAGGTTATAACTTTGGTAGATGAGACTAACATGTATGAAGGTGTAGGAAGAATGTTTATTCTTCAGTCCAAGGAGGTAATTCACAATTAGCTATTTGAGAAACAGAAAATAGCAAAAGAAAAAATTAAAGAATTAGAGCAGAAAAAGTCCTACCTGGAGCGGAGTGTTAAGGAAGCTGAGGACAATATTCAGGAGATGCTGATGGCGTGAAGGGCACAGTAGGAGCCTCTAAGGGGAAGCTCTTCTCTTGACCTCTCCCCTCCTGACAAGGGTGGAAGGGCCTTTGCAGGGTAACAGTTTCCCTCTGCCTGGATGGACATTTTTATCTGAATGGCTTAGCAACCCCACATTTTCTGTATTGTCTCAAACCCCTTTTAGGTCCCACCCTTTTAACTTTTCCCCAGCTCTGCCTGCTGTCCCTGCCCAGGACACTCTTCTCTCCTGGATGACCCATGAACTCCCAGAAGAGGAAAAATGGGAGCCAGGGCAGATAGGGAAGCACTGCCTGATCCTGCCACTTGGTAGGCTGGTCAGGCCAATAAAAGGCTTCTGTTCCAAAATAATAATAATAATAATAATAATAATAATAATAATAATTAGATTCTGATTTGACTGGAAGACATCTAGAGCAGTTACTACCTTCCTATTCTGTCACTCTAACTTGTGCTGAAGTGAAACAGTCAGTTTAAAAAAAAAATTCTGCCTAAAACCTAGTAATTGTCATTATCAGTAAGTCCCATGTTTTATTGAGCCTAATGTTATGTGGCCCCAAAGACCTGCCATAGGGAAGTATAATTGTCTGCTCTCTGAAGGTTAGGTATCTTATTGCTTCCAGATTGTTAATATGGTTTTCAGCCTTTGGATGTTCTTCTCTAGGTGTTTGCTGAGAGCAAGAATGAGATTGCTTTGGTCCTGTTTGGTACAGATGGCACTGAGAATGCCCTTGCTGGTGAGGACCAGTATCAGAACATCACAGTGCACAGACACCTGATGCTACCAGATTTTGATTTGCTAGAGGACATTGAAAGCCGAATCCAGCCAGGTTCTCAACAAGCTGACTGTATCCTTTTTCAACCAGAGAAGACTGAAGAAATTTCCTTTAATCTGGGGATTCCTAATCTATTTTAGTGGAGCTCTCTTATAGTCCCAGCTCTGAGCATCTAGGGATATTTCGTTCTGAGGAGAGGGAGGTGATGTGGGTTATGATTTAATGTGAAGTTAATCAGATTGGTTACCAGGCTATAGGTTCTCCAGTCCTGTGTCCCTTCTCTGCATTACTGATATTGAGAGGTTGGGAGGCATTGAAAGGGAAGATACTAAGAAATATATGTGTGTATTGATTATATACACAAGATTTGGTGAGAGTGGTGGTTAGAAATGTTTGAGGTAGAGAAAAGATAGTAAAAGATAGTTTTAGAATAGTTAGCATTAGCATTCTCCACCCTTTTCTAGTTGGAGGATGCTTTTGTGCTAAAAATCAAGCTGATATCCAAATTGAGATTTCCATTTCTTCCATCAATGTCCTAATTTTAAGGACTTACTCTTATTTATTTATTTTCTGACAATTAGTAGTATCCCTGATGGCTGGGAGGTGCTACCGTATTGAGAGTGACTTGCAAATACTACATTGTGGCTCACTTCTGCTTTAAGAATGGACTGTAATCACTAAAAATGACTTCTAGATACTGATAAAGAGCTTCAAAATTTTTGGTTAAATGAATGGAATGTGTTAGATTGCCTCTTTTTCTTTTTCACAGTATGTTTCAGGATGTGTACATGGATATATAGCATTTGTGAATATATGTTCATGAAATACTTGGAGGAGGGGCATTTGAACAAGCACTTTTAAGTCCTCACATAGTCCACTGTCTATAATTTCTAGCACTGTGGACTTTGCTGGAAAAAAAAGTTACAGGTTCATGGGATGAAGTGACTGGTGTTCTTTCTACCCTTAACTAACTGAGTCCTGGATGCCCTGATTGTGTGCATGGATGTGATTCAGAATGAAACTGTGTAAGTACCTTACCCAAAGAAAGCTGGAAATGATCCTTTCTGTAAAAAATTGTATGGGTTGATATATTTAGAGCACTATGTGATTTGTTATTAATCAAGTAGCATGTTTTTGTTGCTAAAACTTTTGATAGAATTCAGTGGTTCAACCTCTCTGCTTTTTAAAAGTTTAAGAAGATGAAGGGCTATATTTGGTGGGAATTTATCTGCAGGGAACAAACACTTGGCATATTTCAGTTTCCTTCTTACTTAATTACCAAGAATTTTTAAAAACACTAAATGGGGGCTATGAATATAGTTTAGTGATAGAATACTTGCCTAGCATATGCAAGGTATTGGGTTTGATCCCCAGCACCACAAAAACAAAACAAAACAAACAAAAAAGTACCAAGTGGTGTATAATCCCTAAGTAACTGATATTAAATATATAGTAACTCTGACCAACTTCCCAGTTCATTATTTATTGTGCCATGAAAATGTATGTCTTTGAACAAACACAGAAACTCTGCTCAGTGACCACAAATATTTGGATTTGTAGAAAATAACAAAGATTGATTTCTTAATGTGATAACTTTCTCTCTCAGAGGAAAGAAGTTTGAGAAGAGGCATATCGAAGTGTTCACTGACCTCAGCAGCCCATTCAGCAAAGATCAGCTGGATATTATAATTCATAACTTGAAGAAATTTGGCATCTCCCTGCAGTTCTTGTAAGATCCTAAGAATAATGTATGTAGACAAGTCCTGCCATCCATCCCTAATGCAGTGAATGGGACCCTTTATGTAGACTCCATGAGAGTCTTCTCTTTTGACTAACTTGGAATCTGTGACATGACTTACTGCCCAGCAAACACTGATTATTCTTTGTGTTCTAGGAACTCTTTTGAATTGTGATAAGGAGATGGAAATCCCTTTGATACACAGTGATACATATGAATTGAACTCAGTAACAAATCATTTGTGTACAATTATTAGATTCAAAGAATTGAGGGATTAGAAGAATATTTTGAGGATATTCAGTTTCTCTCTTGCCTGCATTTAAACAGTTATCAGATTGATGATTTCTTTATTGAAATAACTCACCAGAATTGTCCTACTGATAGTAGATGCTTTGGTGTGGACAAAAGTGTCTACTTGGAAATCATTTTATAGCATATGTAATGTTTATATTTAACACTGTCTCTGATCTGAAGGATGCAGAGACATGTAAAATAATTTTCTTGTTTGTACTTAGAGATGGGGAAACAGATTTATGGGGAAACATGTACTTCACAGTTTATTAGGCAGTTCCTCCTCTCACAGTAACTTAAATTTGCCCTCCAGCATTTACTTCCTTCATCTTGTGTCCCTAACAAAGAAAATCTTCACTGCAGTAATCCAGGGGCTGCATTTGAAATCTATTTTTCTTGTCCTACTTTTGGTGAAAGCAAGTGATGGTATAGGATGTTGAATTATTAATCTGGGGACACTCAGTTTTCAAATTGAGAGCTGTACTGAGAGGCCTCTATCTGTGAGTGGTAAGCCTTTGGCTCCTTAAAATGCTTGCCATAGGGAATTGAGAACCTCTCTCGCATGTATATATCTCATAATACTGCTGAGGGACATTTTCCTGTAGGACTATAGAAAGAGAGTTCTGAATAACCCATCAAATTGATAGTTGTTAAGACAGTACTTCAGAAAAATTAAGTGCTTTTTAAGTGACACTTGTTATTGAGATGAGGGTTTCTCAGTACTATAGAATCCCGGCCCAGCTTCTGTTACCTATTCTTGATCTCAGGATGCCTCTACACAGTTGAAGCATGCTGTACTGCACTTATACCAGTGTCATTGGAAAAAACTGCAGGGTTTTTGTTTGTTTTGGGTTTCTTTTTTTTTTTTTTTTTTTTTTGGTATGAGAGATCCAAAAAGTGGGATGCTTGTTATTGACTGGTTGCCTTTTTCCATGGGTAATGTTTTCTTCTTGTGCTACAAACTACCAGTATACAGAGCTTATGGTTTTATTGTTCTGTGTATTCCATGTTTGGTCATTTTTTCTAGGTGGATTTAAAAAATATCAGCAGCATAAAGAAGCACTGTGTTATTATCAGTCTTGTTCCATGGACACAACTTTTAGTTTCTTCTGCTGATTATTGAGAAAGCTTACTTTTGATTAAATGTAGGGTAGAAGAACTATTATTGTAACTTTTTTTTAAGGGTAAACTTCTATTTCTTCATTTTCTTGTCAGTTATTCCTTCTTCCTGGCTAATGCTGTGGAAATAGCAGTAATGTAAAGCAAACTCTGGGTGCCACACCTTGCTTCCTGGAAACTTTTTATATGACAAATGATGCAAGACATGCAAATCTGGCATGCAAAGTATGTGTAGAAACATTTCAAACAGAACCCTATTTTAAGTATAGCAAATAAAATGATAGGAAAATTTCCTTAAAAGTAACCAACCACATAGAGGTGGCCAATAGAGAATGTTGAGTGAACTGAAAAGATTCAAATTTAGCCATTTAGGTTTGCAGGGGTAAGAGAGTAAAGCACAGCGGGGTGCTGCTGTGGAAAGAACCTTGCCCTTTCAGTCAGGTGACTGAACTTTTGCTCCATTACTTATTAGCTTTGTAGCTTTGGCCAAATTATTTCATCTCAGCAGCTTTAGTTACTTTTAGAAAATGGAGGTACAAATCTCTAATGTAATGATTAAATGAGATTGTTGATGCAAAAGCATTTATAAAGTATCATAGAATATTAACAAAATGTATTTGGATGGTTTATTTTTTAATTTGTGTATTGATTATTGAATATTATTTATTATTGAATATTTTTATGACTAGAATCCCAACTTAGTTTTGGTCTCATCTCAATCAAACACCTAGCCTGAAACACAAGAACAAAATTGGATTTACTTATATCTAGCAATTTTATGATTTCTGTATGGAAATTCCATGTCTGCAATAATATTTAAGTATTTTACATACATTCTTTTATTTAAGCCCTGTAATAACTTTGAGGGATTATTAGTAGGCTTTGGTTTTTCTTTTGCTTGCCTAGAATATCAGAAAGCCTTTTTCTAAAAAGTATTTCTTCCTGAATTCTAACTTTCTAGCCCAGCTTTTGACCCTCAGGCTATCATTGTTTCTGGTTGTTTTGAATTTGAGACCACTGGATTAGACACGGAGGCCCTCTTAGGTAGTAAAGTTGGGCAGTGTGATTTTGTGTTAGTGCATCCTGTTGCTTTGACAAAATCCTTAGACTGAGAAATTTAGAAATAAAAGAAATTTATTCCTCAGAGTTCTAGAGGCTTGGAAAGTTCAAGATCACAGCCTAAGCAGCTTCAGTGTTTGGTAAGGGATTTTGCTTCCAAGATGGTGCCTGTTGCCCTTTCTTCACATGGCAGAAAGGGCAAAAAGGATAGAGGGGCACTCCCTTCAACCTCTTTTTTCATTTTCTTTTCTTTTTGCTTTGGTACTAGGGGTTGACCCAGAGGCACATTACCCCTGAGCCTCATCCCTAGTGTTTTAGTCAGATATTTCACTGTTGTGACTAAAAGATCTGACCAGAATAATTTTACAGGAGGAAAAGTTCATTTGAGAGCTCACAGTTTCAGAGGTCTTAGTCATAGGCCAGCTCCATACCTTGGGGCTTGAGATGAGGCTGCACATCATGGAGGAGTGTGTGGCAGAGGGAATCAGCTCACATGAGATCAGAAAGCAGAGAGAGACTCCACTCGCCAAATACAAATATATACGCCATAGCCATGCCCTACCACTTAGTTAATCCTGTCAGGGATTAATTTACTGATTGGTTTAAGACTCTTACAACCCAATCATTTTTCCTCTGAACCTTCTTGCATTGTCTCGCACATGAGCTTTTGGGGGACACCTCACATCCAAACCATAATACCCAGTCTTTTTTATTTTATTTTTTCTTTTTATTTTTTGGTATGATGGATTGAATTCAGGGGTGCTTAACCACTGAGCCACATCCTCCACTCTTTATTTGTTATTTTTGAGACAGGATCTTGCTAAGGGGCTTCAGTCCTTGGTAAGCTGCTAAGGCTAGATTTGAACTTGTGATCCTCCTATCTCAGACTCCTGAGTCATTGGGATTGTAAGTTGGGCCACCATGCCCTGCTCTTTTATTTTTTAATTTTTTAATTTTTTATTTTGATACAGAGTCTCACTAAATTGCTGAGCATCTCATTAAGTTGCCCAGGCTAGCCTCAGACTTGGCGGATGCCCCAGCCTCCTGAGTTGCCGGGATTATAGGTGTGCACCCCTGTGCCTGGACCCTTTAATCTCTTATATAGGATCTCTGATCCCATTTCTGTGGATTCCACTATCATGATTTAATCACCCTTCGAAAGATCTCACTTCTTAATACTATCTCATTAATGATTAAGTTTCAACATAGGAATTTTGGGGGACACATTTAGACCATAGCAGAGGTTGAGTGTGTTTGGAGGCAGTGTGGAAGAGGCCATCCTTGAGCAAGTAAAGCCATTATAAAGGCAAATGGAGGCACGTTATAGAGACAGATAGTGAGAGGGGCAGATATTGTGGCTTTTGAGATCCTGGGTCTAGTTATACGAAGGGTATGTACAGCTTTTTTTTTTTTTTTTTTTTTTTTTTAGTTATTTGGTTATATAAGCCAATAAATTTCCCCTTTTTACCAAATCAAAGAGGTTTCAGACTCTTGAAATGGAAAGAGTATTGACTAAGGTAGATAAGTGTCTATTGACAAATGAGAAATGTGAAATTTGGTGAGATTTACTGACACGAATATTTTCTCATAGCTACTGAGTAGTAGTCAAAGGATTGGAACCCAGATTATTTGGCTTCAGAGCCAGAGTCCTCTTAACTGTTGCCAATCTTTTCTTGATAGTTTGCCTTTCCCAATTGGCAAGAAAGATGGTACTGGGGACAGAGGAGATGGCAACTTGTACTTGGACCTCCATGGACCCTCCTTTCCTCAAAAAGGTATTACTGAACAGCAAAAAGAAGGCATTCAGATGGTGAAAAAGGTGATGATATCTTTAGAAGGTGAAGATGGGCTGGATGAAATTTACTCCTTCCGGTAAGAAGTTAAAATAGGTGACAGCTTTTAATTGTACCCAGATAAATTTATTTTGATCATGTATCCCCCTAATACTTTGCTTTTTCTTAGCTGCCTCTTGAATTAGCAGTTATTCTTTAAATGTATTCTGAGTTTTATTAAAAAAATGATATATTCACCCTCATCCCCCTTTTCTGGGTTTGTATGGTTATCACAGGTTTCTCATTTATTTCCAGACTTGTATAAATGGAGTTTGGGAATATACCAAAAAAACAAGGTATTTATCAAGTCAGTTTGTAAAGGATGAAGTAGTAGATTGAAGTAGTAGATTTTTTCTTTATGCCAAGCTTGAGGCACTTTTCTTGGGTTTCTTATTTTCATATCTCTGTGGAAAACATTTTCAGTTATAAAAAGTGGTATCAAATCTGGAATAGTCAATATTCCTTTATCTTGATTTAGGTTTTAGGGTGAGGGTTTTTTTTTTTATTTTGTTTTTAACTTTTGGTCACAAAATGGTTTGATCAGACAAAAAACAAAATTTAAACCCAAAACCTAAAGAATTCACAGACAGTGTATTCCACATGGGCATTGTGAAGACAAAATGATTTTTAAAAAGTGAAATCTCTGAAATGCCTTGTAGCAATGAAGCAAACTGCTTTTTTCATCCATCCATAATGACTGTGAGAGAAACCCATCTTCTTATCCATCTTATTCTCAGTTAGAATTGGGCATACACTTATTTTGAGAAAAAACCATATAGGAATCAGTGGCATCTAGAATAGTATAAGGGGTCTGATTTGGCAAAAGTGATCATAGATCATTTTACTAAGCACTGTGGCTATTGTGGATTCGGATCCTTAGGGGAAATACTGCTTGATGTTCATGAATTAATTCCATTTTATCAATTAGTAGTCAAAATACAGGCAGGCAATGTAAGCAGAATTCTTAACTGAAGTAAAGATTCAGCAACAAGAATATTTTTGAGTAGCTCTAGTATGTATCTGCTCATATTTTTCTCAGTCACAATTTTTTTTTATTTCTGGTAAGGTGTAACTGACAAATATTACATCCTTATTTTCTAAATATGGAAATTATAGGTAAATTAAAGTTTTGGAAATGGAATTTTAATTTCCCACAGAGTTGCTAAAGAAATCAATAAGGAATACTGTAAAGTGAATTTTCTTGGCATAATGTGTTATTCACAAATGTGCAGATACATGTTCTTAGGTTATCTCACTTAAAAAATTTGGGAATACATGCCTTACACTAACATATTAGCCATCATAACATAAAGAAAAATTACAGGCCAATTTAAATTTTAAAAATTATTTTTAAAGTTTTTTCCTCCCTGTAGAATAGCAAGCAGATACATTATTGACTATGCATTGTCCTAGCAATTTGAAGCTACTTTGATTTTAGATCTGCCATAAAGGTATGAACTAGATCATTACCATCCAGAATCCCTTAGCCACATGTGGCTAAGTTTAAATAAATTTTTAAATAAATTTAAAAAATTTGGTCCTTAGTCACACTAGCCACCTTTCAAGCATTCTGTTGACTGTTGGGTAGTCATGGTTAGAAATGGAATATTTCATTAGATAAATATATAATATATATATAAGTATATATATTTTATTATATAAATTATACTTGATAGCTCTAGACTAGACTTACCCCATTGAAGATCTTGGGAAGACAAATTGAATTCTTGGGGAGATTTAACTGTACTGCATAACTGATAAGAATTGTTCTCAAATCTTATATATTAGATACTGGTCTTTAGAATTTCCCCTGGAACAGAATCTATATCCTTATGATGATGGTTTTAGACCTGACTCATAACTTGGATTAGTAATATCTTATGAGACATGTTATATCTGGCAGAGACCCATTCATTCCCCAGCAAACCCAACGCAAACATGTACTGTAAACTTGGGAAACGGTGTCAGTAGAATACCAATTATTTATTTAAAATCAGTTCTGAGAATTGGAGTCTATTGAGGTCTCTCTGTTTATAACTGTGAATGATGTAAGATTATTCCCTTGACCTTTTTGTAGATCTGTTTTTCATATATACCAAGGAGATGGAGCCAAAGGCTTCAAGTATATTTGGTTGCTAATTGCTTTGCTTTTTATCTTAGTGAAACCATAAATTCCACCTGTCCTATAATCTATGTTGTGTTTCATTAGAGCAAATAAAAGTAGAGTTGAAGAAGCACTCTATATTACTCCTCTTCCAGCCCTTCCCACCAGTAAAAAACCTAGAGTTATCTATATTAAGACTAAATGTAAACAGATAATTTGCTGTATCCCCAGTAGTCTTTACTTAACTCTTTCTACCATGTGCATAAAAATAGATCAGGTCTTTTAAGAGAATTGGAATTAACTAATGAAGCTATGAATTGTGGTGTTATAAGCAGTGGTGTTATATTCCAAAGCAGGGTTTTTATCCTCAGGTTCATTGTTTTCAGGGAGTTGATGAACCTTTTTATATTGTGTGCAAACTCATTTGTGAATGTGCTTTTATCATATACTCAAAGGTGTCCTAGGTCCTGAGAAAAATGTAAAGAATCACTGGCAGAGTTGAAAGAAATGATTGAATAGGGGAAGATATAGTTATTCATTTTCACCTGTCAATAAAACAATTCAAGTCCTACTTCCTCCAAGCCATCTCACTTGTGTTCTGGCTCTCTCCCAAATGATTGTCATTTTCCTGCCATCCCCTGCTGTTCCTCTCTCTATAATCATCAACGTCTCATTTCTCATTCTAGAAAATTGAGTGTGTTATCCAGCACAAGGTAGCATTTTTAAATTGTGACTTTTATTGTATATTTTTCCTTATTAAGTGAGAGTCTGAGACAACTATGTGTCTTTAAGAAAATTGAGAGGCGTTCCATGCCCTGGTCCTGCCAGCTGACCATTGGCTCCAATTTGTCTATAAAGATCGTGGCCTATAAATCGGTAAGTGGTAGGTACACATTTTTTAAAGAGAAGTTACCAGAGAGCTAAATATGCTTATATAAGCAGCTGACAATTCATGTGTGGGTTATTCAGAGTATAATTAATGCTTCTCTAGCTGCTTTCCCTTTTCATTTAGTCTCTGTTTAGCTTCTTACGTAAAAGGCATGCCAGGAGAAGTTTTAAGAATTGTTTATGATAGAGTTTGATTCCCTCCCTCTCTCTGCATTAGTAATTCATTGTTTTTTCATGAGTTCAGCTTTTTTGGTCTCTCTTTCTCTCTCTTTCCTTTTTTTTTTTTTTTTTTCTTTTAAAGAAAGAAAATCTTATTCATTAAGTTGACATTGTAATATGGCAGAAATGTAGATGGTATGAAAAAGTTTTGGGTTTTGGAGACTCAGTCACACCTAGTTCACCTGATAGTGACAAGATCTATGAAATGTTAAAAGATGGTGAGTTGTTATTGTGAAATTACATTTCATTATATATGTACATTTAACCATAATATCATGCTTTAAAAAGTGAGTTTCTTTTGGTAATTATTTAATGAAATTTCAGTCTGAGTCAGAATCTCTGACCTGTCCTTCCACATGAACAGGGACTTGCTTTTTTCTTTAAATGTACAAAATAAAATAAAAACATTTTAAGTATACAAAGTAAATATGCAAACATGTTTTTGTATATTCAAGGACTGAGTTCCTAAACACATGATATGTCATAAGAACCTTCGAGGTAGTTCTTTATTTTGGGTTCCATTAAAGCCTAGAATAGGGTCCCTAGGGATGAGAATAGTCTCCTTCCTTCTTTATTTGGTTTCTTTTCAGAGTTTGTTGATTTGTGACTATTGATATGATGCTTTCTCTTTCTTTTTATTAGAATAGTAATAAAGTATATGAGGGTTTTGCACAGAAAGTATTTATGTATATTCAGATATTAATAATTGTAGATTATCCTAGTGGAGAATCGGAATGTAGAGAAAGTTGTAAGGTATTTCCTATTATGAAATAAACCAGGATTTCCATAATAGGTAAGAGCAAACAAAACAACGTAACTAGAGTAATTGTTTTTGATTTTTGTTTGTGAAACAGGTTTTTCTACCAGAATCCTAGATTTCCTTATTTTTCCTTTATTTTTCTTTTGGAAATAAGATTATGCAGGAGAAAATTAAAAAGACTTGGATGGTTGTGGATGCAAGAAGCCTAAAGAAAGAAGATATACAAAAAGAAACAGTTTATTGCTTAAATGATGATGATGAAACTGAAGTTCCCAAAGAGGATACTATTCAAGGTATTTTAGTAAGAGTTTGCACTTTAGCCTAAAAGAGATTTTCTTCAAGGCAATATGAGATAGGCTACTATTCATATTACTGTTCACTTAAGGATTTTTCTTTGAGTTATAGATAAGATGCAGCTATCTGATGGGATGATGGACACTTTAGGTCCTTAAGCTCATCTGTTGGGACTAAAGCAGAATGTCTTCTAGGAGAGCAGGTATTTTATCCCTGCCAATTTTAATTGTCTCAGGTGACAGGACTTAATACTTGGCTTTATTTTAAAGTCGAAACTTATTAGCTAGGAGAATGTTTTATATCAAAGTAGCTAAAGCAATTTTTTTTTTTTACTTTCATTATGATTATTCTTCCAAGTTCCAATTTCAGTTATTATATCCAGATATGTTCCCTTCAGGTAATTCAGGGGATAAGGAAAATTATTTTTGTTTGTTATATTACTTTGGACTCACTAAGATCTTTAAAGTTGTACTTATATATAATTCCAATTTGGTTTAAGGTAGCAACCAGGATTCTTACAGAAATTTATTGCCAGGCTATGCACTACTCAGTATAGTTTTGATTTACAAGTTTTGACAAAAATTTCATCTGTAGCACTGTATCTCATTCATACGTGTGTTAGGAGTAGAAAGATTTCAAAGTGGGAATAGTTTTGACTCCCTGGAGGATTATGTATGAAGAATAGTTAATACCCTCTAGTTTCTAATAATTCTTTAATTCAGTTCTGATGGTTTGATCCGGGTATAACTGACCCATAGTAGGAAGAGTAAGTAGCATGATTAAAGGCCCAAGACCATGAATAGGGACTTGGTGTGGTATCTGATAGACAACCTGCATTTTCTCTTTTAATTGTCATAGTAACCTAAAGAAGCAGGCACTTGTTATTTCCACTTCACAGTTAAGAGAACCAAGGCTGAAAGGTATTTGTTAACATATTCAAAGTCACACAGCTAACAGTTAGCAGAACTTGAATCTAAGGCTGTGTTCCTTTACAGTCTGTGTTCCTACATACTATTCTGAATTAGGACTGACTAATGAAGGACTGTGAATGATAGGATATGTTCATACATAATTTTGAAAGCAGTGTGGTATCAAATGACAATTTTGACGAGCAGGGAATCATTGGGACTACATTTTAGGAAATTGAATATGACATTTGGGTACTGGATGGATTGGAAGGAGAAGGGACTAGATATGAGGATGTTAGTTTTTTTTTTTTTTTTTTTTTTTTTTTTTGGTTGTTAGCAAAGAAAATTCTGGTTATGTTACAGAAAGAGAAAATTTACAGTGAGGCAATGGAAGGAGAAGAGTTAAAGCCCGTTTGGGTTCAAAGAGCATTGAAGCACATCTTTTTCACCTTTATCTTTGTGGTTATTCATAGGCATCCTTTCCCAGTCCTCCTTGCTCCACCTCCTAATATGTAGAATTCTCTTTCTTACGCAGAGGGACTAGTGTACACATGTGGGCAAAGGAATATGGTTATGTGTTGTAGTTTTTTTGTACTTTCTGCCAGGTACAAAATTAAAATTATTTGCCCTTTAAGTGAAAACACAAGACTTTTTTTTTTTTTTTTTTTTTTTTTTTTTGCGGGGTTTGGGGGAAGGTATCAGGAATTAAACTTGGGGACACTGAACCACTGAGCCACATCCCCAGCTCTTTTTCGTGTTTTATTTAGAGACAGGGTCTCTTTGAGTTGTTTAGCGCCTCACTTTTGCTGAGGCTGGCTTTGAACTCTTGATCCTCCTACCTCAGCCTCCCGAGCCACTGGGATTACAGGCATGAGCCACCATGCCCAGCCACAAAACATCTTTAGTTAGAACTTTCAGGTTACCTTTAAATGATTCAAGTGAAAAATTGACTGATACAAAAAAAGTTAGAAAAGCTTTTGGTTTAGATACCACTATTAATGAAGTACCATGCATTTTTCTGTTAAAATGTTGTTGGAATTTTTTAGTTATTGTTGCCATTTTTTTAAACGTGATGAAAATAGCAATGTGAATTTTATCATTGTTTTTAATATATGGCATCAACAGACTAATAGGAACAAATAAACTCTAGATCATAGACTCTGTCCCTGGAAAGCCAGGTTTTTTATTTTTTAATTGTTGTTGTTTGTTTGTTTCTTGGGGTAAAGATGAATGTGCTTTTCCTTTGCATTTACTTTGAATTTTGATGATCCTTGCCCCCACTAAATATATAAGATACTGTGTATTGAAAGGGCACAAGCCTTGGAATAGGTTTGGGTTTGGAGTTTTTGTCTTTTTTTAGGCAGGGGTGGGGACTGCATTTATGTAGATTTCTAATGAATTAAAAAGAAAAAAAATACAATCAAATCCAAAAAATAGAATAAATTTAAATGTAGAAAAAAATGTACAGCTTAACAGTTGAATGTTTCCAAACAGAAGAATTTTGGTTTCTTCTGTAGTTATCTGTATATCTCCAGCATGGGTTTTTGAGAACATTTTGTTCTAAAAATTTCCTATGGATGGTTTTCTTTGTGGGTCTCCAGGTTTCTGAATAAATGTGTTCTTGTTATTATGTTTACAAATCACGCTTGTACTTTAGTCTACCATGGTTTATCTTTGGAGGATAACTAGTACATTGCATTTGTGACATTGTTTCTTCCAGGCTGGATAATCATTAAGGTAACTAGATTGCAAAAGATGCTACTTAAAAAAATGTAATTAGATTTTAATCTTCTCTATATTGTATATGTGGTTTGTGTATCTTCTGTTGCTCTTTCCCTGTTGATCACGAGGGGCAATAATTTGATTCCAGGGAATAGAAGATGGAGGCTTGCTCTGGAGTGTGCCTGCATTGTTTAATATATGTATAGAGCTCATTTCATCTCAGAGAAAACGAGGCCCCATATGCTTAACAGATGCTCTTCTCTCATTCTCTAGGGTTCCGCTATGGAAGTGATATAATTCCTTTCTCTAAAGTGGATGAGGAACAAATGAAATATAAATCGGAGGGGAAGTGCTTCTCTGTTTTGGGATTTTGTAGATCTTCTCAGGTACAGCAATTACTTTGCAATTGTGAACAAAATACATGAGCTTTTTCCTCAGCTGTTACTTGAGGTGGTATGCTTTTGATTGATCATTTCATTTACAGTATATATTTAGTTTACTTTTTTTTCTTTAATGTAGCCTGGGGGTTAGTGTAGCTATTTTTGATTTTTGATACTCTTCCCTTTTTTTTGGTACTGGTGATTGAACCCAGGGTTGCTCTACCACTGAGCTACATCCCTGGGTTTTTTTATTTTTTTGAGACAGGGTCTTGGTAAGTTCATGAGGGTCTTGCTAAATTTCTGAGACTGGCCTTGAACTTCTGATTCTCCTGCCTAAGTCTCCTGAGTTACTGGGATTACAGGTGTGTGCCACTGTACCCGGCTTATTTTTGATTTTTGAAGATAAAAACCAAGATGTAAATAAATCTGTAGATTCAATTGTCACTTCCTCATTTTGCTGCCCATCAAAGCTCATAGAAACCTTAAAGGTAAAGAAGTAGTGTACATTCCTTTGCTGTGGTATTGTTTTCTCTAAACTGTGATGTGTAATGGAGTGTTTTAGTTGATTGCTGCCTGGGTTTTGAATGACATTAACTCTCAGAAAAACATTGATTTATAGTGGTCACTTTCCTTCTCAGTTCCAATGTAGGATGTGAAACTTATCTATAAGTAGTAACATGGATTTTAGGCTCCAAAGCAGAAAAATAACAAAATAGAAACAAAATAACAAAAATAACAAAATGGGAAATGGAGTAATTTGCCATGGGATACCACATGCTATCTACGAAGGGATTGTTAAAAGATTCCCAGAGATCTTAGATTAAATGTTCTTGAATAGGCAGCCAAAGAGATGAATTATAATTAAGAGATGTGAAATGTAGCTTTTTATGTATTTTACCCAAATTTTATAGGGATGAAGAGATTTTTATTGGAGAACTCATGTGAAAATTCTGTTGAAAATAAATCTCTTCCAGTATTCTGAATTTGAACTTCCTCATGTTGCTCTGGCATATAGTCTCCATCCATGTACTTCAGTGTTAGAAGAATTCAGTGAGGTTGAGGAGAATTGTTTTCATGATTGTCCAAACTGATATGTATGCATTCAAAACTCATAAGATTTTATTGGTAAGAATAAGTACTTTTGGGAAGTTGAGAGTTTCTAACAAGACACTAAATCTGACTTTCTTAAAAATGAAATTATTTACTTAGAAAGCATGTAAATTTAAAACTGATGAGCATTGATAGCAATGCTTATGAGTCTTCAATGGAATGGAAACCTCATTTTGACCATTGTGTAGAAACTGGTCTATTAGATATTGTGTCCACCTACAACTAAAACATATATATAAGAAAAAGAAACTATAAAAAACTAAAAAAAAAAAAAAAAAAAAAAAAAAAAAAAAAAAAAAAAAAGATGTGAATCTAGGTCCAGATAGGCAGAAAAGACCTGTGAAAACCCTTCAAGTATAATTCAGTACTCAAGATATTCAAATCACCTTTGCCAGGTTGGAAGAAAGGACCTTTGGGCCTTTTTCAGTTAAATAACAAAGGAAAAATAGTTCAGGACAAAAAATATACTTTCCATTTTAGAAGACTTTTATTAACTTAAAATTAATTTCTAAAATTATGAAGTATTTTCTAAGTCACCTTTTTGTTTTTAAAGTCTAAATCAACTTAATCTTAAGTAAAGTCCCAGACAAGTACAATGAAGATAATTATAATAGCTTCCATTTATTGAATAATTATAATATTCTTGTCAATGTATTAATAAGCATCTTATGTGAATTTTCATTTAATTCTTATTTTAACCCTCTCAGGTAGGTGCCATGGCATGCATTTTATAGATTAGGTAGTTGAGGCTATTAAATATCTGACCCAGTCACACAGCTCAAAGATGGTAGAGATGGGTTTTGGACTGGACTAACTCCAAAGCCTGTGCTATTGTTTAATGGAAATCTGCTCACCAGATGAATGAATGAAAGCTTTTGACTAGTCTAGTTTAGATACATCATTTCATATATTATCTTAACAAAAAGACATGGTGTTAAGAACATGGTAACTATGATAAAATATAAGCATGCATCTTTTTACAGACTAGTGATTATCTTTAAATTAATAAAATCACATATCATTCCATATTGCCTTAAACTAGAATATTGACAAACTAACATTTTTTAATTGAATTAATGATAAATTTTCATTTTGTTTTGAGATGTGTGTGTGTTTTATTTGTTTGTTTTTGTTTTGTTTTGTTTTGCAGTGCTTTGGATGGAACCCAGGGTCTCTCACATGCTAGGCAAGCACTTTACCATAGAACTACATTCCCAGCCTTCTTTTTGATTTTGTTCTTTTCATTGTGAACAATTTTTAAAAATTTAAGAGGTTTTTCAGCTTGTCTGTCTTAATGTTGTCAAGTGTTCTGCATGCCTATATGAGAATTTATCCAAAACTTCCCCAAATGTCTGGCTGTTCTTTGAAAAGTCATTTAGGTGCATTAGGAAGAGATATCATCAGCTGTTCTTTGATAAATCAGGAACTATTATAGATTATTAGGGCAGGCCAATCTATATGAATGTAGCAGACTAAAAGTATAGGATTATTCCTGGAAGTGGAGATTAGGGGCATTTGAATTATAAGGGTCTGACCCCATAACTTTGATACTCATCTTCTTGAGCTGCTGTTACGATGAAAGTACTCCAATAATTTCTCAACTTTAGAAGTGGAAGGGCAGGAAAAAAACATGAGAAACAGTGCCTGATAAAGCATGTGACATGTTGTTATAAATAAGCTCCAGGCTCCAGATTACATAGATCAGAGAGAGGTTGATCTTGGTAGATAGATGCAGGTGGTTATGATTCCAGTACCTCTTCACTATTCATTTTCTAATTGAATATTGGTGGACTGCTTTGACCCCTCAATACGCTGCTGGTAACATAACTGAATTTAAAAGCAGGGGGTGGAAGTCGGGGAGAGGACATGAAGTACTTACTTTTGGCTTCACGAGTTTCCCTTTCTTCAGCCATACACCTTGCTAATTTGTTCTTCACTTTGTTCTCTTTGCAGTTCATCAGTGCTTTGTCACTACAGTTAGGATGATTTCCAAGCCACATAACTTTGTTCCCAAGAGACTTCATGATCTAATTGTTGTTAATCTTTAATCTGATTTTTTACATTTCTCCTCACACTGTGGTGCTACACTGCTCCAAAACTAGTCCAAATGTACTTTGCTTTATGTCACTCCAGAATTTTGATTGACACTATTGTCCCTTTCTAGGACCTTGTACCCAGATGTGTCTCTGGATTATTCCTTTTTATCTATTAAGTCTTTTTTTTTTTTTTTTTTTTTTTGCGGTGCTGGGGATCGAACCCAGGGCCTTGTGCTTGTAAGGCAAGCACTCTACCAACTGAGCCATCTCCCCAGCCCCATTATCTATTAAGTCTTGACTTAGGTGTCAGCATTTGCATAAACCTTCCCTTAACCTTCACGACCAGACTCGGTGCCCTTCATGTGTGCTCTTATAACATCATAGGACCTTTGACTGGAATGCTGTATTAAAGTTTATTTCATGTTTGTCTCTAAACTCCTCAAGAACAAGATTATGTCTTGTTCACTGTTGTGTTTATTGTATCCAGAACAATGCAGTACACACACTAGGTGCTCAGATGTTTGTTGTGTTGATGAATTGATCCTCAAGTAACAAGTTATCTCTAATAGTTGTGAATGTTTTCTAGTTAAAAAAAATTGAATAGGATTTCTTAGAATTGTGTGGCATTTTGGCTATTTACGATTTTATATTAAATCAAAAACAGTTATTTTCTTCTCAGTTATTTTCTTCTCTTGTAGGTCCAGAGAAAATTCTTTATGGGAAATCAAGTTCTAAAGGTCTTTGCAGCAAAAGATGATGAGGTGAGTTGACTGTGGATCATTCAGTTAGTGCTACAAAATTGAATTGTCATTTGATGAAAGTGAATCGTCTGGGGCTTTTGAAGTTTAAAACGACATTAGTTCTTGCAACAGCATTGGGAAGATTCACTGACCTGGAGAAAAGATAAATGTGTTTGTCTTAGCATGAGCAAAACGCCTGAGGACATAGTCCTACAGTTGGAGACCAGGTACATATTTAAAAAAAATGTTTTGAATGACTGCATTTAGGTGTGGGAATTTCATGGTCAAATATTAAGGGGGTTGGGGTCAGGCTGACATTTTGATTTTCATACACACTGAACGTATAGAGCTGGCATAGGCATCAGGAGAGGCACTTCAGTCACTCACTGGACTACTTCCATCATTGAGGAAATCAGTCTTTTCCTCCTCCCTCTTCCTCCTCTTTTCCCACCTTTCCAGGATTTTTGCACCCTATATTCACACCTTTGCTCTTTGTAAATATTTTCTTTCTGACCACCAAGTCAGAAATTACTTAAGACTGTTGAGCTGGGCACAGTGATGCATGCCTGTAATCCCAGCGGCTGAGACAGGAGATTGAGAGTTTAAAACCAGCCTCAGCAAAAGTGAGGCACTAAACAAATGAGTGAGACCCTGTCTCTAAATAAAATACAAAATAAGGCTGGGGATGTGGCTCAGTGGTTGAGTGCCCCTGAGTTCATTCCTTGGCATCCTTCCCACCAAAAAAAAAGACTGTTGAAGCAAATTTTCAAGTCCCTGAAGTATTTGCAATTGAAATTAGTAAACTGAATGTAGAAGGTTTGTTTGGGATGGGATAGGATGTTGTTATAACAGGTAAAGCCCTCTGATTATCCACACTTCTGAAAGGTAGCTGGTTGCTGATCTCTTAGATGGGTATGCTGTTATTCTATGAGCAAGTTAAAATTAGAAGAAAATGTGTGGCTTCCACTCATTCCTGAATGAATTCATTATAACACAGTGGACATGGGAATCTTCATATTTGAGAATTCTAGTTCATTGGCTTCTTCTGAATCAAGTTCTCAGAAATCTCACCGGTCTGGTCAAACCACAACTTGTGTTTTAACTTCTGCTGAGGTTTTAACTCCCATTTGTCCCTTTACACAAAGAAAATTCTAATCATTTTGGGAGAAATGTTGCATTTGTAGTGAGGAATGTCATGTCACTAAACTGTGTTGAGATGTATGTGTTGGTTGATTATCTGGATTTGATAGCCAAGGAGAGCCTTGTGAAATGTGTAGTTCAAATCTGCCCTTATTTAGATAACTAATTACTACTGTCAAATAAAAATGTAGAGACAAATCTTCAATAAAGGAACTTGTATTTGGGAATGAAGAATAGGGTTGTGATGCAGGACATACATACACGGGCCTGGTGGCCTCTGGTGTGTTTAAAGAACCAAAGAAAATATGGGGGTCTTATTGCAAACATTTTATTCTTTTCACAGAGAGTCCTCTGTGCAAGTTTTAGGAAAGAAAGTTCATTGGCACTTTCATGCTTGAGGGAGCTGGTGAGCTCTGCTCATTTAGCTGTGGCAGTTACTGTATAAAACTGGTTTTAAAATTATATTAGTTCTTTTAGCAGTTGCTTAGTACAGATAGTCTTAAAGTTGGGCTCACATTGAATTGAGATGATTCTGTGAGACAGTTCCTGGAGTAGGCATCAGTTGCCTGAGTGTTTCCTCTTCCTTCCCATGTTTTCTCCACTGCATTTTTGCAGTGTGTGACAGGAGTGACTCCATTTTTTGTAATTAATTTTTGTACTATACATAGTAAGATCACTTCAGGGTCACTCAAGAAGAGAAATTTTCAGATCTATTGGCAAAGGATGGTGTTTTAGTCAGATATTTCACTGACTAATGCTGACTATAAGCCAAAGTGGCCTTTCTGTTGGCTTGTCTCTGCTCAATTCCTGCAGCTTTACTAAGAAGATGTCCCACGTTACTGGCATTTCTTAATCTGGCATTTTGGCTTCCTCCTCAAATCTCCACGCTTTGCCTTCTCAGGGGGTGCCTGCAGGGACTCCAGCCCTGCTCACTTTGCCTGGCCTCCCAGACTTTCCTTTGAAATCTTAGTGGAAGCCTCCATGAACCCCTAACTCCAGCATCCTACATTCCTGCAGAACCAGCACCATATGGTTGATGCCATCTTGAGCAGTAGGCAAACCTTCAGGGATCCTGGCTGCAGCAGCCTCTGAGTGTCTAGATGGCTGAACACATTGAAAAAATTTCCTAGACCTCCTTGTGCAAGAAGGATTCCCCACTGGTCTCTTCTCAATATAATTTTCACTTTTGCTCCCTTGAGCCTGAGATGGTGTGGTCTTGCCAACTTCTGAGATGACCTCAAGTCATCTTTCTTATTGTCTATAGGCAGTCTTTAGCATTTCTTTAGTGGGGTAATGTCTTTAGCAACAGCAACTTCCTTAGCTCCAGTTTTATTCCCAGCTTTTAAGTCCAAGTTTTCAAATCTTTCTGCTCTGCTTTTTGCTCCTGATTACCACAATAAATCTGGCTAAAAGTTGCCAGCAATATCCATGCCACTGCCTGAATGCTGCACTGCGTAGACATTTCTTCTCTAAGTCCATCACTTTTAAAATCAGCCTCACAGAAAGTCTCAGGACACAGGCAAAATGCAAACAATTTCTCAGTCAGAACATAATACAAAGGACCTCTAGTCCATTTACCTATAATGTCCTCCTTTTCCTCTAAACCCTCTTGAACCCTGTCTTCACTATTGGCATTCTGGTCTTCTGAGCTCCCAACAGAATCAGCCATTAAGCTCCAATTACAACAATTTGAAGCATTTGCAGCTGGTATTACTAAGCATCTCAAAATTCCTCTCACTAATTCCAAAAAGCTCAAAAACCTTCTGAACCAGTGGTCAGGTTAGTTAGAACAAAAACCCCACTCTTGGTACCAATTTCTGTTTTAGTCAACTGTTTCACTGCTGTGACTAGAAGATCTGACCAGAACAGTTTTAAAGGAGGAAAAGTTTATTTGGGGGGCTCATGGTTTCAGAGGTCTTAGTCCATAGAAGGTGGGTTGCATACCTTGGAACTTGAGGTGAGGCTGAACATTGTGGTGGGAGAGTGTGGCAGAGGAAAGTGGCTCACATTATGATCAGAAAGCAGAGAGAAATAGTCCGCTTGCCAAATACAAATATATACCCAAAGTCATGCCCCGGTTCCCACTTCCAGCCACACCCTACCATTCCAGTTACCACTCAGTAAATCCCTATCAGGGGATTAATTCACTGGTTTTTGTTAAGACTTTCACAACCCAGTCATTTCTCCTCTGAACCTTCTTGCATTGTCTTAGATGTGAGCTTTTGCGGGGCACCTCACATCTAAACCTAACAGATGGACTACTTTTTGGTGTGTTTTTGATGTGGTAGTCAAAAAATGGTATTGTCTAATTGGAGTTCATGAGATAAGCAGGGGAGTAAGGAAACTGTGTTGCATGAGCACTTCCAGTAAACATTGTGTGGAGAAGACTTGTGTGGGGTAGATAGGGGAGTAGGAGGCATGATAGACATAAGAGTGCTCTTCAGACATCTAGAAGATAATCTTATGGAATAGGGATTAATCTGAGCTTGGCACCAGAAAGGTGCACAGTGACCAGTGGGTGGTGATTTTGTTCCAGATGAAGAATTATTTTATCAGTGAGGATTACTGTCTCCAAATGGATTGTTTTGTTTTGAGTTGGTCAGACTTCCATCCCTATAAGTTTCCAAGCAGAGTCTTTAGTATCACCAATTGGGTGCATGGTATAGACTGTTAAACCAGATGAATACTGTTATTTTTCTACTCAAATATTCTATGATTCTGTGAATAACTCCTTTAAAAAAAAAGCATTTTCTCTGGTCATTAGCATACAATATTTATAATATAACAAATTTTTTGCATAGAGAATCTACTTTTGTGTGCTCATTTATGTTGTGGTAGAAGAGAAAGGAAAGGAAATGAATGGAGCTTCAGTTGAGTTAAACACAGGTGTAGCATTGTCTTACAAGGTTGCAGTTGTTCATGACCCCATCCTTCCTTACTTTAAATATTTTAATTGGTTCTGTCAAAAACACACAGATATAAACTTCTAAACAACTTGGAAGTAATCCCTTCCTCAGACTATTATTACTTATCTGGTCCTCTCTTATGGGACTTATTAGAACATACCTGTCCTATATTTGGCACATTATTTCTGCTAGTAAAGAATGTATTAGCTCAGTGAAATCATGGTCTCATCTTTGTTTTCTTACAGGGCCTAGGACAATTTCTAACAAACAATAGACACTAAGTAAATATTCTTTGAATTGAACTGAAAAGGAAATGCATCTTATGAAATCTGTAGAGTATTTCGATGGCATAGGTTTTTAGTGGAGGATATGGGAATATACATAGCTAACTTGAATCAGGTTAGCTATGATACTGAGAAAAGTACAGAGTGCTTGGGGAGTTTGAGAGAGGGAGGGAACTGAGTCAAGCAGATCTGAAATAGAGAGGGTGTCAATTTTTCGAGCAGGGAAAATAGGCTCAACTAGAGAGTAGAAATTTAGAGGGAGCATTCTAGCCAGGAGAAAATTGCATGAGCAAAGCTACAGGGGAGGGAAAGTACATGCTCCTGATCACTGGTCAGCTCAGTAAGGATGGAACAGAGGAACCATTGGAGGTTTTTGTAGAAGGGAGTTATATAATCAACTCTGTGAACTGGGGAGGCAAGGACAAATTTGAGAGACAGCGTACAGGTAGAATTAAGTTGAGGGATGGGAAGGGTGGCATTAGCAAAGACTCTGGGGCTGTAGTTTGAGTGGGTGGTGGCATTAATGAATATAGAAAATATGGGAAAAGAAGGGGGAAGGATAAGTGTAGTTTTGGTCATGGAAAGTTTCAGGTACTTGGAGATATATTATTGGCTACCATATGAGTTATCTATCAACTGGTAGCAATCTTAAGTCTGAATCTTAGGAGAATTTAAAAACTGTTTGTACAAATTTTTGATTCTTTAATTCATGGGACTGGCTGAAATAATCCCCAAATAGAAATTTAGAATGGGAGGAAGAGAAAAAGACTAAAAGTAGAACTGAAGAATCAGTTAAGAGAAGAGAAGAGCTTGGGGAGGAGTGGCCCACAGAGAACAATCAGGGAAGACTGTTGCTTCTGAAGTCAATGAAGATTGTTCAGGGAAAGTAGGGTGGGCAGAAAATACTTGTGTCAGCAACCTGCTGTGGCAAGTAGGAGGTCATGGGTGACTTCAGATTGTGGTTTCAGTAAGGAAGCCAGGGAAGTAGCTAGATTTGGCTGAAGAATATTATTTTATGAACTTTTGAGGGTAAGAGAAGGAAAGGTACAGTAGTAATTTATGGAGAGATAGGGACACAGAAAGACCTTGTTTAGAAGGGCTAAGACTTGAATTTATTCAGTGTGTGAATTCAGAGGAGAAAGAAGATCGAAGTGATAAAGGGTTTAGTTAGTAAAGTCCCAGAAGAGGTATGCTAAAGTGTACAGTTTGGCCTTGAGGTGGGTAAAAGGGCTGTTATTTAATTATCTATCTGTCTATTTAGTGGTGCTGGGGATCAAACCCAAGGACTGTGTGCATGCTAAGCAGACAGTCTGCCTCTGAGCTGTATCTCTAGGAGATATAGCTATGGGGCACTTAAAAAAATAGATAAATAAATAGGAAGAAAGTGGATGATACGCTTGTAAATATTTAGTTTTTTTGTGAAAGTTTTCACATATTGGATTTGTGTTAATACATGCATCTTTCTTAAAAGGCAGCAGCAGTTGCACTTTCCTCCTTGGTTCATGCCTTGGATGAATTAGACATGGTGGCTGTAGTTCGATATGTTTATGACAGAAGAGCTAATCCTCAAGTTGGTGTGGCTTTCCCTTATATCAAGGATGCCTATGAGGTAAAACCCACAGATCTTTTCTATTCTCCCCACAACCCATTCCTTTACGCTACACAGTGCTTCTCAACTGTAAATATGTATGGGAATCATTTGGGGATCTTGTTAAAATTCAGATAATAATCTCTAGGTCTGGAGTGGGGCCCAGATCCTGCATTTCTTAAAAACTTTCGAGTAATGTTGATACTGCTAGTCTGTGAACCAAACTTTCAGTTGTAAGGAAACAACAAGACTTATAAAAGTATTTAAGAAGCTTTTTATTAAATCAGTAAGGGTTAACTGATCTTTTCTCTCAGTTCTTGTCCTTTTTGACTTTACAGGATCAAATGGAAAGAGAAATACCTCCACTTTAACAAACAGGGATTATGAACAAAGGTTGAGGATGTGATTTTTGTTGTGATTCTTGTAAAGTTTATTTTGGGTTCTTTTCCCACTTGGCAGAACTATAAAGCGAAAGCAAATATCTTGACTTGCAGGTCAGCCTTCCAGGCACCCTGCCTTTTCCCATTTTTTTTTTTACTTCGTTATGCATTTTACAGTTTTCATTTAGTAGTCTTGTTTTTAAGCATTTCTTTTATTTTAATATTTTTCATACTCTTTACAGTTGCGAATAGTCAGTAGCACAAATCAAAATACATTAGTTTTTCATGTGCCAGATTTGAGCTGTCTAATTTCTGAAATATTTCTATTGTGCCACTTTCACAACATTTGGGACCATTTTTAGATTTTTCCATTAATTTGTTTCTGCTTTTGTCCCCTTTCTCATTAGTGCTTAGTGTACGTGCAGCTGCCTTTCATGGAAGACTTGCGGCAATACATGTTTTCATCCTTAAAAAATAATAAGAAATTTACTCCCACGGGTGAGTTTATTTCCATTTACTTCACTGAGGGTTCTAATTGCCCAGATTGTCCTTGGGCAATCACGTGACTGCAGTCATTGGTTGGTGTTAAGATTTCATAGGATGGAATTGCTTGGTTCTGTTCATATACTCACCACCTGTTTTTCTGGTAGTAGGAATAGTTTTGCCCTAAACTTTCTAAACACTATCTAGTTCCCCCTTCTGACTCTGAGCATGTGTCTAGGGAGGAGCATGTGTCTAGGGAGGAGCTTGTTGGTGCTGAATGTCAGTTCTCTGATTGTGAGCAGCTTTGCCCCAGCTGCAATGAATTGGTGTGCAGTATCACCCCATTTCCTACGTGCATGAGGAAACTTGGAAGTTCACATGACAATGTGGGAGATTAGCTTTTCTCTTTGCCCTTCTTTTGTAGTTTGTAGTAAGGTTAAGTCTCATTGTTACTTACTTCCAGCTTCTAAGAGTTACTTGGAGCTCATTGAGAAAGTCTGTTATTTGGCCTCGCTGCACTTGTTAGGATGCTCCACAGAGTGAGTCTCAGGGCCACAGGTCCAGTCTTCCAGAGAGCTCACCATTTAAGACAACTGTAATAAAATATAGCAGGGGACAGAATGAGAGAGCATACCTAAAAGAACAACAAATTATGGTAGATGTTTTATTCTTCAAGTTAATTTTTTATCTATGTCAGTGTAGGATGAAGGGGTTGTTTTGGGAGCAGTGTGCTGTGAAAAGGCCAAGAAGCATATGGGTCTCTGGGTCTGAGATCTTTATCTTCCTTCTAGAGTTGAGTCCCCTACATCATGGTGGAGGCAGGCACGGACCCAAATATATAGAAGTTGTCACTGTCATCATCTGTCTGTACCTGTTGAACATTCCAAACTTTAAATGAGTAGAATACTTTTTTAAAAAGAACTTTATTTAAAAATGATTTTATAGACAAATCATTCAGAATCTCAAAAATCAGAAATCTTTAGATCTGTTGATCTGTTTTCTGTGTTTTAACATATTTCTGTTTACATTCTCTCCTGTGGAAAAATGGATTCTTAAAGATGTTTAGTCTATTTCTCTAGTTGGTATAGGATGCTGCATGAATTAAGTTGGTGATAGCTGTGCCTTTTGCCTGAAACCTCCTCTGAAAAGTTCAAAAACAGGAAAGAAATGTGCCACAATACTACCTGTGTGCTCTTTTATTTTATTGTGGCTGTACAAATGAATATCTAAAAAGGTAAAGAATAGAAGCATAAGGTACTTTGGAGAGACCTTAGGCATAGGTACTTTTTACCTTTTGCCTAATGACTATGAATCCCAAAACAGTACTTTACTTCTACAGCTGAACTGCTGTGAATCAGCAGAACAGAAGCATTTGGGAAAGAGTTGCTTTTCATTCACATTGTTTTGGACTATGCCATTCTTGTTGACTTGGTAGTTTTTTGTTTTTTGTTTTTGTTTTTTTCTTTGAGAAGCACTTACTTGCTTTCTGTTGGGTATTAGAAAAGACATGAAAAGGCTGTCATATTTCTGCTGTCATAGAACTTTAGAGTTTGAATAGAGTGGGGTAAAACATGTACATGGGTCTGTGTATGTGCAGAAGGAACTGATTCTAACAGAAGAATCAGCTCACTGTGGTCTAATGGTATCTTCCTGTGAAGGTTCTAGACTCTGATAAAAGTTACAGTTTTAGAAAGCTTATGCTTCAGTACCATAGGGGTTTTCTTTTTCTTTTTAATGTCTTTCTCTTTTGTTAACTACTAATTTAAGAAAATTAATCAAAATAAACAATACATGTTCTCTCCATCACACACTCACCCTACCCAGGAGTGGGCTTCCATCCCTCTGTGGGGAAGAGTTTGCTTCAAAAGCTGCCTGTGATGTTCTTCAGTTCCGAGGGAGTGGGAGAAACCTGTGTCCTTCTGTCCTCAACTTCATCCGGGACTAGAGTATTCCTTCCTCTCTTTTTCACTCCCTTTCCTCAGCATACATTCACAATTGACTTTAGTGCAGTCTTTACCTTTCATTTCCTCTGGCTTAAGATTCAGAAACAATTTTATATTTTTCTATTTTTCCGTATTTTCTTTCTTGAATAGTTTTGTATATAACCTCTTCATCTTACCTCTGTGCTACCTTTATGACAAACGAAGCACTGGAACACTTTTTCCCTAATACTGGTTACATTATTATACAGTTTGTCTAAGATCTCCTGCTATTTTATATTAAAAAACAAAGAAAAATCTCATTCATATGAAATGCAAGAGAAAGCCCTGGAAAAGCATAAAAGAAGAATCTACTTTTTATTAAGCCCGTTTTTTTAAAACTAGCCTTCTAGGGAAAAAAAGGTGGGGGGATTGTAGATTCTTACTTTTCTTTTTAAAAGCCCAGAATACTTTTCTTTTCAAATAGCTCAATGAATGCTGAATATTTTGTTCAAATCTCCATGGAGAAGTCAGGTTTTTTCTATGGCTGTCGTGCATTTTTCTGGAATAGACATTTTTGTTTTTGATATGATATTCCATTGTCAAAGGTTCATCAAATGGAGGAGCTGAAAAGGACCTAAGAGGTCAACTACTCTAAATAGCTCTTTTCACAGATTAAAAAAACAAGACACAGGTTAAGTACTTGCATACATAGAGAATATTTTTGGCAGAGCCAGGATTGTATAACCTGCCAGCATTGCTGTACTTATAAAATAAAAAGCATTTGTTTTAGTGGAGAATAATGAGAATAATCCTTTTTTCTTTCTGCTTCTCTGTTTATTCTTGTTTTAAGAGGCACAGTTAAGTGCTGTTGATGCTTTAATTGACTCCATGAGCTTGGTAAAGAAAGACAAGGAGGAAGACACTATTGAAGACTTGTTTCCAACCACCAAGATCCCAAATCCTGAATTTCAGAGATTATTTCAGGTGAGAGAAGAAGGATGATCCAGTTGTATTTGTAGTAAATGCAAAGATAGCTAAGTGAAAAGGTATGGTCATTGGCCAGTCCCAAATAAATGTCTGTCCACTGAGGACCTCATTTCCTCTATTTAATGAAAGTATAACATTTTCCTGATTTATGCTGTGGAAGGGGAGTGGGAAAGGGAGGATGGAATATTCTAGTCCCATATGAAGTTGATGGCAATAGGATGTAAGTTTCTCTGACTCCCTGAGAACAGAAGAACATCACAGGCAACTTTTGAAGCAAGCTCTTCCCCACAGAGGGATGGAAGGTCTGCTCCTGGGTGAGGTGAGTGTGTGATGGAGAGCCCGTGGACTGTTCATTTTGATTCATTTCACAAAACATCCTTAACTAACCGAAGTCCGTACTGGGGCCTATATATTTTTTAAAAATTCCTTTTAGTTATACATAATGGTAGAATGTATTTTGACATATTATACATATGGAGTATAACTTCCCATTATTGTGGTCGTACATGATGTGGAATTATACTTGTCGTGTATTAATATACAAACATAGGAAAGTTATGTACAATTCATTCTGCTATCTTTCCTATTTCTGTTTCTCCTCCCTTCCCTTCATTCCCCTTTGTCTAATGCAGTGAACTTCTATCTCCCCCCTTATCGTGTGTTAGCATCCACATATCAGAGAAAACACATGACCTTTGGTTCTCTGGAATTGGCTTATTTCACTTAGCATTATTGTCTCCAGTTCCATACATTCACTGGCAAATGCCATAATTTCATTCTTTTTTATGACTGAGTACTATTCCATTTTGTGTGTGTGTGTGTGTGTGTGTGTGTGTGTGTGTGTGTACACATCACATTTTCTTTATCCATTCGTCTGACAAAGGGCACCTAGATTGGTTCCGTAGCTTAGTTAGCTGTTGTGAATTGAGCTGCTATAAACATTGATATGGTCACATCACTATAATATGTTGATTTTAAGTCCTTTGGGTATATGCCAAGGAGTGGGATAACTGAGTCAAAGGGAGGTTCCATTTTAGCTTTTCTGAGGAATCTCCATACTGCTTTCCAGAGTGGTTGCACTAATTTGCAGTCCCATCAGCAATGTATAAGTGTACCTTTTTCTACATATTCTTGCCAACATTTATTGTTACTTGTATTCTAGATAACTGGGGCATGTTTTGAATCAAGGGATCCTCTGCATGCGAGAAACTGCCTGTGGTTTTTGTTTTTGTTTTGTTTTGATGTTTGGAATTCCTTTAGGTAGTAAAAAAGAATATTTTGTTCTGAAATTAGAAATATGAAGTTTAACATGTAAAGGCCTGCCTCAGTGAATCCTTTAGTATTCTAAGTGTTATAACTGATGAAAACTGTATTGGTGTTTTGATGTATGGAATCATCATTGCTTAGACCTGAAGCCATTTCTAATCAAGGAAGGAGCTGAGCAGTGAGAAAACTTTCCAAAACAAGAGAAACTTCTGTTACTTGCTAGATTTACCTAGGGTAGGCTCTATTTATGTTCAATAAATTTTTTGGACTAAAAAATGGATACAAGTCATAAATGCAGACAGATTTATCTTTCAAAGCTGTGAGCACTGGTAGCTTTGTTTTTTACAGCATAATCAACTTTGCTTTCTTTTGTGGGGGAGAGTTTAATATGACCCATCTATATAAAGAATACAGATTCTTTATCTTCACTAAGGATGTATAAATTGAATTTACTTTTTTTTTCCAGAAACAAATATTTACTAACAATGAAGCATGAGCTAAAGATAACATAGGCTCACTACTTCAAGGACTCCTTTAGAGGAGAGAGGAGTAGAGAAATAATAAAGCCAGTAGTTAAAACAATGATGGGAAAAGACCACAGGAATAAGAGGGAAAAGAGGGTTCTCTGAGGAAATAACATTTGGACAGAGTTCTGAAGGTAAAAGGTGGGGTGCATGATGTAACAAGGGCATGCGATGCAAAACAAGTTGCATATACAAAAGCATGGCAGTATGAAGACGTGCTGTGTGTTTAAGGATTTGCAGACGATTCCATTTCTCTAAGGGAAAATGATGGGGAAGGTGGTGGCGAAGGCAAGTAGGGAGATTGTGAGAGCCTTGTGCGCCTCGCTCAGCAGTTTGGATTTCGTGGCAGTGAGTGATCATTAAAGGATTTTGTCAGCATGTAGGGAACACGTTTTTTTAAAAATAGCCCTGGTGGTGCCATAGGAGATGGACTGGAGACTGGCTGAGAAACCTAGTGACCTGCTTGAGGCTTGAGTTAAAGCAGTGATGCAGAGACTGGAGGGAGGAATTGAGTTTGAAGGCACGTAGCAGGTAGAAGAGATAGGATTTGAGGGATTGGATGGCGGTTGGCAAGAAAAAGAAATTGATGTTAACAGTCCTAGCCGGGGTGACTAAAAGGATGATGTCACCATTAATTGTGATAAAGCATACAGAAAGAGCAGATGGAAAAGGTCATTTTTTTTTTTCACAAATGTTAAATTTGAGTAATCTGTTGACTATACCAGTGTAGACATTCAGAGGAAAGTTGGAAATAGGAAATAGATGTGTAGAGCCCAGAAAAGTCGGTCTAAATATATAGATTTAAGAGTCTTCTTTATTTAGGTAGAAGTGCATGAGAGGCCCTGTGAGAGCAGGGTGAGTGGGGAAGAGCCGAGTACCACTCCAACCCTGGAGGGAGCGGTTGGTAGCAGACACAGAAAGAAGAGCTGTTACTAAACAGAACCAGGTGCTCCGGCCTCACCCCAACCACAGTCATCTTGAAAGGCATGTAAGAGAAGAGTGTCCAGACAGAAAGAATCCCAAGGCAGATGTTGCACAATGGTGAGCAAAAGTGAGCTTAGCAGAGGGCCTTCAGGGGCTGGTAGGTAAGTCTTTGATGAATTCAGGACCCAGTGTCAGTCAATAAGTTACAATGCCTGGAGATAACCACTTTCCTGGTGAAGGGAAAGGACCCAGTAAGCTGCAGTAGGACAGGGAACCCCTTTTCCTTTTTAAGTATTTAGAGTTGAGGGTGAATGAGCTGGTAGAAGGGAGAGATTAATAATCAATCTGTTGGCAAGAGAGTAACTGTAGTTTTGGAATAAAACGCTAAAAAATGTATCTTAAGAGTACAGTTAAAACTACCTTTTAAGTAATTGATAATAGTGTTGCTAAAAATCAATATGTTAATGCCCTTTGAATTAGCCATTACAGTCTGTAAATTTTCCCCCAAATCTTTTTCTAATGGTAAAAAATCACATTGAGGAGTAACAGTTACTTAAAGCAATATGTAGGTCAAGGATTGGGATCTCAGCTTTATAGCTACTAAAGCATGTGTCTTTCTTTAATCTCATTTTTCTTTAAACAAATTGGAATTTCTTGCTTAAATGATTTTATATGTATCCCACTTAGCTTTATTTATCTGAAGTGTGAACTTAAGAAAATATGAGTGAGAAGTTGTTGCTTCAGAACATGTTTTGTAGATCCCTTCTTATTGACTTGTGGTTGAAAATACTGTTTGATAGGACTGCCTGAAATTTATACTGAAATTCTGGTGTGTTTTCCACTGGCTGACTGTTCTAGTTCCTTTCCAAAACAAGCCAATTGGATATCACAGAATCTTCAGGAAGTCTGCTGGGTTGATTTTTTTTTTTTTTTTTGGTACCGAGGATTGTACTCAGGGGCACTCATCCACTGAGCTACATCCCCAGCCCTACTTTGTGTTTTATTTAGAGACAGGGTCTCACTAAGTTGCTTAGCACCTCACTTTTACTGAGGCTGGCTTTGAACTCAAGAGCCTCCTGCCTCAGCCTCCTGAGTTGCTGGGATTACAGGTGTGCACCGCTGCTCCTGGGTAGGTTGAATGTTTGATTTCTGCTTACAACTTTTTTTTTTTTTGTACTGGGGATTGAACCCAGGGCACTCAACCACTGATTCACATCCCCAGTCCCTTGTTGCATTTTATTTAGAGACAGGGTCTTGCTGAGTTGCTTGGGGCCTCCTTAAGTTGCTGAGGCTGGCTTTGAACTCAAGTGCCTCAGCCTCCCAAGCCTTTGGGATTACAGGCATGCACCACCATGCCCAACTACTGCTTACATCTTTAGGACTTTCTAAGCTGAGATATTTTAAATGACTTGGGTGAGAACTGTGAATTAAGTATTATGCACAAGGTTACATTAGATTCAGAGGGCTTGAAGTCATTTTGGTTTTGCCTTTTGTTTTAGACTAAAAAAGGTAAGATAATGCTCAAGGGAAAGTCAGCTAGGAAAGCAGAAAACAGAAGTCAAACTCTGAAATGAATGAATATACTATAGAGAAGGAAGAGTTATGGTTGGTATATTGAAAGGGGGCAGAAACAACACTTGGAGTTTATAGAGGAAACTGGTACTTAATTCCTACCTGAGGGTTTTCTGAATTTGCAGGACATTGACTCTTGGATGATGTTCACTATTAAACCTAAGTTACCTTTTATTTTTTAGAATGGAAACTTTTAGCTTATGCCTTTTTCATTATAGGAAAATAGTTCATGGGATAGTATAAATAGTATACTTATGATATGAAATAGTTTGAAATTGCAGAAGCTGTTCAGCTCCCCGGGTTTTTTTTCCTTCAAAATTACAATATGTAAGTTCTTTAAGAGGGGACGTGGCTCAGTGGTAGAGCACTTGCCTAGCATGTGCAAGACCCTAGAAGAAATTAGAGGTTTATTCTCTAACCTAATTTGGGAATTCGCTATATCAAGAAAATATCAAATGAATTCTTTATTTTCTTCTTTTTCTTAATAATATTTCATTGCCTTCCTGCCCACTCTAGAGAGCTTACCTCTCTGGGCAGACATGGGTGCCTCCAAGGCCTGGCATAGTCAGCTGCAGGCAGCATGGCGGTGATTAGTTGGAAATGACGATTCCATCCAGTTCCACTCACGTGAGTACTGGAAACCACCTTGTCCCTTGAACCTTGTCCAAACTCCATCAACAACAGAAGCCCTGGAAAAGAGTACTTCTTTCCTTATTCAGTATCTGTCAGGTGCTGATTATATGCCAGGCATGATGTTTGTCTTGGAATTCAGCAGTAAATCAGACTCAGTCTCTACTTTCAGGGTAGAGGTCTAGGCAATAAGCAAGTGAACCAAAACAAATGATAAGGTGATATTAGATCATAAATATTATAAAAAAATATAAAATAGGGAAGGTGATAGAATGTGACTAGGTGGTAGGAAGGGGATACAGGGGCTACTTCATATACAGCATCAGGGAAAGTCTCTTAGGAGATAATACTTGCGCATGCTCAAGACTAGAATGATTAAAGAAAAAGGGCCAACCCTAATCGGAGGTTGTAGCATAATCCAGCAACTCAGAAGGCTGAGGCGGGAGGACTGAAAGTTGGAGGTCAGCCTGGGCAACTTAGCAAGACCCTGTCTCAGAATAAATTAAAACTGGGATGGGCATGTGGCTCAGTGGTAGAACACCCCTAAGTTTAATACCTAGTACCTAAAAAAAAACAGCCATGGCTCTCAGGGGAGGCAGAAGAGACAGGAGTATTAAGCCCAGGACCCAAAGTCAGGAACAAACTTGGCATGAGGGAAACTTGAAGAGCCCAGCCTTGCTGCGTTGTGAGTGAGAGTTGGTAGGTGACAAGACTGGGGAGATGGGCTGGTGCTGCGGTCGTGTAGGGCTTCTGGGGTGTGGTAAGGAATTCATTTTCAGTTGACATTAGCTTTGAGAGAACAGTGGAAGCAGAATCCAGGTGACCAGTTAGAAGGTGATGGTAGTGGGCTTGGGGAGGGATGTTGGTGTCTGGGCTAGAGTGGTGACAGTGAGGACCAGGAAGAGAGGTAGACAGACTGGCAGAGATGCGTTCACACTCCACTCCGCTGGGAGGTCTGCAGCAACTCGGTGCCCTCTGTCGCTCCCAGCCTTCCTCCTGGAACCGAGCTGGGCAACTCCACTTCAACCACCTGTTTCACCCACCACACATTAACTCCAAGAGCCAGTGAAGGCATAAGCATGGTATGAGCAAGGGTGGTGCTAGAGACTGAAAATGAGAAGGTCGTAATCCCAGATAGTCAGAATCTCTTTCCCCAAGTCTTTAAAAAGTGACAGCGTCTTTTTATAAGATGAGACTCCTTTCTAGGAGGTCTACAGAAGAACTGCTGCTAGGTATGGGCCTGTTTCCACAGTGGGTTTTAGACATGTGCAATGTGCTATTAACAACGGTGGTTAGGGACTGACCTTCTTTATTGTCTCACACCTGATATGAATCACATGTCCCTCCCAAACCAAAGATGAAATATCCCTAACTGGAAAATAGAAAGAAACCATTTACGAACTCTCCACTTGTGTTCTCTTTCCCCAACAGTGTCTGCTGCACAGAGCTTTACATCCCCAAGAGCCTCTGCCCCCAATTCAGCAGCATATTTTGAATATGCTAGATCCCCCCACTGAAGTGACAGCAAAATGTCAGATTCCTCTCTCTAAAATAAAGACCCTTTTCCCTCTGACTGAAGCCATCAAGAAAAAGGACCAAGTAACTGCTCAGGACATTTTCCAAGACAAGTAAGTACCTGGTATGGTTGCATTTAAGGTTAGTGATAGTCACAGGGACTCTTGGGGATTGGGATTTGAGAAGGTGGGAGAAAGAAGCCTGATGCTGGACTCTTACGTTGAAATACTGGTTTCTCATTGATCCATTGTAGTCATATTTTATCCTGGCTGCTCACTTGGGTTTTGAACTACCTTCTGGGTTGTTGACATTTGCATCACCATCAGATTCTTGGTGATTGTACAAAGGAAGGATAAGCAAAGTCTTTTAATACCTAAGACTAAATTTTACCCTTTTTGAAGTGAGGAACTGGTGATGAGAGGAGTGGGTTGAAGGATGAGGTTCTTTCGTGGGGGGTTAGGTGTCAGTGCAATTTTTGGAGGAAAAGTGAGAAATGTAATGAAAAATCTAACCTTCTTTAGCGATTTTGTGAATATGGCAGGATATACTTACTTGTTCATGCTGTTAGGGAGATATTTGTAGGTTAGGATTGCAGAATGCTTTTCACATGATCCTTCAGTCAAGCTTACAAGTGGCTATTAAGTTTTTTTCCTTACTAGATTCTGTTCAGAATCTTTCTATTAATTTCCATTCAAACAAAAACTAGAAGAAATTATTCTTTATTATCCAGAATCATTTGGATATATAAATCTTGATTTCACCAGGCTTCAATCAACTAGTTGTTGGTGATTTTTTTCTCAAACAAGAATAATCTATTCATTTTTTTATGCTGCATTTTGAGATTTGGCTTTACACCATGGCGCTCTTTTCATTTTTCTTTGATTTCCTTCCCACAGCTGTATCTTCACTGAAAAAGCAAAGCTTATTATTTATAAATACCCGAGTTGAGGCGTATTGAGTGATTTCCAGAAACCTTCTCTGGTTTCTATAAATCATTGATTTAGTGAATTACTGTCTAAGTTGAATAGGGAACTTTGAATTTTTTTGTGACTTTCCAGAGGTTAATACCCCAAGCTGTGTTAGAATTGGGAGGGGAAAAAATTATATCATCCATAGATTCTATCATGAGCATTCCTAACACATCCTGGAGAGATTCATAGCTCTTAGTCTGTCATGCCTTCTATACAGGAAGAGTGCCTAAAAATCCACTTTTCTTCTGTTCTCCTCATCTCTCTGCATGCCTCTGGGTTAGTAGATGAGAACAGTTCAATAAAAGTCTGTGGCCTTTTCTTCCCATGACACCGTGCTCTGTCTCACTGCAATCACAGGGCTATTCTCTCTGTGTGTATTAAAGCTCCAGTTCATGATCGTGATTACCTTCTGGTGTTGTGGGAAAGAAATGGGCCATTTTCTCCTCCTCCTTTGATTAGAATGTAAATTAGCTGGTTAAAAAATGCACCACGGAGACCCAGAAGGCTGTTGTTCTGTGATTTGGTCCCTGCTGTGATTCCACCTTCAGCCCCCGTCCTCTTACTCACTCTTCTGGAAGCTGTGCTGGGCTGGGCTTCTTGTTCTTTGCTCCCATAGTAGTTTGCGATGCAGCCAAGTCACCTGCCTGGGGCCTGGGAATTATCTTACTCTTGCAGGCCTATTTACACACCTGTTCTCTGCCCTTTCTCCTCAGAAGTCTTAGTTCTTAAGAACTGCAGAAATAATGCATTTAGCAAATATTTATCATGTCCCTCCTGTATTCAAGAAGAATGATTCAGTCCCTTCTGCAGGGTTCTTAAAACTCTGTTTTTATGACTAGACTCTAGTCAGCTTTAGAGGTGGTTTTCTTGAGGGGGAAAATATTGCCAACACTGAGCTGTGTTTTTCTGTATACTCACCATTATAGGGAACACATTTCCAGAGAAGATGTCTGGGTTTGAGATTGGGGAGTGGCAAATGTTGGTTCAGGAAGTTTTGTAGTCCTGAACTGAAAGTCACTAGTTTCTTCCCCAGCTTTGTCATTCTTGATCTGATTTTAGTTAAATAGTTTTATCTTTGAGACTTTCTCCATCTAAAAATGACCTTATCTCAAGAGATCTCATAACTATGAAATAACAGATGTTAAAATACTTCAGGTTATTTGAAGGAAAAGTAATAGCCAGAGCCCAAACAATAATACTATCATTATCAATGAAAAAACACTAATAATGTTTTCATTATCAGAGAAAGTGTGCTGTTCATCTTGTATGTAGTGAATACCTAGTATTAAAAGTAGTTTTTTCATTTCAAGGGGAGAAAGAGGTTTATTTGACACCCCAGTCCCACAGTGTACTAAATATTACCCAAGTCATAAAAGCATTTCTTTCCTTAATGTTGGTGTACACCATCAAAATTAAAATAGCAAAATTAGGACTTCTGAAGAGCTAATCCTCCTTGTGCAACTAATAGATAGGTGATCTCAGTTTCTTTTTGTCCCTTTGCAGATAGTCTAAAAAGTTTTCTGCTTTTTTCAAGTCCCCAAAGATTCCTCCATATACTGGCAGCAGTCATCCTTGCCTGATTAATGATTTCAGACTCCAGAGTCAGCCAGTGTGGGTTGTCCCCCTTGCTCTGCAGTGTGACCATAGGTACAGGTTTCTTATGTTCTGTAAGCCTCAGTTTCCTCATGGGCAAAACAAGGATAATAGGAATATCTATCTCGCCAGGTGTAGTGGCGCATACCTGTAATTCCAGCTACTCAGGAAGCTTGAGGCAGGAGCATTGCAAGTTCGAGGCCAACCTCAGCAACTTATCAAGATCCTGTCTCAAAATAAAAATAAGTACTAGAGAATGTAGTAAATGTAATGGTAAAATGCCCCTCAGTTTAATCCCCAGTGCCAAAAAAATAAATACTTATATATTTTTTTTAAATAAATTTAAACAGGAATATTTGTTTCATGGAGTTGTTATGGAAGTTAGTTGAGTAATGTTTGCTGTTCATCTGGAACCCAACACAGTACCTAGCACATAATAAGTGTTTGTGAGTAAATGCTTTTGAAAACCCTAAATTATGTGCCTAGCATATTAGCAATAGTGACAACATGGAGATGATATTAGCGAAGATTTTATAGAGAAAATACAGGCTTAGGTGAGAACCCCTCAATTTTCCAGCTAACCTTATCTAAAAACATACCTGGTTTGCATCTACCTTTACTTTCTTCTTTCCTGTCTCAGTGGAATTGGGTACTGGTCCAGTCTAAAGTTCATCCCTTCACCTGTGCCCTGCGCGCTCTCTTGTCTGATCTGGTACTTTAGTCTACTAACAACAACTCCCTTTCTATATTTTCTGCATCTCCCTGTCTCCTAGCTCCTTTCCCTCCTCATCTAAAAATAAAAAAGTACCCCCAACCTCTTCCCTCTAATTACTACCTGTTACTAATTACTAATCTAATTATTATCTTTCCTTCCACAAGCCAGGCTTATTAGAAGAGTCTGCATTGCTGCTGTTCTCAGGTTTCATTTTCCTCTGCCCCCTCTACCTCTCTGAAACTGGCCTTCCAGAAGACACACACTGCTCAGTTCCCTTCAGCTTTGAAGTTCTTCTTTCAGAACTTTTTCTTTTTAGCATTTGACATTGTCAGTTATTCTTTCCCTCTTGAAACTCACATATTTTCTTTAATTTCAGCTTTTCTGGATTTTCTTCCTAATCTTTGACAACTCCCTTTCATATTCTTCAGTGGCTGTCCTTCTTTCCTCACAAACCTAAAATGTTGATATTCTGTAGGATTTATCTTCAGAGAATAGCTAGCATGTATTGATCTAGGTATTTTATTGACACCATCTTGAAATTGAGGCAACTATTAAAGATAAGAAACTTGCTCAAGATTCCAGTTGGTAAGTGTTGGAATAAGGATTTAAATGCAGGGTTTCAGAGCTTGCACTCTTAGCTGCAATTCCATTTTACCTTAGTGTGCGTGTCCCAAGAACTTTTTTTGTTTCACAGACAGGGCTTTGAAAACTACTAGATATCTCTCTGCAGCCTTGATTTTCATCCTGTCCATTGCATAACTTAAACATCTATCCTTACCTGAAGTTCATTATATCCAGAAATTATGTCATCATCTTTCTCCTTTGGTGCTCCTTTCAAACCTCTCTTCTTGCTCTTATTCTCTATTTCAGTGAGTGACGCCTTATTTTCTGGAAATCGTTCTTTTCTTTACCTTTCCATATCTAATTGGTTTATCAAGCTATATGAAATTTGCTTCAAAACCACTCCTTTCACTTCAGATTAGTATAGTGGCTAATGGCATTGATTTTGGAATCAGATAGATTCAGATCTAAACCCAAGCATTTCCCCTTAATAGCAGTTGAAATTGGCAAGTTGGTCTCTGTCAAGTGGCAGTAACAAATACCTGCCTTTCATGAGCCTTCATTTGCTCTTCTAAAAAAGGACAATGATAATAGCTAACTCATGGGGTTATTGCAAAGTTTAACTGAGATAATTTAAATGTGCTTACCACAGTGACTAGTGTATGATGTTAGCTCTTAATAGCTCCATCCACTGGCATTACTTTTATGGATGCCTTCTCATTTTAGCCTGCTTCACTAAGATAGCTTCTTAACTGATTTTTCTTCTGCCAGCCTCATCCCTTTCCAAGCCATTTTGCTACCTGAGTTTTTTTTTTTTTTTCCCCAACACTTACCAGTTTATGGTAAAAGATAATACAAAGGGTTTGGATGATGGCATGCATAGGAGAAGGCATGTAAAGGGATACAGAGTTTCCATGCCCTCTGGGCCTGCCACCCTCTAGGAACCTTCCTGTGTTCACTCTCCAGAAGCTGTCTGAACCTAATCCTTTTGAGCTTTTGTGGAGACTTTATTAATAGGCATAACTGATTAATTCAGTGGCCACTAGTTATCAGCCTAAGCTTCAGCCCCTCTCTCCTGCCCAGAGGTGGAGAATAGGACCAAGTCTTGCTGAAGCTCCCATCCTGAAGCTACCTAGGGCTGTCAGCCAACCTGAGGGTTTTTTTTTTTTTTTTTTTAAACACAAATATATGATCACATCATTCCTGCTTAAAATTTTTTAATGGTGTGACTCTTGAACTTTTCTTTTTTTTTCCCATGCAATATGGAAATTGGACCCAGGGGTGCTGAGCTACAGTCCTAGCCCCTCCTCACATTTTTTATGTCTGTAATTTACCTATTTTCTAGCCCCATCTCTACTTCCCAGCTTGTGCTTTATGCTGTAGCCCAGTGCAAGTGCTTGCTATTTTAAGGGATATATTGCTTATCACAATATTATCATTGTTAACACATTTATCTTTTTTATTTGTTAAATTTCTCAAAAGTGTTATTATGTATTAATTTTTGTATACCTCGGGTTTTGAGTTTAGCTTAGTGACTGACACATAGCAAATATTCAGCAAATGTTTGGCTACCTAAATGAATTATAAAACTGTATATTTATGAAAGCAAGAAAAGGAGAAGGAACAAATTACTGTGGTCACATCATCCAAATGTAGCAGTTGTTGACATTTGGATGCATGTTATAATTTTGTATGGATGATTTTTACCTTACAGGACTTGGTGTCCTCACAGATAATTTGGGGATGAGAGTCATTTTCCTTTCACATTTCATATGAATGCAATATATAAAAAATTTCTAATAATGCTATTACATGACTTGGGACTGTTAACCATATTAAAGTTTCACTACTTTTTGCTTATTTTTGCAGCTGTTTTTATATGCCTGGTACTGAGAAATTGGTGTACATGCCTCTTTACCCTACCTTCCATATAGGATTTAAGAAACTCTTCCATTTAATTTAGCCTCATATTTCCTCAGAATTTAGTGCAGTGCTTTGTACATATAATGCATCTTAATATTATTTTGTAAGTTAATGAATATTGTTGGAAGGGGATAATTGATATATTAATGGTTCTTTTAACCAGTGTTTTCCTGAGGAGTCAGCTAAAGTTCAACCAATATAACAACTTATTAAACTAGATAAACAAACAATAATCCACCATGAACACCTTCAAGAAAGTATGAGACTCTGGGGCTCATTAGCGGCAAAACTGAGATTGCAATCCAAATCTTTTGTCTTCAGATTTCCAAAAGTACCCTGTCTGCTGGGAACAACCGGCAAAAGTTAATTGAAATAGCTGAATAACTTGCTCTGACTTTTTTTTTTTCGTGGTACTGGGAACTGAACCCTGGCCACAAACAGCTAGGCAAATGCTCCACCACTGAGTTTATTCCCATTCCAATAACCTTTTTTTCCTAAATACTCAACCCCCAGCAGAATTTCCTTCTTCCTTAGTTTGTGCGTTTTTCTTCCATTTTTGCCATGAAGGCTTTGTGTGTTTGTTTTTTTCTTCTACCTTTAAGGAAAGAGCTATAAAAGATAGCCTTTGTTTCCTCTTCCCATTCTTCTATCTTCTATTCATCTGTTCTCTACTTCTCAGAGGGAAAAGGTCAGTAGTGAATGGAAACAATGTCAAATAATGCAAGTTTTAAGTTGCATATGTATGGCAGTGATGATTATTTTTTTATTTTGCCTACCTGTAAGAGGAGATTTGTTACTGAAATACTGTTGTGGAAGCCAGCTTTTGCCTTATTTTCCTTTGCTTTATTTTTAAGATATCCTCCTCTGTAAGCATCATTGTCTGAAGGCTGGGGCTTTGAACCACACACACACACACAAAAAAAAAAAAAAAAAAAAAAAAAAGAAAGGAAGGGAGGGAGGGAGGAAGGAAGGAAGGAAGGAAGGAAACACATTTAGAAATACTAGTCTTGAAAAATCACTGAGAGAGTACATTTTAACTGTCTTACCACAAAAAATTAGCTTGATATGGCCATTGTACAGTGTATACATATTTGAAAACATCATGTTGTACATGATACATATATAATATTCATTTGTCAATTTAAATACTTTTTAAGAAAGGGAATACTAGATCATAGTTATTAACTTCTTAGTAACTAATTTCATTCAACCCTTTTTTTTTTGGTACCGGGGATTAAACCCATGGGCACTCAATCACTGAGCCACATCCACAACCCTTTTTTATATTTTATTTAGAAACAGGGTCTCACTCAGTTGCTTAGGGCCTTGCTAAATTGATGAGGCTGGCTTTGAACTTGCCTCAGTCTCTGGAGCTGCCAGGATTACAGGTGTGGGCCATTACACCCAATTCAACCATTTCTTGATGGCTGCTTTTACCCTACACTGATGATTTCTCTGTGAGAAAATTCTTCATACCTTTATATTCTGCAGCATATGGACAAAGTCTTTGACTTTATTTCTCTTCTCCTTTGCAATTAACTTGACCTCCTCTTGACTTTAAAGTAGGCTATTAAAGTCAGCATGTTACTTGAGGTAAGATGTTTGATATATTTTCTTGGATTCATCTTTCCCTTACCACACAGATGCTATTGGACTTGGTTATCACATTGCACAAAACAGAATTAGGTTTATAAAACAACAAATTAAAAGGGTTTTTGCAATTTTTTTTAAGTTCAAGACTTATTTATGAAATTCTTGCATATTTAAAGATTGTCTATTAAGTTTTGATAGTTATAAGTAGAAGCTTATAAAGTTCTCACATACATGATGAAGAAGATGGGGACACATCTTCTTCTGTGTGCATAGAAAGCTAATTGCTTTCTGTTCCAAAATGGGCTAGCAGATGATATCTGAAGAGCAGATGGATTTCTTATTAAATGTAAATTTAATCCCCTGTACTTGCAGTTTCAGCTTCTGCAAGGACTTTATGATATGACTGCTTCTTATGATTTTGTTCTATGTGAAACAAAGCCAGAGCTGCTCTAAGTTGGGCTGTCGGGGGCCCTGTGGCAGGGAACGGGAGGTGGGTGGGCTCTTTGCAAGGAAGGACTAAGTGCTATGACTGTTTCTGATGCTTGGAAAATTAGTTACACTTTTCATATCAAAACTTCTGGGTTTTGTGTTTTGTTTTAAAGGGGAATAAACACTGTTTTTCTTTTCTTTTCTAGCCATGAGGAGGGTCCCACTGCTAAGAAATGCAAGACTGAGGAAGGGGAAACCCCCTTCAGCGTCTCCAACCTGGCTGAAGGCAGTGTCACAAAGGTAAGCAGAGCCTTGCCAGTGTTCTCCCCTTTTTGGGAAGGTAGGGACTTGAGCAGATGACTTCAAGTTTCATTGGTTAGTTAACATACCACTTTCTCTGTTCCTCTGTGTGTGTGCTGTAGAGTCCCATCCCGTACATTTTCATTTCTTCCTTTAAGTAATTATTGTCAGTGAAATTACTTATAGAGTTAACTGTGCAATGTATAGTATGTAGAGCTCCAAATAATAGGTAGATTATAGAATACCTCAGTAGCAGCACATGTTGTACAGATTTTTTTCTTGTTGGCTTCATTTTCAGCTTTCCATTTAGTCAAAATGATAGGATAAGTGCAGGTAAAACTTTTCAGTTTTACTAAGTACATAAAATTTAAGTTACTATAACTTTACTATTTATTTTCTAGTACACAACTTAAGAACAGGATTCAAAAGTTTAGACTTTCCCCACATCAAGTATTCTTTGACACTTGAGAGCTTTATTTAATGAGAAGATTTTTGGAAACTTAAAAATATTGCCTTATTTTAAATGACATTATTTTGATTAAATGGATCTTAAAAACTTCCCTTTATTAGCAAATTACACTAGGAGGGATATTCAGCACTAGGACCTGACTTGTGTCTACCTCAAACAGAAATGCTCTCAGAAAAATCCAAGTGTCTAAAAAGTGATTTGGATTTTTTTTGAATATTTTATAGTAGGAAAAAAGCATCATCTTATTTGTTCTGAGAGCTTTTCTGTGTGCTATTCCAAAGCAAACTGGAGACAGAAGTACATTTTGTGCTAAAGTTTCCCAGACTAATAGGAGCCCCATTGCTTTCTCCCCTGTGGCCCAATAAGGTTGGGACCAGCAAATTAAAGATATAGTTAGAAAGTGTCATGAATTTTGGCAGAGTATTGCATCTTTCAGACTTTCCCACCTACCATTGTAGACTTTATAGATAATCTGCTTTTACATTTTGAGTAAAAGTTTTTTTATGTGTGTTCTGCCAAAACTTCAATGCTAAAGGACCAACAACAGTCCCCCAAAAGGGACAGTTCAGTGAATCAAGCATTAAGCTGACATTTCTTATATTATTTTAGTGGAGCAAATATATTTCCTGTGACCCTATACTACAGCATCCTTCTTTTTCTTATTGGTTGAGTTTTAGAATGTATAGGTAGTACCTATACCATATAAAGCCCTCAAGCTGGACTTGTTTCTGATGACCCTCTAGAAACAAGTCATCTGGCATAAAGAAAGATTAGTGAAAAGAGTCGGGCAGCTGTGTGACTACTTGAATATATTAGCTTTTAGCAAAGCCCTGGGAATGAAAATGATAGAAAAGGCCTCCTCTTTGTCTTTAAGAACACACTTATTACACACAAGAACATCTTGTGTTGCCTTGGGTACTGCCAAAAAGAGAAGTGACCTGCAGGTTTATTGTCTGTGGGTCTGTTTCAGGTTGGAAGTGTGAATCCTGCTGAAAACTTCCGTGCTCTAGTGAGACAGAAGAACGCCAGCTTTGAGGAAGGTGAGCGCCTTGCCATCAGCTTGGCATTCAAGGAAAGCTACATAATTAGGCTAACAGATTTAAGGTCTGGATTAATAATTGTAGTCTTTTGTTGTTATGTTTTATCCCGCCTTTGTCTTTTTTGGCAGGTTTTTACAATTGTCCATTATTATGGGCTCACGAAGGCAGCATTATGAGCATGTGGAAGAAAATGCTGCATTTTCCTCCGTGGGTCTGTTCAAAGATAGAACTAATTTATAGGTCTCCCTGTTATGGAAACTTGAAACTAGAACTGTGCAATTTAGTACCATCTCATTGAAGTTCTTTGAGGTCTTGTAAGTGAGCTTACAGGATTTATCTTCCTGTTTTAGAGGTACAGTTCTTGTTCCAGTCCTGAGTTTAGGCCCCATTATTGTACTCCTAGAAAAACCTTGTTGCCACCCCTAGATTTGATCCTTCTCAAGTTGACCACATACTCACATTTTTCTTATCAGATATAACCTAGAATTCCATTTAGACTGGGGCTAATATCAATATAACTGTCAGAGATGGATGGAGGATCTGGGACCAATGTTCATTCACGATTGCTTTAGGTTCCTATTCATTTACCCTTTGAAGAGTTGCATCTGGCAGTCGTTAATCCTGCAGGTGTTTGTGTACAGTATATTGCCTTCACTGTAGATGCCCAGGGTTAGGCCTCTGTGAACTGCCTTCTGGGTGTGTATTTATGTTCACATGTGCGCAGACCTTCCTCTTCCAGCATGGTGACATTTTAGAGGGAAACTGATCTTTCAGTGCCTGTTAACACTACTACCTAGCTTAGGTCTAAGGCACCTTACTACTTGCAGTCTAGGAATCTGGCAAGATAACTGGACCTGCTGGGCTGTTGCTCAAAGGCAATCATAACCAGCTGGGCCTCAGAGAAAGCAAGCAGTCTACCAGGCCAAGTCCTGTTGGCAAGAATACCAAAGGCCAAGCCCATGAGAATTTCCCAGGAAGACCAGCTTCGTCATCATCTGCAGTCTTAATTGGGCTGTGTATATTTGGTGTTTTTAGATGGAGAAAGAGCTTTTTATCTTGCCATGAGTTGCCATTCAGCAAAAAATCTTTTGGGTTTAACACAAAACAAAACATCTAACTAGAAGAGGGAAATCTAAAATTCTAAGTTTTCAGAAGGACTGGTAAAAGGAGGAGTTCCCTCTTTTCTGATTTGAGTAATCATGATAGACTTTGTATGATTTAGTATGGGTCCTGGGTTATAGTCTGTTTCGCTGCATGTTGTGACTGTGTATTTAGAAGTGGCAGACAAGTCAGTGGACCTGTCATGATTATTGGGTTTTTAAAGAAAGATTGAGAACTTCTTAGCTTTTAATTGCAAGGACCTTGCCAAGTCCGATGTCCTCCCTTTGGAAGCAGTTGGTCTCCTGGGTTGTTTTATCTTTTCAGGGATTAAATCTGACTGTGAACACCATTATGTGGTTATAGTAGACTCTAGTTATTTTGTGTCTACTATGTGCAAGACATTGTGCTAGCACTATATTATATTCTTTGTTTCATTTACTCTGGGGAGCAATCCTGCAGTTATGTGAGGAAGCAGAGAAAATGTTAGTGCTTTAATAGCTGGTGTCAGAATTTTCCAAAGGAGAGTATGATTTGTACAGGGAAAATACTTTGAATGGTGCTTAGGGTAGAGAATGGTTCTCTGTCCCCAGGCTTGGTGGCCAGCCAATGCTAGGGTTTTGGAGGAAAAAGAAGTATGTCTGACTAAGAAGTAGAAAACCTGGAGCTGGTTCAGGAGAGGAGGAGTGAAGAGAAGATGTAAGAGAGAGAAGAGGAAGTGACAGTTTATACATGGGCACAGCCTTCCACAGCAAGTCCCCAAGTCCCACAAATACCCAGTGTCAGTAAAACTCTGGGAATGCTGGGTTTGTGTACTTTGTTGGTGAAGAGGCAGCGTGGTGTCCGGAATTACTTCAGACAGGGCAGAAAATACCCCTGAGAACGCAGGAGATCAGCATCTGAAAATACCTTGAGAGAGTAAATTCCTGGGAGTTCACACAACCTTAGGAAAACATGGTTTCCCCCAGGCCAGGGAACTGGGGATTTGCAGCTGTCTTGTAAATATAGCAAGGGTAAGTGGACCAGATGGCCTATAGGTTACAATAGGTAGGAGCATCTCCATTTTACCAATGGAAACTAAGATTGGCAGAGATGGACTTCCCCCAAAACCACACAGGGATTCAAACACGTTTCTTTCACATACTGGATTTCTCTGCTTAGCCACACTGTTTTCCCCTCATTTCCTAACAACTTTTTGTTTACTTTTAAACAAATCATTATAAGGTCATGTATTGGGAACCTTGGGCCTGTGGATAGAACTTTGTTAGTAGACTGCCCTTGCGTGTTGAATGTGACTTTTGAATCCTAGCACATATCCAGTGTTGTGGCAGTGGAAGTTCCTCTATACCTCCTTCGAGGGCTTGGTCAATCAGAGCTTTCCAGTGACATCACAAAACCAGACTTCCCACCAGTCTGTCAGAAAATGGGACTACCTGCTTGTTAGCCACTAGTTCTGCTTTGTGGCTCTCACTAGGTTTCTCTTTCATCTCTCCCTCTCTTTCTTCCAGCTCCAGAAATATTATCTCCTCATTGCTTGTCCTGCTTTTGTTCTTCCACTTGGGCATCTCTTTATGAGCCAAGACTCACTTCCCTCCCTACCACAGAGCACTCCCTGCAGAATTTAAGCAACCTCCCTGGTGTAATCTCCTTTATCCCTGTGAGAGGCCTCTGTCTGGGAACAGGAAGGGAAGCCCCTCCCTTTTCTACAATCTGCTTTTTGAGTCAGTTGCCAAACTTGTGCTAAACAAACAGTAAGTAGTTGGTAAGATTATTTTACCCTGTGGTAGAGCGTGGTCATTTCACCTGAAGTATGGGTGTGATTACCTTCTGTCAGGCCTAACTATAGCATAGTGACACCAAGAGTATTGTGATATCACCTTCTGATGTCAGCAGTCTATAGTGGGAAGCTACACATTTTCTTATCTTCTGGTTTTCAGTGTGAGGAATGTTTCTTGTTCTAACCTTACCGGCAGAGAGGAGATAACTCACACTGAACCCCAGGCGATGTGTTCTTCCTGGCTGCTGGTGTTTCTGTGAACTGTCTTTGAAGTTCTTTCAGGTGCCCTTCTTCTGCCTGTCCCTTTCCTCTTTTCTCCCTATATGCCCTGTCATTCTGCTACCATAGTTACAATAGAGACCATGGCTCGTGTACAATAATCATCCATCATTTGTGAATGTTGAGTTGTTTCCCTGTACATGCTATTCATGAGTGTGATGTCACCATCATCTGTGATCTGTTATCCCTGGTTGTGGATTCCATAGAGTTCTCAGAGCCTCCGTAGGTGTAGTTCAGCCACTGGTTTGAAAGTGCTCCTTCACCCAGCTCATCAGCAAAGCTGCCAAGGAGGAACACCATGGTTTTCCAACTCTTTGCCCCTTCCCTATTTAGGAAGAATGCTAAAACAGTCAAAAGATAGACAGCAAATTGGAGGAGAAGGAAAAACCACATTTCTTTACTCCTCCATGCAATTCCTCTGTGATTGAGATATGTCTGAATTTATAAATTCCCATTGAGTATGGGACAATTATGTAAAATAGCTAGAATGTTCCTTGTGTGACTGAAACAGGCTCTCAGAGCCTGTCAGAAAAGATGGATATATGGAGACAGCTAGTAGGATGGGATATAGCTTATTTTATAATGTGATGATTCTCTTTCATGCCCCTTGTTTTTGCCACTTAGATTATAGGGTCTATATTAGGCTTCTGCATAGTAACAGGATAGCGGAACTCCATTCCACCAAATTGAATTCACATGAGTATGGCTGGTTTAAAAAAAAAAACAAAAAAAAAAAACCTGGGAATACATCCTAAGTAGAAATGCTGCAGACTCTCAAACAGCTGCCATTTAACATTAGATCTGTGTACAAGTGAGTAGCAGTGTGCACCTGTCCATTTGATTAGAAGATTGGATCCATTTCTTTTGTGGCTGTTGAGGCACTTAATTTCTCTAGTTTTTCTTTCATTTCACTTTGTATCATATCTCATCCCTGAGTCTTTTTGCCTTCTTCTTCATCCACCCTTTTTTTCATTCATCACAAATATTTTAATTTTAAAACAAATTTCTTAAAATTCACTTTTCCACGGTTTCCCAGCATAAGGTAAAATGGTACAATTAGTAATAAAATTATGTTAAAACAAAATAGACCTTTTCCATTTTTTTAAAAATGATATAGCAGCACTATCCCATTTGCACAGCAGTTTACGCATATAGATAATGTGATTTTCTGCTCTGAGTCAAGCCCTAAATGGGATCCTTGATCATTGTTCTCTATGGGAAATTTCCTGTGTGTGTGTTTTATTTTTGTGATCAATTCTGATTTATGTAATCTTGGGTATGTATTACATAATCTGCTATAGCTCTGTTCACACAAAGCAAAAATGTGATCTCTGTATACATAGAGCTGGTCAATTAAAAGCAAAAATTAGTTCTGTCAAATAACTTGAACATCTTAAGAGGAAGTTACTAAATATAGTGACTAAAATTTTAAACATATTTGGACTTATAAAAGTGTTATTTTCTTTTTATAACAGTTTGGTATACTTTCTTAGTCCTTTCCCAAAATAGCACCAATGCATCTAGTTGTGAAGGAGAAAATACATTTTTGCTGAATTCAGAGGTTTGGTCCGTACTTTATATAGTTTCATTTATTCTTCACTGTCTTCCTTTTTGACTCATTTAAAATTTTTAAACCCCAGAACTTGATGATGCAGTCTTATTTTATGCCTGTTTATCAAAACAAGTTGTCTCATTTTAACACAAAAATCAGTCTGTTTGGAATCCTAAAGGATACCTGCTGAGAGTGTGTGTGTGCTTAGTATTGGACATGGTAAAGACATATCAGTAGTCCTTAGGGTCTTGATCATCTTCCATGTGGGTGGACTGAAGTCCAGAATAGTTAGGGTGACTTTGCATAGATTCTTGCAAATGTGTAGCAGACACTAGATCAAATTCCAGAGAGCTAGTCCTTGTCCTCTAGTGGCTTAAATTTCTTCACTGATGGGTACATTTCAATAAAGGCACATATCACTGTACATTTTATATAGTAAAACTCATCAGCCAAATATTTAAAATGAAATCATTGAGTAAGAATGAAAAGAAAAAAATTAAAAGGTCACGATACAGAAATCAAAGATCATCATACACACATAACCATTGTTAAAGTATTTCATTTTTTTAGCAGTTCTCCTCAAAGACTTTCATCCATTTTTATTCTGCTTCTAAAATCTTTTCAAGTTTCTGCCAATCTGTGTATCAGAATATCTTAATTATAGGATATGACTCTTGAAAAATGTGACCTGGCTATCACTTTAGAGAGACAATGGTAACCTGATAGTGAAAACATGTAGTGGTACTTCTGTTCTCAGTAAATAGAAGACCATATGTAATATATACCTTGAGTGATCCTGTTCACTCCCAGTGTTTAGTTTTCTCATTCTATGTAATAAAGTGACTTCCCTTAAACCTAAGTTTTCTCCTTTTATGTTAAAAATGGAAAAGATATCTTTCCCTCTGGCTGAATACATGGCTTTTATTAACACATTTCCTGCATCAGAGCCAAGATCCATTTAAGCCTGCATTTTAGTTACTGAGCCATTGGCTTGTGTTGACCCCACCATCAGTGTAGCCAGTGTTCATAAGCAGCTGTCTTGGAGATGCGGAGTTCATGGGTGCTTAGGAGAAAGGGGTGTGCCATACAGCTTGCTGTTGGAGTTGACTCCTGCATTCACTGCACATGACTATTATTTGTGAGGCAGAAAGCAGTTGAAGTACTTACTCATGGCAGTTTGGTTTTTTCCTATCTCCTATAAATTCTGTGATTCCTCCTTGCATGGTAGATCATTATCATTCAGGGCAGTGCACTTGGTTTTCCTTGAATTGGACTGTCTTCAAGATTGCTTCTTAAGCCCAGCTGGTTGAAAAAGGAAACTGATTTGAGATTGTGCTGATGTGCAAACTGCTTTAATCAATGACTTAAAGTGACTGCTTGTGGCAAGCAGCAGAAGCTCTTAACCAATTAAGATTTTTGGAAAGGATGTTAGGCTTTTGTTAAAATAGGCACTAATCAGCTGAAATGTGTTAAGAGGAGCCTAGAAACAGCTTGGAGTCTCACTTAAATGTAATAAAAGTGTTTGGGTCCTGTCCTTTCAAATTGCAAGCCCAAGGCCAAAAATATGCTGATGCAGAAAAAGTGGCAAGTGTAATTTGGTACAGTTAGTCCCGTCTTGTAGGTTCATGCATGCCTGCATAAAACTTAAAAAAAAAAAAAAAAGGAACGCTTGCTTCTCTGGCCAGAAGAGGGAAAATAGTTTTATTCAGATAGAGAATGAAGTTTCAGCAGGGATTAAGAATATTGTCAGCCTAGATGTCTTTGAAAATAGAAAAAAAATTCATATTCTCTCTCTCTTTCTATTTTAGGAGCCATTTTTCATATAAGAACTATCTTTTTATCTTTTTTATAATTTATTTACCCTTGAAACCTCTAGTATTTTCTTGCATATTAAAGGTAAGATTTGATGTCTAAGCCTTTCTAATTATTCTGTAATAGAAACATCTAGTAGTCCCTACTATCTGTGGTATATCTCCACAAATCTCATAGATAAATTGTACTTATTGCCAGTTTTTTATAGCTTTATTGAAGTAAAATTTTCTACCATGTAGTGTAATTATAGGAAACATTGGTGATCTTTTGTAAATGTATAGAGTTGTAGTAGTCATCACCACCATCCAGTTAAAGAATGTTTTCTTCTCGTCTGTCAAAATGCATTCTACTATCATGTATAACTAATTAGAACAACAACAACAAAGAATGATTTTTTTCATCCCCAAACATTCCCAGGTCTGTTGATAGTCAATTTTTGCTTCTACCCTGACCCTAAGCAACTACTTCTATCTGTATAGATTGACTTTTCCTGGAAATTTCATATAAATGAAATAACTCTATATAATCTTTAGAATCTGCTTCTCTCTCTCTCTTTTTTTTTTTTTTTTTTTTTTTGTATTTTTATTTAGATTCAGAATCTCACTGAGTTGCTTAGCACCTTGCTTTTTGCTAAAGCTAGCTTTGAACTAGAGATCCTCTTGCCTTAGCCTCCTGAGCTGCTGAGGTTACAGGTATGCGACCTGGCTAGCATCTGCATCTTAGCATATTTTTGAGATTTGTCCACATTGTAGTATATATTAATAGTTCATTTCTTTTTATGTCCGAATTATATTTCTGCTATATGGATTTGGCCTGTTTTATTTATCCACTCACCAGCTGATGGACATTGAATCTGGAATATTACAGATAGTGAGGCTACTGTGAACATTTACATATAAGTGTGTGTATGTTTCTGTTTTTATTGGGTAGGTGTGGAATCGCTGAACCATATTGGAAGTTTAACTTTTTTAAACTAGCCAAATATCAAAAGTTGATTATTATTTTTCATCCCCACCAGCAACATGTGAGGGTCCCAGTTTCTTCACATATTTGATAACACTCATATAATCAAGTCTCTTCAGTTATAACTAACTGAAACTAACTAGAAGTGGCTGTGTTGTGGTATATCATTGTGATTTTAATTTTCTGTTCTTTGAAAACTAAATATATTCATCATTTTTATGTGCTTGTTAGCCATTCGCATATCCTCTTAGGTTAAATATGGATTCAAATCTTTTTTATATACGTATTTTTAGTTGTATTTGGACACAATATCTATATTTAATTAGATATTTATTTATTATGTGGTGCTGAAAATCAAACTCAGTGCCTCACATATGTGAGGCAAGCACTCTATTACAGAGCCACAACCCTAGCCCCTAGATTCAAATCTTTTGAACATTTTTTGAGATGAAGAGATGTAGAGAGTTCTCTATATATTTGGATTCAAGTCCAATTTCAGATATATGGTTTACAAATATTTTCTGCCCATCTATAGCTTTTCTCTCTCTCTTTAAATGGTGTGTTTTGAAATGCGATGGTCTCAATTTTTATTAAGTGCAGTTTATCTTTTTGTTTCTTTAATGGAATGTTGTTTTGGTGTCCTGTATAAGAAATTTTTGCCTAAGCCAAATCACAAAGATTTTTCTCCTGTGTTTTCTTCCAAACATTTTAGTTTCTTTATTTATATCTGGTTTTTCACTAATTTTTGTGAAAAGGTAAAAAGTAAGGATCTGTGTTCATTATTTTACCTTGGGCTAATTGAATGTCCCTATATCATTTTTTGAAAAGATTTCTTTTCCCATTGAATTGTCTTGGTACTTTTTAATTTTTTAAATCTGCTGACTATAAATTTAAGTGTTATATTTCTGTATTCTTCAGTTCTGTTATGCTGATTTACATGTCTTTCATTAATATACCGTTTTGATTCCAAGTTTTAAAATCTTCCAACTTTGTTCTTTTCTATAGTTGTTTTGGCTGCTCTAGATCCTTTGTATTTCCATGTAAATTTTAGGATCATTTTTAATTTACAGAAAAAAGCTTTCTGGGATTTTGATAGGTTTTGCATTAAATATGTAGAATAATTAAGGGAGAGGATTGTCATCTTAACAATATTGAGTTTTCTGATTCATGAACAAGAAAGTTTCTCCATTTATTTAAATTGTATTTACTTTCTCTACTTGTGTTTTGTTTATTTGTTTGGCAATGCTGGGGATTGAAGCCAGGGATGCTCTAACAGTGAATTATGTCCCCAGCCTTTTTTTATTTTTTATTTTGAAACAGGGAATTATAGGCATGTGCTACTGTGCCCCACTCCATACTGTTTTATAGTTTTTACTGTATAAGCCACATACTTCTGTTAAATTTATTGCCGAGTATTTTATTTTTTTTGATGCTATTATTGGGTTTTTTTTTTTTTTTTTGGATTATTTGGTATTAGAATATAGAAAATACAGTACTTTTTTTTTTTTTTTTTTTAAATACACTGGGGATTGAACTCAGGGATGTTCTACCACTGAGTATACCCAGTCCTTTTTATTTTTTATTTTGATCCTGGGTCTCACTGGGTTGCCCAGGCTGGCCTCAGATTTATGATGCTCTTGTTTTCAACCTCCCAAGTAGCTGGGATTATAAGTGTGCACCACTGTGCCTGGCTTGGATTGTTCATTGATCTTACATCCTGCAACCTTATTAAAGTTGTTTGTTTGTTTGTTTTTTATACATTACTGAGAGATGGGTCTTTTACATACAAGATCATATTTTCTCCAAGTAAAAATAGTTTTACTTCTTCATTTCTGACTTGCATCTCTTGAATATCTTGTTTGATTATTATGGCTGGAACTTTGTCCAACTATATCAAAAAGAAACACAATAAAAGTGAACATATTTGATTTGTTCCTTATCTTATGGGGAGTATTTTGTCTTTTACCATTAGTATGATATGAGTTCTCTTCCTAGATTTCTTTTGTCAGTTTGAAGAAGTTTCCTTCCATTCCTAGTTGGTTGGCAGTTTTATTATAATTGGGGGTTGAGTTTTGTCAGATGCATTTCTGCATCTGTTGAGATCATCACATGATTTTTATTCTATTAATATAGTATGTTACATTAATTGCTTTGCAGTTGTTAAGTCAACCCTGTATTCCAGGCATAAATTCCAGTTACTTGTGGTATAAAATCCTTCTTCTTCTGTCCTGATTCACTTTGTTAATATTTTGTTAATGATTTTTATATATATGTTTATGAGGGGTATTGGCATTTGGCTTTCTTGTGACATCTTTATCTGGTTTTGATACGAGGGAAATGTCGACTTTATAGAATGAGTCATGAAATTTCCTTCTCCTCAAGACAAGTAATATTTCTTCTTTGCATATTTGATAGAATTCATCAATGAGGCCATCTGGGCCTGGGTTCTTTGTGGGAAGCTTTTTAATAATTTAATTTTTCCTGTTATTTATAGATCTAATCAGATTTTTCTATTTCTTCTTTAATTAGTTCTAGTAATTTTTATCTTTATAAGAATTTGTTCATTTTATCTAAGTGATCGATTTTATTGATATTATTCTAATTTTTATCCCCTTGAAATATTTTTTAGTTCTGTTCCTTTTTTATTCCTGATTTTGTTATTTTGTATCTTCTCTTTTTCTTGGTCGACTAGGTACAGGCTTATGGATTTTCTTTTTAAGAGCCTAGCTTTTAGTTTTATTGATTTTCTTCATTATCTTTCTTTTATTTAATTAATTTCTGCTCTGATCATTATTATTCCTTTTCTTTTGCATATTTTGGATTTAATTTGCTCTTTTGTTGCCTGAGGTGGAAGCTTAGATTCTTCATTTGAAACCTTTCTTTTCTAATATAAGCATTCAAAGCTATACATTTCCCTCAAGCAGTTCTTTAGCTGCACATCATAAATTATGATATGCTGTGTTTCCATTTTTCTTCAGTTTAAAATTTTGCCAATGTAATTTTGATTATTTCTTTGACCTTTGGGGTTTTTTGAAATGTATTTTTAAATTTCCAAATATTGAAGATTCCCCAAATTTCTTTCTGCTGTTGATTTTTAATTTGGTTCTGTTGTAATTGAAGAATATATTTTGAATGGCTTCAGTTATTTTACATTTACTGAGACTTGTTTTATGGCCTAATGTGTAGTGTGTTCTGTCAAATATTCCCCATGGCCTTACAAAGAATGTGCATTCTGTGGTTGTTAGGTCAAGGGTTCTGTAAATGTCAGGTCAGTTTGGTTGACAGTTTGTTCAAATCTGTGTCTTTGTGGATTTTCTGACTAGTTGTTTTCTGTGATATTTTAAATATTGAAAGCTATTCGCCTTGAGACCTAGCATGAGTCAGGATACCCAAATGAATTTCTTCAAGGTAGCAAAAAGATAAACATTGTCAATTCAGATAGTAGAAGGTATTTTAAATAAAAGTCTTCAGGTATTGAAGTTTTAAGAAAAATAAATTTAGTTAGCTACATGTATTGTAAGTTCATGTTTGTTTTTCAGAATCTTCTGCTTTGTGGGAAGAGTTGTTTTATATTTGGAAATGGTGAGCTTACTCAATACAGAAAAAAAGATATAGATTCAGGAACTTGTTAAAACAAAAGTGATTCGTTGTAAGAAAAAGTTTTAGACCATTTTTTTACAGCTTTGGAAAATTTATAGATTCATTATTCCTTCCCTTTATTTGGTTAGTCTTTTGTACCATTTTTCATCAATTCATTGTTTGTCTCCTGTGCCAAGAAGAAAATACCTGTGGAGTAACTAAGATTGAATTATCCCATAATTTACCCCATTTCTTTTTTCTTCTAATAAAGTTTTAAATTCATTTTTGAAGCTTGATACATAAAATAAAAATTGAGCATACTAATAGGTGTATTAGTCAGAGTTCTCTAAAGGAACAGAACCAACAGCAGGTTTGATTATAAAAAGGGGACTTATTAAATTGGTTTACCCAACCAGAAGTTGGATAGTCCCTCAATGGAGAGCTGGAGGAACCAGTAGCTGCACAGTCCAAGATGCTGAAGCCTCGGAACAAGAGGGATCAATGATGCTACCCACGTCCAGGACTGAAGGCTTCTAGAAACCCCCTAGAGAATCACTGGCAGAGTCATTGTGAAGGAGCTGGAATCTGAGGTCCTCAGGCAATCAAAGCAGAATCAAGAACCACTTCAAGAAGAATTGAGCTTGCATCTGCTGCTGCTTCCTTGTTCTTCCAAATTTTATTCCATCCAAGCCTCCAACTTATTGGACAGTGCTGCCCACATTTAGGGAGGGTCTCCACTTCAGTTAAGATTTCTGCATGCCAGTCATTCCTAGACACATTCTCCTTGACACACCCAGAAGCTTCTTAATCTTAGGCATCTTTTAATCCAATCAAATTAACAATTCAAATTAACCATTACAAAAGAGTATCATCTGATGTTTTGATACATGTTTACATATGTATTGCTTAAATCAAGTTAAACATATCTGTCTTTTCCTATATTTATCATTTCTTTATGTGAGTTAGGTTTTTGAAATATACATTGTTATCTGTAGCCAAACCTCAGATGCAAAGGCATTCTGGAAGTTCTTACTCCTCTGTAATTGTAACATAGTCCCATTTCTCTTTACTCTTAAATTGACTGTTGAATCTAGTGAGATTTATTCACTGAAATTTTAAATGTATGAGATCATAAGAAGGGTAGAATTCACAGACCAAAGAAAGATTTGCCTGCAAAACATCTGGTTCAAAAGAGGGCAATAGAGGAAATATAGTATTTTCTAAGGTTCTTTTAACCACTTCTCTTCAAGTATATGAGTAATAAAGAATGAAGTATATAGTACAGAAAGAATAAAACAAAAAAGAAGGAAAATAATCAGTGATATAGAAGCATTATGTGTGACCATCAGTAAATGCCAGCCCATGAAAAATGTCTTTCCATTTAGAACTCACTAGAAATATAAAATAATTTCTATGACAGTATCTTACATGTTTTAAAATGATTTGATTTTTTTTTATTGTAAACAAATGGGATACATGTTGTTTCTCTGTTTGTACATGGAGTCAAGGCTTACCATTTGTGTAATCATAAATTTACATAGTGTAATGTTATTTGATTCATTCTATTATTTTTTTTCCTTCCCCCCCACCCCTCCCACCCCTCTTTTCCCTCTATACAGCCCTTCCTTCCTCCATTCTTGCCACCCTCCTTAACCCTAACCCTAAACCTAACCCTAACCCTAACGCTAACCCCTCCCACCCCCCATTGTATGTCCTCATCCGCTTATCAGCGAGATCATTCGTCCTTTAGTTTTTTGAGATTGGCTTATCTCACTTAGCATGATATTCTCCAATTTCATCCATTTGCCTGCAAATACCATAATTTTATCATTCTTTATGGCAGAGTAATATTCCATTGTATATATATGCCACAGTTTCTTTATCCATTCATCAGTTGAAGGACATCTAGGTTGGTTCCACAAACTGGCTATGGTGAATTGAGCAGCAATGAACATTGATGTGGCTGTATCTCTGTAGTATGCTGATTTTAAGTCCTTTGGGTATAGGCCAAGGAGTGGGATAGCTGGGTCAAATGGTGGTTCCATTCTAAGCTTTCTGAGGAATCTCCATACTGCTTCCCAGAGTGGCTGCACTAATTTGCAACCCCACCAGCAATGTATGAGTGTACCTTTTTCCCCCACATCCTCGCCAACACCTATTGTTGCTTGTGTTCTTGATAATCACCATTCTAATTGGGGTGAAATGAAATCTTAGGATAGTTTTGATTTGCATTTCTCTTATTACTAGAGATGTTGAACATTTTTTCATATATCTGTTGATTGCTTGTAGATCTTCTGTGAAGTGTCTGTTCATTTCCTTAGCCCATTTGTTGATTGGATTATTTGTATTCTTGGTATTACTTGTATTCTTGAGGCAGAGTCTTGCTAAGTTGCTTAGGCCCTTACGAAATCACTTTGAACTTACGATTCTCCTACCTCAACCTCCCAAGCCACTGAGATTACAGGCATGCTCCACTGCACATGTTGTAAGATGATTTAATTGCTCCTTAGGCTTTCCCATGTTAAAAAATAAGTGCATGTGCATTGGGGGTAAATGCAGGAGTAGTATAGTAAATATATATAGTTAAAAAGTGAATGTCTCTTTCCTCATTGTCCTCCTCCCTTTAAAATTCCTCATTCCTACATTCTCTGTATTGCTTTCTCTCTTCATGGGAATAACCCTGTTAATGCTTATTAGTATTCTACATTGCAATTAAGATGGTTAGTTTTTATAGAGTATAATAAATGGGGCAGTAAGTAATAGTCATAGACAGTACTTTTAGGAGAAACCCTCAAGCTCAGTGGGATCTAGCAGCTTAAGAGAAGGAACAGAATTTGCAATAAGATGAGATGAGGCTGTCATACTTAGTAAGCAGCACCAAGCTGTGTGCAGGCAAATAATCATGGCAGTGTTGACCTGTTCATTCCCACACTTGTGCATAGTCTCTTTCATAGCCTCTTGTGCTTTGTGTTTCTCCCCTTTCCATAGAGCTTTACTGTAACCATTTCCAGCTCTAAAATTAAGGGAGAACTGATGAAATAAAGTTCTAGACAGTCCACTGCCCTAAATGATACCATGTGGTGATTGCAGTGAAGAATAACAAAGAGATATCTTTGCATAGGCTTTTAGAATAGCAAGCCAGGAAGGCCTAGATTATTTGGTCATCCACTCAGCAAAGGTTTATTGAATGCCTATTATGAACCAGTCATTATGGTAAGACTTACACAGTAAACAAATAAGAAAATACTGTATGTGTTAAATATAACAGAGTGACAAACTTAGTGGTTTAAAACAACACAAGTTTATTCTCAGAGTTCTTGCGAGCAGAAGTCCAAAATCAAGGTTCATCAGGGTTGGTTCCTTCTGAGGACTCTGAAGGAGACTGTTCAGTGGCTCTCTTGTGGCTTTGGCAATAGTGAACAATCTTTGGCATTCCTTGGCTTGTAGATAACATTATTCCAGACTCTCTCACTCTTAACATGGACATGTCCCTGCATGTCTGTGTCCCAAGTTTGCTTCCTCTTTATGAAGAGGCCAGTCTTACTGTGTTAGGACCCTAATGACCTCATTTTAACTTGAGTATATCTGCAAGGACCCTACTTTGAATAAGGTAATACTCTGTGGTCTGAAAAGGACACGAATTTGGGGAGGATATATTCAACCCATGTCAGCACTATAGAGAAAAATTCAAACAGGTTGGTGAGGCAGAGGACACTGGAGCGAGAGGGCTTGTGATTTCATGAGGAGGATGAGGAAAGGCCTCACTGTTGAGGCATCATTTGACTAGAGAGTTGAGGAAGGCTGGGGGCAAGCCCAGTGAATATCTGTGGGGAGAACTTTGTAGACAGAGTAGCATGTTCCTCTGAAGCAGGATTTGCTTGGCTTCCCATCAGAGGCCAGTGTCTGGAGGAAGGAGGTAGGAGAAGAGATCAGAGAAGTGACTGGGCACATACCACAGAGAGCCTCCTAGACCTTCAGCTTGTACTCTGAGTGAAATGACGAACATTGAAGCATTGTAAGTAGAGGATGATCTGACTGATTTTTCTTGTGTGTGTATGTTTTGCTACGTTGAGTAAGAGCAAGTTTGAAACAGGCAGATGAGTTAGAAGACTACTGTATTAATCCCAGTGAGGGAGGGTCTTCCACAGTGAGAAGAGATCAGATGCTTGATATGTAACATAGTTGACAGTTTTACTGATCCTGTGAATATACGGTGTAGAAGAAAGGGATCAAGGATGACTCCCAAGTTTTTTAGTCTGAGCAACTGGAAGGAATTGCCATTATTAACTGAGAAGGGGAAGACATATTAAATTGGTTATAGAAGTTTGGACATAAGAACTTCTGGGAGAACTTTCCGTGGAGATGGTCTCTAAAGGCATGGAATAGGACAAGATCCTTTAGTAGGCGAGAGGCGTGGGGTCTAGGGCACAGGTAGCAGGGGTGACTTAGCTGCACAGTGTGTAGGAAGGCAGGCAGAGTATATAAGTAAGATGAAGATTAGTGACCAGTTTGAGAACATGTTCGTGTAGTAGGAGGTTGGCATAACCTTGGCGGTAAAAGGCTGGACAAGAGAGTGCTCAAAAACACATATTTGAATGAGGCAACAGGCTAAGCAGTGACCCTGTTGCTCAGTTGCTAAATGGAACATCCCCAGAAATGGGGTTTTATTTTGTTGCTGTTGCTGTTTTGAATTTACTGTTGGTGAACTTTTCTGACCGTCTTGTATCCATTTTAAATCTTTTTATTTTCTAATCATTTCTAAGTCAGTTACCTTGGATCTGTCCCATCCTTCCCAACTGCTATGCTAATTTAAGCTGTCCTTCTTTCACCATTGGTCAGTTCCAGATTCTATATTAATTGTCCTTGGTGGTCTTCTTCAGTCCAGACCATGTGCTTGTACAGATTCTTAGCCTATGCATTTGATTGTGGGTCAGTCCTTCTTTGTCAGGGGCGGGCTCTGAGGAGCCCAGAGCTGCACCCTGGCCTGATCTCTAAGATGGCGCCTGGCAACTTGCCAGACATAGCTGCACTCATAAACAAGTTTTAGGAAGTAACTCTGGTTGGCTTTTGTACATGAGGCGATCCTGGTATCTGCCTGGAGACTGTTCCTTGATAGGCTGACTTTCCTAGTAGTCTACTTTCTGATAGGCTGATGTTCTCGATATAAGTCTGAGACTTGCGGAATAAACTCCTTTTGGTTCCCGTGATCAAGAAGAGCGTATGCGTTGTGATTGTCCCCATGGGCGGTGGGCGATCATACTTCTTAATCACTCCCCATGTCTTTGAAATCCCTTTAAGGTTTGCCAAAATCTGGTCCCACCTTGCCACTTCTGGCCCATTCTTGTATAAGTCTCCTCTGTGAAACCTATGTTCAAACCAATCTGTATTCCACCTAATGCCCTCTCGGCACTGGCTTTCCTCCCTCTATATAGGTTGCTCATGGTATTCTGTTCTTATTAAAAAATGTCATTAGTATCTTTCATTCACCCCTAAGACTCCACTCTGAAGAGATACCTGTGATTTGAAAACCAGTGTATCTTTGGGTACCAGTAACTGGGAATAGTTTTCTTGTGTGGTATGATTTATTATCATAGATATTGTTGCTGGTCCATCATCGGTGAGACAAAATGACCTCCATCTGTTTTTATGTTCTCCATTGCCCATTAGTACTACTTTGTTTCCATTGTTAACTTGAGCGAAGCAGTGCTTGGGAGTAACAAGAATTTGAGTTTTTGAATTACAGCAGATTTACTTCTGTGGTTCTTTGGATCCGTTCTTAAGTCAGTCCCACTAAAGAGGTAAAGACATAGCATTTTTGTATTTTGAGCTTTAGTATTACAACTTTTTAAAAATAAAACCATAAAAGAATAGAAAATATTAAAAGGGGGAAATGAGAACTCTTTAAGTCAAAGTAGCATGTAAACACAGGGTATCAGTTTTTAGAAAAATTAACCATATAGAATATGGTGGTTCCATAATGTCTGGTAACTAAATGACTCATCTTCTTAATGCGTTATAAAACACCGCCTCCCCCTCCAACATCCACAAAAGCACATTCAACCAGTGGCTGCCTGTTCCTCTCCTTGGTGAGGAGTCTGACTCATCACTCACTGTGTCTCGTCAACAGATACAAGAATTTCAGTTCCATTCAATTACCATATTTTAATTGAATCCCATTGCTAGATTGGTCTTCTATTCAGACTGTTTCCTCTTGGTTATGTTGTTACCCTGGCTACTTGGTTTCTTCTGCTTACTTCCTGCATTACTTTGATGACATCTACTCAGGTATGAAGCCAAATTAAGTTGAGATTGGTAAGGTTCTTCAATCAAATAGAGATTGTAAGGTTCTTAACTCTTAAATGTTACTTTTACTTTAGTAAGCTTCCCAGATTTTAGAATTCTAGGACCTTGGAAAATTGTGGGAGCTCTCTTTCTCTGCCCTCTTTACCCCTGGTCCCCACCCCTGCCCCCATCCCCAACACATTCTTTAAGGAGTATGGCATATATATTACATAAACATGGCATATATAGTCCATAAATGAGCCAAAGAAACAATTTCCTCATTTAATGAGAGGATCTTCCTATAGTTTCTTTCTTATATCATCTTGTCTTGATTTTGTACTTCATTCTTTCTAGAATTAGAGAAAATTTGTTATACTAGAGAATGGGTGTTCTTTGTCCTGTATTTAACCATCTATTTCCTGTAAATATTAATCAATGACGTTAAGGCTTGTGAGACATGTTCAGTGGGTCTTTGATGTTTAAACTGCATGTTTTTAATAAAAAAATTACTAAACAATAAAATTTCACAGAACCCACCCATTGGAAATGAAACTTAAAATTTGCCACCTGACCTGGGAAAAGATCTGGTCTTGTGCCCAAACTATTTAAGATGAGAAATAGTTTTCACCCCAAATAAAAGTGGTTTGTCATAATGTTCTTTTACATAAAGTGAGCTTATAGCCAGTAGGTTAACTAGATGTCCTTTTTCTTGTTTCTCCTTAGCTCTCACAGCCATTTTTATTTTACAAAGTGAGCTAAGGCCAAGAGACCTTCAATATTATTCTTCCTGTGGCTACAAAGTAGGACTCACAGTTAGTTCAAATAAAAACAAAAATAAAACAAGAGACCTCATAGTCTGAAGGAATGGCCTCTGACAATAAAGACTTTGCGTTTACTCTGCTCCTTGTGCCTGGGGTTTTAATTTAACACATCAATGAAAAGGCAGCATTTAAAAGGGGGGGAAAACACCCAGCAGGACTTACTTTTATTAGTGCAATTTGTAAGAAATTACTGCATTTAATGAGAAAATCGTTAAGCATGAAAAAATGGGCTGTGACGGAACTTGTGGAGCTTAAATGGTGAGGTTTTAATTGAGTTTTTTAGTTATTGGAAAGAAAAATAATAATAATAATAAAAAACCAGGGCTGCCTCTGTACAGTTGAGGTGGTCAGCACTTTATATACCTTAGTTCAATTTCCTGTGTCACTGGTCATGCATAATGTTATATGGCTCTGGTGTTCTCCTCTGTGTCATATCTGCTGGCCTTTTCCTATTCTTAGGAGGAAGGCAGGGCACTTCTGCTAGCCAAGGAACCATGGGGCAAAAAGTCTAACAGAACATTTTCTAAGAGGGAGAAGGACAAGCAAGGTAAAGAGCAGGGCACAGCTGTCTACTTCACAGTCCATCTGCTTTAGGAGAAGACAGTTTTCAAAGGTCATTGTCAGGTTCATAAAGGTTACACTTTTTCCATAGTTCTTAGTTTCCTTTGTGTTCATCCAGTGATTCCTTTTTCTCCAATAAGAATGTTTTGTTAAAGATTGCAAGAACTAAAAACAGGAATACCAGAGCAAGGAGCAGTGCCATCCAGGGCATACTCTTCCTGGAATCTTACATTTGAACTCTTGGAAGGAAGCAGAAAGGATATTTAAGTTAGTGTGTCTTTTGTCATTTAGAGGAAAAATATTTAGGATGCCTTCTTTATGTACTTAAATATTCAAAAGTGCACTTGACTTCTGTGAGAGGATGTGAATGCCATGGGAGATGCTCAGTTATCTACATACAGTACCTCTCATTCACTGTCGTGGTCCACATAGTTGTATGGCAGCCATTTGCTGTGATTCACCATGTTAAACTTGAAAGAAAGAGAGATGTATGCAGCTCTAAAGTTGTTTCAGTTATATCTTACACATAATTCTGTTTTCGCAGAAATACAACTTTAAAAAATTTAAATGACTGGAAAAAGCTTTAAATATGCTCATGAACCTTTTTAATAACTGAATTGAATTTCATTTTTATCCCCCCTCACTTGAAAAAAGTAGCCCTGTAAATTTTATCTTCCTTTACTATTTAAATTAAATCATGCCTTGTTAATTCTCTCTCTTAGAAATATCCAGTTCATAAAATGGGATCCCTTTTGTGAGTTCCTAATAACACACAATAACAGGTGGCCCTTTACATCTACTCCTCACCCTTCCTTTATGTACACCCAATCTGGGGGAAGGAAGGTTGGGGTCACCCTGCCCCTGCAGGCTCCCTTTCACAGGTTCCCATGTCTAAAGGCTCCATGCCGGCTTCATTCAATGGGAGATTCCTTGTGGGAGATTGCAGGGAGAGAGGGGTAGAGGGGGAAGCCTGGTTATCTCCTTCATTTCTGTGTTGGGCAGCATCTCTGGTCTTTTCATGACTCTGCCTCCTGTAAGACAGGTCCTTGGACTCTAGTTACACCCCCTCTTTTCTTTTGCACTAATGCAAAAGGTGCTAAATCTCTTGCTGTTGTTGATCTCTGGGTTTCAGCATTCTCATTTGTCTTTACAGCTCTGCATCTCAGAATAACAGTTCCCTGCATCAGATTTCCTATGTTAAATGTTTAGAGTGATTGCTGTTCTTCTGGTTGGACCTGACTGATAAACACATAGCCTTTACCCACAGTGGCCAATTTATATCCCAAAAGAGACATAAGGAAGCCTGTTTGTGATCTCTTTCTGTTTTAGTTGCCTGTATTAAAACCTCAGACGCCTTTTCTTATCAGGCAAATGTTCTTTTAAGTTTCTGGCTTAAAACTAATTGTAATTTACATGTGGATTTAATTGGGATCAGACTGAACTACTTGCCTAGAGTTTTATTTGCTGATGAATTTTACTCCTTCTTATTCTCTTAATAGTAGTGAGTATCTTGACCTTATACTTATTTGATTTAAATCTTAATGTTGCCTTTTAATTTTGTTTCGTAAAGATACCATCGTCATTGGGTATATAAATCTGTTCCTAACGTTCAAAAATGATTTCATTGCTGACAGCTGCAAAATGTACGTATTTTCAATAAGTAAAATTCATATGCAGCATTGAGATAGAAGAATTAAATTGAAGTAATATCTTGAATGATGGGTTCAGCAAAATCAGTTGAGATGCCTTTAACCATCCTTTATGTATAATGTGTGGCAGATGAGTGAACCTATAGCTTTTCTGTCTCTATCACATAAATGAAAAAACCCACAATAGATTACTTCCTTTGACTTTATTGGAAACATCTTTGCAGAGAACAGAGGTATTGAGTGCTATAAGTCAGAGACAGACAAGCCCATAACCCTGTGTGTTTTGGCCCTCATGACCATGCATCAAGAATGGAGGTGGGGCTGGGGATATAGCTCAGTTGGTAGAGTGCTTGCCTTGCAAGCACAAGAACCTGGGTTCAAATCCCCAGCACCACAAAAAAAAAAAAAAAAAAAAGAATGGAGGTGGTACATTTTGTAGGACTTTGAATGGTAGTGAATGTTTTCTAGAGAGGGAAAACAGTTATTTCGGTTAAACAAAATTCTGCCATTTTTCTGTTGTATGACACTTCTCAATCTAGATAACCTCTGGAATATGACCCTGAAGTATTATTGTGTTGAGAATAGTTTTGAATATCAACATCTGTACTCATAATATGCTGAGTTAATATATAATACCCATATGTAAAACCTCAAAATCTGGAACAGACATTTTTGAAGTACTCTTTGAGATAAATGACAGCCCTTTGCCTGACTTAGTATCCGAAGATGAATGGCCCTTCCAGTGGCCATTTTTTATATTAGCTACTAATGAGTATTATTGAGTCACTGACTAATTCTGAAGAACATTTGGTGAATTATAATTGGGGCTATGATTTATGATTATATTTGGGGCTGTGAAGACTGACAGGCCATTCCTTAGCCCTAAAATTGCTGTAGAAGAAGAGAAATGCACCCTGGTTATCAGCATTTCCCTTTATGGGGGATGACAGAGGAGTCAAAAGCATAATCCAACCAAAGTAAAATATTATTTTTGTCAGTCATTTCTGCATTTCATTTTTATTAAAAATTACAGGGAAATGGGAAGTGCTTCCAAACTTTGGAAGGAAAGTCTCTTGTCCACATATCATTCTAATATTCAGTATATAAAGCATCGTCCATCACAGGTTTCCCCTGGTGTTAAATGATGCATTATAGTCAGTGAACCAGAGAATAATCTAGGTAGAGGGATAGAATTCAGAATCATGGGCCAGATAAACTGGCCATCTAACTCTCACTATGCCTAAAAGGGCAAAATCTGGTTCTTTGCATTCATTGAATTTATTGGAAGTTTGAATGTATTTATCTGCCTGTGCTTCAGACCCTCTGAAGAAAGGACAGAACAGTCTGACATGTAAATAAGAAAAACTAAATCCAGATAGGTCCATAGATACTCAAGGACTTCAGTTCTTAAGTAGAAACTGAGCATTGAGATGTCTACTTATTTTTCTTTATATACCTTCTTTGTCATATCATAATTGCAAATGGATTTTTGACTTTGCTTATTTTAGTCTCTTGAATATTTGTCTCTGTAAGATGAGGTGTGTTTATGTGTGTTCTATCATATTTTAGGATGAAATGTGTGAGGAAGCTGTGACTTTTTGCAAAGCAATTGAGTACTTCTCTAGTTGCTTCGTGGAATTCTGGGCCAAAGGACTCCTAAATTCCTTCCCTTAATCTCTTGTGGTCTTTTTGTAAAAGTTTGGACATACCTGGCAACTCTCTTCTCTTAGTAGCTGATAAAATATTCTTATTTTCTGTGTCTCTCTAATTATTCCTTCTTAGCCTCCTCCTTTAGCTCCCATTCTTGTCTCCAACCTGTAAGTGATGTAGTTTCTAAAGGATTGGTCTTGAATCCTCTTTTCTTCCAAACTTTCTAAGGAGCCAAGCTATATCCCACCACAGGACCCTTACATATATTATGCTCTGCTCCTGGAACTTCTTCTTTCCAATCTTTTGCTGTCAAATGCTTACTCCTTCCTTTTCTTCCTCTACTTTTCTCCAGATACTGGGCCATTTGCATTTCTCCAAATTCCCTCTGCTTTCCCAACCCTGTTCTTCATACTAAGGCTTATTTTTTTTTTTCCTGCTAGATGATGGTCAAATTCTGTTTTCCGTTACCCAGCTTTAAAACTATGTTGATTACTGACACTTTAAAATCACCCAGGATTTCAAACTTTAGACCAATACGAAAAAATTTTTATCAGACCAGTTCATATGATTTTGTAACACTCATATTCGTTTTTACATTTACCTTATTATTTTTGTGTATATGTGTTATATTCCTAGTAGACTAAACTTCTCAAAGTACTTAATTGTCTCCCACAGAACATATCAAAATATCTTATACATAGTGATTACACAATAAATATTTACTAGGATAAATTAATGAAGACAATCACTAAGTCATGCAAAGGTTTTTGTTGTTGTTTTGTTATTTGGTTTTGTTTTGTTGGAGTTTTTTGTTTTATTACTGAGGTTTGAACCCAGAGATGCTTTATTACCAAGCTACATCCCCAGCCCTTTTTATTTTTTAAATTTTGAGATAGGTTCTCAGTAAATTGCACAGGCTGGCCTCAAATTTGAGATCCTCCTGCCTCAGCCTCTTGCACTGCTGGGATTATAGATGTATACCACTGTGCTCAGCCCGTTAAGGGAAATATTGAAGCTTCCTAAAATTCTTCATTCTTATTTCAAAAGAAATGGAGGACATGAAGTCTCTGGGATTACTGCCCTTGGCCTACAAAGGTGTTTATTTGTGCCCAGATATAACACTGAGTTAACTTTATATTAATCTGTCTGAGAAAGTAGGCTGATGTGAGTTGTGTGAGAAATATCAAACATTTCTGTTATTTTGCCTTTCTAAACTGCAAAAGGTTAGAATGCTTCTGTTTGCTTTGAGCTTCTTACTGATGGTTTTCTGCTCTGCTTATTAATCAGAGTTGTATTATTTACTTTATTTAAAAAGACCATTTGAACATTTTTTTCTCTCTCTGAATTGTAGTTGGATATTAATTCACTGCTGGAGGAGATGTTGGTAAAGATTTCTGAAATTGCAGGGCAGTGTTTCTTTAATCCCTCAAGTTTGTAAAATGCTTTTTTTATAATGGAGATCGTAATCTCCTAGTTGGTAGAAGAGATGAAATGGTTATTGGGGATATTTTTCATTTGCAGCAAAATTGCTACATTAGAAAATGTTTCGTCCAGTTTTTTAATCCTTTCCAAATGCTGTAAGGTCTTCAGGAAATAAGTAGATGGTAGCGATTTCCTTCTTTCATAAGGCACTGAACCGTTTTCAGGTCACTGGTTCAGAGTTAGAGGTCCTGTGCCTTTTCAGGTGAATCTTGAAAGTAGTTTGCTTTAGTAATATGCTCACTCACATTTTTAACCACTAAAATGCTCAGAGGAGGTTGTGATTTGAAAAGATATGGCAGTATTAGAATATCCTGAGCATTTGGCATAAATTGTGGAACAGCCAGCTAGTAAACGGTTTCAGGAGACAAGGGAGAGTGAGCCTTTAAGCCAGGAATGTTTGTATCTCCTTAGTTTGTTCTTCAACATATATCTTAAGGACCAATTTTGATCTACTCAGCAAATTAAGTTCCCTGAGATGACTTTCACGTTTCTGTTTTCCTCTGATTTTTTTTCCCCCATACTTAACAATTTTGTGAGGCAGGCTCAAGCTGCAACCCACCTTAGAAATGATGACATTAATGTATTTCCTCTTTCTATAGCATTTATACATTGTTTACTAACAGTTATTGTTTATTAAGTATTCATAGCCTGTGGAGTGCTTAGCAACAGGGAGGATGTTCAGGCCCAGCTAAAGCTTAAGATAATAGTGAGGGGTTCTCATTCTAACAGAATGTTATGGTAGGACTGGGACTGTTCTTTGTAATTTAATCTGGAGTTTTTCAAAGATGGGGTGTTCCTGGCTCGTGACTTTTCACTGCCTGGCACTGCTTGACATTTATCCTGAATGGAGTTAGGGGAGGAACTTGACAACCTGTTTTCTATGAATATATAGGAAAGGAAGTTTTGAATTATCCAAGTGGCCCCTAAATTCTGAGGGAAAAAAATAAAAAGCAACAACAACAACAAGATTAAAATAACTACCCCAACCTAATATTTGATACCCCAAAAGGAATGTTTAGCTATAATTCTGAACATTTTAGAAATTAAAGTTTATTTTTTGAAAAAAAAAAAAAATTACTCATGTTTCTCAAATGTAGCTTTTTGAAGTGAGAATTTTGCATCTCATGTCTCCCCCAGAAGAAATCTGATTGTTGTGCATACTAATCAGGAGGTCCTTGAACCTCCCTTATCTTTCTTGGAACACATGAAGATGTTCACTGTCTCCCACAAGCATCACTCATGTCTATGAAAATAAATTTATTTTCTTATGTTCTAGCAAGTCACCAGCTAATAAGTCACATTGAACAGTTTTTGGATACTAACGAAACACCGTATTTTATGAAGAGCATGGACTGCATCAAAACCTTCCGGGAAGAAGCCATTCAGGTAACTTTCTTCTCACCTGTCTTCTCTGCCCCAGCAGTCGTTAACCATCACATGGAAGAGAAGCCCAGCATCCCGACAATAAGCCTGGCCTTTGGAAATAATCATTCTCACTGTGAATAGCAGTGTGTGCCAAGAGAATTAGGAGTGACCACACTGGGATTACTGTCATTGTCATTTCTGAGGAGGAATTAATGTAGATTAATGTAGATGGGTGGGATGCTTTATCCCTTGAAGTGAGCTTTTTGTGCCACTAAAGCTCTAGCTTTATGTTCTGCCCAGGGACACCAGGAAATTTCCATTTTAACGTCTGATAGCCCTATTATTGTTGTGAAGGATGGACTAACTACTTTAGGGAAATGGATGAAAAACTTGTATTAGTATGATTATTGAAGAGGATTTTACAAAGACAGGAGTAGGAATCTAAATGCCAGGGAAAATAAAGAACCCTGAAAAATAACTCAACATCCCCACCTTTGTGTAGGATTTTTGTTTGTTTTGTTATGAATTTTTAGAAAACAATTCTAAAAATCTTCCAAATTATATATAGACCTCTATACTGTAGGCAAGAGGTGAGCAAGTTTAAATTAGAAAGTATGTTTTTGAAGAAGGCACAATTGTAATATACATTCTTGTGTGGGTGCTTATTAAATATTTGTGGAATGAATGAAAAAGTTAACACTTGAATAATTTTAGGTACTTAGAAAGAATGGCAAGAAAATAAGAAAATCCTTAAAACTGGATTACAATAAATGATTTAGAAGCAGATGACCCAAATACCCTACAGATAAAAGACAAAATTTTGGAAAGTAGAGTTGGGATAAGACTGAGGATAACTCACTTGGGTAGAGAAAGATTGCATTAGATGAAAAGAGATAGTAAAATATGTTGTTTTTTAGTACGCGCTACCCCAGGTAGAGGGAGCTTCTAATAGCACTTCTGCATGCTGTTGCCACCACATGTACTTGTAAGTACCAGGTCACTGGGTTTCTCAAAACAGGAGGAAGAGGGTAAGGGAGTAGGTCAGTGGTAGAGCATTTGCCCAGCATGGGTGAGGCCCTGGGCTCAGTCCCCGCCACCACAAAGAAATGAATTAATTAGTTAATTAATTTTTAAAAAGATTGAAAAGGAGCAAAAGAAACTTTAGAGACTGGTCAGTCATTATTAATGTAGACCTATATTTAACTGTAAAATTATTTTTTAAAAAGAGGAAGAATTAAGAAAATGAATATTAACTGGTTATTTGTTCCTATTAAGGAATTAGTAATTTTTATGTGATGCAGAGTGGTACGTGAGTATGTTTTCTTAGAAAAACTAAATAATTTTTGATATTGCATACTGAAATATGTATAAATAATAAGACTGAAATGTGCTTTAAAACAATCTGAGAGTTATGGGAGATGGAAGGTAGGGGTCTAGATGAAACAGCTGATTGAGTTGATAATTACTGAAGTGAGTGATCAGTACATGAATTCTTTGAATTATGAATTATTCTGTTTTGTTTGAAATTGTCTGTATTTAGTTAAAAACAAACTCTTTCAGGTACCAAAAATCTATGTGACTCTGGGAAGCGTGGTGCCTTACATAGGTTTTCAGTGAATAAAGCTCAATTTGAATTGCCAATTTGAATTTGAAGCTCACTTTGAATCTACCTAAGAAGAACTTCCAAAATAAATAAATAAATGTGGTGTATTCAAAATCTGCAGTACCTTGGTCTGAGAATGATAGATTTTTTCCCCCACAGTTTTCAGAAGAACAGCACTTCAACAGTTTCCTGAAAGACCTTCGAGAGAAAGTGGAAGTTAAACGATTAAATCATTTCTGGGACATTGTTGTTCAGGGTAAGGGTTCTTTGTTTTTTGTTTTTTTCCCCCCTCCAGATATTGATGCTGCATATTCATACAGCTTCTAAAGCTAAATTATGTTGCATGAGCTCTTAGGTGGGGGCCTGGTGACTCTCTCTCTCTTTTTTTTTTTTTCTTCTTCTTTTGTGGTACTGGGGATTAAGCCCAGAGCTTCATACATGCTAGGGAAGTACTCCCCCACTGAGCTACATCCCCAGTCTATCATTTTAGTTCAAGACAGGGTCTCCCAAAATTGCCCAGACTGGTCTCAAACTTGAGAGCCTCCTGCCTCAGCCTGCAGAGTCACTGAGATTACAGGTTTGCAACACCATGCCCAGTGGGACCTGATAGACTTTCCATTTGGCTTTGAAAAATGCTCAGAATTCATTGAACTCAAAATTCTTTTTAATAAGCATAAATACAGAGTCAGTACATACCAAGTGGACATGACACTTTGTGCAACATGACCCATTTCTAAAATAGTGCCTTTCTATTTGTTCACTGATGCCACGGTGTGGACAAACATCGCCCCTTTCTCATATTTTTAGGCCATTTCTGTTCTCTTCGGTCTATCATACTTGAATTGACTCACTCACATTTTGCTTCCCTGATACCTTTCATTACCACATTCTTGGACTTCCCAAAACACCAGTCCCACATCTTTATGCACCAAAGCCACTAATTTCCTCACTTTATTCATCATGACCACTACAAATTAAATCCAGAGAGAAAGGAACACACATTCTTTCAATGTAAGACTTGATATCTGATTTTCTTCATGTCTTTTTCCCATTTTTTAAAAACATAACCCAGTTTTCTTTCAGAACCCAAGTATATTATTTATTAAAAATACATATGAAAATAAATGTAAGAGATGGTATGAAATTTTCACTTACAATAAAAAGGCAAAATTAGTCTGCACCTGTCTTTCTGTGTAAATTCTGTATTGAAGGGGTTGCACAGCTATCTCTGCACCTTCTGACAGGCAGCATTTCATCACCACAGGCATTATTGTCTGACAGTTAATTTTTCAACTCTTTAACATCTACTGGAGAGCAAAAGCAATTAGGATATGTGGTGAATGGGACTTATTCAAATCACTTTTTGTCTCCACTGCTATCCCAATAAATGAAGGAGTTTGGTGTGGGTATTTATAAATGCCTAAAACATTATTATTTGCTGAAAGGAAATTTATAATATATGAACAAGGTACTTATTTTCTAGGAGCTTATATGCTGCTGAGAGAATACACGTAACCTGTGCCATTTCTAGGTACAAATGAATGTTAAAAGTGCATTTGCTTTTCTGGAAGAATATCATGCATTGGTCACTTGAGATAGGAAAGAATCTTAGGAAGAAGAGAAAATTAAAAAGCAAATTTTCTATCTTTTGCCTTCACTGAACTAAAATTGATGCACTATGCTGTGTTAGCATACTTGTAACAGTGTGTTTTCTCCTGACCTAGTCCTCCGGTCATTTTATCAATAGCCAGTCACACTGCTTAAGTCAAAATGTTTGCACATGCTGCCATTGAGTACTGATGGATTTGGACAAAAGAATACACTCATTCAAACATTTAGATGAGTAAGGCCTAGTCCCTGCCCTTGAGGAAGGGCAGATAAACATGCAAGTAGTTCCATAAGATGTGATGAGTGATTTCCTAGGGATAAAAAGTGATCTGAGAATTCTAAAAGGGAAGTATTCATGGAGTGTGTAGAACTGGACGAGTGGCCTTTGCTTCTTACTATATTAGTAAAAATAGGAGAAAGGACAGTGTGAAATGGGTTTTTCTTAGGACAAAACATCTTTATAGTTTTAAGTCTCCAGAGCAAAGGTGGGAGGAGGTGTGGTGGAAAGGAAGGTCAGATTAGATTAACTATTTGTGTTTGAAGTTTACTCTGAATTACTTTTTAGATGGAATCACTCTGATCACCAAAGATGAAGCTTCTGGAAGCTCTGTCACAGCTGAGGAAGCCAAAAAGGTATTAAGAGATAATTCCCTGTATTAGATGAATTATTGTGGTGGACATTATTTTCCTTGATATCTTTAAGAAGTTAAATTTTAAGTTGCATGAAGTAGGCAACCATTATTTAACTGACAAGCAAATTGCTTCAACTGCAGCATCCTCACAGGAAACATTATGATTCATTCAGTTTTCCATAGGCCATGGTTATATTTCTAAACTCACCTATAATCCCAGCTTCAGTAGTCCTAGAGCTTCTGGCCTCCCTAGTACATGCCAAGTTTAGCCTGGACCCTGGAAAAGGCTATAAAATCCACTAGCCCAGTGTTTCTCACTGTGGCCACACATTTAGTCACCTAGGCAACTTTTTTTTTTTAATACTGATTAAAAATCAGAATCACTCCAGAGATTCTATTCTGTTTGTTTGAGATAGGTACTAGGCATGGTTTGTTTTAATTTTTATAGTCTCTCAGATGAATGTGGAACAGGTAGAGAAAGACTCATATTCTAGCATAAGGGACATCCAGTTTTCAGTAAAGGTTGCTTTCAGTAAAAGATTGACACAATTGTTAGGACAAGGCCTCCCTGTTTGATGTATGAGCTTTGAGTCAGACTCAGCTATGAGTCACAGTACACATGATTATTTAGTTCAGTAATCCTTCATTATACCTCAAGGTTGTGATGAAATTTTAATGGAATTAGATTCATTAGCTCAAAAGTGTAGTTCATAATGTTGAGTTTTAGTTAGTCACTAATTGATCCAGTCCTGCTAGCACAGTGCCTGGCAGCTGCCCTGACAAAGCCTCTGTTGTGTGCTAGACCCTGTGTTGCATGCTGACAGCCCTCTGCCCTCTAAAAGCTCGAGTTCTGGTTACAAGGGATCATAGGGTGGCAGTGGAGACTCAAAAAATAACTACATCTGCTAAGACAGAGCTTGACCTGGGGCCACAGATAGGAATGTGTCAAGGAATGGCAGGAGCAAGACTTGAAATGTTCACCACAGGTCTTGATTCAGACCAAATGGAAAATGCCTTGAACTTTCAACTCAACAAAGGCAGCTAACAGAAACCATATTGTTTGGGAGACAAGTTAGTCAGTATATACAAGAATTTTTAATTGGTACTGTACCTGACAAAAGTTTTTCTTAAAGAACAGATGTGGTCCCTACTTTCAGGGGGTATGTTTCTGGAATTTTAGATCCATACTCTAGGGAGCTGACTGTTGTCTGAGAAGGGTCCACAGTGTCTGTACCCTCTTCTTCCACAGTCATTATTGAATACCATGGGTTTAGGTATATCAGGTAACTGGTTTTATTTTTGTCAGTTTATACTGTGTTACAATTGTATTTCCCCCTTGAACTGGAGTGGAATGTGTAGGTCAGTATTTTCCAGAGAAGTAGAACCAATAGAAAACATGCACTACACACAAACTCACACACACACCTCGCTTGATTGATTGACTGACTTTAAGGAATTGACTCTGCAGTTGTGGGGGCTGGCAAGTCCAAAATATATAAGGCAAGCTGACAGGCTTGAAACTCAGGCAGGGCTTCTGTGTTACAGTCTTAACAGAATTCCTTCTTCAGGAAACCTTAGTTTTTTTCTTAAGCCTTCAACTGACAGGATGAGACCTGTCCATTTTTTAACATATTGAAAACAGTGTTGGATGATTGTAAGTGGTAATCTCATCTACAAAATACCTTCACAGAAACATCTAGAGTAGTGTTTGATTGAACAGCTGGGCACGGTAACTTAGCCAAGTTGACACATAATATTAGCCCTCATGTACACTGAAGGCTTTTGCTAAACAAGTAAAATAAGTCAAGACATACAATTTAATTTTAGTCATTATTGCTTTATAAAAATCAATCATTCAAGGGAGAATTGAATACATATTATAGTTTTTGTAGGAGGTGGGGAGCACTGATCTACAAAGGGTAATGCTTCCTCCTAGCAGTACATCTTAACCAAGTGTCACAGCTCAGTGAATCCTGAATATTAGAGAGGAAAGAAATCTAGAAAGGGATAATGCATTTTTAAATTGTGCGAGGCTTGTTCTATATTGCAAATGTGATATCTTCTTTGGAATTTAAGGGCACAGAGTCTGATAATTGAGCTATAGAGAGAAATTTCAGTTAATTGCTAGGTATGAGGTGATATCCTTAGATGATTCTAATATCACCAGAACTGACTTCAATTGTAGTTTAAGACAACTCTGGGAATGTCACCATCTTTGAATAGAGAAAACCTAATAAAAAACATGTGGAGAGACTCTCTTCTCCCAGCACAGGTACCCTGGCTTTGTCTTGCATCTTCTTTCTTTTGGAGCAGTGGTTCCAGTCAAGGCACAGTAAGTATGCTTTTGATACTACCAGCAAAACTTCACTGTCATGAAAGATGAGAAGTTAGGAAATTCGACTGAAATGTACTGAGCACCAGCCCTGTGCTTTGATGTACATTATTTCATAACCTCTGAAATTAATATTAATATTAACCTTGCAGATGCACACCTAGAAAATGACATTTTCATTTTTCCACACTTACCAGTGCTTCAGCCAATTCAATATTTTTACTAAATGTTTATGTGACATTTTGACTTCTAAAAAAATTTCACATTATGTGACATTCACCTAAAACATATGAACATCATATCTAGATAAATGATGGACATGGTAATAAAATTTTGTGTAGGTGCGGGACTGTAGCTCAGTGTGCTTGCCTAGTGTGCACAAAACCCTGGGTTTAATCCCTAGCACTGCAAAAAAAAGGGGGGGTGGGGTTTGTATGTATCTTAACTTTAGAACCAAGTGTCCAGTACTGTCTCTGTGATCCTCATAGTGATCTGCTAAGAGGTCAAGCAGGAGCACAATACTGTCCTGTTATCACTGGGAAACCAAATTCCAGAAAGTTTAGGTGGGGTTACACTATGAGCACTCAGAGGCAGCAAGAGGATTGAAATGCTGGTCCCTGTGCACTACACTGGACCCTCATTCCTAAGCAGATTTAAGTCTTACAATCTATAAAATACAGTCGTTTCTGTTTGCCTTATCTCAACAGGTGACTGCCCCATGGGTGGTTGGTGGTTAAAATGACCTGAAGATCACAGAGTGGAGCCTAAATTCTGATTCACCATCCTCTTACACTTTGTCGTGTCTGGCTTACAAAATTATGCTGTTGTGTCTTCTTTAATACCTGAGCCTTTTTTTGTTTTTCAGAGCGAAAATTTGATCTTTCATATCTAAAATGTTTTTAAATGACATTTGTTGGTTTTTAGCAAGAAGAATAGAAGGGAGATTGCACATATTGATGGTAATGCAGAGCCTTGCAGACTAATTCTGATTCAAGGAAACCCATTCCTTGTGGTCCTAATAAGACATACATGTTTTGGTTTTTCTCCCTTTAGCCAGGTTAGGGAAATGTGATCACTTTTGACCATGTACTGAAATATTCATTTATATTGCCTTTGGGTATTGAGTCGGGTATTTCCCAATCATTTAAGGAAAGTTAACTATAATCAGAGAAGTGGAAGAACAATCCCCACAGTCCATTTTAATTCTTTCAAGATATTTACCATAAGTTATTTAAAGTTAGCAAGCTGTCAAATTCTTGCTAGTAAGTGTTATTTGAAAATAAATAATTATCCAGGATGTCCATTTTCAGTGAAAACTAAATTATAACTTTGCACTTGCGCAACATCTTAATGAGAGCCATTTTCCTCTAGTGTGTTTTAGAAATGTGCAAGTTTTATGATTCTTTTGAGAAACAGAGGTAAGTTAGTCCTACTACAGACATAGATAATGCTTCCATAAATTTAGATAGTCACAAGTTTCCCAGTACCTCTCATTTCACTTTGAAACCTAAATATTACCCATCTCTGGAGCTCATTTTTATTGCCATTATAATCTGTCAGTTCTTTCCCTTAACCTTTTCTGTTTGTAGATGGTGGTGTTAGACATGCCATTAGCATTTAATGTTGGGTAAAGTCTTTGTGTAGTCCTCAGTGCCTTTATCCATCATGTTGGTCTCATTTCCTGGCTGTCATAAGCAGGAGAGGTGAAGCAGGTGGGTGTCCAAGATCTCACAGTAAGTGACTGACCAGGAATCTTGTTCTAGGACTGGCCCTGATCTCCTGTCATTTAATTCCATGTTGAGAACACAGGAGAAAGAGGATTTATCCCCATGACTTTGGGGTGTCCAAGAGACTGAGCTGTGTCTAAATAATCATTAGATGCAAGCTTTTGGGGTGGGGGGCACTTGTTTTCCTTTAAACGGCCTCATCTGTTCTTTAATGTTATTAGTATTGATTAGTTTTCCATCTTAGTATCATAGATGCTTAGCTTAGTGATCTGGTTATTTCTCTAATACCATCTAGGAAGGTGAAGTTGAATAACTCAGTGTCTCACAGTAAGCTAATGATGAGGAGAACTGACCAGCACCAAGACCCCCGGACTACTACCCAGCCCCACTCCCACCACACTGTGGCTTCACCTTTCCATGCCTCCACCAGTCCCATCTATCTAGACAAGATACACTCATGCTCCCTTTTTCAAGAATACACCTAGTTTCATACAGACAAATGTATATATGAGATCACCAAAATCTTGGAAAGAATTCTAAGATGGTTTAAGAGTCTCTGATTCTGTTGGACCCTGTGACATTTATCTTTGCTTTTTTCTGCTTTCCTAAATCTCTGGTGTGGTTTTTCAGTATGCTCATACAAGAAAAGCAGTAATGCATATCACAGTGTTACCTAATATTTGTTTAAAGCTTGAGACTTTGAAGATACAATTTTAAATCTTTTATGAAGGTGGAATATATATAGTAAATGAACACATCATATGGTATACAACTTGATGAATTCTTATACATTCATATACCCGTGTACCCACTACCCAAAGGCTCCCCAGGACTTCCTCAGTCAGAGCCCTTTTGTCCCCCAAGGTAACCACTACTGACTTCTGTCACTTGGGAATAGTTTAGCCTATTCTTGATTTTCATATCATTGGAATCATGCCTTTTGTGATTCATAGATGTTATAATTACTCATTCTTTATTGTAACTATGTAGTATCTCTTTTATGATTATACTGCAATTTATTCATTCATTACCTTAATGATGGGCATTTGATTGTTTCCAGACTTTGGCAATCATGAATAAAGATATGTTAGATATTTTTATGTATATTGCTTGGCAGGTGTATATTAGATATATTCCAAAGAATTAGAGCATAAAACTTACGCTGCCATAAAGCATTTTTGCACTTTCTTTTGAGATTCAGCACCACACCCCATAAAATAGATAGGGTGAACAGTAGTATTTCCATTTTATTTTTGAGGAAAATTAGTTATGAAGTGGTCCCATAGCTTACCAGTGCTCCTGAAGGGCTGAGGTTATGGTCTTGTTCTACACACCAGGCTAGAGGATTTTTCTGGAGCACTCTTGCCATTATTGCATAAAATAAGCTACAGATGACATTAATGATACCTAAAGTTATGGCATTTTAGTCAAACTTACATTCATCTTGATGCTTTTTTTTTAATCCATCTGGGATTACTTAATGGTGTTGGAATTAGCCTTGTGGAAGCCATTTGTTTTTAATTTGGGCTTTGGTGTAGGGGTCTGAACACAACCTGGTTATTAGTTTTTAATCTTATGGAGGGATAGGACAGGCAGTTCTTATAAAGAAATTATTGATTCCATTTCCCTGCATGTAGCCAGGATTGTATTTCAGTTCACAATGAATAAAAGTAGTAGTTTATTCATTTCATAAAGATCTCCAAGTAAGAGGCTCTTTGTGGCAACCCCACGTAGATGCTGGCTGTTTGAGGAATGGGGAATGTGTCACACAAGTGTCCTTTCTATTAATTCTCTACTTTCTCAGCATTCTGCGGAAGAAAAGGACAGGAGAAAAGATGAAACTTGACTCCTACCCTTCTCTGCTGCATTCAGAGAACTGTTCCTTTTATTGAGAAAGCAAACCAATCCTTGAATTCTCTGCTGTCTCCTACTTTCTCTAGCTTCCTGTCACTGCTCAGCCTAGAAATTACTTGCTGTTAAAAACTCTGATGAGGAGCAATATGTGTAAGAGATCAGCCTTGCCCGGGGCGTTGGGAAGGATGGCAGCTCAGCTTTTAGCCATAATTTGCTTATGCAGAAATGTGAGGAAGATCTGTCAGGGAAATCAGCTGCAGATGTTTAGCACTTGATGGAAATGCAAGGGTTTTTTGCTGCTGCTCCTCACTTCTCAGGAAGTTGGTCTAGCCTCAGAGCTGTGCCATTTGTGTTTGATTATATATACCGTGGTCATACTATGCAGATAGGCCTATCTTAATTTATCCTTTCATTTCACTCTGAAAAGGGTTTTACAGGTGGGGAAGGAATGAGAATTGCAACTTTTATAGGCTGAATGCCAAAAAACATTAGGAATTTTCTATATTCATCTGAAAGTACCTATAATGTTTCAGGTTACGAAGGTAAAAGATGTAGTAGACTGTTGTACTACTGAGCCCATGGAGTTTGTCATTTGTTTTGGATATGCTTGTCCTTTGGTCCCACAGAAGTCCATGACAGGACACAGCTCTGCCTTTTACTCTGTTTACTTGTCTTTTTTTTTTCTTTCTAGTGCTGAGTATTGAACCCAGGGCTTCATTCATGCTAGATGCCTGCTTTACCATTGAGCTACACATCCCCAGTCCTCACCCTAACTGGATATGTCTTATGCCTAATATAGGAAAAACCATGCAGTGGTTAATTATAATAGTAGGAGAAGCAAGGTACCAAATAAAAATCATTTTTAATAGTGATAATAATTAGGAGAAGCATAAAGATTAATTTGGGAGTTTAAGGTAGAGCATAGTGTGTTTAACCTTTAGGTATAAACCATGTGCAAATAAATGTATGAATTTCTTATTTATCTGTACTTGGTCCTCAGATATCTCTATTAATAATCACCCACCATAAATTGAATTAATGATATGGCCGCTGCATTATAGTTCACTTCCAGACTGTCTGCCCCCATTGCTAAGATTTTCTGCCTGTCATAGCATTGATTCCCAGCCCTGCACATCATTCAGTTTAGGGTCAACAAAAGGCTATGGGGGAAAAAAATCTATACATGTCCTTAAAAGAATTAATCTCTTAGTCAAAATGAAGGTTAATGAATAGTGAAGAACTGGCTTGGGAGGCTGAGGCAGGAAGATTGAGTTCAGAGCCAGCTTCAGCAAAAGCGAGATGCTAAGCAACTCAGTGAGTCCCTGTCTCTAAATAAAATACAAAAAATAGGACTGGGGACCTGGGGCTGTGGCTCAATGGTCAAGTGCCCCTGAGTTCAATCCCCAGTACTCAAAAAAAAGTAGTGCCCAGCTATGCAGAAACAGCCTTTACTATTACCATTGTGTTAACCGTGTGCGAGTTTCTGTGCTTAAGAAATGGAAGGATGGCCAGAGATTGCTTCCTGAGACTTGCTGCACACAACCTAATTAGTGAGTGACTTTGACTTATGATTCATTAAAGAGACATATTTTAGTTTATTTATAGATCTTATGTTTCAGAGACCTTTATCATGTCACTGTACTATAACAGTAACAGGAATGTATAGGAAAAGCAGTTCTTGCCATATTTTTCATGTTGGATAAGTATAACAACATTTTTCCTTTCTGGGTAGAGGCAGCTGCAGGAGAGCAGAGCTAAGCCAGAAGGCTCCAGCACATGTGTGCTCCACTGCACACTGTCTGAATTACAGAATGCCTACAGGCATTGTCACCTTCTATCACCCGCTTTCAAGTGCTCATTCCTATAGGCTGGTCTCTGCTCCAAAATAAAGGTCACATTCTCAGGATAGATAGGCGTTGGTAGAACCTAGCTCTTGGACACAGTTGCCACATGCCTTGAAGTTTGAAAAGACACCCCACCATTATCTCTTGGAGGAGACAGTATAGAAAAAAAGATATTCAAATAATTTTTCAGGAACACTCAAGATTTTTTTAAATTCTGAATATCATTCTTCGATCCTCACAGACTTGACTTCAGGGCCTTTGCTTTTCTGTGTCTGCCTTGTAGAAGCTGCAGGTCTAGAACATTGATGCTGAACATTGATGAACATTGATGTTTTCTCATCCATTTCTTATCTGCATGTTTGCTGAAAATTTCTTGCACAAGTGGAAGGACTTTCATAAAAGGGATTAAGCAACCTTTCAAATTCACCCATTTTTGTATTTGAGACAAGACCCACTGATTTGGGGTGCTTATTTTCTTAACCTTACTTGCCAGCTCTCCTGTAGAAGCAGAAGTGAAATATCAGGTGTCTATCATGCCGATGTGGGGCCCTCCCCAGATTCACCATCTTGACAAGCCCTGAAATATCCTCCCTTTTCCCTAGACCTTTCTCCAGTAACTAGTTAGTATGGACTGTTGAACCTCAAAATTGGTGCTCTTGCTCAGAGCCAAAGGAAGGAGAATATGCCAAAATGATGTTTCTTTTAGGCCATCTGCGATGGGACATTATTAAGCAAGTCTTCCTTAGGTTTGCCTGTGGAATGCTAGCAAACTGTTCCCTCCATCAAAAGAGGCAAAAATGTCACTGTACTAACATGATTGACTCTCTCTTCACAGTTTCTGGCCCCCAAAGAAAAACCACAGGAAGACACAGCAGCCATGTTTGAAGGTGGTGATGTAGACGATTTAGTAAGTGCTCTCATTATATACTAGGTTTTCTAAAGATTGAAATTGAGCTGTAAATTCAGCCACAAAAGCTGCTTATCGTAGACTTGTTTCTTATTTGTGTTTTAATTTCTAACACATTAGAAGCTCTCTACACTGTTATTTACTGCCATTATAAATTTAATCAGATAGGTGATTTCATAATGGAAATTCCTATGTTCTATGGTTTCAACTACATTGTTCATTCAGTTTAATTCTCTTCTTTGAAGGGCTAGAACAAACTGGGGAGGCTCTTTCCTTAGTAGCAAAATGTTATAATTTACTGAAATTGCTCTTAACCAAAAATAAGTAATACAACATGCAATTTGTGTGGGTCGACAAATAAAAACAGCCTTTAAGAAACCTACTTCTTAAATATTCTCAATTAACTTAACATAAACAAAATAGACTGATAGGTATTTGAGGATTTCTGCACCTCATTACACCATGTTGTGAATACCTGGAAAGCTGTGTAAATGTTGAATTTACATCCATCTTCCAGGTTTAGACTCTTCTCTTTAAACCTCCCTTGATAACTGTCCATACATACTATGCTTTCATCCTTTTTGTGAGAAGTTCTTAATAGCAAAATGAGGAATGATTTGGTATTTAACTCCTAAAGTAGTTAGTAGTGAATAATAAGCATGCAAGTTCATGCATGCGTAATCAACATAGTTTTCACTAAACCCTCTTTTGCCAGAGCATCCCCAGTCCATTTTTATTTTTTATTTTGAGACAGGGTCTTACTGAGTTGCTTAGGGCCTTGCTAAGGTGCTGAGGATGGCTTTGAATTTCTGATCTTCCTGCTTTAGCCTTCTGAGCCACTGGGATTATAGGCATGCAGCACCATGCCCAGTCTGGTTCCCTTCTTAATATGTCATTTTTGTTTGCAGCTGGACATGATGTAGGTCATGGATGTTTGGGGAATCCAAGAAAGTTACCATCTCCATGGTGCTTGGGACTCTATAAACAGAACAACCTGGAGGAGGCCATTCACGGGAACCTGAAGCTCTGGAGATCATTTCAGCAGGTTACTTGGAAGGAAATTCCCCTCCATCTCTATGGGGCAGACACATACATACATGTTGTAAGAGATAATTTACACTCTATGCATTTTATAAAGAAGCATTGTTATTTTTTGATTGGCATATTATTCTTTCCTGGTCTTTTTCTTCTTGGTCTATTACATACATACTTTTAAGTTTCAGGAAAATAGATTTCTTCCTGACCAGGCATATTGGTGAGGATTGCAGTTCTCATGAAGTGATTAGCATCTCCTGTGGAACCATGGCATGGTCACTGGTGAGTCCCAGCCCTACCCAGGCTGCTCCTCCAGCAACAGTCGTGACATGCTGATTGAGCAATGACATTTGCTTCCTACCAGAAAGTAGCTGAGAGGAAAATCACAGGGAAGGACTGACCCATTTCTCTTTTTAGTTAAGCCTTTTTAATCACTACATCACTTTAGCTCTGTAAATAGGCAGTTTTCCATAAGCAAGGTGGGAAGGGAACATAGTTTCCCTGTATTAGCTAGCATCTTAAGCAGGAAATGATGGTGGTGTTCTCATGAAGAAAAGGCCCACTTTTGGCCCAACCTCTGCCATATCAGTGAATCTTGCAAAACCTAAAGCCAAGAAATTCATGGTCAGGAGTTAGGCTATCATTTCATTGTTCTCTACTTACGGGTGTCACATAGAGAATGTTTTGTTGTATAAAAACACTTTACTTGCCCTGTCTCTCCCATTTCTTCTTAAGTCAACTTTCATTTTTCTCTTGATAATATTTCCTTTCCCCCAAAAAGTAGGGCTGGGATACTGTACCATTGAACTTCAGGAATCTCCAGACTCTCATACCTGCATCCTTGGCCAATCTCTACCAACACAAACTGATAAGAAATGAAGCATATTTTTCAATCTTTCACTCTGTGATTCTAAGAATGCTTCAGTTTTGTCCAAATCACAAACATCCTTTGGGTTTTGTTATCCAACTGGAATGATAAGTCATCATCCCTCATTGGGGTAGCTTCAGATGGGCATCTGTACGTCAAATTTGACTCAGGTGTGCAGAGTATCACAAGGGGATGGTGCTAGGGACCCTTCTCTTCGGCAGAATGAAGTCTGTCCCGTCAACTTTGAAGCTTTAGCAACATCCAAAAACCATCTTTGTCAGCACTGAATTCACATAACCTGAGTCCGAATGTTTGTCATGAGATGAGTAGTGCTTGCCACCACTCCTAGGTGAGAATTTTCTCCATCATGGAGAAAATTGGAGTCTGAGGAATGAGATCTATGCAGAGGCATAGAAATACCAGTCCACTCCTGCCTTTTGTTCCCATTTTCATCAAATGGACAGAACTGAGACAGGCAGAGTCTTCTCCCATCTTTGAGGGAGGCAGGGAATAGGCATGGGACAAAGGGGGCCTCTGGCCTCTAGGAGCACTCCATTTGTAGGTCATCTAAAGTTCACCAGGAACTGAGTGTAGTGGCCCACACCTGTAGTCCCAGCTACTCAGGAGGCTAAGGCAGGAGGATCACAAGTTTAAGGCCAAACTCAGCAACTTAGCAAGGTTCTATCTCAAAATAAAAAGGACTGGGGATGTAGCTCAGTAATGAAGCACTCCTGGCTTCAATCCCCAGTACCAAATAAGAGTTTTTTAGAAAATTAAAAAGCTGCTAGGAGGCAAAAGACTTTAAAAAGACACAAAGGCTAGAGTTCTAGATGTTCTTCAAAGTAGTCTTAGTAGGCAATGCCCTTGTTTGAGTCATCCTTTTAAAGCAAACCATATGCCTTGTTTTGATCATTATTCACAAGGTTTGAACAGAGGTAGGTGACTTTTTGCTGTTTTCAAACATCAAATATACTCTGAAAAGTTGGAGACCACTGCAGATAACCAAAGGATGTATCATAGGCTCCAAAGACAATTTGAAAGAAATTTTTGCTCATTTTGGTACAAATGACCTTAGTTTCCATTTCAAAGGGATCATGTTCTCTAGCAGCAGGAGGTTTGCTAGGGCTTATGTTTATTTAAAAAGATCTGTGGACTCTTCTTCCTAGATAAAGACTCAACTAACACACACACACACTCTCTCTCTCTCTCTCTCTCTCTCTCTCTCTCTCTCTCTCTCTCTCTCTCTCTCTGCCTCCCTCTCCCTCCCTCCCTCCCTTCCTCCTTCCCTCCACTTGACACAGGCAAACAAGGCAATGTGAAGTGTGAGGACAACATGATCTTTGGAAAATCCAGAGCCCTGATAGTTCTGGCAGTCCATTTCACAGAATTTTTTTAATGTAGTATTTCCTCAAATCCAAAACATCATTAATTATGCTAAGGAAAAAAGCTGATGACCAGTTTAATTTTTTAAAATATTTTTTAGTTGTAGATACACACAATACCTTTTTTTTAATTAATTTATTTATTTACGGGGAGCTGAGGATTGAACCCAGTGCCTCATACACGATAGGCAAGTGCTCTACCACTAAGCCATAACCCCAGCCCCGACCATTTTAATTTGAATTGTGATATTTTAAATGATGAAGTACCACAAAATATATTCTTAGAAGGGATGAAATAAACTTTCATACCTCTTACTGTCCTTACTGGTGACATGGCACAGATGTGAACTTTGCAATCAGATCAGTCAAAAGTTCTTTAGCTATGACTAATAGAAATACAAACCAGTGTTGGCTTAAGTAAAAGGCCTATTTCTTATTTGATAATCTTATTTTGAAACATTGCAAGAATTCTGGCCTAGGCAATGGGTGATGATTCCATGGCCTGGTAAAGTGGAGACTTGGCAGTTTGTTTGACCCTTCCCTCATTTTGTTCGCTTTCAAAGAAGGTGGAAAGGGCAGCACCAGCTATAGCTGGAAGAACAGCAGTCCTACTGGTGGTCCTGATTCAGTAGACTTCTTTGGGCAGCCCTTTGTCACATGCCCCATCTTAGCAGCAGGAGAGACTGGGAGAGTGAGACCAATATTCCAGCTGAGGGCAAAGTGAGGAGAGGTGGATACTGGGTTAGCCACCTGACAGCTTGACATATATTATGTGTCTTGGTCAGTTTCGTGCTCCTCAAACAGAACACCCAAGAGTGGGTAATTTATAAGGAACAGATTTATTTCTTGCAGCTCTGGAACCTCAGAAGTCCAAAGCAGAGGAACCTGCCTACAACTAGGGCTTTCTTGAGAGATTCCATAGCGAAATGAGGAAGAGCAAGGGCGGGAGGGAAGGAGACTGAACTCTTGCTTTTATCAGAGAGAGGACGAAGTGAGCCAAAGTCTTCTTTTGCCAGAAACCAGATCCCCCACTCCTGAGACAACAGTTAATCCACTCCTAAGGGCAGAGTTCTCGTGACCTAATGACCTCTTAGGAGTCCCACCTCTCCATACTGTCGCACTGGGGATTCAGTTCCCAATGCACTGACTTGGGGGACATATTCAAACCACAGTACTGTGTAAACTCAGAAGTGATGTCAGCCTTCCAGACGCCAGTTCTGCTGCGTATCTGGTAACTGCGAGGTTTGTTGGGGTTTGTAGTGGGTTCATTGAAGTAACGCTTCCATGGAGCGCGCCAGTGTCGGAAACTTGGCTCTCCCAGCCCTCCCGCTCCACCTGTCTTTTCCTCACATCTTGTGTCATTGCCAGAGATTTTGCAGAAACGAGCTGGAACAATTCGCACCATCTGTCGAAAGGCGCGGGCCTCCCTGAAGGAACCAGAGAAGCCATACCAGGTCCCTCCCACACATTTTTAGCTGTCCCTATACCAGAATTTAGGTGAGTGCTTTGAGAAGGTGGAGCCGTTCCTCCCACCACCAGCAGGGGCCTCTGGCTGCCCACCTGTGGCAGCTGTGGGTCCTGGAAGGCCAAGGGGCAGTACAGACATGGAATGTGAGTTCTTTAATCCAGGGCTTTAGTGCTACATGTTGATTTCACAGCACCTTTCCATCCCTGTTCTTATCTTAGTAGGTTCTTTTTATAATGCTCACCACGTATGAATATGAGGCCAACCTGGAATCAAACCATCTATGTTTCAGATCCTGCCTGCTGTGGTTCAAATATAGTTTGTCCCCCCTGCACTCAGGCGGCAGCTTAATTCCCACTGCAAGGTATTAAGAGGATGGAAACTTACTGGTGTGTGGAGTTGGGACCTTCAGGAAATGATTAGGATTGGATGATATCATAAGGGTGGAGCCACCATGGCTAAGTCCTGGCAGCCTTATAAGAACAAAAGAGATCAGACATACCACTCATGTTCCCTGTCTCACCACATGATGCTCTATGTCACCTCAGGACTCTGCCAGCAAGAAGATTGTGACCAGATGCAGCCCCTAGACCTTCTGCATCCATAACCAAAGCAAATCTCTATAAAGCAGGCTACCTCAGGTGTTTCATTATAGTATTGGAAAGCCGACCACAGCCTGTAGCATATCTTGGCTGTGTGACCTTAGCCAAGTTACTCAATCATTCTTGACCACAGTTTCTGGAACTGTCAAACAGGGTTTATGTCAACCTAACTTCCAGGATTACAGGATGAAGTGAGGATGAACCACATAAAATGCTTGATAAGTACCACATAAAATGCTTAGTGAATGCCCAGTGAGTATTTTCCATTATTATTGGTCTCTCCAAGTCTATATTTATTCTTCTAGCATACCAGCACCTCTTTGGCTTTAAAATGTCCTACTCTGCTTTCTAAGAATAGATACTCTAGCCTTATATAGATTAGCCAATAAAAAGCAACATTCAGACAACTCCAGCTTTTTCCCTAACTTTCTCTGGGATCCAGAGTGCATTTCTCAAATAGGCAATCCGTTTTCTCCTACAAAATGGACAGCTGCCTCTCTGGATGTTGGAAGCAGAAGAATGGGAAACTTTCTAAGGAAAGAACTAAAGGAGCTTGAGTTCTAGATGCAAGGAGCTCTATGTTCCAAGTCTTAGGATCTCGACCTGTCAATCACGATGTGTCCATTCACCTGGCTTCTTTGTTAAAAGATTTCCCTCCTCTCTTTCCAACTCCCTGGGTCCTGGATCCTCCAATGGTGTCAGGGTTAGATGCCTTTTGTGAGCCACTTTGATTACTATCCCAATAAAAGCTTGATTGCCACACTACCATCCACCCACTGGCAAAGGGAGGCAGGGGAAGTATGTGGTTCTAATTCATAGTCTGAGCAGAGAGGACATTTGAAGTTTTAGGACTGAAGGGTATAATGAAAGAGTGCACACAGGCATGTAAATATGTGAGTAGAATAATATGTGCATGCGTGAACTTACACCTTCTAGCTGTTATATTGATATGCATGTGCCTTCGTGTCCTTTTATTGTAATATGTTGTGAAGAAAGAGATCCAGTGGCCAGTGTATTATTGGGCTCCAGTTGTGTGACCCTGACCTTTTATGTTTGTCCTTAGGGGTATTATGTGGGCACACAGGTATGATTCCTGTGCCCAGCATACATGCATACATTCCCTTCCCCAGCCACTGTATTTGTCTGGAAGAGCATCATCTTACAAGGACATCAGTCATATTGGATTAGGAACTAACCCTACTCCAGTGTGTACTTATCTTAACTAATTACGTCATTATCTTAACTAATTACACCTATTTCTTTATAAGGTCACATTCTAAGGGGGTTAGGACTTCAACATAGGTTTTGAGGGGAAGACAAGTCAACCCATAATAGCAATGGAGATCTGCATGGTATGGCGTATGTGTGTGTATGTGTGTATGAGAGAAAGAGGGCAAGGGAAAGGGATTGAGCTGGGGACACACACAACAAGCAGTCTTCTTTGGGAATAATAGTACCTGAAACTTGGGGCTCTATAAATATAAGAAGTGTGTATGTGTCTGTGTATATTAGATGTTTTTGCTGTGGGAGATGGTGAACATGTGCCCATCTCATGTTGGTGGAAGAGATCTGACTGCTAAATTGTGAGGAAATAATCTCTGTTCATGTATTGAGAATGTGATTATGAAATAAACAAGTGTCCTATAAATGTCAGCTGTTATATTGATATGCATGTGCCTTCGTGTCCTTTTATTGTAATATGTTGTGAAGAAAGAGATCCAGTGGCCAGTGTATTATTGGGCTCCAGTTGTGTGACCCTGACCTTTTATGTTTGTCCTTAGGGGTATTATGTGGGCTACTGGGATCTTATCCAAGGGTGGCAGGAAAGAATGCTGCTTCTGATAAGTCAAGTGCCCCACAAGCAGGTCTCTGTGCCTACCCACTCCCATTCTATAAAATTCAACTTACTCACGTATTGAGCATCTGCTGTATCCAAAACCCTCCGGCACTCCAGAGGATTCAAGGTTGAAAAACATACGTTGCTTGTTTGGGGAAAGTTCACGGGCCAATAGAAAGAGAAGTTCACCAATAGCCAAATCCACAGTGAGAGACTCATGAAAAAGACGTGAGAAGAGTTTCTGAAGCACTGAGGAGATTAATTTCAGTCTTAGTAACTGGGGTACTTTCTGAGCTGGTAGCAGTTAAGACGACTGAATGAAGTAAGAATTTGGTTCAGCAGAGAGGGGCAGGCCATGTGTCATGACAGGCTCAGGAAAGGGTCAGTGGTGCAATTTGCCTGAAGGTGAAGTGCATTGGATAACGTTGGATTACAGAGGTAGGGTGGGGTGATTATCATGGGAGAACCCCTGTTTGTAAAAAGTAAGCAGCCAGATGGGTGCCTGAGCAAGGTTATGCTGACTGCATTGCGCACACAGGATGGGGAGGCTTTGAAGAGCCAGGGCACAGAAGCATGTAGGGGCTGAGTCAAACCAGGGCAGTCCCCAAGGAGTGGGGACTCGGGACGGCCTGACAGTGCACAGAAATGGGAATCCATCTTTCCTCACCCCTCTTGGGTACTGAGATTCTTAGAGAAAAATAACCCATTGTGATGGGTATGTACCCATAAGTCCCCTCGGTCCACCTGTCAGGGTGGGTTAGCTTGACCCCCCCAGTCTCTCCCTCCCCTCTCAGACCAACTCTGTTGCCCTGCTCACTACTGTTGACACCCAGCCCCCTCCTGCCTAAGCCACATCCCTCTCCGACCTCCCCTTTTTCAGGAAAGTGCTTATGATTTGCCTCTGCCTGTTTTTTGCAGCCCCCTCCTGTGACGTTCTTGCCTGTGTCACCTTTGCCTGTGTCCTTTAGGCTAAGGCACTATATTCACAGCTCTGTAGGTGTGCTGACCCCACCCTTGTGCACCGAGAGCATTTGCTGAGCACCCTGCAGTTTATCCTGGCCAGCTCTGGGCTCCTGTTCCCAACCCCACACTTTGGGAAAAGTGGGGTAAGAATCCCAGAGGCTGGCTATTGGGAAGTGCCAGGCAGGGCTGCAGGTCATGGTGTCTCCCCGTCTTTCCTGCACCTTGGAATCGTCTGGAGGGCTTTGATGACTCCTGACACCCAGGTCACAGGTAGCAGCAGTGTTTAGCATTCCCAGCTGACTCCATGAGTTTGAAGGCCACATCCTGGTGTTTCTTGGCAATTTGTAGTTCCCAATGTGTGTAGAGTGAGAACGGCAGAGGCTGTCTGGGTGCTCCTTCATGTATGGTGTGGAGGCATTTCAACTCTGGATCCTTCCTGTAGGGCTCCCTTGAAACTGAACTCTTAGCCAGCTTTGGTGTAAGTCAGCGTATCCTACAAGATGACCCCAAGTTCCTGCCCGCCGTCTCCTCTCTTAGCTGTACTGTGCCTGGCTTCTCCCATTTTTGTCTCTGAACCATTTCCTGTTCATTTCATGGTACCAAAGAGCACAAAGGCCTACTAGAATATATAATTCAATGACCTACTCAGTCTAACAGCTCCATCTTCATTCCTGTGAGTATGTGAGTTTCACTGGCAACACCAGCAAGAGGAGGCACCCTGCACCCCACTTTCTTCCTAGAGATGATATGGTGACATTGCGTTAACTCCAATAAGGGGTAGGGTTGAGGATGTAGAAGAAAGGTGGTGGTCTAATGTGTTAGTATAAAAGGTCTTTTTTAGAAGACTTGAAGGCTTTTCTTAAAGGTCCCTCCCCCTGTGACCATTTTTAAAAGGCCCTTAGTCCATTTTGTGATGCTATAGCAATACCACAGACTGGATAATTTATAAACAAAAAAAGTTTATTTTGCTCACTGTTCTGAGGCCTGGGAAGACCAAAGTCAAGTGGTTACATTTGGTGAGGGCCTTCTTGCTGCCACATGACATGGTTGAAGTCATCACATAGTGAGAGAGCACACAAGGGAGACGGGTGCCACACTTATTCTCTATAAGGATGCCACACTTGCAGTAATGCACCCACTCCCAATAATGACAGTCCATTAATGAAGGCAGAGCCCCTGTGACTTAGCTCTTAATCATCCCACCTCAACACTACTTTGCTGTGGATTAAGTTTCCAACACGCAAACTTTGGGAGACACATTCAAGCCATAGCTTGCACCTATCTCATTCCCGTATCTCATGACTTTGGTCCTTGCTAAATTGAAGGACCAAAGGTTAATGGTTTAAACTCATAAGAGTTCTTTGTTTTTGGTGTGAATCCTAGCTGCAGGTCATTTCCTTTCAGGAGTAGTGAAAGAACTTCAGGGCAAGATAGGGGGTAAGAGGTGATACAGAAACAGACAATTTCCATAAGCCAAGGCCAGCTTGGCAGCTTTTGTAGGTTACGAGAGCAGGAAGAAGTAACTAGTCGTTTGTGTGGCTTCATTCAAGTGAGAAGTTCATGTTGGACCACATTCTTATGTCCCAGGACTTGAGGACTGTACGAAAAAGAAATGTGCTTCTCTGCCTTCTCAGACATGTTGGGGTTCATTCTCCATCTGAGACCTTCCACACTAGATTCTGACCACAGAGGTAAGCATGAAGCATAGACATGACCATAGCCAGTGGGGGACCCAAGTAGCAACCCATTTATGGCCAGGAAAGATGTAACATCCCCCAGCACAGGGCTTCTGGGATCGGGCTGAATGGTCTGCATGGGCCTGGGGCCTTACCTACTGCCTTTGAAGCTACTGACAGGACAGAGACAGGGATGTCTCCACAAGGAGACTGGTGGTAAGTGTTACACATCACCTTGCCTGAGGGATGTCCCAATAGCTGGTTGAGATCATTTCTGGGTGTACCCATGAGGTTGTATCTGGAAGTGGTCAGCATTTGAATGGGTAAACTGAGTAAAGAAGATCTGCCTTTACCGGTGTGGGTAGGCATCGTTCAATCCATGAAGGGCCTGGAGAGAACAGGAAGTTGGGAATGGTGAATTTATTCTCTCTCCTATTGCAACTACAACATCCATCCTCTCTGGTCCTTGAACATCAGCATTCCTGGTTCTCAGGCCTTTGGAGAATTGTACTGCTGACTCTCCTGATTTTCCATCTTACAAAGAGCAGGCCATGGGACTTCTCATCCTCCATGAGCGTATGAGCCAGTTCCTGAGTCCCTTCAGTTTATTAAGTGGGTCCTCCCCAATTTTTCAACTTGACAATGTTGTGAAAGCAGTGTTCATTCAGTAGAAATGGTACTTCAAATTTTGAATTTTGATCTTTTCCCACGCTAGTGATATTTAGTGCAGTACTGCCTCGATGTTGGGCAGTGGCAATGAGCCAGAGCTCCCAGTCAGCCACATGACTGATCATGGGTAAACAGTGATAATCTATAGTGTGCTGTGTTTCTAAGCTATGATGCTTGACAGGTATGTTAGTCAGCTTTACATTATGTAGCAAAATACCTGAAATAATGAACTTAAAAAGAGGAAAAGTTTATTTTGGCTTACAGTTTTGAAGGTTTTAATTCATGTTGGTTTGGTGGGTTTCTTTTGGCCTGTTGCTTTTGGCCTGGTGGAGGAAGCTCCTCACCTCATGGTGTTTGGAAAGCAAAGAGAGAGGAAGGGCCTGGGGTCCCAGTATCCCCTTCAAGGACACACCCTTAGTGACCCAACTCTTCCTACTTGGCCTCACCTCTTAAAGTTTCTACCACCTCCCAATAGCACCGCAGACTGGTGACCAAGCCTTCAACACATGGGTCTTTGGGGAACACTTATCCAAACCATAGCATAGGCTATTAAATGCATTTTCAGTTTGATATTTTCAACTTACGGTGGGTTTATCAAAGCATAACCCCATCCTGTGTCAAAGAGCATCTACTTATGTGTGTGCCCGCCTGCGTGTGTGTGCTTGTGTCCCACTGGTTCTCTTTTTTGAAGAACTCGGACATACAGAGATGGAAAGAGAGGAGTTCACTGTGCCTGTGCCCAAGGACAAGAAAAGAGAGTTAAGTCCTCTTTCAAACCTCAACACTCCCTGCTCGAGGGAGGTGTGGAAAATCCTCTACGTAAATGTTTTCCTGCCTCACTTGGAGGACTTGAGGATGTGGTCCTCACCACTCTGCCTCCACTTACACAGGTGGACTTGCCTGGGGAAGGAGACCCTGCAGGGAATATAAAAGAGAGAGGTAAAGGGATCAACCTATGGAGAGCCTCCTCTCTGGCAGGGGTCTCTCTAGGATCCAGCAGAAATGACGATCGGGAAGATGCTCCGATTAATTGCTTTCAGACCCTGAGATGGCACCTCCATAGCCAGTCATGGTTTTAATTAATCATGCCAGCAGATGGGCTGTCATGAGCCCCAGCAGCCGAGGTAATGAACTCATTTATTATCAGGCTTCATCAGGGGGAGGCCAGCTAGGCTTTTGGGAAAAGAAGAGACACACCTGGTGCCAGAGCCCAGGATCTGTAGTTTGGGGGAAATGTCCAGAAGTACCTTGATTTCTAAATTTCCAGCCTTGAAAAGGGCATGGTGGTATGGAACGGGATTGTGGCTCAGGCTAAAAGAAGCCTTCTCCCCAATCCTCTCTTTCAGTGCTAGGGATCGAACCGAAGGCCTTGCACAGGATAGGCAGGTGCTGTACCCCCAAGCTAGCCCCCCAGGCCTTGGAGGAAGATGTCTTGATAGCACGGTGCCTTAATAGAATGCTAGAAATGCCCTGGCTTGTTGCTATCCCTTGCACCCAGCTGACTAATGAAGTTAAAGTGACACAGGGTGAGCTGTGGCACGTATTCTAAAGCAGGGGCCTGTTAGGATGCCTTGACCTACCAGTTGTCAGGTCAGGGTTCATGCCTTATGGATGAATTGCTGGATTTTATGTTCTTGGGTTGTCTGGCTTATTCTCCTCAGTGCCAGCATTGTGTTACAAATGTTGAATTAGTGAAAGAACAGATGAACAAATACATGATTATGAAGTGCACAGTGTGGAAGCCATGTCCATAAAACAAAGCTTTTTATTGAGCCCAATTTGGGTCTGATAGCCTAAACTGTGCCTGGAACAGGACCCTGGATCTTGTCAAAGATGTAGTGCTTGCATTGGAGGATTGAATGCACCGCTAACAGCACTGGAGCTGACTGGACATGTAATGAGCATGGTCACTCAAATGAGGCAGTCTAGGGACCACAGAGGGTCATGGTTAGCAGGGATGCAGGCACTGTCCAGTCCAGTCCTCTCCTTGACTGAGGAGTCGGGACCATCAGGGAGAAGGGCTTGCCTAAGGCAGTTCAACGGATCCACGGCATAGAGCAGCCTGGCCCAGGTGCCTGCCTCCTCAGCCCCTGTCCCTTCCATGTCTCCAGACTGCCTGAAACCACACTGCAACTTGCTGTCCTGGATCACTCTGAACATCCTCTCACACCCAGCTGGCCCTGTCCCTACTGTGCCGATTTGATCCTGTATTTTAGTTGGCATTCAGGTTTTCTTCTACAGAGCATTACCCCACTTTCCTTCTCCCACAGTCTGTGGGGAGGAGGGCATTTCTGCACAGCACCCCATCTTCTGCTGCAGCCTGAGTCACAGGGTGTAATGGGATGTGTAGCCAGGCTGCCCACTTGACAAGTGTCCACACAAGGACAGGACCTGGGCCTCCTCATTGTGAAAAACTTGGGTGTCTGCTGTTCTCTGTCCCCCTCTTTGTTGAGCAATAGACAGGGACCATTTTGTTGGGCCTATTTCCTGTTGCTCCATCATTATGAATATTTACTAGTGCTGAAAGTAGCACGGTAACTTAATCCCTACTATGAAGTCAGAAACTCTCTTGAAGTCTTTCTCAGAGTTAGGCGATGATGCTAAGAAAGAAATCAACTACCAGTTTTCCTATACCTGCTCAGTACTAGTCAGATTAAGTAGGAGAGTAGGTGACGTGCTAAAAATCGGGTGTACCAATTTGTCAGGTTGATAGCAATATTTACGCAGCCCTAACTGCCAGGAACTCAAACAAGAACCTTACATGTCTTAGTATTCCCATTTGGAGAAATGAGACATGAGGAAACCAAATAGCCTGTCCAGAGTTCATGCAAGTAGTGAGAGATGAAAGCCAGATTCAAGTTTAGACAGGCAGTCTTCTGAGTCTGTGCTCCTAGCCATTTTACTATCTGGTCTCCTTAGGAAGACAATGCAAAGTTTCCCCAACCCCTAGCAAAAGTAAAATGAACCCCTGGGGTTTTTAAGGTTTGCCTACTCAGAAGCACACACACACTCAGACTGTGTTAAAGAAGAGAGTGAACACTTAGTGTTTCAAAGGCTCTTCAGAATTGGCAATAAGCACGACAGTTGCAGGATCCACAGGTGGATGCCAGAACCTGCCCTGACACTGGACCTACAGAGGAGAAGCCCTGCTGGTGTGGCTGAGGGACTGGACCCCAAGGGCTAGGCAGATGTCACAAGGCACCAGATAAGTAAAGGTTAAAGCCGTTGGCCTTCAGAAATACAGCCTGCCTTGTGGAGACATGCACACCGAGAGCCAAGTCTCTACAATTGAACACAATGGCAAATGTGATGATAAATGAAAACTTTAATCTCAAGTGCCTGGGATGCATTAGGGAATGGTGAAGACTGTGACCAACTGTAATGTGTATCCCCTCCAAGAGGAATAGCTACTACTTGGTGCCAGCTGTTGATAGATATGTGGGACTATGAACTTAATATCATCAGTGTTAGGGCAGTCTGAGGTGGCTGGATGGGGTCAGGGCATCAAGCAGCCCACGCATGCACCAAGGAACAAGGCATCCCGGGCATACGCGGGGGAACAACCAATCAGGCACTGACAGATACACCCTAATGGGCCTTGCAATTGCCTGACGGTCAGCAGAGTCCCTGGCCAATCCCAGGAGGACACAAGGTCCTCAAGCTTCCCTCTGCCCACCCCAGACTACGAAAGCACTGCCCAGCCAGGCCACGATGTGACTTCCCCAGCCCTCCACCCTGGTCCTCACTCTGGAGGACGGGTGAACCTCGCTCGAGAGCCGTCCAAATAAAATTCTTTCTTTAAATTACATCTGGCCTATCTGTTCTTCAGTTACCTCTATCCGATCTTACAATTAGATTTTTAAAATTTTTTGAGAGAAATCATAAATCCAGATTTTTATGTGAAGTATTTTGATTTGGACAACTTAAATGATGTGGATATTTTAAATTTGCTCTGCTGTGGCTCAAATAACCCATCCAGGGAGGGTGTGCCCTATGGTGTTACCTGGAGTCAACTTCAGTGTGAACCAGCGGGTCCAGATGGGCAAGGTCCAGTTCCACATGGCCCTGCCTGGCACACAGGGACAGTGGTACTTGGTTGTGGAGCCAGGCAGATCTTGTTTAGGGCTCTATTAATTCCCAAGGACAATAAGGATACCCAAAATGTTAAGTTGAGCTCCCACTTATTATCTTACGGGTGGTTTTAATGTGAAGGAATCAAAGGATTGTAACCATCCTTGGCGTCCTAAGTGAGGTACGGCAAGCAATTCACACCATTTGCGACAGTTGCATTCTATCCATTGCAACGGCTCTAAGAGCTAAGAAACAGCCACATGTTGTTAACAGATTCAGATGGGCTGACTCCCCCAAAGGAACGCAGTAAGTGGAATAGTAAACACATGCCCAAGTGCATGGAATCAGACAGTCTGGGCTCCTTGGCTCGGCACTTGGAAGCCATATGGTCTGGAGCAACTTATAGTTTCTAAGCCTCTGTTTCCTCATCTCATAAAATAAGTGTAAAAGCAATACTTATTAGATGTGTTGTAGGCTGAAATTATTTAATGTGTGAAAAGCGCTTTGTGCAATGCCTCTCCCCTAATGAGTACTCCCTAAATGTTAGCCATGACAACTGTTATCCAAGTCATCAGCTGTCAAAGCCTAGACAGCCACCATTTGAGCTCTGTGTTAAGGCCTTAACTCATCACAGTCACCTGTGTTATTACATTTGACTTTCACACAGGCTCACTCGTCCACATTCCCACTAGGAAATGCTCTGAGAGTGGTCCAATATGTTTGCCACTGTCCACATGTGACTTTTGAGCATTCAGGATGAGGCTAGAACTGAGATGTGCTCTAAGTATAAAGTATACCCTGGGTCATAGTATGAAAAACAGAACATCAAATGTCTCTGTGGTCATTTATATATTGATTACATGTTGAAATGATTATAAGTTTATTTAACCCCTATGCTGGGTTAAATAAAGTATATCATTAAAATTAATTCATTCTGTTTCCTTTTACTTTTTTAATGTGATCACTAAAATTTAAAAGTGTATTTGTGGTTTGCCTAAATTTCTTTTGGACAACATTGGTCTAAAATGTAGAGTATTGCCTGACACAGAGTAGGCCCTCAAGAAACATAAGCAGTTGAATAGATCATTTCCATAGATGTCAGACCTTTGTCTCCTCTCCTGAACCATAGCTCCCCTTCCCCTACAATGAATGACTACCTCAGAGTCTCAGTTACCATCCACCTTTGGTCAACCCCACAGTCCTACACTCCACATAACAGAGGGTGGAGGCCCAGAGAGATGGAGGGCTTTGAGAAGAGCACATGCCCAGTGAAATGTAGAGCAGAGAGTGGAACCAGGTGCTGTCCCAAAGCCTAAGCACTTGCTAAATACTACCTTGTTCTACCAATGAAGCCCTAGATTTTTTATAAATCTGTCTTCATAAAGAGAAGTGGAAATTCTCAGCGTAAGGCAGAATAAGTGGTCACATAGGTAACAGTTGCAAAATAAGCCCACAGGAGACCATGCCTCATTCTAAAATCTTGACCCCAGAGTCAAGGTCAAATCTAACCCTAACCATTCCTCCTTGTAGGAAGTACTGGGGTTGCATTCCTTGAAGACAGAAACCAACGGTACTCTCATTTGGGGCATTCTGTCATTTCTTTTAAGTAAAAGGGCCTTGGGGTGTTCTTGTGTAGTGATAATAGTATTGGAAAAGCCAAAAGAGTTGGCAGTAGCTCTCCAGAAGTCTCTGAAATCGTTAATATTATTGATCTAGGGAGGTTGCCAGTTGGCACTCGCTGAGTTGTTTTCTTTCTCTCAGTTCCACTAACAGCACACTACCACCACCACCACCACACAAGTGCCCAGGGAACCATGTGCTAGTCAATAAAAGATTTTGGAACAATACCCTTAGAGTCAATTTAATCCAAATGTGAGACAGTTACATAATGTCATAAATATAAGCAAGGAGGAGGGGTGAAAAATAGAGAAGCCAGAAAAGAAGGACTAGGGTACACGAGAATAATGAAAATGTAAGAAAAATGTAAGGCAACATTTTTTTCCCCTAGTATTGATCACCTTCTGGAAATGACCATGATTTGCTCTGTCCTATTTCTTATCACAATCTCAGAGCACTTTACAGATCACACTGACTGTACCCAAATCCTGATCATGCAGGTGGGTGAGCAGATGCTGCTCTTTCCATTCAAACCTTTCCATGTGAGGCCTGAAACTTATGCATGCCTAGAATGGAATGAGAAGAAAGTTGGAGACACCAAGGTCACTTGCTTACACAATAACACGTCATTTCCGGGACTATAGAGTAAGCAACAGAGAATACTGGAAACAATAGTTCTGTTGGAAAGCAGAACTGAATTTTGAAGGTGGAAGAGGTTGTTGTTTGATTAGAAAGGATGGATGGAGCTTTTGATCGGGGTAAGCACCTGAGACCTGGTGGGAACAGAAAGATAAACTGATTGTCCTTACTGGTGACCAACAATAGGTACAACACTTATCAAAGAGCACTGGACAGCAAACATACTTGAAGTTGCTCTTTAGATAATCCTCATGCAGGACGGGAGGAGAAGCTGCGAAGAAGGAAGAATATTGGGCCAGAAATTCATCCTTTTGTTCATGACTACATTGTTGGCCTCACCATCTTGCTTACTCAACAGTGTCTTTCAATAAAACTGTGTTTACTGTTTGCTCTTAGGGCTCCCATTGCAGTGTTTTCCCGATCCAGAGAGCTGAGCTGTGGGAACTGGGTTTGTTTGGCTCCCTGAAAACCTCCACCCGCTGAGAGCTCCAGTTGTCTCTCTGCCATCGTGATGAACGTCGTGCAAAGCACAAAAGTGGGACAAGTAAAGAATGAATTAAAATAAAGGAAAGGAAGCAACCTGTGAAAACCCAGCATACAAGGCTAGACCAGCAATGAAAGTCAATGAGGCTGACACCCCCTGGCCCCGAAAATGAATGGAGCACAAAGGACAGCCACACCTCCTGGGGGTTCATGTTCCAACTTGGTGCAGAGTTACATACAGGCCTGCCTGAGACGCGCCTGGGTTGGGGAGGTGAGAGTTGATGCTTTCCGACAGAGCTGTCCATGAGATCCCCTTGGCATCTGATCACTGGCATTCACTCATCCATCCTCCCTTTCATTCTAATATCCCTCTCTGCCTCTCCTTTCCCAACTCCACTGCTTTATCCCACTTCACAGTCCATGGTTCCCAGATGCCTGCAAGGGCCTCCTGTCCAGCCAGCCTGCCCCTCTGAACTTTCTTCCACATGGTTGCCAGAGCCTCTTTCCAAGGTCAGTTATACTCTACTACTCCTCTTAAGTCAGCCCTTCCACATGTCCCCACAGTACCAGAATCAAGCTGCTGCTGAACAACCAGCTCCATCCCCCTACGACCCACTCATGCCAGACTACTTGCAGACCCACTACTGAGCCACGTTGCTCATGCTCGGGTGTCTTTGCTTATACAGGTCCCCCATCCCGGAACAGTTTCCATTTGATGTCCTCCCAAATTCCCTCATCTATATGCTTTTGATATTTATTTAAATATGAAGACCAAGTGTGGTAGCCATGAAAACATGCCACTCAGACCTCCTGCTGAGTGACAATGTCCCCAGCTACTGCCCTTCTCGTTGTACCACCATGTTCGCAATGGGGCTGTGATTCCTATGGGCTGCTCCCAGCCATCGGGGTGCACAATGGGGTCCTAAGGGCAGCACCATTCAATAAGATGTGAGATTCTTGCAGTGGGCAACTTTGGCTCAAGAATTTCCCATTGGTCTTGCAAAAACTTTCTTGGAAATGCTCTGTAATCTGAGACTTTTCTGACTCTAGCCTTCTTTTCACCTCTCTCCTTCCATAGACATAAACTTGATTATGTGTAGCCCAATGGCTTTTTTTTTTTTTTTTTTTGCCTTCTTTGCCACCCACCCCTATGAATTTCTTGTATTCCTAATCCTCTGTTTTAGCTCCTTTTGTGGTGTCACAACCAAATCCTATACGCTAGATTTACAGAGAGCAGCAGCTTATTTTCTCACAATTCTGGAGACTAGGCACCCACCAGCATCTGGTGAGGGCCTTCTTACTGTGTCATCACATGGTGGAAGGCATCACATGGCAGGGGGTAATGCCCAATTCTCCTTTTACAAGGAACTCACTCCCACTGTAACAGCATTAATGAATTCATGAGGACAGTGCCCCTGTGATCCAAATATCTCCCAGTTAGGCCTCATCTCTCAACACATTGCATTGGAAATCAAGTTTCCAACCCATGAACTTCAGGGGACACCTTCAAATCATAAAACCCTCCCTTCTCATTTCCTTTTCCACTGAATTGAACTAAAGTACAAAGTTAGCATCACCTCTTTCTTGAAGATTTTCCTCCCTTAAGGAAATTTGAACCTATTGTTCTTCACACCATTCCTTCCACCTTATTTGTACTTTCATAATTATGTCAAGAACTATTTACTGTGATAATCTGTTTGCAGTTGACTCTGTCTCTCAGACTAGAATCCATGAAGCAAAGAAGTTTTCTTTTTCATCTTGTTAACATCACTACCTAGTATAGTGGCTGTGATATTCAGATGCACCATAGATGTTTACAGAATGGAAATGATTGACTGATTTATTCATTTTCAGTTTTCATTGTCCTAGATTTTGTTAGATACCAAGAACAGGGAGATTAACAAGCCAGAATCCCTGCTTTTCATATACTCTTAGGCTGGTCAGTAGGGTTAGTATGCAGAATAACTACTTCCTTTTTTCTTCTTTTATTGTGATATTGGAGTTGAATCCAGGGTTGCTCTATCACTGAACTAATCCCGAGTCCTTTTTATTTTATTTGGAGGTGAGGTCTTGCTAAGTTGCCCAGTCTAGCTTCCAACTTGTGATCCTCCCACCTCAACCTTCCTGGTACCTGAGACTGCAGGTGTGTGCCCCCACTCTAGGCCAGATAACTACTTCTTAAGTAAGATTGGGATAGCGTCAATCAAACTGGTACAGCAAAATGAAATAAGAACCTGGAGGAAGACATGATTGTTTACACTGGATAGTGCAAGGAGGAGGAGGAGCCAGGGCAAGCTTCCTGGAGAAGGTAGCATGCGGATTTAGCCATGAGGGTCCTGTAGGATTTGTACAGGAGGAAGAAGAGAGGAAGGGTCTTTTCTTCCAGCCAGAAACTGCTTAACCAAGGGTGAGGGCTGTTGTGGTAACTTCTCTTATAAAGATCTTCAAATGCAGAAAAAGAAAGTGCCTCCCTTGTTTTACTGTCCTTCTGTTGCCTTAGCAGGCTTTATTTACTTGATGCTTATTTACTCTGCCTGATTCCCTAGGTCTCCATCTGTCTGGAGCTCAGAAAACAGCCCTTGCCTTGTTTGTTTTTAGTAACTCTGCACTGTCAATCTCCTTGACTGACTTTTCCAAGACACATCTGGCAGGTTCTGAGGCCAGGCCTGACACCTCAAAGGTTTCAGGTATTTGACTGAACATGCAGAGTCTTCAGTGACCATCTCCAGCTGACACGTCCCTGGGCAAAGCCAGACTGGCTCCTATTACCAGAGCCCAGTGGGTTCTGAGGGTTGTAGACTGGAGTGGGCATGGGGTAGGGATGCTGGTATCAAACAGCCTGTTTGCCATTATCTGCTGTTGGAAAGAAAACCCTAGCCTAGGGAGGACTTGGAAGGTTAGAATAGAGAAGGAGGAGAGAGAAGAGAAGAGATAATCAATGGCCTGCAGCCTAGATGGTCCTGCCTGTGTCCACCAGCTTTGCTTCTTTTGGCATAGAGAGAGCTGGGCTACCTGGTGGCCACTCTTAAAGAGGTCTGGCTGCAGATGCACTCAGTGCCTCTGGCCCAAGCAGGATCTTCTATAAAGCATGTGATGGCAGCAGAAACTCCAGATCCTTGATTACTGCAGAGGTGGCTCTAGAAAACCTCTGTTCTGGAGGCCCAAGCTCTAGCTAAAGATAGGGAGGTCACTCCTATAATTCAACTCAGGGTTTCCTCCCTGACTCTGCCTGCCATTGGATCAGCAAATAAAGCCTCAACTGCAAATTTCCTTGTTTTTTACCCCAGAACCATAGAAACTGGAAAACTCAGGAATCCTCTACTCCATACCCAAAGACAACCATTCCTCCAAGGTAAGTTCTCAGGAAAGATAAGTTAGGACTTCCTCCAAGTACGAGCTGCCTATTTTCTAACAAGATTTAAATCATCATCTTTAATGGTTACTATCCCACTGTAGACATGTACCATCATGTAAAACATTACACAAATATACATTAATCCATTCTTACTAAAATTCAGAAAGTTCTTTCACATTCTTGAACCTCATCTTCTCCCAGAAATAAATAGCTCTAATCAGTTTGGTGGTAACTTTTCTATATTTTATATATTAAATGTATTTTTTTGTCATTGTTGTTCTATAGTTGTGACCATTGTGCATGTTGTCCTACAGGTTATATTTCTCAATTAACACTATGATTTTGAGAGCTTTCCCTATCAGTCACCTGAGGTCTGTGACATTCTCTTGGATGCTGGTTTCAATATCTTATACTTCATCACCCCATGTTGTCAGGCCTTAGGTTCTTTCCAGTTTTTTTTTTTTTTTTTTTCATTATTAAACTACATTGAATCCATCCTTGTTTCCCAAGCTCTTTGCAAATGCAACATCTGCCACTATCTCTCTAGGAGAGTTCCAAAAGAATGGAATTCCTGGGTTGAAGGGTATGTGCACTTTAAATTTAATGGAATGCTACCAAATGGTCCTCAAAAATAGCACACTGATTTATCTTCCTATCCTCCGTATGGGGAAGACACCCCCAGCTGGCCTAGCCAGCATCCAATCCCATCTCTTTCTCCTTTGATGTATTCTGTAGCAGGAATTGAACAGGGTAAATAATCACTTTCCCAGTCTTTCCCGCAGTGAGGTGGCTATGTGACACAATTCTGTCCAAATGAGAAACATGGGAGCATCTAGGAGCCAGAGCATGGTTCTGAGAAGGTGCAAGCTGTCCCTGACAGAAAGAAGGAATGTGGCTGGGCCACCCCTTCTCCCTTATTTCCTGCTTTGATCTGTAGTAGCCCACCTGAGCCTGTGAAGTTGCAGCCACAGGAGACAAATCAACATTCTAAGGATGCCACAGCCGAGAGAAAAAAGGGCCTGGATTGCTAGTGACGTGGCTGAGCAGCTAGACTGATGCCGGCAGCTACTTACTCTGGATGGCTAATTATAAAAGAAAAATAAGCCCTTAATTGTTTAAGTTATTCCTAGTTGGATATTTGTTACTTGTAGCTGAATGAAAAATGAAAAGAGAATATTGGTGTCAAGTACCTATTTTTGCTTTGTTTTAACCTTGTTTATTTTATATGCTGGTAATGACACAATAAATAGGACTAATTTATTCACTGCCTACTTTATATGTTCTGTCTTTGATATCGCAAAGGTCCTGAGGGGTGAATTGATTATTTTTATTTTAAAGATGAGGAAACCAAAGACTGAAAATGCTGTTTCTTGCCCACATTCACAAAAGATTCTGACCTAGTTCTGGTTGCTTCCATAGGTCTCATTCTTAAAGTCAGGAACTCATGGTGGCCTGCTTAACCTAGCAAGAACAATACTAATAATGGTAAGGTGACCTATGGCATTTTGAAATATGTGGGTGAAGGTTGTCTGTTTTTGAGGTGGGGCACGCCTCTATAACTGTGTGATCATTTGTATATATGGTCCTGCAGCTTGTATTTTTCAATGAACAGTATGACTTGGGACATCTTGTGGGGCCATGCCTTGGTGAATAATGGATAACCCCTTTGGCTTTGGTGAATGGATTAAGGTCTTACTACTAGCTTCAGCTCTTACCTTCTGCTCTGAATCCTAGAATCCAGGCTTCTGTCATGTGGCCTCACAACTGGATCCTGTTCCTTCTGCAGCCCTTCAATCAGAGTTAGGATACTAGCTGTGTCTGCTTTTCACCATACATCCTTCCACTGTCTCCCTGACATAATATTATTAATATAATTTTTAAAAGATAATGTTTGAAAGTGTCCAGTATGTCTGTACATACTATCTTTCTATTTAACCATTTGGTAACTTTGAGCAGATTAATAAAGGAGCGTAACAGTTGTAAATGCTAACACCATATAAACTCAAGTCCCTTCTCCATAGAAGAGGGAGGCAACTCATTCCAGTTTCTTTGACTTCTCAACTAATACACTTCCTTTGTGTTTAGCCCAAAACTTTGTGATGAGGATATTTGGAAATCTATACATTCATAATGGATTTTTTTTTTTTTTTTGGTTGCAATGACATAAATCCAGTTAAGGCTAATGTAAGCTAAAGTAGAATTTATTATCCTGAGAAATCTAGTGGCGAAAACAGCCTAGTCTTGGGTGGATCCAGGAGAGGTAGGTCCATCTTTCTTCTCCTTTTGCTCCGTATGTGTCTACTTGACTTTATTTTGAAGATAGGTAGGTACATTCCACGTGGCAGAAAATGGGGTCTTTCATTTTCCAAGACCTACTGACTCCCAGCCAGCAATCTTTGTGAAGGGAAATGGTGTTTCCCCTGGTCCTGATGGAAAAGTCCCAGGGAGGACTTTCACTGGCTTTGTTCACATGCCCATTTCTGAGCCAATGCCTGTAGACAGGGAAATAAGATGCTTTAATTATCCAAGCCTGGATCACAGTCCCACCTCTGTGATAGGAGTGGTTATAGGGGTTCTGTCCTATCAAAACCAATAATCCTGGGTTTCCCATGGGAAGAGGACATCCACTGAAATAACTTGAGTAATGGATGCTATGAGATGATGCCTCAGCCTTGCAGCTTTGAGGGAGGGACTGACACTTCCAATAATGTCACCATGATTCACTGGGCAGGTACAGATTCAGCATGTTCAGGGTAGTGGCAGTTCCAGAGTTTCTATACCTTTCTTGGAAGAGAGAGGGCCTTCTGTGTTGGAAGGTGCAGAGGGCTCCCTTCACCAAAACATCCTTGGAATGGTCACTGACTGAGCAGAAGAGGTGATATCACAAATCCAACCTCTAGACGATGAGACTGCTCAAACCAAGGAATATTCCAGCTCAGAGGAACTTCCTGCCCCTCTGTACCTGTTGCCTGGGTATCTTTATCTCCCAAGGAATACCGAAGGCCCGCTCAGTCAACAGGCCTTGACTCTATGCACTTTTCAGGGGATGTATGTGCTGCTGTGTTTGCATCTTCCTGCACGTGTATCTGGGTGTCAAATGCACATGTACATAGAGTGATCATCCTGGCTGAACGAGTGCAACTGAACTCTCCAGCTACTCGGGGATGATTGAAATTCCATCACTTACAAAGGCACTTCTCTCACTTAAGCATTATCTCCTTTTAAAAATGCAAATTCCCCAGGAAAGGAATGCCATTAATTTACTTATTTACAGTTAGTATGAATAAGCTTGCCGGGCTTTTTTGTGAGAAAAGATTGATGAAAAATGCTGGGCTTCTTACTGGTCTAAATAACTAGACAAAAGAATCCTGGAAGGTGGTTTTTATCTCATTTATATTTGAGGCACCAACCTGACAAGAACCTTTCATATGGCAGTTTCTCACCATAGGTTTTGAAATGAATAAACCTCAAGTTACCTCTAGATTTGCAGTGAAGCTGTTAAACAAAGTATTTGGAGGGAAGGGGGAATCCAGGTGAAGGAATCATGTCCAACATTTGGGCTTAACAGGGTTCAAATAAAGAAATTACTTGAAGACAGGGAATGGAATTCCTAAATTCAGAAGATTCTGGATATTGGAGTAGGAGGCAAATGGGGGAAAAAAAATTTAGGGTCTGCATTATGAGAAATTCTGATGAAGGAATCAACCTTTCCATTGGACGAGGGATGGAGAAGTTGAAGCTGACCTGAGTTGACCTTAAGAGGCATGTGACATGCTGGCTCTTGGGTTTTATCCAGCTGGTGTAGGACTCAATCATTTCCCTCCATTGCCTCTTGAATCAGGACAAACCTTGTAAATGCCTTTCCACTTTTCCAGTGTGATACCGTGTAATACAGTGGTTAACAGTCTGATGCATGCTACCAGGCTACTGAGGTACACATCGTGACATGCCACTTACATCTCCATGACCTCGGTCATAACGCTTAACCTTTCCATATCTCACTTTCCTTACCTGGGAAATTAAAATAATGTTAGTTCCCATTGATTTGGAGAATTAAATGAGTTAAAATATTGGTGAAGGTTTGGGACAGTTTGGCAGATAAAAAGCACTGTATGTTCCTGGGTGCTGGACATGCGTCCTCCTGTACTCTTCCCAGGATACCTTATTCATTCAGACTTGTTTATTGAGCCCTACTGTGTGCCAGGCACTACTATGGGTCCTGGTTCTATAGCAGTGAATAAGACAGATCACATCCTGGTTCTTGTGGAGCATGTATCTTCAAAAGCCCACAAACTTCAGCATCCTATGAGAATTTTTCATTAATTACCTGTCCTTCAGTATGACAGATTCAGAATGACAACTCTAAATGTCCACAGGATTCTGAAGTATCCTGTGAATCACCAAAGAAAGATAGCTTAATGGTTGCAATAGTTCTGATGATATGCAGATTTTTGTTGCTTTCTAAAATGTTTTTGAAAGGGATAATCCATGTAACACAACCTCAGTGTCCATGATATTTAATTAGACTGAATAGCCTGTCCCTCGACCACACTGAAAAGTCAAACCCTTACTCAACGTGATTTTTCTGTACAGTGTTGTTGGTTGTCATTTGTTTTGTGTTTTCCTTCTGTGTCTTCTGGTCTCTTGCCAATTGTGCTGTCTTTTCCAACCCTCTGAATTATAAGCTTAACTGGGGAGGAAGCCCCCTAAGCCTTTGCACATGCAGCTGATGACGCTGCCTGACCACCTGTGGACTCCAGAGAAGGAGGGTCAGGCCAGGCCGAGGGGAGGAGAAGGCTTGTCTGCTGCCCATGATCTGTCCGAACTTCTCCCAGAGCCCTGACTTGGGCTGTTCTCTGAGGCTCAAGGGAAAACTCAAGGTCTTGCACCCATCTCCTGAGGCCACATCAGCTTCTGTGAAACAGCCCACCAGGGTGGAGCTGGAGCCCCCGGCTTCCTCACAGCATAATGTCCCAACTTCTAGGTTTCTTGGCCATAGCGTTGGGAGAGGTTGGACATTTTTCCTGTTCTAGGAAACCTAGCCGCTGGGAGTTGCAGTGCTTTCCTGTAGGTGCACACAAAAAAAAAAACAGCACGACACACGCACACCACACGCCAACAGGAGCAGCTCCTGCCCTGCTTCACCAATGCACACAAAGGAGAGATGAAAACGCTGGAGTTCCTGCTCTAGGTTATATCACAGAGGGAGAACGGGAAAGAGGAAGGAGAAACTTTTGTATGGAAAGGGACACAAGTAGTAGGGAAAGAAATTTTATTTTCAAGCTTTTAAGAGAATATTACAAATGACAGAGAGTTTTAAAAAACCCTAAAAACTAGTTTAAAAAAGTACTTGACAGTGTCCCTTTAATACCCAAGGATGATGTGGCCATTGTGCAACAACAACAAGAAACTCTGCAAGTGACCACCAAATGGCCTTCCCTGGCAGGGTCCCAGGAACCAGCAGGTGGGCTCCAAAGATGGTGCTCCCTGGGAGGACCTTGGCCTGCCTGGCTGCGTAGGAAGGACCCGGGAGCACACCGCACTGAGCACTAACCAAACCATCTCTTTGGGGAGGGCCCCAAGCAGCAAGGAATACTGAACCAGATTTCCATTCCACCTTGGAGTACATCAGCCAACTTCTGCCCATACCACAGCAACTCTGCTAGGAGACCTGCGTGGAAGGGGACCTGGGGGGTGGCCTGGGTCTGCTCCTGGGCTCAGGTCACAGAGGATGGCACTGAGCCTGACCTAGTCATGGGTGGGGCTGGGTAGTTGGGAAAGTTTCTCCTGGATTGACAGCATCAAAGCCTAAACCACAGCAGCAAGACTGTGCTCGCGCTACCTACCAGAAATTCAGCTTTCCTCGTGGTGTGTGCGTGCGTGTGTGTGTGCGTGTGTGTGTGTGTGTGTGTGTGTCCTGTAAACATCTTTGAGCCAAATCAACATGAAATAGAGTAACAAGGACCCAGACAGACACCCATCTTCAAACTTAAGCCCTCTTTGAGCCCAGCGGGGAAGGTTCTCATGGGAGGAGACACCCCTGGCCACTCACCCCAACATATCCCTTCCTGAGCCATCCATCCCAGGGTCCCTAAAGTCATTTGAATCATCAAAAAAATTCTGCGACAAGGTGAGCGCAGAGATTCCAAAGCCGGTGCGTCCGCCCTACCAGCCCACATGTCCCTCCCCCTCCCCCCACTGCCCAGGAGCACAGACCAGGGAGAAACAAAAAGAAAGTCAAGGTTGAAGCGGAGCAGGCTCCAAATGCTGTTCCTCCTGGTCACCTTCGCCTTTTCTCTCTGCCGCCTGTGCACCACAGGCACTGTTACCAGTCAGACCACTTTGCCCTCCCTCAACCTCTCCTCCTGCACCTACGCTGCACCTAGGAGGTTGTTTTGTTAGCTCTGTCTGTATTGCCATGGTTGCTGAGCTTGTGTGGGTTCCCTTTGCTGTTGCTGTTAGAGAACACTACTGACTGGAATCACAGAACTGCTCCTGGTGCCGCCTCCCTCCAGCTCTGCCCTTTTCCGGGCTCCCTCGAGGCCCTCTGCCTCCTGCTCTGGCCTCCCCACACCTGCTCCCTTCCTCCTGCATTCTCTCCCTTTCTCCCAGGGCTCTCCAGTCACACTGTCGTGACTCTCATGACGAGCTCTCGGCTGCCGCCCTGGGGACTCCGCTGTTCATGAGGTCTCAAGTGACTCAGGATGTGCAGGATGGTGTAAGCACAGTGGTGATGGGACAGATGGCCTGAGGGGTGACTGGCAGCCCGGGTAGGGCCTTCTTCAGGGGCAGGGCTGCTGGCTGCCTCCCCTTCCGAGGAGGGGACATTGGCCTGGACGGATGAGGAGGTCTGGAGGTTCGTCCTGCCTCCTGACTTTTGATCCTCCAGGTCTTTTGCCTTGTCATAGTTCAGCACTTTCCACTGTTGATTGACAGCCTGCCACCGTTTAAAGATGCGGTACACAGAGGGTCCCTCGTGGATGATGAGACCTGAGGCAACAGGGAGAAGAGAAAAACAAAGGCTGAGCAAGAGAAGGCGAGCCACTGCCAGGAGAAAGCCACGGTCTCCCTCAATTTACAAACAGCTACAGGTCCTGGAATGATCTGGGACTTATTGGTTTGTATTCTTCAAATCTACCTTCCAGCTCTGAGTCACATGATTTCCGTCCCATCAGAATTCTAGGTCAGCCTCACTGGGTCATGCCTAGATTCCTAGGCTGGACAAGTCTTCCTTCAGCAGGGAGAAGGTGGAGGGGCCACCACACCAAGTCATGAAATAGACATACAATACCTTTGCTTACCTCTTGAACTCCATTTGCCTCCTTCTTGGCTTGATGCAAACCAAATTCTTCCATTGAGGCATGATATAAATATCCTTATGTATCCATGGCACCCAGTATTTAACAGATGTTGAATGAATTGTGTGCTTTTAAAAGCAGCATATAAGAAACCCTATGGTCATTCCACACCTGCTGAACAATGTCTGAAATTCTGGTTAGCTCTTTGAACAAATAGCCTGAAGCTACTGAAATACAAAACCCCTGGGAGGGATAACATGATAGAGTTATATTGGCCAGAGGCAGCGGTAGAGTGGAAATGAGTCACATCAGGCAACAAGGCAAATAAATATTGTGTGCCTACTGTGTGCAAGCATGGGATATACTGCAGTGATGGGGACAGACAGTGTCTTGTTCTTAGAGAGCTTACATTAAAGTAGAGAGACATGCAATAAGGCAGAAACCAATCAGACTATTTCAGATGCTGACAACTGCTAGGAAGAAAATAAAGTAGGGTTAAATAGCCACTGGCTACTGAGTTGAGGGTCCTATTTTATCAAGAATGGAAAAGAGGAGGTGATATTTAAGTTGAGACTTAAATGATGAGGAAGGACTTCTGCAAAGGATCCAGAGAGCACTTTAATGATAAGAAATACAAGTGCCAAAACCAGGAAGTGGGGATGGAACAAACAAGGGTCAGAAATGAAGGTCTGTGTGCCCAGAATAGTGAATGTGCAGGGAAGGAGGGAGATAAAATGGACAGAGGCCAACCCATGGTCCAGTCTTTTAGGTATTGACAAGGAATTTGTATTTAATCCTGAGTATAATGGTAAGTTACTTGTTATGGTTTAGATTTGGTGTCCCCTAAAAGCTCACATGTGAGACAATGTAAGGTTTGAAGGAGAAATGATTGGGTTATAGCCTTAACCTAATCATTGAATTAGTCCCTGATGGGATTAACTGAGTGATGACTGAAGTGGCAGGATGTGGCTGGAGGAGGTGGGACTTGGGGCGTGGCTACAGTATGTATTTTGTATCTGGAGAGTGGAATCTCTCTCTGCTTTCTGATCACCATGTAAGCTGCTTCCCTCTGCCAAACTCATCTGCCATGATGTTCAGCCTCACCTTGAGCCCCCAAGGAAGGGAGCCAACCTTCGTTGAACTAAGACCTCTGAAACCATGAGCCCTTAAATAAACTTTTCCTCCCCTGAATGGTTCTGATTAGGTCCTTTTAGTCACAGCTGTGAAATAGCTGACTAAAACACCACTGAAGGACTTACTAGAGGGAATGATGGACTCTGATTCGCCCTTCAGAAAATTCACTCTGGTGCAGACAGGGACAAGAGTAGGAGGGGAAAACTATGTGGGAAGTTGATGAGGTAATGCAGGTTGGAAATGAGAACGGCCTAGGTTAGGGTGATAGCGGCACAGACAGTGAGACATTGTTGGAGGCAGGATGTATGCTGGAGGGAAAACTGACAGACTTGCTGACAGGTGAGGCGTAAGCAAAGAGAAACATCTGGATCATTCTGAAGCTTCTGGTCTCAGCTGTTGGATGAGTAGGAATATCATTTGCCATGATGTGGAGGGCACCAGGGCCAGGGATGTGGACTTGTAGCAATGACTGTATTAGTTTGCAATGGCTGCTGTAACAAATGACTACACATTTAGTGGCCTACAGCCACATGCATGCATTCTCTTACAGTTCTGGAGATTAGAAGGCAAAATCCATCTCACTGGACCAAAGTGAAAAAGTCACCAGACTTGGGTCTTCCTGAAGGTTTTGAGGGAGAATCTGTTTCCTTGCCTTTTTTAGCTTCTAGAAGTTGCTGGCATCGTCCCCCTTTCTTGCCTCACTCCATCCTCTTTCTTCTATTGTCACATGTCCTGTTATGCTTCTGTCGTCAGATCTTTCTCTGCTTCCCTCTCATAAGAACACTATGTGGGGCTCAACTGAATAATCCAGGATAATCTCCCCAATTCAAGTCTTTAAATTAATATCTTTTTCCACCTAAGGTAACATTAATGGTTCAGGGATTAGGACCTGAATGTCTCTGGGGCCTTCATTCAACCTACAACAGTGATTAGTGATATTTTAGTCAAGAAAATTTAAGATGTCCATTTGGAAATCTAACTGAAAGGTCAGGTGGGCAATTGGACATGTAAAACTGAAGTTTGGGGATAAATCTGGACTGGAGATAGAGGTCTTGAGTGTAGAGGGTGAATGCGTAATCTTCAAATTTCAGATGTTGCCAGTGAGATAGTCTAAAGAAGTGGTGCCTTTAAGAAGCAATCAGGCCATAAGGACTCCTTCCTTGTGAAGGGGATTATGTGTCTCTAAAGGAGTTTAACAGAAAGTTGGTTCTTTCTTGCCATTCCTTTTACCATGGGAGAATGTAGCAAGAAATCTCTTAACAGATGTCAGTACAGTGATCTTCAACCTCCTGGATCCCAGAACTATTATAAATTTCTATTACTTATAATTTACTCAGTCTTGGTTATTTTCTTATAACGACACAAAATAGACTAGGACAGGTAGACTTTGAAGACTTGGAAATGCTGAGATATTCTAGGATAGAAGAGGGCCCGTGTACAGCCCTGGGCTTCTAATGTTGGCAGGTTTGGTGGAGGTATTGGTGGAGGTATAGCCAGCAAAGAGGCTCTGAAGAAGCCATCAATAGGGTAGAAGCAAGTCCAGTAGGTGGGGAGACCCAGAAGTTACATGAGGATGTGTCAAGAAAGAGGGCATGGTAACTCTTTTAAATGTTGTTGAGAGGTCAGCTCAAGTAAATTAAGGTGTGGCCATTGGCTTGATGGGCACAGGTGGAAGTAGGATGATAGAAGTGATAGTGAGAAAATCAGTCGTTCTCATCCAAGAGCATCTTTGTCTCCCATGGGATCATCAGTTAAGGTGGAAAGCATCAGGGAGGATATGATGAGCTTTTGTGGAGAAAGAAGGTGGGGAATCATATACTGGAAAGAGTGCATTTATGAGGTAGATGTGATAGAATTATCTGGCTGCATCCAATGCCCATTTGAGATTTGTGGCCATAAATCTCAAGTGTGTTTACTCATAGATTGTATAATCTTTCTCCACATCTTCGACTGCTTGCTCAGGTATATGTGAAGAGTAAGAAAGCTGTGAGTTTAACCAGCATAAACTGCTTTTCTGAGTAAGCAGACATGGCAGTTATTCATGTTTTCAAGTGAGTGGTTATTATGGTGGACCTTGGAGCCTAGGCTGAGGATGGAAAGATTGAGGATGAAAAAGATATAGGAGACATGGAAAATGAAGAGTGATAGAGTCAATACCAGAAGGTGTTCATGAGACTGGAGAATTACTGGAGTCAGTGAACTACAAGATTGGGGGGTGATGGCCAGACTTAAATCCAAATTTTGGAAGTAGTGTAGTTATTGATGTTGATGGATCTGGGGAGGGATCACTTGATTATGGGTCTAGGGACTGACCACTTAATTAAGGGCTAATGTGGGCTACAGGAAAATATCTGTGGAGTAATAGAGAAGCACAAGCCATCCTCAATTATACCAGACAAAATGTCCTCTTTTTATAATAAGTATATTTTAATGTCCCCTTTCCTATCCTGAAATCAAATTGATAAACTATTATAAGCTACTATGGTTTCTTAAAAAAAAAAAAAAAAAAACCCAAACAATAGGATGCCCTAACATAAAGCAAAAGGGAAGATATTTGTAGCAAAACAAGGTAAATTTCAACATAAATCCTGGGGCACAGCTACATTAGAAAATAAACAAACCCCATGCATTTCCAGAATGCCTCTGAATGGGATGGTACCACTGCAGTATACAGATGCTATGGACAGGAGTGGTGGGAGGGGCGAATGAGCCATCTACATCAGGAATTGTAGCCAACAGCATCCAGAAGGGAGGTAGAGAAAGAGAACACACAGTTCAGAGGGTTGGGGCTTCAGAAGGAAAAGAGAGCCAGCAAGAAAGAGGTAGTGGGGAGCAAAAAGCACGCAGACCCAGCTCCAGGGTCCCCCCCCCTGACTAGAGGGAGAGAGAGAAGAGCCACCACTAGAGAGTCATGGGGGAAGCGGCGTCCTCAGAAGACAGCTGTTTCAGGCAAAGACAGATGAAACAAACACACAGAAGAGGTTGCTTATGTAGCAGAGGGCACAGTGGAAGTCTGGGAAATTGGGATGAGCCAACAGGGAAAGGATGGTGGTCCACATGGGGAGGGTGGCTGGTCACTGGGCTGGGCCTATGATGGCAAAAGAGGTGACTGGGGCTGCGAGGAGAGATGGGATGGTCCTGTGGGGATGGACAGCCCAGGGCAGGAGCCAGGTTGCAGGAGCAAACAACAGTCACCCTCACCTCAAAGCTCTTGATGCTTCACCACATGAGACTCTAGGAGACAAGAGCAAGCCACCCGCTGCCACTTTGCCTCCACTATCTCAAAAGGACCCCAAGTCTCACTTTGCTCAACAAGTCTTCAAGCATTTGTTGAGAGGAAGACAAAGTCTCAATGGCTCCTGGCCCTTGATGAGGGTCATGCCCCTTTGAGGAGCTGATGCAAGGTAAGGATTCCTGGGGAACAAAACAAAATCCAGACATCCAAATCATCCTTACAGTTTCAGTGGGTTTGGGTGTCTCCTGAAGGCCCCCCAGGAACTCCCTTGATCTGGCTTAACAGATTCTAGACAAGGAGACTTCCTCTCTGTCCCACTACCTCACCTCTCCTGACTTCCCTTATTCCTGTCCACCTCTTGAATATGCACCTGCACACCCTTGGCACCGATGCCTCTCCTTTGTCCATTTATTCCACAAAGTTGTTCAAACACCACTGTGCTCTATCTTCCAGGTCGCCAGTCCCTTGAGAATAGGGCCAGGTCTGGCTGATTCCCTTGCAGCCAATGCAGCATCAGGAGCATAATGAACCCTGGTGGTGGTGAGGAGCCTGGGGCCTGGGCAGAGAGAAGCAGGATCTTGAAATGCCAAACTCTTTCCAGTGGGAGCCACTACATTTGGTACTTAATTAGCTTTTCCATCAGACAATTTTACCCTGATTGAAGAGGATGGCTTAAATTTTTGGTCTGAATGCTGCCTTTTAATTATCTGTCTAGCATTCAGGAAGTAATTAAAACATTTTAATGGAGAGGTGGCTGAAGGGGAGGAAGGTGCACCTGTTTTTCTAGATAATGCTTGTTTGGCAAAAGTTGGAAAAACACAAACTACCTCATTCACAACCATTCCCCACAGCCCTTCCTATGCTTACTGCTTTACAAATTACTTATTGATTCCTTTGATGGAAGGATTTTTAGCAAATGGGGAAGATGGGTGGGGATCATTTGATAGGGTAGGTGACTCAGGTAAGGTTCGGAAGGATAGGGTAGGAAATGGCAGTAATAGAGAAAGAGATTGATTTTAGATGAGGAGGAAAGAAAGCTAATAAAGAAGTGGATAGAGAAATAGTAGAAGAAAATAGGAAATGAAGCTGGCATGGTAAAACCAGAATCCCAGTAACTTGATTGAACCCTTTTCTGAGGGTTTCTAGTTAACTTAACAGTTATCACCTGCAGCCCTGGGCTGTATTTGCAGAGCCCAGTTCAGGACGAAATTGCATCTTCACCTTTCTCAAGTCTCTCCTCCTTTTGGGGCTCCTCTTCTTCACATAGGTGTAGACCCCACAGGTTGTCAGAGCCGTCTTTTGTTATATCTCCCCCCAGCAGAAATGGCCCTTTGCTGGGCCAGCGAGGGTGGGAGGGAAGGCATGCCGCTGTGAGTGGCACTCCTGCCTCCAGAGCACCCCTCACGCTCCTACTCATGATGGCAATGGCAGAGTCCTGAAGGAGCCTCCCACTGCTCTCCTGCTGCATTTTGACCATTGGTTCCTGCTATGTCCAGAGCAGTGAGGAACACCTAATTTTGTTTAGTTAGTCTTTCCTGAGGACCTGCTATGTGCTTCTATGAGCACCTGTGATGGACAAGACCACTGCTTCCCACCATGTATGGAATGACAGGTCTGGGCAAGACAAAAGTTTATAGAGAAGTCTCTGATCCCCTTAGTACTGTCAGAATTCCTGCTCTGCTTCCACCTCCTGCTAGAATCCTGGCTTAAGCTGCATAAAAATTGCCAACAATGCTAGAATAGTGCTCTTCAAACTTTAGCAAGCACCAGAATCTTCAGAGAGCTTGGTAGAACAGATTTCTGGGCCCCTTCTCCCCTGGAGAGTTCAACTGAGAAATTTTGGGATGAAGCCTGAGAATCTGTACTTCTTCTTCTCCCTTCTTCTTCTTCTTTATTGATACTGAGGATTGAACTCAGGGTCAACTTACCACTGAGCTCCATCCAATCCTTTTAAAAAGAAAAAAAAAAATTGAGGCTAGCCTCAAACTTGCAATCCTCCTGCCTCAGCATTCCAAGTTGCAAGTTTGAGACATGGCACCCTGTGACAATCTGCATTTCTAAGAAGCTTCAGGTGATGCTGATCTGCTTGTGGGTGGGCCACACTTCAGTAGCACTGCTTGGAACATGGTCCTTATCCCTGACCACTGCTTCACAGAAGCACACTTATCAAAACCTTTTGGTATTTTTTTTTCCTTTGAGTTTTCACTGCTATTTGAGTAAAGGTGAGCCTTCCCAAAATGTAAAGCAACAGAAGAAATGAATATTTCATCTCCCAGACCCAAGATCATTGGGTTCTGTGATTTAGAATTAACTCATTCACCAATGAGCATATACTTGGCATTAAACTTCCTGCCACTTACTAGCCTTGTGGCTTTAGGTAAATGATTTCCTCTTCCTCAGTTTTCTTATCAGTAGATTGGAACCAATACGTGCTCCTCACAAATAAGGTGATGAGTCCTGCATGCTTCATCTGACACACATTTAACACTCAAGGCCACATGATTGTTATTGGGGACACCATAGGACACCACATCTCTGCCTCTTTCATTGGCAACCTGTCCCCACCACAAGTGCCTCTTCTTCCATTGAACTGTTCTTCCCAATCCTCAGGCTGAGTCAACGTGTATAGATGGATAAAATGCCCCAGCTGAAAGATGCTCTAGAAACTAATGGATTCTATAGGTATAGAGACAAGCCCTCCCTCCTGCACCTCCTCTCCCACCCACAAAGCCTTAAGTACTGCCAGTTGAGGGACACTCCCTGCCCTGCAGAATTCCCGTCAAACAGCTCTGAGGTGAGACCTAATGTCTTACACTGAGTACCACCACGACCAAACACATAGCTTCCAGATTTCACTGGTCAAAGACCCCCCCTATTCAGAACTATACTAAAAAACATAACACACAAGTGTGGGAAAGGGAAACAGAACTGGCTATTTTGGTGAGTTCAGGGAGTGCTGCTGGGAGACTCCAGATTGGTCATTACCTGCCCAATATTCTCCAGGGATGCATCTTCATGCTTCCCACAGGTGCAGCCAGGATGTACTTCTGGAAGCTTCCCTGAGGAGGTGGTGAGAGGTGGATCAAGGGGCTACATTTGGGCAGGCTCACCTTTACTTAAATGCTTCCAGCAGTGAAGATTCAAAGGACAAAAGATGCCAAAAGCATTCGATGAGGGTGACTACAAAGCTAGTTTCCCTTCTGTTTCTGTTCCTTCAATGCTACCCCAGAGGTAGGTGTCTCCTTGGAGGTGACTTCCGTCAGAATTCTCTTCCTAGTGACCCTTGCTGGGCTGTATAGTGTTTCTCAAGGCCTCTGACTTGGAGCCATTCCAGTCCTCTCCTCAGCAGGGCAGTGCAGACTTGAGAAGCCCTTCCTTAGGAGACCAGTAAGAGCCTGAGATGCTTTGAAATGAAGTGAGCCCGACTCAGTCGAGTCCAGCAGGGGACAGAGTTTTGAAATCCCAAATATGCACTGCTATCACTGAGGGGTCCAATCCTGGAAGTCTGTTGGGAAGATATCCTAAGATATTGGGAATTTCTTCTATGGGGATTTCCTTGTGAGTTTTAGGACTTTCATTATCTAGACAGAATGCGAAGAGAACTGCCATCACCTCAGTCGCACTGGGTCATGTTAGTGGGTGGAGGTGATGATGAAGGTCATGGCTGATGATGATGATGACAGCAACAATAGTTTAAATGTATGTAATGCTTACTGTGTCTGTCACTTTAAAAGAACTTTGAAAAATTAACTACCTGTCACAGAAATCCTATGAGGCAAGCCTACTATCTCCACTTTACAGAAAAGGAAAGCGAGCCCTGAGAGGCTAAACGTCCTGCCCAGGAAGACACAGCTTGCCTGTGAAGTGGGACATAACCCCAGGTTCATCTGAAACAGAACAGTGCCATATTTTGAGGGGGTGCTTCCTTTTCCATGCTCCAGGTCATGTGCACCCCTGGAACAGTGAGAAACTAAGAAAACAATTTTTTTTTTTTTAATTACATGTTGGGCTGGCAATATAGCTCAGTTGGTAGAGTGCTTGCCTCACAAGTACAAGGCCCGGGGTTCAATCCCCAACACTGAAAAAAAAAATTACATGTGTGTATACAATTTCTACTTGAATTCATAAGGAGATGTCTTTTGCAATTATGTGTTACACTGTGTTTTAACAGAGTGATTTAATGATGCAGGCTTTGGAATCAAATGAAATTGGGTTTTAGTTGGAAGACTTGGATGATTCATCTCTCATCCTCAGTTTTCTCCTCAGGAATATGGGCATTATGACAGTAACTACATACAGTTGTAGGAGTAAATAAGATAATACTTAAAACACATATGGAACTTTTCACAGTACTTGAAATACAACGAATAATAAATGCTAGTTCTTATTTTATCATTATTAAATAAGTATCATGTGATTTCATCTTACATAAATAATAGGTAAATACAACAAGCTATTTTTGGTGCTGCTTGGAGATGCTAGCACCTACCAGATATTCTCCAGGGGTTCAGCTTCATGCTTCTCAATGGTGTGGCCAGGCCACAATCCATATAAGTTATTATAATGTTACAAAAGTAATTCATTTAAGCAGACGTGCCAAAATTTCTATCTCCAACAAGAGTTGGTCTCTTAAACTCCTTGGAACTTTAAAAGATTACTTGGGTCTTTTCTCCTATCAGACTCTCCTAGCTCAAAACATTTCTGGAAATAACTTGACAGGATGGGCCCTCTGTCATAGAGAGGGTTAACTGTCCACCAAAACTCCACACTGCCCCTCCTTAGTATAGCATCACCACTAAGCAGGAATGACATTTTCCAGTCCTTTGTACTTAGGGTGGACCAGGTAACCAGTACTGAATGTGAACATGAGTCAGTATTGAAGGGAAAGTGTGAGGTGGGTTGACTCATTTGTGTTCTCTTTTGTTTTCTACTAACTGAAGGTGAAAGACTTAAAAGCCCTGGAGGACTGTGGAGCTACAAGATGGAAGGAGCTTGAGTCCCTGAATCAGTGTGTGAAGGAGAGTCTCCCACTGCTCAGGAACTTCTATTGAGTTATACCTTTAGTGCTAGGTTAGGGGACAAAAGAGAAGAGCAGTTTGTGACTTGATGGCATGTTTCATGCAGTCCCCCAAGTGTATTGTCTTGAGCATCTACCTTATTTATTAGATTGGGGCTATTTCTAATCACAAACCTACCAGTGGACAGATATGCCACTTCTGGATTTGTCCTGTGCCAAGGACTGTCCCCGAGAGGTGTTCCTAAAGTATTTTGAGTTTTGTCAGCACAAACGGAATAAGTGAAGTGCCCCTCGTGTGGGTCTCCTTTGAACTCACTTGGTGTAGCTGCTTCTGAAATAGTCACCTTCATCCTCTGAGCATCCAGCAGCTTTGCTGTGGAGAGAGGTGGCCCTGCCTACGAAGACCTGGGTATTGGAATATAAATTAAGTTAATCCAGAAAACTGGATAAACTGCATGCAGCTAACAGACCATGGATTGAGCACCCTCTTGCCCATTTATTAGGATGATGTTTCTCATGTCTGGCCTGACATTATTGGGAATCCCCCACAGCCACAGAAGCTGGCCTCTGAGAGCCCTGCCATCTTCTCACAACGAATGTAACGTCCAAATCCTAGGATGTCAGACCAGGAAGCACCCTGGAGATTATTGGCTTCAACTCTCATCTTATAGATGAGGAAACCACTTGCAGATAGAGGAATTAACTTGCTCAAGGTCACCAAGGTTGTTAGTGGCTATTCTAGTCTTCCTAGTCTTCCTGCACCAGGTTGCCTCTGCCATAGTTTCAAACAAAATTAATAGACTTGACAGGTGGGGTCATTTCTAGCTGAAAGGAGGGAAGGAAGGAAGGAATCTTTAGGGCATACATGTATTTTTTATTAATTACTGTGAATCAAAGTTAGGTTTGAAAAAAATGTTTTCACAATCCTGCTGCCCCTCCCACTTGCTATAAATCTCTATTTCTAAGGGCAGGGGCCAAGCATTTCTCTATCACTGGAAAGAGCCTCAAGGGACCACACACACAGGAAGCCTTCACAATAAAACATTCCTATAATTTTTTGACTGCCATATTCTACTCTTTTAAAGCTTTGGAAGTAATCTCAGAAACATTCCTCTCCTTCCTCCCCCTGACCCTCTTCCACTCACAGGTGAAAAACAAACACGAGGCGGAGGAGGCCCTCATGTTTGCAAGGTTGAAATTTTGATGACCAACCTCTTAGGTCTGCAGAGTAAAAAATGTATATGTGCTTTTTGGTGCCAAAGCCCTTAATTAATTTGCTCTTGTTAAATCCTAATAACTTGACTCACTGGAGCAAAGAGTGTCCCATTTGTTCCCTGTCAGCCTTCTGGCCACAGTGGACAACATCACTAGAGATGATGGAATAGGAGTCAGGTAGAATGAGGCCATTAGATGTAATCAGATCTTGGCGAGGGGATGCAGGTGAAGGACCCAAGAAGCTTCAAGGGAAGGCAATGCTCCAAATAAGAACAGACTCTTAATTAGATGAGGATGCAGGGTCAGGCTAGGTCTGTCTCTAGACTGGGACTGGATTTAGGTCGTCAGTTTTGGCAAGACTTTGTTCAGTACCCTCTACAGCGAGAATCAACCCTACTCCAGTGCCTCCTGCTCTGACCCCTGATACTCTTGAGTGCTGACCCCTTACATATGCCATTTTCTCTCAACGATCTTCTGAGGATGCTGTTATCATACCATTTTGCAGATGAGGGAAGGGAAGCAGACAGGGGTGGACAAATCACTCATGAGCACAAGGGTAGTGAAAAACTGAGTGAGATATGGCCCCAGGTCCTAGCCTATTCTGTAGCACAGTTCCTGCCTCTTTGGGGAAATCTGCCACTCTGAGTTTGGAGACTTGGTCCCATTTATTTTTCTCATCCTCTGTCTCCATCAATCCCTTAAATGTTTAATGTCCTCCAGTTCTTTGTCCCTAACCACCTCCTCTGTGAACACTCCTCCTACAAACATCATTTCATCAAAACACACAGCTTCAAGGACTTCTTACTATTGACCTCAAAATCTGTCTGCTGGCCTAATCCAATGGCTGACAGAAAGCTGGGCATACACTGTAGATTCCTATCCCTCCCTTATCACCTCCCCCATTTCCCAGTGGTCTCCAGAATTGGCCTGCTGCCCTCGACATCTTCCTCTGCATCACAGGAGGGAACCACCTGTGTGCTATGATGGGCCCACTCCCTTCTTCCCCCACAGAGAGAACTTTCCTGGCACTGCCTTCTCCTCTCTGCAGTCCATAATGCACTCCATGTGTCTTGTTTCTCTCTACTGCAAACTCTTGGATGAAAAACTGGTTCTTGCCTCTCTGCCTAGATTTTAAACTTAAGATGGTCCTTTTGTTTTGGTGCCTTTGCCAGAGACATACCCCTTGGATCCTCTTTGCTCTACCCACTGCTCATCCCTTCTCAAGCTCAGCTGTTGTGCCTAATCTCCACTCAAGCCAGAGCCCTGGGGCTCCCACTCTCTTGGAAGGGGTCCATCCTACCTGCATATCAAGGTCACCACTACACTTCTATCCATCTGCCACTGCATTGCATCTCTTTGCTTCCTGCTTGGACTATTACAGGCATTTCCCAACTGGTCTCTCCTGTCTGCAGTCTGTTCAGTTCTGACCCATTGTCCCCACAGTTGCCAGAATTATAGGTTCAAGACATATATCTGATCAAACTTCTGTCCTGTGTAAAATTTTGTCAGTGTTTCCCCATCCTCAGCAGGGTAAAGTCTGAATTATTAGCACATGATTCATGACTCTGGAATCTCTGCCAACCTCCCAACTTGTTGCCCACTGCCAACCTCCCACCTTGGTAGCTTTGCACTAAGATATACAAAACCATCTGAAGTTTACCGAGCATACTTTGTTCACCCTGTCTGCTCCATACAGGCAAGTCCTTCTGCCTAGAATGTTCTTCCTCTTCTGTGTAAACTTTGATTTATCATTGGAAACTACCTTTAAGGATAGGGTTCCTTCCTTTGGCAAGCTTCCTGTGACTCCTCCTAGGGAGAGTTCATTGCTCTCTGTCCTGCTCCACCTTCCTCTCTGCTCGGTACAAATCCCACTATCTTGTGATGTATTTGTAGACAGTAAGCTCCTTGTGGGCAAGGGACTTTAAGGCAACTAATTAATGCTAGTGAATGAATGGATGTGACCATCTAGCCCCTCTGACTCAAGGTCCTTATCCCATTCTCACTCATTCTGCGTCTGGACCTCAGTCCCAGCTCTTACCCAAGGACCAGTGTTTTCCTCCTTTACCTTGCCCATGAGATGTAAGATCCTCAAGAGTAGACTACTCTCTTATTTGCGTGTGTATTGCCTGGACCCTTTCAATAAATATTTTTGTTTGTTTGAGACAGAGTCTCTATATGTTGCCCAAGCTGTTCTTGAACTCCTGGGCTCAAGAGATCCTCCTGCTTCAGCATCCCAAGTAACAGGAACTATAGGACAAACCAACATGCCTGACTTTCAATAAATATTTTTGAATGAGTGAATGAATTTCCTAAGTTCTTGGTAATCAGGAGACTTAGCTTCCCCAACCTCAAGTACCTTTCGACATACCAGATAAGCCATCCAAATTCCATTTCAATTTCTCAAGTTCTTTCTCAGTTGACATCAGAATAGCACTAATCTAAAAGGAGAAGTGACAATAGCTAACCTTCTGAGCCCTAAACACAGGAGCAGCTGAGGCTCACTGAAGTTCTGATTGCTATATGCAATTATTGGGCCAACTTCTCGTCCACCTAAGTTCTCCTGTGGTACAACAATGCATGGGTTGGGGGTAGCCTTTGATTGCTGGAGGCAACTTCACAGAGCAATAAGAGATGGAACAGGCAGTAAAAAGTGCCCTGGATTAGAGCCAGAGGTTCTCGATTCCATTCTCAGCTCCACCTTTGCTCAGTGTTATGACCTGGAGAACAACTGTTTTTAGCCTTTCCTCTTCTGTTCAACATTGATCATAGTACTTATTCTACTTATCTTTTAGGATTGTTATATCTATCATTTCCTTGCAGGAATTTTTTAGTTTGTTTTGTCCTCAACAACGTAGATTTGGCTTTCATAGTGACATTCACTGGTATAGGAAATTAGAACTCTAAGCCAAGAGATGCTTCACCTATTGGGGTAGCTTTTATCACTAAATGCCCAACCTTCTTATATGACCAAATTCAGAGCCATTAACCTCAATCCTGGTGCTGTACTGCATCAGGCAGGGAACCCAGACTTTCTTGGCAATCATATTAGGCAAAATCCTTTGATGAGCACTAAAGACCATTATCTAAGGGTCATTGCTCTGGTGGAGTCTTCTTGTTGGCCACTGATGCTTCTGGGAGTCAGCAGGGAAGACAGCCTAAATGCTTCCTGAGCAACGAGCAGATCGTGTCCCAGCCTCTGCATCCTCTTGGCTTCATGGCAGAGCATGTCTGTTGTAGGCTTCTGGTGGAATTCTCAGAGTCCTTCCCTCTCTCATGAACTCTCCCTCAGCATATCACTCCATTAGTAAAGGTATATATATTTTCAAGGATTCATCAAAACTAGTCATTTTATGTTTATTCATGTTCTTTACTATATGTGACCATTTAACAGTCTTGCGGAATAGACAAACTGCTCCTGATACCTGAAAAAATAAAGTCCATAGAATCATAGCAGCAGATGGTTTTATTCCTCTTCTCTGGCTCAGCTGTTTGAGCTAATACAGAGCTAGACTCATTTTCTTGTCTTGTGGTGATAATGCTTTTTATCCAGGTGCAGAATTGCTCCATTACCCAAGGAGTTTGCATCTATGGATAGGAATTCTTTCACTCAACTCTTTTCAACCAACATTTCTAGACATTCCTGGAAAGTTTGCCCAAGTGGACCTGCCCCCACTTGATGGCTATCATCTCCTTGTTCCCGAGCCAAGAGATGAGCCCAGGGTAGGATGTGGAGTATGACAAGGACTCCTCTGTAAAGGTAAGCCTGACATGCCACGTTACACTTACCCTAAGAGACTATAATGCCCAGTGTGCTCTCTAGTAGACCCCAAGAATCTGAATGTCCAGTTGAACATAAAATAAAGATCTAAGGTGGGCAATGCAGTCTCCACCTAATTGTTCTCCAGAAAGTCCCTAAAAAGCAGCCATTTTTATACTCACTTGTGCAGTGCTATGTATTTTTACTCTACCAGTCAGAACAGTGCAGAAAAGGGAATGGCTGCAACTTGAATTTCCCCTTCAAAATCATCATTGTCACCATTGATCACCATCAACATCATTATCATTATTATCATCACAACCACAAGAATCTGTGTGTTCTGACTATAGCCTGTCACCTCCTGCTCCCTTCTCTAGGCCACATATCACTCTCTATTTTATTTCATCTTCTAGAATTTTCTCCTATGGACAGACAGCTTTTCAAGGAAAACACATAGCTGAGAGTCCCACTTTGTTGCCTGACTCAGCCTAAGACAGATCCTTCAGTCTCAGAGTTTCATAGTCTGAAAGGTAGAAAGAATAGTTCTTGTTCTCAGAGACATGCTCTGCAATGGAATTAATTACAATTATAACCAATAAAGTGATACAAATGGTCTATATGTCAATCTATTTATCTGATCTTTTAGAGAGTGCATCAAAAGCTATTAGGGTCCCAATGTGTTCCCCTCCTACCCCATGGCTGTCTTCAAACTGTCACTGGATTGTCTGACAGAGTGGATAGATTATATGGCTTTGTGTCTTGGGAAATTATGCTTTCCTAAAAGCAGGGAAGAGGGGAAATAATGTGAGAACTCTTGATATTCCATCCCACACTGTGTCTCCCAGAAATTAAAGGACTGAGTGTCACATGTGTATCAGAAAAGAAAGAATTAGAGAGATAGAAATAGGCAGGGGGAAGGCAGGCAGGGAGGGAGGAACCAAACAAGAGACGGAGGAGGAAGTAGTGGCAAGGAACTCTGCTCAGAGAAATGCCAGGAGCAAGAGAGACCAGAGCTCCCTACATGCCAAAGCAGGAGTGCTGTGGTCCAGAGCCACAGGGAGGTGGTCTGTTCATGATGGCTCCCTCTATAAAACAGGGTCAGGAGTGCCTGAAGTCACAGGTGGCATCTGTGAATATTCCATGAAGGAAGTCATGAGACTCCTGAAACTTGATGCAAGAGGGCTAATGGAAATAGTGGATTATGAGTCATGAGACCTTGCTTCTAAGTTCAACCAAGTACCTTGAACTAAGTACTTCACTTCTCTGAGCCCCAGGTCTCTCAGTTACAAAACAAGGGAGTTCTGGTTGATTGCACTGTCTCTTCTTTGTTCAAAGCTGTCCTGAAATCTATAGCACTATAAGTGGTAGAGAGTATTTATGCTCATCTCTCTCAGCCACACTGTCCCCAGCAGAGGAGTGGCTACTTCCCTGCCTTACCACCCTATTGACATTGGGCTTATTGATGGCTTGCATTGGCTATTGAACTGTGGGCAGAAGGGACAGTATTCTAGTTATGAGCAGAAGTTTTGAGAAGCATTGCAAATTTCCACCCATCCTCTGGTATTTCTGCACTTGGCTAGAAGAGCATATCCGAGTAGTCCTGGCTCCTTTAGCCCAGGTTCCAACATGAAAAGACACTGGCAGTGGTCCTGAACCCAATGCACAGCCAGAAGCTAAACCAAGCCAAGTTTAGCAGAATCTTAACCATCTCACAAACCCATGAATGGGAAATGTTTGTTGAAGAAACTGATTTGGGGCAAATTTTTGTTATTGCAGCCAAAGCTAACTAATACACTACATGACAGGAAAGTCATAGAAGCACACCTCAGGAACTGACCTAAAGTCTACTTGAAGGAGAATGAAGGGCAACTGGAGGAGCCCCAACAGGAAGTCCCTCTACTGTTCTCACCTCCATGCCAGAGCTGCCATAGTCCACCATACGGAGACACACCTGGCTTTTGGCATTAACAACCCAGGCCTCAGCAGGAGTAGGAAGAGAGTTTTGTGGAAGGGGAAAGTAGATTAGAATGCATCAATGTCAAATTCCTCCTTATTCATAGTCCTTTCTCTTCCACAGTCCTTCACACCTGGACTGTCTGTTTCTCTCACTGCCTAGGTGCCATTAATTACAAGGCTCTTGAACTTGGGATTGATATATTGATTTCCTTAACATAGAGGGGCAGAAAGATTGCTTAGATAAATTCACAAGTTCTAGCATCACTGGTCTGCAGCTGCTGCTATCAGTATGCAAGTCTCTTAGTCTTTCTGATTCCTAATATTAAAGAACCCCAAAGAAACTCATATCAACATTATCCTAGCCAAATTCTAACTAATAGATGTTTTTCTGCCAAATAGAGAAGCAGTGCATATTTAATGTAATATACACACTAGTGCCGAGAGAAGACAAAATGGAATTCTAATGCTCCCAGCACTATCACGTCAGGGATACTTTGCATTCCTGTTGGGATGTATGGCTAGGGCTTACACATGCTTCATTTCACTCAGAGAGTCTGGGCCCTTCCCCACCTCTGCAGGTGCTTGAACCAATCCTTTGAGGTTGACAGCCACAATTACCTATTGAAACAAAAAGGACCCAACCCTCCACCAGTAACAGAAGAGAAAAAGAACATGACAGGGTAAGAGAAGAAGCAGGAAGTAAAGCAATGGATCCCAAATTCTTCCAAAATACCAAAGCCTTTTAAATAAAATCTTACCTGGAACAGAAATATATGTAAATAGATGAAAGTACAAAAACTCAGGGTGAAGCAGTGGTGAGGATTCAGAGCCTGTCTGTGCAAATTTCCTACTTTTAAAAGATGGTTTCTGGAGTTGTGTGTGAAATCCCAGCACTACACACAGTTTAAAAAACCACTGGACTGGAGAAATTTGGGGCATTGGAGTAGGATTATATAAAGCTGGGGGCAGGGAGAAAGGAAAATATCATGACAGCTATTTCTGAGAATTTTGCTGGGAAGAGAATGGAATTGTGTAGACATCCCTTGTCATGGTGTGGCAGCCAAGGGACACACAACAGAGAAGAGGCTTTCTACAATCTGCCCGAGGCAGATGGACTGACCAAGTGACCTCTCAAATCTTAGCAGCAAGCATCGTTATCCTTGTATTCAGTTGGGCAAGACAGATTTGCTTGGGTTTGATTTTGATCTTTCTTCTCTGCCCTGCTTCCTCCCTCTCCTATCTCAGCTGTGGCCTTTCCTGAGCTCTCAGTTCTTGAACTCAGAGCAATCTCTGCTTTGGCTTCCCAGGTGATGGGATCCTGAGGGTTCTGGCCACCTCATCAGTATATGGCTCCCCACCTCCCTTGAAGATAAGCCCCCAGACCCACCTATGCACACCACGTCCATGAAGCCATACATCCCGTAGCAGATCTGGAAGAGGAGGTCTTGGCGCTGCCATTTTGCCGAGGGACTGAAGGTCGACCAGATGAGCCAAGAGATACTGGCGATGAGGAAGAGGGAACCCAAGATGGCAGCTGCAATCTGAACCTTCTCGATGACTGTCAGAGAGATAGCCTGCCACTGGAAAGGAGAGAGCAGCAGGTTAGCTGTTGCTTGGATGCCCTCGCCCCATTCCCATCCCTCTCTCAACTTCTGCTCCAACAGCTCACCTCTGATATTGGATTTAAATTAGGGCTCCTCAACTTGTACTACAATGAATATTTTTGCAATTTTGCATTGTACTTTTGATGCAGAGGAAACCTACATCCCGTGAAATGATCAGAAATTTTGTAAGGAGGGAGTTCTGGGCAGGCATAGCTAAGAGGAAGATGCTTGTATTTGATTATTATACAGAGAGAGAAATGGGAAGGAGTAAAAGAAAATGAACTAAGTGTGGGTGGTGTTTCAGGGCCCCAGAATCTTCTTTTCAGAGCAACACAGTATATTTTCCCACTAATAGTTTCTGAGACGGGGCAGGTCTTTCTCTTGCCTGTTTTGTTTCTATACCACCGCCTAGGATGCCATTTGATATACATACTAGAGATTATTGATTCAATAGGAAGGAGAGGACACAGGATATGGGAGAGAGATAAGAAAAATAGTTTATAATTTACTGAATGTATATGAATAATGATATTTATTTTTCTTTTACAGAAAAAGTATTGTATTTATAGCAGTACTGATGGATGGATTGAAAGCTGGAGTATGGGTGAGTTTCGGCTTTGGAATTTTATGATTCCATGGCTGGTTCAGTCAGTACTTGCCTAAATGAGTCAAGAGTTGGATTTCAGTTTAGGGCTTATTTATGCTGTCACTCAACAAATATGTCTTAAGTAACTTCCATGTGTCTGGCCACTACCCTAGGTGCCAGAGATAAAGTACTAAGAAAAACAAGGCTACATCCCCACCCTCAGGGGGCTTACAGTCTAGGAAGCATAGACAGCCCTGTGAATTTGCAACTGTGATTCATCATGATTGAAAAAGGAAGATACATGGTACTGGGAAAGCCTGTGATGGGGCATTTGGCTTCCGACAGGATGTGAGACTTGAACTGAGTAGGAGTTTACTAGGCAAAGAGAGGAAGAAAGAGTAGCCCAGGCAGAGGAAAGCACATGTGCAAAGGCCCTGTGTCAGAGGAAAGCACAGTGAGCATAAAGACCTGGATGGAGACCAGAGTGAGTAGAGGGGAGGGAGCAAGAGACTGAAGTGAGACAATGGGGAAAGTAGAAAGGGAAGACCATGCAGAGTCTTGTAGAATATGTACAGCTCTAGGACTTCGTTCTAAGGTTAAATGTGCTGCTGTGAATGGTTTTTAGCTGTAGCCAACACGATCAGATTTGGGAAGGTGGCAAGGACATCTCCTGATTGGAGGGCTGTGCATAGTGCCCTGCTGGGAATACCTACAGGAAACATTGCCATCTGAGCAAAAGGACAGGGCCATTATCTGCCAACAGGAAGCCCTTACTCTGCCTTCAGTGGCCTGGAACTGGCACTGGTCAGTGGCCTCCTGAGAAATGGTAACCATTGGGAAACACTGCACTTGCCAGTCCAGATGTAGGACATCGACCCTGGCATTCAATATGGATAGCATCTCATTTTCCACTGCTTCTCTAAGCCTTGGGTTACACCTAACAAAGGAAATTTCCAGAAGATGGCCCTATCATGCAGACTTCTCTTGTGAACAACAAATGCTTTCCCCAAGGTCTGCCCCACTGCGTGGAGGGAGGGCTCCTGAGTGAGCATTTCAAGTCTACCATTGAAGAATCAGCAACCCTCAACTTGTCCTACTCCTCCGGACTTCGAGAACCCCAAACATAGAGGCACAAAAAGGTCCTCTTCATCCCTGATCCCTTCTACCACCCCAGTCACCTGCAGAACCTAGCAGCCTAACGGGGCTCCTGACCTCAGTGTGAAGCAAGAGGAAGGAACAGGCTGGGGTACTATGGACAAGAACTCTCCTCCTGTGTATCCCATGTGACACCCACAGAGGTGTGGGGGAAGCCACCCCAGGAGAGAGCAGAGAAGGAGAGTGCTCTGAAATCTCAAAGGAAGGACAGGAGGTGGGCAGGTGTCAGCGGTACAGGCTCTTCTCCACCAGACGCCTGCAACTTTGGAACTCTGTCCAGAGATTCCGACCCTGATAGCATGAGTCTTCTCCATCTCCATTCCTGCCCTGCTGCACCAGTGAATGGAGAGACCAAGGGGGAAGAGCACAAAGACTGGATAGAAATAGAAAGGGGTGCAGCGCAGGGGGTCAGATGACCGATTCTAGTTGAGCTCTATTCCAACTTGCTGAGTGTGAGTGAGAAGTCAGTAAGTCTGGAAGACTGTCAATTTTCTCTTCTATAAAATTAGAAATAATTGTTCCTTCTTGCTTCCTAGAGTATCGTGAGGGTTAAATGAAATAACTGTCAAGCCAGTGCTTTGAAGGGCATTCTTGATTGTTTCAGCAAAAACAGATAAGCCTGTCAAGGCGGGAGTAGTCCTCAGGGTACCTGGCCACTCTGGGGAGAGGTTAAGGCCCTGAGCCCAGGAGTCTCTGCAGACAGCAACCCTGCTCTACCCCTTAATTACTATGCAACCTCAGGTAGACTCTCAAGCCCCTCTGTGCCTCCATTGTCTCATCTGTAAATTGGGAATAACAGTACCCACTTCATTGGGTTGTTTTCAGGATTAAATTAGGCAATGTGTGAGTATTTAGAACACTGACTAACACTGAGTAAGCACTAACTACATGTTTATTAATATACTATTGCCTGCCTTATCCAAGGGGAGTACAATCCAAGACCCCAGTGGGTGTCTGAAACCTCAGCAGGTACTGAATTTTATATACAAGCACTCTGTGTGATATCATAACAGTTGATCTGATGACGGAGACAGTTACTAAGTGACTAACAGGTAGGTAGCATATTCAGTGTAAATACACTGGGTAAAGGGATGATTCATGTCCCAGGCAGGATGGAGCAGGATGGCATGAGATTTCATCATGCTACTCAGAATGGGATGCAATTTAAAACTTATGAATTATTGATTTTTGGAACTTTCCATTTAAAATTTTTGGATTGCAGTTGGCCATGGTTAACTAAAACCACAGAAAGGAAAATCATGGAAAAGGGGGGTGTCTACTGTAATTGCAGTTGAGATGTAACAGCCATGGAGACTTGAGATCCCCAGGTATGCTGTGACTCCTTTCCTTGTGGTTCTTCTGGCTATAGACACATGGCTTCTAGAGACAGTCACTTAGATGACGCACCATGGTGAAGAGTAGTGCTATTTCCCACAACTTGGTATGAGGCATGAACAGGAGCTGAGAGACCCAAGAGACTGGGAAGGAACATGTGTCCCTCGGATAGCAGACCCCTTGTTCCGCTTGCTCGTGGTCGGACCTGCCAGCCCCACCCTGTACTACAGATGGTCCTGCCAGTCTGTGGGTACAGAGGTTGTCACTGAGGCTGAGGAGGCAGATGTCTCTAGGCCAGAGGAGACCAGGACACACAAGTATGACAATTTGGGCCACAATCACACAACACAACTTCTAGTCCTTCTGGGAAAGGGAAACTGCATTTACTGAGCACACAGCAATGTAGGAACCAACAGAATCAGAGGAGTCACCAGTGTCCAGAAACTCACAACTGAAGGCAGGGTAGTAACTTGAGAATGGATGAAAAAGGTCAGTACTGCTAACACTCCCACTTGCTTACCTGATTTACACAATGAGAATCAACTGTTCTGTTTTCAGCCCTAGGAAAAAGCTGCCTCTCAATAGCTTTTTGTTAAATGAGCTATGGGAGGAGCCAAGAGGCTGGTACTTTGTGCTGGGCTGGTGAATTTGGGATCTGACCTTCCTTGAGGCTTGAGTCAGCTGCTATGGAAGGGGTGGTTAATGCACTCAGACCTCCGCTGGCACCCAGAGGACGTGGAATCAGCTGTCTCGTGACACTGCTATTTTAAGACACTTCAAGATTTTGAAGCAAATGGCTGAAGATGGAAGCAACAGCAGGGAGGGGCACCTCTCTGATCCAGTGGCTCACCATTAAGAGTCGAGGTGCCTGAGAATTGTAATGCTACCTTCCAGAAACAACGCATCCTGGTACATGCACACATGATTCTCTCCCTCCCCCGCCCCCCCACTCCTGGCAGTACCCCATGGAAAACTCTATAGGATATAAATAAACAGCCCTGGACATTGCAGCTCTAGTTTTCAAACTGCACCTCATGCAAAGGCCCCACCCTCACCCATCACTGCGGAACCCCAGATCCCAGGGCACTCAAGACCGACTCCCTCCCTGCCCCCTTAGAGAGGAGAGGAATTTATGCCTGGAGACTGAAGTCCGCATCCTCACTGTCATGCTGGCTAATTGATTAGGGGGCAGCTTAATTAGCCGATCCTGCATATGTGGAGGTATTTTCAGACGCAAAAGAGCTCTACATGTGTGCGCCCCTCGCAGGGAAAGTTTCCTGATTTGGATGGATTTGCAAGGGTGGCACAGGGGCTGCCACTCCTTAGGGAAGATGGATGTGTCAGGGCAGGGCAGGAGGAGACAGGATGGGCAGGAGGGGAGAGGCTGGGCACAGGGGTCCCCAAGTTCTGCTGGAACCCCTTTGGCAGGCTGTGACCCAGTTCTGACCCTGCCTACACTTCTTCTCACTGTGGCCTTTTCCTACTGTCCCTTTCTTTTTTTCTTCCTTATTGTCTATTTCCCCTCTTTTTTCTGCCTCCCTCTCCTTTCTCCTCTCCATTTTAATCTCTGTCCCTTGTCACAGGAAGTGTGATCTGAGCCAGCAGTGACAGCATCACCCAATAAGTTGTAAGAAACGCAGAATCTCAGGCCCTGCCCCAGACCCGGTGGATCTTAGTTGGCATTTTGACCAAACTCCAGGAGAATGACATACACATTAAAGTCTGGAAAGTGCTGTTGAGTTTTCTTGCTGCTGTTTCTTCTTTTCCAGCCCTTGACTTAAGTCAGTCCTTCTGCCCTTTCCCATGTCCTGCTCTCTTCTGTCCTTTGGCCTTTCTTCTCTTCCTTCTCTCCCTTTCTTATTTCTTTCTCCCTCTCTCTTTCCTTCTTGCTTCCCTTTCTTTCCCCTTTCACTCTAATTCACGGCTATCTTCCTTATTCTCGTTCTTCCATCAGATTCTCCTTGCTCCTTTCCTTCTACATCTATTTCCCTTTTGCCCCATCTCTTCCTCTTCTTGCTGATGCTTAAGAGAAATTTTTAAAAGATCTTTTATTCCCTCCTGCTGGCAGGCCTCCCCTGAGCTCCAAGCTGCCTGGGGAAGCAGCTGGGGTGCAAGCCCCAGGTCCCATGTCCCTGCCTCCAGCCCCAGGCTCACCTGCAGAGGGTTCTTTGTGCTTATGGCAATGACGTGGTACTTGTAGTAGCACAGCTCACAGCTCCAGCAGCCCCGCTCGCTGATCCATTTGATGAGACATGGCTGGTGCGTGCACTTGACTGAGCCATCGCAGCGGCACGGGCTCAGCAGCTCCCCCTGCAGGGAGAGAGGCAGAGGGTAGTCAGGCGCCAGCCCCAGAGTCTGGTGGGGGAGAGGTGGGTGGGTGAAGATGCAGCACTGTTTTGAGCCACCCAGGTAGGTCAGACTAGGCCACCACAACCAGACCACAGGCTTTACCTGGAGTTACCAGACTCCTCAGAGGAGGCCCGAGCAACAGCATCCCCTCCACTTCAGTCAGCTCCACTGCCAGTTCTGAGACCCTGCTCCCGCTCAGTAAGGATTTCCTGTACTGCCCAAGTCCTGGGATTGCTATGAATATGAGTGGGTTAGTTTCTGTGGAAGCCTCTGCAGTCCAAAGGGGTGTCAGGCTCCATGAATTTCCCTTTCAAAGCTCAGTCCAGGGTCTTGTACTCAAATGCCCTCTGGCCAGAAATGCAGCAGAAGTGAGGGACGACAGCAGAGGTGAATTGGAGGGCTCAGGCCTAGGTTTGAAGGTCAACTACCATCAGCTCCAGCCCCCTGTAGGTGTGCAGTCTGGTGGGAATTGTGTGTGTGAGGAGGGTATTGAACCCAGGGCCTCATGCATGCTAGTCAAGAACTCTACCACTGAGCTGCACCCCTGGCCCCACAGGGAATCTTTATGTAAAAACTCCCAATAGTCTAATGTTAACGAGGAATGCAGCATGTTGTGAGGGTCATTTTGCCTGAACGGTAGAGTTCTCCTGAGGTCAATTCATAGAGACCTAGCTTCCTTTGATAAAGTCTCTTACCCCAAGTTCCCAAGTAAGAGAAGTATGGGGCAGTCCTGCATGCTGGGAACCTGGGTGGTTGGGCCAGTGCCCTTGCCGAAGGCTGCATCACTCTAGTCAGGGCACTGGAGGCAAAGGCCTGGCCAAGCTAGATGGTGTCAGTATGTGGAAACCCTTGTGAGTGGACCAGAGAGGTGGGCTCATTCTCCAGAGCCCCCTGTGATATCTCAGATGGTCACGACTGAAGCCTGTGTCTCCACACTACCTGACATGGTGACTTTAAAGTGTCTCTGTGAACCTCACTGCTCCTTTTCTCTCCCCCTCTTTCTTTTTACTCTGGTTTGCCTTTGCTCTCTTTCTTCCTCCTAGCTCAGGGTCCACCATGTTTGGTCACCAAATCCCCATCCACCCTGCTCCTTCATTTACCTTCCCAGAGACTTTAGCAACTGGGGACACCCAATTCCCCCAATCTTGCACATGGCCTCTTTCTCCCTTGATCTCCATGCTTCCACACCCAGGTCATTTATTTTAGATCCAGCTAAAATAAATGACTTACTCCTATCAAAGGACCCCTGAGAAGCTATGTGCAAACCATCCCTAACCCCTATGCTGGTGTGTTTGGAATATGGCCACTTGACCACATCCCTTCAAATGTGAAAATTTTGCTATTCATGCAATTACATCTTGTTCCCAACAATGAATAAAGCAGTCCAAGAGCTCCTAGTCTCTAAATTTTAGATTTCTATTTGCATATTTAATCATGTTCTTTGCTGTAGACTGTAGAACCAGCCATTTCCTTCCAAATTTCTGGAATCATCTTTCCCTTCCAACTCCTGTCACTCAAAACCCTATCCTTGGCCTGGATGAGAGCTAGAAAGTCCTTTTCCACGTGGTCTATGTGTGAAACTGCCACTCTGTCTTCATGATGATTCTAATGTAACCTCTTACAGGGAGTCATTCTTAACTTCCCCAGCTTGAGCTCAGTACTTAGATCTTTAAGTGTCTTATGCATATGTTTAAGTGACTTTGTCATATCCCTGTTTAAGTACTTAACACATAGCTATACGTATCTCTGCAGATACTTGCTATACCCTAAAGGACCTCTGCAAGGCAGGGGTAATGTCTATATCTTTGTGCCTATTTCTCCTGGTGCCAAGCCCAATACCAGAAGGTCCTCAACAGCTTTTTGTGTTTGAATGAGTAAATGAAAAAATAAATCAAGTGTCATCTCAGGTTTTCTGCACTTCCCACTTTGTGAGAATGGGAACCATGTTCATCTTATGCCTTTTTCAGTTCTTGGCACTCCATGCATACATGTGCAATGAATGAACTTGGTGGCAGAAATGCTCAGGTGTTGGGCTCCATGAAACCCTCCCTGGTTCTCCACGCTGCTCTCCAGTATTGACAGGTCCCGTTTTGCTGTGGCTCCAGGCCCGTACCCCCTGTCATGGCACTCCCCTCGTCTCTAGGGCACTACGTTATGGTCACAGGGGCAATATTTTATCCATCTCTGCATCCCTAGCACCTAGTGCAGTGCCTAAAACTTTGACAGCTGAACACGTGCCTATTTGTTTGATAACCAAGAGGTTTTGCTCCTCCAGGACACAGTCGGCCTCTAGATCCTAGTGGTGTCTGGGAGAGGAAAGGCAGGAGATGCCTGCGTCGCTGACCACTCTTCACCCCTCTTGAGGCCTCACAGCCCTTGGTATGGAGTGGCTGTTCAATGGTTCTGAGAATGAAGTCAGAGGGAGGTAGTGGGGAGAGGTGCTGGAGGAGGGGCGAAAGTCCTTATTATTCATGGCAGCATTTTCGAGGCTCATTAATTCTAACAGGATGAGCTGGGTTTGATTAATCGGGTTGTTAAACAGCCATGTCAAATTGCCGATCAGGTAAAAGACATTACTTCCGGTCCCGGCAACTGTGCCAAGTGACAGTGAAGTCTATACTCATTGCTTCCCAAGAAGTATCCACAGGAAAATGCAGGAAGAGTTGCTGGCTGGGGCACAACTGAAAACAAGACCAGGGCTCCCCATCTTGGCTCTGGCTGTGACCTCTCGGGCTCACTGGAACCTCCTGAACCTCCAGATACTTCCCTGGAGAAGGAGGAAGCATGACCAGGGTCCCTCTGTCTGGCTAAAGGTCCAAGAGCTGAGGGCTGCGCTGCTTTCCCTGAAGTGAATTTGTTCATTCCCTCACTCCCAACTTTCCCTTGGGGCAGGACAACACAAAAGACAGAATGGGGACTTGCTTGTGGCACTAAAGGTATTAAAAAGTATCTATGGCCATACCACCCTGAACATGCCTGATCTCATCAGACATTAAAAATCAAGGATGCAGAAACTATTAGAAAAAGTTTAGATGTGATGAAAAATGTGCTCCAAGAGTTTAGGGGGCGGGGATAAAAAAGAGAATGTACTTTAATCTTGGCATTCATATGAGTTTTGTACTTGTTTAGTATATGTGGGAGGAAGGCCATAATCTTTTTAGCACATAGGGCTTCTAAAAGGCCTGGTCTGGACCTTTCCCATCTTCTAGTGGTCAGATGTATGTCTTCAAGAACAGTGGAAGAGGAAATGCCTGGCAGTCCCCTGGAATCAATGTAGATGTAATGGAGATGTTTCTCCCAGTGCGCTCCATTAAAAACTAAGATTAAAAAATCTCAAGTCTAGTCACAGAGCTAGCCAGTGGATGGACAGAAGAGAAGCCAGGCCTTTCTGACTTCAGTTTCTGAGCATCACTGTATCTCTGTCCCTGTTCCTGCTACTCCACCTGCACCTGTGACATGGGTCTCTTCTCTGTGTCTCCTCTCCAGATCCCACCCAATTCCTGGCCCAGCTCAGGCCACTCAGTCACGTCTCCCACAACTGCCACTACAGACCCATCTCACTTCCTGCACCATCACCCAGTTGGGCACTTCATCATTTTCAAATCCTCTGGGATTTGGGCTGCTCTTACATAATCCATCAAACTGGGCCCATCAGAGATGCATATGAAAGGCACCAGGGTATGAGAAAAGACATGCGCCTCTGGTTCAGTTCCCAAGGCTCTGGCTGTTGGGCTGGGAGACTATCATGATCTTGTCTGTAAAACTCAGCAAATTCTGAGGATCAAAGGGGTTCATTAAATGCAAAGGGTACCAGACACTTCCTCAATGATCTGCTCAGAGCTTTGGGATAAAAGACCACCTGGGAATGACCAAGATGAGAAAAATGGAATCCTCCCTAATCCCCTGCCCCCTAAGGGACACTGTGTGGGGAGTGGCTAGCATGGTTTTTGGAAACAGATAATTGGTTTTGAATGCCTTCTTACTACTTACAAACTGTGCAAGCTTGAGCAAGCTACTTAACCTCTCTGAGGCTCCATTTCTTCATCTTTCTGGGGTAGATAATTCTTACCTCCCAAAAGAGATTAAATGAAATAAAGCTTGCCAAGAGCTTGACATAGTGCTTGTCACATGTAAGTCCTCTTGTTAAAAATGTTGTACATGTCTGATTACCCAAATTGTATGGATCTACATCGTGAACAACCATAGAAACAAAATGATGTACCCCATTTGTCTACAATGAATCAAAATGCAGTCAGTAAAAAAATTTTTAAAAATGTTATAATTCTAACTTCCATTTCTGTAAGGACTATAATTCATAGTTTTCTCTACTACAACTCTTTTATTTTCCTATTATCACTCTAAGGTCAATTACATAAGGAGGGAGCAAGTGTCTTAAAAAGGGGTCAAATGAGTAACAGAGAATGGTAAAGATTAAAGAACTTTCTAGGTGAATCTGCCCTTCAAGGATAAAGGATCAGAATAGAATTCTCCCGACTTGTAGCCCAAGGCTATCTTCTGTTTCCCTGGGATACTGAGCATTTGGGGAACCTTCTTTGGAGATGCTGAACAGAGCAGTGCAGATCTCTCTTGGACTGAGGTCATGCTAGAAGGAAGTCCTGCCCCTTGAATGTGACTGATTCGGTGGTAGGAAGAAGAGAACAGGATAGATTCTTATCTCTGCTAATGACACAGCAAGCAGCAGGTAGGAGACTCCAGTCGTTTCTCCATTCATAGACTTCTTTGTTTATTTGGGACTTGCCTCTTTCAATCTGCAATTCGCACTTCTGGAGTCCTTAGGTTACCCAGTTGCCATGGCAGTGGCAGGTAAATCAAAGACTTCCCCTTCCACTCACACAAACACCAGGCATCCCTGCCCCTGAGCAGAAAGAAAGAAATACAGCCTAGTGTAGCAAAGACAGCACACCTGCTGAAGTTTGCAGTTCTGGGAGATCAGAGCAAAGGAGACAACAGAAACACCAGCCTTGTGGCGCAGTTTAAGGTCATATTCCTTCATTGAGTCTACTATGGTGGTTAAGATCTAGGCTGTATTCCTGGACAGACTTAGGAATACCTAGGCTTTTACAATTCGTGTGACCTGGACAAGCTCAAATCTCTGGGCCCTGTTCAATCATTCCTTTATTCATTCAAGGTTTTGTTCTAGGTGACAGGCACAGAGCAACGAATAGAACTGATGAAATTCTCTTGAAGAAATAGACAATAAATAATATAAACAAGTAAACCATAAGTACTCAAGATGCTGTTATGTGCTATGGATAAAAATAAACAGAGAAAAGGAAAGTGGACCACCAGGGAAGAGGTAGATTGAAATGCTAAATAGGATACTGTGGAAGACTTGGCCAAAAGGCGATATTCGGCTGAAGACCTGAGAAAGACCAGGGAGCAAACCATGTAGGTATCTAGGGGCCAAGCATTCTGGGCAGAGGGAATATCAAGTGCAAATTCTCTGAGGCAAAATCATGCCTGGAATGTTCTAGGAACAAAGATGTTTGTGTATCTGGAGTAGAGTGAATGAGAAGAAAGGGATTAGGTGGTAAGGTTCTAACAGGGATCAACAAAATGGGTACAGATCAAGAAAGGTTTATGGACCATGTTAAGGACCTGATTTTATTAAGATAGGTGTAAGACCAGGGAGTGTTATAGAAGATTTCCTTATATCGAAGCACACCTTCTCACCTCCTTCAAATGATACAATCTGTTTGACAGAATCGCATTGGCTGCTCTATTGGGAACAGACTGGAGAGACAGACACGCAAAACACAGAGAGAGGAGACTGTTGCAATAATCCAGGTAAAGTTATGATCATGCTTCAGACCAGTATGGTAGCAGAAGTGGTCAGTTTCTGAATATATTTTGAAGAATTAAATGTTAAGATTTGCTGATGGATTGGATGTAAGCTAAGGAGAAAAGTCAAAGATGATACTAATTTTGACCTGAGCAATGATGAAGATGGAGAGTTACCTTTAACTGAAATGAGAAGACTGAAGAAGGAGCAGGTTTTGGAGGAGAGACTGGGAGCTCAGTTTTGGAAGTGTCAACTTTGAAATGCCTATTAACACTTTGAAATGCCTATTAACTCTCCAAGTGAAGATGTCCCATAAGCACTAGTTCATACTTGTCTGGAGTTCAGCTGAGAGGTCAAAATAGAAACTTGAGAGTCATTGGCATAGAGATGGTGTTTAAATCCACAAGCCTTGGTGAGGTAAGCAAAGCAGCGAGTTGAGGTAAATGAAGGGATCCTGGAGCTGATCCCTGTGAGCTGCCCATGTTCAGAGGTCAGGAGACATGGAGAACCCAGCAGAAAAGACTGAGAAGAGAAGGTCAGTGAGGTGAGAAGAGAACACGATGCTACAAAAGCCAAGGAAGAAGGCAAAGTATTTTAGGAAAAGAGGGAGTTGTCACCCTTGCAAATACTGTCGCTGGGTCAAGTTGGATGAGAACCAAGAGTTAAACACGGATATTATTTCTTCTATTTTCTAGGTGAAATATGCAGAAAAAGTCACATAACTGAGAGTGAAGATAGGGGAAGAGATATTGGAGGTCTGAGGTTGATAGAAAATAGTTATCTGGGAGAGTTTAGAGAGACTTTCATTAAAATAAAATGGCACATATGTGAAACTAGGAGAAGAAGGTAGTAAGAGCCTATAATTAGCTCCATCCTCGCACATAGTTAGTGCCCAGTAAATGCTGGCTATGTCAGGGGTTCCAATAGGGGTTGACAGATCTCTCACTCCTCAGTCTATCTTCGCGCCTCCTTTCGATGTTGATCACTTTTCTTTCTTCCTTCCTTCTTTCTGTAATTTTCTCTTGATATTAGTAGTCCTAATGCTGGAACATTTCACAGGTTGACAGAACACTTCCATAAATATTATACCACCTGCTGCCTCAATAAACCCACAAGGCTAATACCAATTATTCCCATTTTACAGAGGACGATACCCACATGGAGAGGTGGTTCCTTACTTAAACAAATGAAAGAGTAGGGCTCCCAAACCAGTTCTGTTTCATCAGGCTGCCTCTGGCTTGCCCAAATCACCTCTGCCCATGATGATATACCTGCCTTTTGTCTCTTCTCCCACCCACAGCAGCCCATCCTTCAGATCCTTACCTTTCCTATTCTGATACAAGAGATGGCCTTTCTATTTCCCCTTTAAGAAACTCTATTGTTCTTTCCTTCATTTCCCTTCTCTGATTTTATTTCCGGGCAATGCTCACTGGGCATTAATTGATGTCTGTGTGTAGAGAAGGACAGGATGGGGTTTTGCTTTCTCTTCACTCCTTCATGCTCCCACTCTCAGTGGGACAAAGCTATTAAGACATTTAAGACAAAGTTAAGAAACAGAGTTTTGTAAGCACAGGAACCCATTAAAGGTTGCTCTGAAATGGAATCTGTATAACCTAGGAAAGATCCAGTCATCTAGTAGACGTTCTACTATGAAGACCTACAGGATCAAAAGCTTTGAAATCAGAACTTCCCCTACAAGGTAGAGCTGGGACCTGTGTATTGGGGTGGGGAGGAATAGGCATAGGAGTAGAAAGGTTCACTGGGATTCTAGAGAAGAAAAAGAAGGATGCCAAAGAAAGTAGGGACTTTCCAGTGTCCACCCTAGATAGTTCTATGATAATAGGTAGTTGGTGATGGCTCCACCACTCCTTGGACTCCCCGTGTATGGGAGACCAGCTAACAGCAAGGCTTCTCAATAAACACACTCTTCCAATTTTATGGGCACAACCAAACGGGTCCAACTATTTGTGTAGCTGTGATCTGGATGGATAGAGGAGGGCTGGGAAAGGAGGAGACAAAGGAGAAACCCAAACGGGATCAGTGAAGAGAAGGAACAAGCTAGGAGACTAGAAGATTCCAGTGCCTTCTGCCTCAGGGAGCAGACAATGATTTCTTCATTCTCCAGACTTGGGGTGGGGAGTAGGGTGTGGGGCTAGTCTATCCTGGTATCAGGATCAAGAAAAATGACCTATCATGGAGAACTTCTTGTCAGCAAAGATTCTGAAGGAAGATGAAAGGGGGAGGTTGTGATTTCTGCTTCTCTACTGGATGATAAGAGAATTTCCTCCTTATCTGTTGGAGGCAGGTTGGTTGGCAAGATGACCTCTAAAGATCCCCAGGGATAGGAGACTTCATTATTGCTCACAGACAAGCCGTTCTGAATTCTGTGCCTATTGTGTCAAACAGCATTTGGGCAGCTCTGTTTTCTTGCTGGAGTCCTTTCCAGCCAGTCTTTTAGCATCATCCATCCTTGGCATTGACACTTCCTTCCTAGTCAGGTCATACCTGGGCTTCTCACTTCCCTTCTTAATGGCACCAATGCCAAATTTTGGCTTCGAGGGACTACCAGTGTGTCAATGCTGGCAGAAGGAAGTAAGAATTGTTGAGAGATAATTTGATTTAAAAAAGAAAGTACTCTATTACTAAGAAGACCAAAAAAGATTTAAGGCCTTAATGAGCTGTAGTTATCTAAACCGAATCCAATTAACCACGTAATTATTTCTAGTTCTATTCTCATACCAGCAGCTTACTTTCACAAATGCATGTGCGCGCACACGTATAATATCCTTCCATCTTCATGGAAAACTTTTCAGCCTATCTGCTCATCATCTCAAAAAAGGAATGAAAAGTGAATCAAACACGACAAACAGACCCAAACCATCCCTCCAAACTGGAATTTTCATTTTCATGGTAATTATTTTATTCCTGTGGTGCTTTTCTCCCTGTAATTCAACTAGCATAAGACAAATGTACCTATTCCCTGTAACTGCCTCTAAATTTACTCAACTGGTACTGAGAGAAGAACTTAACCTCACAATAATTGAATTTAAATAACATCCAATTCTATGAAGTCAAACATGATCTGCATAGTAAACAAAGCACATTATATGAGGGCTGGTGGAAGGAAAGAAGGTCATATTTAATGTGTGTATTCGTAATCATATCTGTACTTTTAACCACCTGAATATGCAATATACTGTCAGTTTTCTTTCTGTATAACTCATCATTACCATCTTTGTCATTACCAAAGAGCTAAAATTAAAGATTTGTCTTCCTTCAGCATTTCTGCCTGGCTCAACAGAAAATATAATTTAGATAACACTCGAGTGGCCAGAATTGGGCTATTTGCATACAGTACACTGGGCCTGTTTCCAAGGTTCCAGGCCACTAGGCTGAAATTTCAGGGATGCCAGGTCACTGTGTTCTCTTTCTGTCTTAGAAATCAGGCCAACGCAGGACACAAGTCATATGGCAAGTTACGGGGTGAATACTCAATCACCCCC